>NC_142053.1:139024531-140224531 GCF_982192425.1 Myodes glareolus
CAACACTGTTTGGCCAATGACACTAACATATTTCTAGCTAGCTCTTATATCTTAAATTAACCAATTTCTATTAATCTGTATTTTAACATGAGGCTCATGGTATGTTGTTACTTCTTCATTCTTTGGCAGCTACATGGTGTCTGTCTCCTTCAGCTGCTACATGGCATCTCTTTGACACCAACTACACTCTCTCTCTGTCTCTCTGTCTCTCTGTCTCTCTCTCTATATATACATATATATATATATATATATATATATATATATATATATATATGTTTGGATTTCCTACCTGTCTTTGCTCTGTTAAACCACCATTGACTGAAACATCTTTATTCATTAATCAATGGTAATAAAACATATTCACAGTATACAGAGGGAAATCCTACATCAAAACTGAATTATAACAACTGTGGGATTGCATATCAATAGTTGGATGAAATTTTCAGAAGAGTCTTAAGCATGCATATAGGAACCATTTAAAACAGAAATTGGAAAATTTTCAAGTTCATGTTCATGTATGAGTCGTTGATACCTAGGGTAACCCCATTGCATATTCATAATTCAAATATATAGAGAGTTCAGTCTGGCAATTCAAAGGGACTCAAAGCCCCACTTTGAACCCCCCCAAAACCTAGAAAGAGTAGTTTTACACTTCCATGATCCCATTTCTTGAACAACTTATGGGAAACTTTTGTTAATTATTCAATCTTCTTGTTTCACAAATGAAAAAACTGAGACTTAGGGGAGGTAACATGTAAAGGCAGGTTCTTAAGTAAAATAGGGGGAGAGCCAGAACCAGAATCCTTTTTAAATGCCTTGCTACATAAAAGAACAAGTCAAGTGAACTCCTCTGTCAGGAAGAACTAGTGTCAAACAAGCTTGCTCTCTATATCTATAGGGCTCAAGAAAGTAAATGAAGGCCCATAAATAATTTGCCCAAGTGTATAACGAATATAAGTAAGTTAGCAAACTTGTCACTCAAAAATGCATTGCCAGAAGCCATCCCTGGCAGTGGACTGGTCGCAGCAGAGGATGTATGGAGTTAGCAGGGGACAGAGGTGAGCCAGGCCATGGTGGCCAGGGAGAATCTTGCAGCCTAACTGACTAACAGCCAGAGTGCTTCTTTATTTATACAGAACTTAAAAAGTAGGGATACATTCATGTTGTTCCAAAACATAGATCATATAATTTTTAAATTTGGACATGTGTTTTAGTTCCTCATGCTCATCTTCTAGTCATCAATAAACTATGACAGAACTAAGTTATTTCTAATCGTTTTCACTCTAGTTTTGACATCGTTGACAAAAGAATTATCTTTTATAATCATTCTTACTCATTAACCCCATAATCCAATTTTTAATAATCTAGAAGCACATGGCAGCCTGTTCACAAGGTGGCAACTTTTGTGGCTATAAGGACACTGGACCAAAATAAAATATTCAAGCCAGCCTGAGCATATTGCCAAATTTTAAGTAGTGTACTATTAACTGTTAATGTTTGGAGTGCCTAAGAAATATCCTCCGGCTAAATTTCTGCAGTTATTATTCAAATTCCAGCATAATACAAAGTCTATATTTTATATTTTATAGAATTTGTCTATTTGTTTAATCCAGGCATTCTGTTGTTCCTTGGTCATATGACACCACAGTGGCTCTCTGCATGTGCTAACTTTTCTAAGAAAGGGAGGTCCTTTCATATCATTCTTTTATCATTTTTCTACTCCATGCTCTGTTCATCAGTATAAGTCTCTGACTAGGGCAGAGGAAACTTGGCCTAATCTGTTTGGTGCCATATATGCTACGTAATTTCCTGAGTTTATACTGGGAAGAGGCTTGCAAACTGAACTGTGGGCAACTAGTCTAGATCACAGAAACTTATTGACTTTTTTGAGTTTATTTTATTTGAATATCTTTGTCCTGAATAAGTATAGGGTCAGATGTTTCAAGAATGTCTCATAGCCTCATAAAGAGACCTCTGGCTTTTTTTATGTGTGTCACAACCTCCAAGATGTAAAGAAGACCTTAAAGTAGATAAGGATATCTCCTTTAAGCAGATAGAATAATATGTTCAGGACTGTTCTGGGGAAGCTTAGAAGCAGCATTCCTGGGAGAAGGCATAAATGATTCATAAGAAATTTTCATTAATCTAATATTCCTAAATTGTACAAATATTAAGAGTCATCCAAATATGGAGGAGGTGGAGATAAAAGCCAAAGGTGACACAGCAGCCATCATGCAGCTCAGCTTTGCTAGATCTTTGTCAAGCAGCTATGCTGGCTTTCTGATATCTGCAGTTTCCATCAGATATGACTGTGCCAATGTGTTACATGCATTATTATGCTAACAAATTGACAAATACACTTTCCTTAAAACACAGAGATCCTTGTTCAAATCAGAATCATCCCTCTTTCTTCTTGTTGCTCTTTTTGTTATTCTTTTTGTTCTTGTTCTTGTTCTTGTTCTTGCTCTTCTCTCTCTCTCTCTCTCTCTCTCTCTCTCTCTCTCTCTCTCTCATCCTACCATATAACTCCTGCTGTCCTCAAACTCTCTATGTAGATCAGATTGACTGCAAACTCACAGAGATCCACCTGCCTCTGTCCAGAGTTACTCCTGGCACTTTGGCACTTGCAGATTAATTAATGACATGGACTCTCCCATGTGTAGCAGGATGTAGATTATGGATGACTAGCCTAGAACTCTTTATAACTAGAATTCTAGGTCTGAAGTTTCTTTCACCAGAATCTAAACTGAATATTAGTGTCCAACTTTGTGAAAGGAATCCATTATCAGAAGTGAGAAGCACATAAAAAAATTTGTAAGATACTTGCCAATGAGCTATGGCTCCCTGTTTCCTAAATCCACTCTGTTTGCCCAATAACCCTCTTTCTAAATCCAACTGTGTCCAAATGGAAGCAACGATGATTACAAAACATCTCAGCTCTCTTAGAGTCCCAGTCTGACAGGCAGGAGGTAATCTTAGGGAACATTTATTTTCAGGGAAGCAGATAATTTTGGAACCATATTGGGATAAACAATATGGGGTCCTGTAGGCTGCATCCAATTAAGCTGAACTCCAGGTTGAGTTTTCTCTAGCTGTCATCTCTGCATAATAATCTCAATTCCAAGGCTCTCATGGACACCTGAGCCTCTTTATTCGCATTCAAATGGAGAAAAGAAAAAGAAAAAGAAAATCCTCCATTATATTTGTACTAGGTAACATAAAAGTGAATTTTTTTCTGTTCAATTTTACAGACCTTTAGCTCTTTCAGACAATGCTTCTTTAGGCAGTTTGATACTTTTCCTTATTTAACATTTAGTGCTACATTCTATGCTTTTAGAAATAGTGTCAGTAAGCCAGTTAATCTTGTGAACATACCTTTTGTCCTCATTTCATCATTACTTCTTGCACACCTTCCTCTTGGCTTCATTTAGAATGCTTATATTTCTTATTTTTGTATTCAAAGAGTGACAGTGTTCAATTTTCTCATCTTTTTAAAGTGATTTTGCTTAAAATGGGAGACAATTACATTCACAGCAGAAGAAAATTGTAGGCATAAGTAGTTTATACTTTAAACTGTACATCTTCAAAACTCCTTTTATTGATCAACCTAAGATCTAGCATATTAAACTTAGGGTAAGTCAACCATTTAGGATACCTTAACATGCAAATAAAAACTTATCTGGGCATTGCTGAAGGTTCATCATTTAGATAATATGAATTAATAAATAAAAAACAGTTATTAAGAAAATATAAACAATGAAAGCTGTATAAACTAGCCTATTGTGGCCTCTTTGTGTTTTGTAATTCATTAAAATCTACAAATATTTCTTGAGGACTCCTTAATCACTTGACACAGATCAATAATATCTTGATTTTCAAGGACAGTAACTAATCAATAAAAAGTCAGCAAATAGTTTGAGAGGAAAATCAATTTCTGGTGCTAATGTGTCCACATTTCTTAGTTGTTAGTTCCAAGGTATGTGTTTGTGTGCATGTGTTTTATTAATCTTCTTACCCATTATGGATCATGTTTAGAATACCATCACAACATTCAAAGGATATCTGCTAGGGCCTAGATGACTCAGTGACTAAAAGCACTTACTGCTCTTTCAGAGGACCTGAATTCAGTTCCCAGCACTCATACAGGGTTGCTTACACCATCTGTAATTCCAACTCCTGAGGCTGCAATGTCTTCTTCTGGCCTCTTCAGACATACACATACCTAATGTGCAGACCCATTAACCCACACTCAAACACAAATAAATCTTTGAAAAATATCTGGTGGTAGAGTCACATGATCCTCATTTTATGATTTATTTTTAACAAAAACCTATGTGATATTTCTACATCCAGGGAGATTTTAATATAGATTAAAGATAAAATGAACTCACTCACTTAAAAGAAGGTAGTAGCTTAGACACAATTTTGAACACAAGTTTTGTTTTGTTTTATATTCCAGCTTTCTAACAGAATAGATTGCCAGTAAGTCAAAGTAAATGTGTGTGTGTGTGTGTGTGTGTGTGTATGTATGTATGTATGTGTGTATGTTGTTGTTGTTGTGGAAAGACTTATACGTAGTATAGAGATATCCATGAAGACAATGTTTCATTGTAGCCTGAGTGGCACCCTATTCAACTGGAACTTCAGACTTCCCAAATGAACTTACAGAATGCAGGCTCCAAAGATAAAGTTACCTTCTCTGTAGCATGATTCCAATCACCCAGAACAAAGAGACTATGATTTCTAATGCAGACTTAATCAAGAAGCTTCCACTCTGAACTCTCTGAGAATGTAGAGAGAAGGTTGTAGGGATCATCTCAGCTTCTGAAAAGACCCTTTCCAACTCTTTATCACTGAGTCTCTGAGATACCCTGCTTTTCCCCTGAGCCCATGGGTTCTAGTCACCCCTCAAAAGAACTACTGTTATTATTTGTGCCCTTCTAAAGAAAAGGAAAGTGTAGATCCACTCAAAGCTCACACCTTGAGAACACAAAAATCCCAGAATCCTTAATACTAAGCCAGCTGTGTCATTAGTGATTAAATATGAGATGTATCTTACCTCATTCTTCTTCAAAGCTACCATAGCCCAACAGTTTCCAACAACTTTACCCAAAAAGAGTCCTGAAAACTACTACTAGACTTACTGAAGTAACTGGACAGGTAAAACAGAGGTCAAATGAGGTAACTAAGCTGTTGGCAGACAGAAATTATAACATGGAAACAAACTTTAAAACTTTCACATGCCCAATAACCATGTACATTTCCTGCACAAGCTGATAAGGTTTTCTATGTAGCTGTAAGTAAATTAAGAAATCTTTATAAAATAGAGAGATGGGGCAGGCACAGTGGTACACACCTTTAATCCCAGCACTCACACAATAGAGGCAGACAGATCTCTGTGAGTTTGAGGCCTGCCTAGTCTACACAGAGAATAATGCAAGTTACATGGTGAATACTTATCTCAAAAATTAACAATAAAAACTGTTAGTGGAGACTGCTCATTCATTTCTCAACTTCCCAGACCAGAATAGAGACACAGAAACTATAATAATTACAACACTCGTTGACCAATAGCTTAGGTATCTTTCTGGTTAGATAAATCTTAAATCTTAAATTAACCCATTTCTATTAATCTATGTATCACCATGGGGTTGTGGCGTACTGGTAAGGTTCTGGCATCTATCTCCTTCAGCAACTACATAACATCTCTCTGACTCTGCCTTCATTCTCCCTGCATTCAGTTTAGCTTCCCTGTCTAGCTCCATTCTGCCCTGCCATAGGCCAAAGCAGCTTCTTTATTAACCCACTGTAACAAAACATATTCACAGCATATAGAAGGAAATCCCACATCAAAAAAAAAAAACAGAGATGGAGCATTTAAGAAGTAATGAGAGTACTTCTTAATAATGTCAGTACTCTCTGTGCAGTTAACACCATGTCTACTTCATTTTCTTTGCTGTCACATTAATCTAGGCTGTCATAATTCACTGGACTCTTTCAGTCACTTTCTATAAGTTCATGATATTCCTCTTTCCTTTTTCAAACCAGTACTTTGGTCATGCCACCTCCAAACTTCTAAGACAGAAGCCTTTTATTATTCTTAGCTTATAAAGTTAAATCTTAATTTTTCTTTAAAAAGACTTTAGTCTGGTTGGACTCTAACTACCTTTAGTGTGGACCACTAACTAAGATATTGACCATGGGTAGAAGAGATTTTACATAAATGTATTTGCTCTGATGATGTGGGAGAATTGTCTGTATTCTGTCAATCATATTTTAATAAAACGCTGATTGGCCAGGCAGGCAGTATAGGCGGGAAAGCCAGACAGGAAGTAGGGGTGGAGCAAAGAGACTGGGAGAATTCTGGAAAGCAGAAGCTTCCTCTGCCATTCCTGCACAGACCACTGAAGAGGCAACATGTAAGCTGTCACACTGAGAAAGGTACTGAGCCCGTGTGGCTAACATAGATCAAAATAATGGGTTAAGATAAGTCGTAAGAACTAATAAGTAGCCTGACCTAATGGACCAATCAGTTTATAATCTTATGGAGTCCTGTGTGTGATTTTTCTTTGGGGTTTGCCCGCTATGGGGTACTGGGTGTGACAGAAACCCCAACAAGCCAGCCCTCTCATGCTACACTCTGAGATTTTATGGAGATGTCATGACTTTGGGAAATTCATATTATATTAACAAGGGAAAACTCTCATGGTGTGTTACTATGCTCTGTCTGAGAAACAGAGACCCACAAACTCAGTGATTAAAATCAGCATGTGTTTGTTGTGGTAGTGCATGCCTTTAATCCCAGCATTCAAGAGGCAGGGTCAGGCAGGTGTATCTTTGTAAGTTTAAGGCTAGCTTTGTCTATATAGTACGTTCCAGAACAGCCAGGTCTATGCATAGAGGTCCTGCTTCAAAAAACAAGAAGAAAGAGAATTAAAAAGTGCATGTTGATTGTCTTGTACTTTCTGTGAGTGAGGGGCTCTATGTATGACCAAGCTAGGTTCTTTGCTCCAAGGTCTCATAGGCTGTAATAGAAATGTCATCTAGGCCTAAAGTCTAAACTGAAGCTCTCCTAGGGAAGGATCAGCTTGCAGGCTCTGATAGTTTTGGGCAGAAAGCTATTGAACAATTTCAATACCCTGCTCAGTGTTGAGCAGAATTCACCTTAATTTTGTTTTACCATTATGGTTTACTCCTTTGACCATTTCACAACCTGTTTTCTAGCTTTTACAAAGTCATCACAGGAAAGAACCTCATGCCAAATTACAACTTCATTTAAGATCATCATGAACACATAATCAGATATAGTCGTGGGTCACATAGAGACATTTTGGTTAATGTTGGACCCCTGCCTATATGACAGAACATATCATATAGCCAACATCTACAAGAATATTTAAATTCACCTAAGTGTATTGTTTATTTGTATAACAAAATCACATAACGATGTACTTCTCAGTCAATGTTCCCATCATTAACTGACATGATTACAAATTTCATCACCTCTGTTATATAAATTTTGTTAGAAACAAATAACATAAAGAAAAAGAGAACTTTACATACTTCTGATGGAAATATCAGTATTGAAGGTCCCTAAAACACTAAAAATAGAACTATTATACAGTACTGCTATACTACTTCTGAGCCTAAACAAAAAAAATATTGTAAGTCAGGGGACGACACATACTTACACAGTTATGTTCATCACAGCATTCTTTGTAATACTCAAGCTATGGGCCTAGCCTAACAAATTATTTGGTAAAGAAAATGCCACACACACACACACACACACACACACACACACACACACATACACACACACACACAAACTCACTCATACACAGACTCACACACACACAGTCACAATGAAGTTTCATTTGAAACTCTTATTTGCTGTAACACAAACAGCACTAGAAAGCAAAGCAACCAAAATCAACAAAGCAAACATCCAAATGGAAAACCCACCAGACTGGGAAGGCATAATTTTTCTCACATATAGAAAATCTACATTTATACAATAAATATAGGATAGACATGGAAGTAGGGGAGTTGTGTGGGGAATGAAAGGGATTTGAATAAAGAAAGAATTAGAGAGAGTAATCAAGAAAGCCAAAATTTTTACATTTTTGTCATATGTGTCAGCTTTATTTCTGTCATGACTTGGAAATGAAAGAGGGTTTAGTATGGGGAGAGGGACTACCTGCAGAAACATGAAAACTGATGATTGATTATAAAAGAGTAAATCTGAGTTTCCCAAATTGATAACTAGAAACTTTCAATTTCTGAACATATAGAGAATGTAAAGACCTTCAAACATTATTAGGTATAATGTTAAGGAAATCAAAATAGCCAATGGGATAAATTGGTTCCAGATCCAATAGGCAACCAGCTATTATAATTGACTTCCCAGCTCTTTCCTATGAGGAATATTATGAATTAACCATATGGGATTGTTTTTCAGCTATTGTACCATATGAAACCATATTTATGTGTCAGATTTTTATGCCACTCCTTAGTGAAAATCAGTTTCTCTGGAATGCATACATTGTCAAGACACTAGTAAAAATGTGTTTTCACATATTAAAACCATGTGACTTCAATGCCTTGCCTAAGCTGGTGCTTCATTTTACAGATGGAATACTGAAACTTGCAAAGGTTGTATAATATAGGTTAAAAAAATATGTAGGAATTGGGTTTCAGTGCAGATATCTCTATGAACATATTTGCAGTAGATCCATGCATTTTCATTTTAAATATTTGCACTATTAGACAAAAACACAAGATATTCTCTCTGACTCCAGTCTCAAGCATAGGAAATATACAACAAAACCCTGGGTTCTAAAAATAGAACTTAGTAGGGCTTAATGGGATGTCTAAAAACTAGACTCCAAACAAAATATGGAGTTACTGCACCCATGATGCTCAATGTAATTAGGAATAGGACTGTATTTGCTTAAAAAAATGTCTCAAACTGCAAGGGGTTGAATGAATTAACTACTGTTGGAAGAAATGTGAAGTAGGGATATGTCAGGAATAGGAAGGACTGTTCTTGCTAGAGAGAGATCAGTCTGCAAGGTGTTGAATGAATCAATTCCACTTGCAAGAAATGTTGGGTAGGGAGTGAAGTACGACAAATAGAAATCCAGAGACAGATATTGGGGTTCAACCTGAAGACCAAACAAGCAAAACAATCAGCCACTGGCTCTTACCTTGACCTCAGTCCAAAAACGGTGATCCTGCCTCCGGGAAACCTCAGAATGATGCTGAGACTGAGAGCTGTCACTTCCTGTTTTATAATACTCTCTAGTTCTGGGACTAAGGGCATGCACCACTACCGCCTAGTTTCTATGGCAAGCTAGTGAGGCTACTGGAATTAAAAGTGTGTACAATTGCTGCCTGGTCTGTAAGGCTGTGACCAGTGTGGCTGTTTTACTTTTCTGATCTTCTGGAAAACTTTATTTATTAAAATACAAGTAAAATGCCACTAGAAATAAGTTTGGTTGTTAAAGCATGAAACAACCCCATACCAGTTTGGATTCAAAGGGTTATTTATTTGAGGGAAAAAAACTTACAGAACACCATCCTACACAACAGGCAGGAAAGGAGTCTACTGGAGCAAGAGAGAGAGCGGAGGGCTGCCACTGCTTTTTAAAGAAAAAGTGACCACGCCCCAGTGGGCTGGTATCTCAGCAACTATTGGCTGAAGGAGCAGAAGGAGTTCCCATAGCACCTCTCCCTTTTTTTTTTAGGTAAGAGAATTCTAAACCTACTATGAAATTATATGCAATAAGAACAAATATCCTATTCTAACTAGCTTAAGTCTTGTATAATAACTTGGCCAAGTCATGAGAGGAAAGTAACTACATTTATCTAGACGTTAACCCCATCGAAGATCTGAGAAGGGAAATAATTTTACCTGAGTAATTAGGAAGTGCAAACAAACAACTTCCCAAACATGCAAGCAATCACAGAGACAACTGGCTACCTGGGCAATCACCCAAAATCACGTTTGCAGCGTTGAAGCAACCAACTTTGGCTAAGGCCTAGAATAACTAACAGATTATTTTTAAAGGCAAGAAATTTTTTAAAATCGTCTTACCCTGTTTTGGCAAGATTGGACAGTTCTGCTTATTCATTTCTGGATACTATGTATATTGTCAGTAGTTGAGGTATGGGCAGTTCCTCGCCTAGAGGCCAGTTTTGTCAAGAGGAAGACAAGCTCCAAGTGGAGTGTCTTTTGTGTTTAACAATTTCTCAGGAATAGATAAGTGCTGCCAGATAAGAATAATGGGTTAATATAAGCTACAAGAGCTAATAAGTAGCCTGAGCTAATGGACCAATCAGTTTATAATCTTACGGAGACCTCTGTGTGATTTTCTTTGGGGCTTGCCAGCTGTGGGTTACCGGTCGGGGCAGAAGCCCCAGTAAGCAGGTCTTCATGTTACAGGTTGTTAGAGGTTCATTTGTATCCTTTGATATGAATTCATGTCTGTGTATTAGATATTAGTGTTATAGCAATGCTGGTTTATTGTTTAGGAAGGATATTCAGGAGAATGTTGCTGTTTCAGGGAATACCTTCTAAAACATCTTGAAATTAAGAAACTTTTTAAGAGATAGCTGTCCAAAGGTTCAAAAAATGAAGACTAGGGGCCTGAGAGATGTCTCAGTGATTAAGAACACTTGCTGCTCTTGTGGAAGACAAGGGTTAATCTCCTAGCACCCACATGGTGGCCCACAATGACCTGCAACTCTAATTCTAGGGGATCTGATGTCCTGCTCTGGCCTCCAGAGTGCATGTGGTACACATGAACTCATGCAATAACACACATACACATGAAAATAAATAAACACATATTTTTTTAAAAAAAAAAAACAAAACTCATGGCCAATAATGTTTCAACCGTGTCAGAGAGATAGAGGGACAGAGAAATGTTCTGAGGGAAAAGGAGGGATACTGCTTCCAAGCATAAGCAGCAAATGAAAGGAAATGTAAACATTTGGATTTCTGGGTAAGTATATACAGAATTTAAAAATAATTTGTTGTTTTCAGCTTTTTTTGAAAACAAAATAAATAGAAGTAACAACAACAACAACACTCCACTGATTTGATACACCTTATTAACAGGCTCATTTTACAAATAAAGGAAGAGAAGTCTGAAGTAGTAATGGAACGTGTCACAGATCACATAGTAAGAGGTGGATGGGCTTCTGCCAGACATCTGAGTAGGTGTGAAAGGAGGTGCTGTTAGTCACATCACTCTTGCAGTAACATGTCTTTCAAACTACACAATAATGAGCTCAACTCAAAGACACTGTCCACAGAAATGGAGCTCCTGCCCTCCCTACACCATGCTTTGCATGCTTCTGCCACTTTTAACTGTCAGACTCTGCTGGAATGTATTGTAAGATACTGTGAAAACTGATACTGGGTGCTGTACATCTGAAGAAAGCAGAGGCCCAAAGAAGCAAATGAGGTATTGTAAAGGATATTTGCCTGTCTTTCTAAATAAAGACTTGTCTATGTCCATGTTTGTGTGTGAAAAGTACTTAAAGACACAGTTATCTCTGAACCCATCTAATGAAATTTTTCTTGTTTCTTGGGGGGGGGGAATTTATGATTATTTGAAAGAAAAGAAACACATGGTGAAGGAAGTAATGAACTTTGAAATAGGTAATTTATCTTTTTGAAGGTAAAATATTAGCATTTTGTAGTTAAAATGAATGTGATCATTCAGTAAATATCCTTTTTGTCTCCTCTGTAGAAAATACAAATTACGAGGCAAAAGGGAATATTAAAAAAAAGTTTCTCCTCTCAAAGTAAATCCTTGAGCTTTATATTAAGTTATAGACCCTGGGTTCCACATACAAAGCAGATACTAGAAAACTACTACTTTTTGTAAAATAGTGAACATATTTTTTTTTCCTCAAAGTTTATTAAAATACAAAAGTCTCCATTTCCGCCCCTCCTCCCAACCCCCTCCCACACCCCACCACTCCCTCCTCTCCTCCCTCTCCATCCCCAAGAGCAGTCAGGGTCTCCCACCCTGTGGGTAGTTCAAGCTCCTCCCCCCTCCCTCCAGGTTCAGGAAGGTGAGCATCCAAACAGACTGGATCCAAGAAATCCAGTATAAGCAGAGGAAACAAGTCCCAGTGTCATTGTCAATGGCTTTTCAGAAAGACTCCGGGCCAGCCACATTCAGAGAATCCGGCCACATTCAGAGAATCTGGTTGGATCACAAGCTCGTTCAGTCCCAGTCCAACTGGCCTTGGTGAACTCTCATTAGATCAGTCCCCTTGTATCAGTGGGTGAACTCACCCCTCGTGGTCCTGATTTCCTTTTTCATGTTCTTCCTCCTTCTGCTCCTCATTTGGACCTTGGGGGACTCCTTCCAGTGCTCCAATGTGGGTTCCGTCTGCATCGCCATCCATCGTCAGATGAAGGCTCCCTCTGATCTTGCCTTCCTTGTTCACGTTCTCTTTCCTTCTGCTTCTTGTTTGGACCTAGGGAGTTAAGCCCAGTGTTCCAATGTGGGTCTCCGTCTCCATCTCAATCCATCACCAGATGAAGGATCTATGGTGATAAGCAAAATATTCATCAGTATGGTTATGGGCCAAGGCCAGTTCAGGCACCATCTCCTCTGTCCAGAGAACAATCTGGGGATCTCTCCTTGGACCTGGGATCCCATTTATAATCAAGTCTCTAGTAAATCCTAAAATGACTCCCTTAGTTGAGATATATTCTTCCCTGATCCCATATCCATCCTTTCTCCCTCCCCCCTCCCAGTCCCCCGAGCTTTCCCCATTCCTCCCCTATTCCCTTCTCTCTAACCCTCTCCCCTTCCAACAACCCTCCTACCCCCACCATGCACCCGAGGTTACCTGGGACTCTTGTCTATTTCCAATCTCCAGGAGGAAAACTACCTGAATTTTCTTCAGGTTCACCCTCCTATCCAGCTTCTCTAGGATCACGAATAATAATAGGCTCAAAGACCTTTAATTATGACTAGAATCCATTTATGAGTGAATACATACCAACTTCCTCATTTTGGGTCTGGCTTACCTGACTCAGTAAAGCATTTTCTTTTCTTTTCTTTTTTTTTATTATTTTTTTAAATTATTTTTTCTGTTTTTTTATTTATTTTTATTTTTTATTTAATTTTTACCGGGAACCCCTCCAGAATCAAGACTCTTGCAAACACTAAAATGGTTCCCTTAGCTGAGATATAAACCTCCCTGCTCCCCCAACCATCCTTCCTCCCTCCCCTCCTCCCATTCCCCCAAGCCTTCCCCAATCCTCCCCCTCTACCCTCTCCCTGACCATCTTCCCTTACTTCGACCCCCCCACCCTCCATGCACCCGAGTTTGCCTGGCAATCTTGCCTACTTCTAATATCCAGGAGGATAACTATATGATTTTCTTTAGGTTCACCTTCTTATTTAGCTTCTCTAGGATCACTAATTATAGGTTAAAAGACCATTAACTATGGCTAGAATCCACTTATGAGTGAGTACATACCATATTCCGCTTTTTGGGTCTGGCTTACCTCACTCAGTAAAGCGTTTTCTATTTCCATCCATTTGCATGCAAAATTCAAGATGTCATTGTTTTTTACCGCTGAGTAAAACTCTAATGTATATATGTTTCACACCTTCTTTAACCATTCTTCTATTGAGGGGCACCTAGGTTGTTTCCATGTTCTGGCTATTACAAATAGTGCAGCTATGAACATAGTTGAACAAATACTTTTGTAGTACGATAGGGCATCTCTTGGATATATTTGCAAGAGTGGAATTGCTGGGTCCTGAGGGAGGTTGACTCCCAGTTTCCTGAGAAACTGCCACACTGATTTCCATAGTGGCTGCACAAGTTTGCATTCCCACCAACAATGGATGAGTGTTCCCCTCACTCCACATCCTCTCCAGCATAGGCTATCATTGGTATTTTTGACTTTAGCTATTCTGACAGGTGTAAGATGGTATATCAAAGTGGTTTTGATTTGCATTTCCCTGATCACTAAGGAGATTGAGCCTGACCTTAAGTGTCTTCTGGTCATTCGAAGTTCACATGTTGTGAATTCTCTGTTCAGTTCAGTACCCTATTTTTTAATTGGGTTAATTAGAGTTTTAGTGTCTAGTTTCTTGAGTTCTTTGTATATTTTGGAGATCAGACTTTTGTCTGATGAGGGGTTGGTGAAGATCTTCTCCCAGTCAGAAGGTAGCCTTTTTGTCTTACTGACAGTGTCCTTTGCTTTACAGAAGTTTCTCAGTTTCAGTAGGTCCCATTTATTCATTGTTTCTCTTATTGTCTGTGCTACTGGGGTCCTACTTAGGAAGGCGCCTCCTGTGCCTATATCTTGTAGACTACTTCCCACTTTCTCTTCTATCAGGTTCAAAGTGGACAGATTAATGTCGATGTCTTTAATCCATTTGGACTTGAGTTTTGTGCATGGTGATAGATATGGATGTACTTTCATTCTTCTACAGGTTGACATCCAGTTATGCCAGCACCATTTGTTGAAGATACTTTCCTTCTTCCATTGTATACTTTTAGCTCCCTTGTCGAAAATTCGGTGTTCATAGGTTTGTGGGTTAATATCCAGGTCTTCTGTTCGATTCCATAGGTCAACTTCTCTGTTCTTATGCCAATACCAAGCTGTTTTCAATACTGTAGCTCTGTAATAGAGTTTGAAGTCAGGGATGGTAATGCCTCCAGAAGTTCCTTTATTGTATAAGATTGTTTTGGCTATCCTGGGTTTTTTGTTTTTCCATATAAACTTGATTATTGTTCTCTCAAAGTCTGTGAAGAAGTTTGATGGGATTTTGATGGGAATTGCATTGAATCTATAGATTGCTTTTGGTAGAATTGCCATTTTTACTATGTTGATTTTCCCAATCCAAGAGCAGGGGAGGTCTTTCCATTTTCTGGTATCCTCCTCAATTTCTTTCTTCAAAGACTTAAAGTTCTTGTCAAATAGGTCTTTCACTTTCTTGGTTAGAGTAACCCCGAGATATTTTATGCTATTTGCGGCTATCGTGAAAGGTGATGTTTCTCTGATTTCTCTCTCTGCTTCTTTATCCTTTGTGTATAGGAGGGCAACTGATTTTTTGGAGTTGATCTTGTATCCTGTCACATTACTAAAGGTGTTTATCAGCTGTAGGAGTTCTTTGGTCGAGTTTTTGGGGTCCCTTATGTATACTATCATATCGTCAGCAAATAACGAAAGTTTAATTTCATCCTTTCCAATTCGAATCCCCTTGATCTACTTATGTTGTCTTATTACTATTGCTAGAACTTCAAGCACTATATTGAAGAGGTATGGAGAGAGTGGACAGCCTTGTCGTGTTCCTGATTTTAGTGGAAAGGCTTTGAGTTTCTCTCCATTCAATTTGATGTTAGCTGTCGGCTTGCTGTATATTGTTTTTATTATATTTAGGTATGATCCTTGTATCCCCAGTCTCTCCAAGACCTTTATCATAAAGGGGTGTTGAATTTTGTCAAATGCTTTTTCAGCATCCAATGAAATGATCATATGGTTTTTTTCTTTCAGTTTATTTATATGATGGATTACATTGATAGATTTGCATATGGTGAACCAGCCCTGCATCTCTGGGATGAAGCCTACTTGATCATAATGGATAATTTTTCTAATGTGTTCTTGGATTCGGTTTGCCAGTACTTTACTGAGAATTTTCATGTTGATGTTCATGAGTGAGATTGGCCTGTAATTCTCTTTCTTGGTTGTGTCTTTGTGTGGTTTTGGTATCAGGGTAACTAAAACTTCATAAAAGGAGTTTGGCAATGATTCTTCTGTTTCTATATTGTGGAATACATTAAGGAGTATAGGTATTAGCTTTTCCTGGAAGTTCTGGTAGAATTCTGCATTGAAACCATCTGGTTCTGCGCTTTTTTTGGTAGGGAGATTTTTGATAACAGCTTCTCATTCTTCACAACTAACAGGTCTATTTAGATTGTTCACCTGGTCTTGGTTCAACTTTGGTATATGGTACTTATCTAAAAAAAATGTCCATTTCTTTTACATTTTCCAACTTTGTGGCATATAAGCTTTCGTAGTAAGATCTGATGATTCTCTGAATTTCCTCTGTGTCTGTGGTTATGACCCCCTTTTCACTTCTGATCTTATTAATTTGCATGTTCTCTCTCTGCCGTTTGATTAGTTTGTATAGGGGTTTGTCGATCTTGTTGATTTTCTCCAAGAACCAGCTTTTTGATTCATTGATTCTTTGGATTGTTTTCTGTGTTTCTATTTTGTTGATTTCAACCCTCAGTTTGATTATTTCCAGTATTCTACTCCTCCTAGGTGAATCAGCTTCTTTTTTTTTCTAGAGCTTTCAAGTGTGCTGTTAAGTCTCCAATGTGTGCTTTCTCCGTTTTTTTTATTTGGGCACTTAGTGCTATGAACTTTCCTCTTAGTACTGCTTTTATAGTGTCCCATAGGTTTGAGTATGTTGTGTCTTTATTTTCATTAAATTCAAGGAAGACTTTCATTTGTTTCTTTATTTCTTCCTCCACCCAGGGGTGATTTAATAGTTGACAGTTCAACTTCCATGAGTTTATTGGCTTCCTGGGTGTAGCATTGTTGTTGAATTCTAACTTTAATCCATGGTGATCTGACAAGACACAGGTGGTTACTAATATTTTTTTGTATCTGTGGAAGTTTGCTTTGTTACCAAGTATGTGGTCAATTTTTGAGAAGGTTCCATGGGCAGCAGAGAAGAAGGTATATTCTTTCCTATTTGGGTGGAATGTTCTATAGATATCTGTTAAGTCCATTTGATTCAACACCTCCAATAATTCTCTTATTTCTCTGTTGGGTTTCTTTCTTATTGATCTGTCCATTGGTGAGAGAGGAGTGTTGAAGTCTCCTACTATTAGTGTGTGTGGTTTGATGACTGCCTTGAGTTCTAGAAGTGTTTCTTTTACGTAAGTGGGTGTCTTTATATTAGGGACATAGATATTCAGGATTGAGACTTCCTCCTGATGAATTGTTCCTGTTATGAGTATGAAATGTCCATCTCTATCTCTTCTAATAGATTTTAGTTTGTAGTCAATTTTTTTAGATATTAGAATGGCCACACCTACTTGTTTCTTAGGTCCGTTTGCTTGGAAAACCTTTTCCTAGCCCTTTACTCTGAGTAGATGTCTGTCTTTGTGGTTGAGGTGTGTTTCTTGTAAACAGCAGAATGTTGGATCCTGTTTTTGTATCCAGTCTCTTTGTCTGTGCCTTTTTATAGGTGAATAGAGTCCATTGATATTAAGTGATATTAATGACCAGTGGTTGTTGACTCTGGTTATTTTTTTGAGGGGGGGTAGTGGGAGTGTATTTTTTTCCCTTCTTTGAGTTGTGCTTGTGAAGGGTTGCTAGATGTCTGAGTTATTTTAGATGGTGTTGGGAATGTTGGATTCCTTGGGTTGTGATTTGCCTTCTAATACTTTCTGTAAGGCTGGATTTGTCACGACGTATTGTTTAAATTTGTTTTTATCCTGGAATATTTTGTTTTCTCTGTTGATAGTGAATGATAGCTTGGCTGGGTAAAGTAGTCTGGGCTTGCATCCATGGTCTCTTAGTTTCTGCAGTACCTCTATCCAGGATCTTCTGGCTTTCATGGTTTCCATAGAGAAATCTGGTGTAAGTCTGATAGGTTTACCTTTATAAGTTACTTGATCTTTTTCCTTTGCAGCTCTTAATATTCTCTCTTTAATCTGAATGTTTTGTGTTTTGATTATTATATGGCGAGGGGATGTTTTTTTTTTGATCCAACCTATTCAGTGTTCTGTATGCTTCTTGAACTTTCATAGGGATATCGTTCTTTAGGTTGGGGAAGTTTTCTTCTATAATTTTGTTGAATATATTTTCTGGACCTTTGATCTGCAATTCTTCTCCTTCCTCTACCCCTATTATTCTTGTATTTGGTTTTTTTTTATTGTGTCCCACATTTCCTGAATGTTTTGTGATGAGAATTTGTTGAATTTGCTGTTTTCTTTTGTCAGAGCGTTTAATTTCTCTGTGGTGTCCTCAGAGTCTGAGATTCTTTTTTCTATCTCTTGTATATTGTTGGTTATGCTTGATTCTTAAGTCTCTGTTCGTTTACCTAGATTTTCCATAGTCAGCCAGCCCTTGCCTTGTGATTTCTTCATTGATTCCCTTTCAGTTTTCAAATCTTGAACTGTTACCATTATCTGTTTGATTGTTTTTTTTTCTTGATTTCCCAGAATTTCATTTACGGATTTACTCATTTCTTCAAACCTTTTGGTATATTTCTCTTCCATTTCTTTACTCATTTCCTCAATCTCTTTGTTATACTTATCTTCCATTTCTTTATGGCTGATTTTCTCCTCCTGTTTAAGTTCCTCTGTTTTCATAAAGATCCGCTTAGAGTCGACTTCTTCTATTTTTTTCTGGAGTAGGGTGTTCAATTCTTCTAGTTTCATGATCCCTGGATTCTGGAGATGTCATGTTGCCTTTCATGTTGTTGGAGGAATTCTTGCATTGGCGCCTGCCCATCTCCTCCTCTCTGGATGAAACTCCTCAGCATTGTCTGGATAGGACTCCTCAGTACTCTCTGGATAGAATTCCTCTGCACTGCAGCAGGGATAGCTGGTTTTTCCAGGACCCAGAAGAAAAAAGGGCAGCAGCAGTCGGAGCAGGGAGGGGTCCCGTGGAACACCAAAGACCCTGCTGCAGAAGCTGAGGGGGGAGGGGCTGTGCTCTCTTCTGGGACAGAGAGCCCAGGCAAGCACCCACTCACCTCTCTGCATAGAACTTCTCAGCACTGCAGCAGGGCTAGCTGGTGTTTCCAGGACCCAGGAGACAAAAAGATAGAAGCAATGGGGGCAGGGAGGGGTCCCATAGAACACTGAAGACCCTGTCGCAGAAGCTGAGGGGGGAGGGGTTGTGCTCTCTTCTGGAACAGAGAGCCCAGGTGAGCACCCACTCACCTCTCTGGATAGAACTTCTCAGAACTGCAGCAGGGTAGCTGGTGTTTCCAGGACCAAGGAGACAAAAAGGCAGTAGCAGTGGGGGCAGGGAGGGGTCCCGTGGTAAACCGAAGACGCTGCCACAGAAGCTGATGGGGGGGTTGTGCTTTCTTCTGGGACAGAGAGCCCAGGCAAGCACCCACTCACCTCTCTGGAAAGAACTTCTCAGCACTGCAGCAGGGCTAGCTCTAGTGAACATATTTTAATCATCAAGTTTGATTTATTTTTCTAGGGCCACTCAGGTAAAAGAGATAAAGAATACAATGGTTTTTGTATGAAAAAAAAAAAAAACCATTGGCTCATTTGACAAAACTATGTTTGAATTTCCCATTCTTGACTGGAAACTAGTGCACTGGTAGCTCTTAAGTGACCCAGGTTTCACATTATCCACTGAGAAATTCTAACTGTCTTATCCTGTTCTGTCAAGACTAAATTGCCTATGTGGTATTGTTTGATGTGTGACACATTGAACTGAATTAGCTGCATTTCAAACATTAATCATAAGACTAAAGACAGAAATCAGCTAATTATCCAACAAGGACCTATTTTCCAATGGCTTTATGATCTTACCTGTTTAACCTTCTCTCAGGATTTGTGATTATTTATACAAGGAGAAGAGACAATAGAATTCTGTGGAAAACCTCCTAAGGAGTCAGAAAACTCTTGGTTCCGTGGCATTATTAAATTTAGTTGTAGTAACATTTTCATTCAACATCACGGATAAAGATTACTTTGTATATCTCCATATAGAGCTTCAGAAATAATTCTGAAGTTTCTGACATGATTATGCTATATGTATTTCTCTTCTAACTATGTAAAACACCTTTCTTCTATTGTTACATGCAAAAAGACTCAACTGAAAGCTATCATCTATTCAAGACTTAGCACATATAATTGTTAAAAGACTAGTTACATATATATATATATATATTTCATTTTAAAATGCATCTTATTTTATGTGTGTGAGTATATTGCCAGGATGTATTTCTTTACCACATGTGTGTCCTGGCCTGCAGATATGAAAAGATAAAAGATAGATCCCCTGTGAATATTACAGACTATTATGTGACACCATGTGGGTGTTGGGAATCAAATCAGGATCCTCTAAAAGAGCAGCAAGTACTCTTAACTGCTAAGTCTGCTTCCCAGCTCCTATTCATAACTTTGTAAATGCTTTATTGCCACTCCCATTTGGTTGGTTTTTGTTTTCTTTTCTTTTTGAGGGACAGAAGCTATTCATTGTTATTCTTTTCCTTTTAAAATAATGGTTGATTTTTGAAACAGTAATAATGCAACAGCACTTACACTTCCTTTTCCACCAACCTGACATGAAGTGACTTTTCTGAGAGATAGATTAAGTTATTTAAATTGCTTAGAAGAGGGTCTAAGCTCAGTTCCAAGAACCCATATTAGGTGGCTTACAACCATCGTTAGTTCCCATGTGCTGGGATTTTAGACATGCACCATCACACCAGGCTAATATTGGACTTTTTGGTTCATAGTTGCTTGAAGAAGTGTATGTGGGGGGCTGACTGTGCCTCAATGTTGAAATAGTCTGACCCTCTCTCACACATTTTCCTGCTTGAGATTCTATGAAGAAAGCTCCCAACTGGACTTTTCAGCCAGCTTGGTTTGTGGTGTGTGTTCCCCTCGAAGAATCCTCTGGATATGTAATTTAATTTCCCCTCCTAATTATTTTCATGCTAAATTTTATTTTTGATGGCAGAAAGCCAGCACTGAAAATTTCATTTTCTAAAAGAAGTCAAGTCTATTACTCGAACACTTCAAGAAAGAATTAATTAGTTCTATTAACAGTTTTTATTAAACAAGAAAGGACAATGTTGACTATTTAAAAGAAAGAGATATTTAATAATAGAGGGTTTTTTAAAACAAAACTGTTATACAGCACCTTTCTACAAATGAATCAAATATAGCTAAGATGTTTGTGCTGGAGCAGAAAGCTTAAAGCCTAGGAAAGTACAAAGATTTCATTTCCTTTTTGAGAGTTTCAAGAGCTTTGTTATCCATACAGTGGTATTAGGAGCTATGGTTCAGGGGTGGTGTGCAATAGTCCATGTGAACACTTAAAATTTTGCTTAATATTCATTTTAGATTTATTTATTTTATTCTCTGTGAATAACTGTTTGCCTGCCTGTGAGGAGGTCCACTATGCCAGGTTCCCTGTATCTGTGGTGAGCAGAGGAGGGTATCAATCACCTGCAACTGGCACTGCTGCCGTTTAGGACTCAATGTGTAGATGCTGGACTGTTTGCAACAACGACAGATACAACAAATACAATCATCTCTACTGCTCCGGATTTATTTTATTAGAAATAGTAAACATATAATACTGTCTTTATACTACTTCTCACTATACTTGAGTAGCTATCCACTGAGATTATTTTTTGTTTGTTTTTTCTTTTTTTCATGAAATATTTTTATTAATTAAAAATTTCACTTATTTTACATCTGACTGCTGTTTCCCCTCCCTCTTCCACTCTTTACTCCCTCTCTCCCTCCCTCTCTCCCTCCCTCCTCCTCCTTTCTTCCATCCCACTCCTTCCCCTCCAACTCCCATATCCCCCACCCCAATCGACCCCTCCTCTACAACTATTCAGAAAGGGGCAGACCTTCCGTGGGCACCAACAAAGAATGACATATCAGGTTGAGACAGGACCAATCTCTCCTTGTATCAAGATTGAGCAAAGCAACCCAGCATAAGGAATACGTTCCCAAAAGCAAGCCAAAGTTCTAGGGACAGGCAAGCTACCACTTCCAGGAGCTCCACAAGTAGACCAAGCTATACAACTGTCATACATATGCAGTGGGCCTAGGACAGTCCCACACAGGTCCCCTTGCTGTTGTCCTAGACTCTGCGAGCTCCTATGAACCCAGGTTAGTTGTTTCTGTGGATTCCCTTGTAATGACCTTGACCCCCCTGATTTGTATAATCCTTCCTCCTTCTACAGGATTATCTGAACTTGCCCCAGTTCTTGACTGTGGATCTCTGTATTTGTTTCTGTCAGTCACTGGATGAAGTTTCTTTGATGACTATCAGGTTAGTTACCAACCTGATTACAGGATATAGCTAGTTCAGGCACCCGCTCCACTATTGCTAGCAGTCTTAACTAGGGTCTTCCTTGTAGATTTGTGGTAATTTCTCTTACATCAGATTTCTAACTGACCCTGAAATGCTCCCCCATCAAGACATCTCTTTCATTACTTTCCCCCTCCATCCAACCCCCAACCCACCTAGCCCAATCTTTTATGTTCCCTTCCCCCTGTGTCCCCAGTCTACCCAGGAGATCTCTCTTTTTTGTCTTTCCCAGGGAAATCCATGCACCCCCTCCCCCTTCGGTCTTCCTGGGCACCTAGTCTCTCTGGGGCTGTGAATTGCAGTCTGCTCATCCTTCACTTTACAGCTAATATCCACTTACGAGTGAGCATTACCATGACTGTCTTTCTGGGTCGCTGGTGCCTCACTCAGGCTGACTAGGGTTTCTCTGTGTAGCCCTGGATGTCTTGAACTCACTTTGTAAATCAGGCTAGCTTTGAACTCATAGAGATCTACCTGCTTCTGCCTTCCAGTTGCTGGGATTAATGGCTTACACCACCACCACATCACTCTGAGATGAAATTTTATTTATTAGATTCATATAATGTAAGTGAAAAAAATGTTACTATCCAGTTAGTTAACAAATTGATTGCCAACCTCTCTTTTGATTAGGTCATGTGCATTATTATTATCACAAAGTTCAAATACCCAATAAAACACATCAAATTGTAAAAAAGAGCTTAGAGGTACAATCTGCCAGGAGAACATAGGCTATGGATAATAAAATATAGAGAGAGGCAATGTTTAATTTTTGCCAAACCCATACCTCTCAAATTTTCCATGACAATCATGATTTTAAACAGTTGTTTACCATATTATTATAATTAAAACAATACTTGATTTTTAAAAGGTATTTGACTGTATGCATGTATACCATGTGTATAAAGTACTCGAGGAGGCCAGAAGAGAACATGGAATCCCCTGGAACTGGAGTTACAGATGCTTGTAAACTCCCATGGGGGTTCTGGAAGTTAGACCTGGGTCCTTTGAAAAAGGAACCAGGACTCTTACTGACCAAGCAATGTCTTCAAGCCCTAAAACAATACATTACAGGACATATGTCCCAATTCTGCTATAAGAGTTATATATTAGTACCTGCTAGATGCAAATTTATAGGATACTTACCTTTGTAAATAAAGAAACCAAGGTGATGACTAATGATAATCCATTTAACAGATATGTGCAGGTAGCTTCCAGTGCAGCAGTTGAGAACAAGGCAGAGCTATGTTTTGTGCTAATAATACTTCTGCAATGATTAGGTAGTGTGTCCTAACCATCCTGCTGGTATTCTCTCTCTCATTAGTGATTGCTGGCATTATCTTCCATATTTGAGTGCCTATTTCTCTTTTGTGAGCTTCAAGTTTACTGTTTGTATCCACAGCCTCAGAGGTTAGAGCTGAAGTCTCATCTCATACATTATTTAAAGTATAATGTCAAATCTACTTCTTTTGGCTGCTCTTCAGTATTTTAAAGTTTTTATAAAGTGTCAATTTATTTCTCCATTTTACTATCCAGATTTATACCATAGAAGCACAAAAAGATACCTCTCCTGCAATGAAGTGAGAAAGAGAGATAATGATAAGTCTGGAGGGAATAAAAATGATTTCATTATTCTTTCGTTCCTACTCACATTTTCACTTGTGTTTTTGAAAAGGCATTGTTAATAAGCTCTTTCTGTACATATTCACTTTCTTTTTGCTCTTGTTCCTGTCTTTGATAAACTGTAGTATATTTTCCAAATGCCCCATGCTTACATCTATTTATGTGCAGAAAGATTGACACCATACTGAGAATAATCTGTTTTGATGGACACTGTGACCCAGTGACTCATTCCATCTCTCACAATTGGCTGTTAAAGGAAATTGCAATTGTTCCCTTTTTTAATGAGTCTATAAAGAATTGCCTGTGTATTTTTATGAAATAAGTGGGATTTTTTCACATTTTAACTTCATAAATTTGAGCTGGAAATAGTATTTGAGATTGAGTTCCCTATCAGTAGATTACAAGATAACAATGGATGTGCAAAGGTTTTGTCACAGAAGTACGTTTGCAGTTAAGAACTGGGAGAAACTAGGCAAGGACTGTGAAGGAACAAGTGGGGGTACAAAAAGAAGAGATTTCAAGCAAAGTCTTATTAAGTCTTATTAAGATTGTTATCAGAGAGCAGTCACAGTGAGGGCACATTATCAATAGTACAGCAGAAGCCAGAGGCCTTGAACCAGACCAATGACTCAGCAATGAACACTTACAAGTAAAGATGTATAGACTAAATGCTACACTGTGTGACTCACTGAACCACACTACAACTTCCATGCTGAATATTTTTGTTTGTTTGTTTGGTTGGTTGGTTGGTTTTGATTTCTGTTCTTTTTTTAAATTTTGTTTTGTTTGGGGAGATGTTGCAAGGGCAGAGAGAGGATTCGAGGCAATGGGGAGATGAGTAGGATTGAAATACATAATGTGAAATCCACAAAGAATGAATAAAAAGTTTAAAACAATACAACTACAACAAAAAAGAATGATTGTTTGCAAATAAGAACTGTGTCAATCATGTTATTCCTCAAAGGCTGTTTAGAAGCAGGGAGTTTCTGGTTTGAGTTTTGTTGTCATCGTTTGTTTTTGTGTTTCTGGATTTTTTTGCAAATTGGTCAATAGACAAGGGCAACCCTGGGGAATGAAGCTGCATGTGAGAAAATGATTTCTATCAAAATTATTTCATACCCAAAAAAGCTTCCAAGTCAACCACCCAGAAGTGTAAAGAACCTGAAGCTGAGAGAGGGATACCTTCAATGATAAAACAGATGCAAGAGAACTGAGGTCCAGAAGCCACAAGAGAAGTCAATGAACATAAACAAACGTTCTTTAAACCCAGGGATAAGGTTGTCCGTCATTCTGTGTGCTATTTGTCAGAATTTGAACAAAACACTTACAGTGATCACTTTGGAAATATAAATCGGTCATCCATGTAAACAAATGATTATTATCGGGTAGCTTCATTTTATGTAATTTTGTGGAATTCTTTGTACAGTGTGGACACATCAGCAACAAAAATGATATGAGTACAAGCAAGTTTACTTACCTGTCTTCCAAAATCATCATAGAAACTTACAACTAAGGCTAACATCTGGAGCTCTCTTTGCATGATTGATGTATTCCAGAATCATCTGAAATTTGAAAGTTTTGGACTTTCAAAGAGTCACTAGTAACTGAAATTGAAGAAAAAGGTAACTGTAGGTAAATCTCTGAGAGCAAGCTGAGTGCTCCAGTTTTCTTAAGCACACAACACATACTTCAGGATATAGAACAAATGGCAGAATTATATTTCTGGCATGAAATTCACTAAGTCATAATACATGACTTAAAATATAGTATAGGTTTTGATGCCATTAATGACTGTTTTACTGAGTTTTGGGGTATTATTATTCATAACTGATACTGGTCTGATAAGTTTTATGGAACTAGACATATTCTTGCTTCTGAAAATAATTTGAAAATTTTCCTCAGTTTTAAATGTATCTCATTAGAACTATATGGTTTGTAAAGGTGATGTAAAACTGCTCTATGAATCATTCTGAGCTAGATGTTTTTAGAAGAAGCAATTTCTTGAGAAAATTTTCTACTTAAATAATGAAAATCAGTCTGTTTAAGCTTTTCATTTCTACCAAGTCATTTTCCCAACTATATTTTTCTAAGAAACCACCCACTTAGTCTTATTTTCTTATTTTTCAGAACTGTTTTGCAAACATATATAAAATGATGATGCTTATAATTCTCCCTGTGTATCAAAAGTTACTCCTTCTCATCATTTATTTTTATGGTTTCCCTTACTTATTAAATTTAACTAATAACTTACATCATCTTTGGTTGTTTTTCAAAGATATAAGATTTTGATTTGTCAATTTAACCTTCTTTCTGATCTCGG
Organism: Myodes glareolus; assembly: GCF_982192425.1. NCBI lineage: Eukaryota > Metazoa > Chordata > Mammalia > Rodentia > Cricetidae > Myodes > Myodes glareolus. Next base: position 139,050,565 of record NC_142053.1, read on the forward strand.
ATTCACTATTTTCTAATTTAGTCTTTTTAAAATTTTCAATGGACACATGAATACTGCATGTTTATGGCACGTGGTGTGATCATTGAATATGCATTTTCATTGTGTCATGATGACAAATGTATGAAAATTGGCATTTTATAGCTTTAATCTTTTATTTATTTTTGTTGGGATCCTTCCCACTGCTTGCTTCTGCTTCTTTATGAAGCACATATTTGTTGTAAAGTGTTTTCACCCCACTGTATTATAAAACACAGAAACGTATGCATCTCTCTGCCTGGGTAGTTGTTATTAAACCTTTGTGTGTGCTTCTGCCCTCTTTTGTGGATTCTAGTGACTACTATACTTTTCCTTCGATGAAATCATATGTTTTAACTCCCACATGTGAGTAGGAGTACTCAATATTTGACTTTATGAGTGTGATTAGTTCACTTAACGCTATCTGCTTCTATTCCTGTTCCACTATGACAATGAATGTATGCTGGTGGAGGCTGCTTCTTCATTCCCAGCTTTCCAGAATTGAAATAATCACTCAGAAAGTATGTAATTTAAATTGCTCTTGGCCAATCACTTAAGCATATTTCTAGCTAGCTCCTATATTCTGAACTAACTCATCTCCATTAATCTGTGCAGCCAGCTGCATAACATTCTGATGTATGTATCTCACATTTTATATATTCATTAAAACTTTCCATATTTCAGCCAGGTGGTCATGCCTTTAATCCCAACACTCGGGAGGCAGATACAGGCAGATCTCTGTGAGTTCCAGGCCAACCTGGTCTACAAGAGCTAGATCCTGGACAGCTAGCTCCAAAGCTCCAGAGAAACCCTGTCTCAAAAAAAACCCCCAAAAAAATCTTTCCATATTTCTATATCTCTCTAACATGAATAGTGTTGCAAGAAACATGAGAATGCAAATATCATGGCAATGTGTTGATTTCATTTCTATGGGGTATTCACCCAGTAATATTTCTTTACTTTGCTTTGTTCTATTTTCCTTTTCTTGTTTTTTATTTGTTTGTTTTGCAACTACAAATGTAAATGTAATTAACTCTTCTCATTCTTTTACATGTGGGTGTTTGTGCCTATAAATTTTCTTCTCATGCACCTCATGAGTTCTGATATGCAGTGCTCTCATTAATATACTTTTTCAGAAGTTTTAGAATTTCTTTTACTAATATTTGCTTACTGGAAGAATTTTTAATTTCTAGGTAGAAGCAGAGGAATCTTTCTGTATTTTAATTTCTTGTGATATTACACTGTGATCAAATGATATTGTACATTATGAAAGCAAATAGTCATGACCTTATTCCTCATGTGTATAACAGAAATTGTACTGCCTATTATCAGACAATACAATCAGAGTCCATTATTTAGTATGTTCTATGAATTGTACTTGTTTAGCTCATTTGCTTATTTTTATGGCTCATATTACCTATGGTTTCCTGATGATTGCATTCCACACACTCTTACTAATTAAGCATTGCTATTCAATGTCCCTTTTTCTTTCTATAGTTCCTATTCTACACAGATGGTTGTTACTATTTGGTATTAAATATTAATAATTATTTAATTTTCAGTTTGGAGTAATATCTTTCTCTTTTCTAATTATTGAAGACTGAATTCTAATTTGATAGCAGAGTTGTGGTGTTCTACTTTCTGAGTGTTTTTAAGTTCAACAGTAGTTAAAAAAATATGCCTATAGGACTGGAGAGATAGCTGAGCTGTTAAGAGCACTGCCCGCTCTTCCAGGGGTCCTGAGTTCAATCACAGCAACCACATGGTGGTTCACAACCATCTACAATGAGATCTAGTGCCCTCTTCTGGCATGCAGGCATACATGCAGTTAGAATACTGTAGACCTAATGAATAAATAAGTCTTTAAAAATGACTTATAATTTTGTTTTTCAGCATTGATAACTATTTAAGATTTTAACAGCAATGGAACCTATCATGTAAATCATCTAAAAGTATCAGAAACAATTAATTGAAGAATTTATTCTTGATACTGATAATCAGGAAATTCTTTTCAAAATTATGCACGAGGCCATTTGATTCCGTGTTAAATTGATATGAGTTAATGATTATTGAGATCTCATAGGTATAGCTTCCCTGTCATGTCTAGAAGATACTGTGTAGCAACAGGATTCTTGATCCTCCCACACTTATAATTGTCCCTTCCTGTCTTCTGTGATGTTCTCTGAGCCATACATGTAGTGCTGAATTGCATTATAGATGTATCCACTGGGATTCCACCGGGATGAGTACCCCAAAATTGGTTTTTCTTTGCATTTTGACTAATTGTAGTTTTCTGAAATCATCTAATTTTTCTACACACACACACACACACACACACACACACACACACACACACACACAGCTTCTTTAGTGGCAAGAGTTACACTTATCTTTGGTTATAAGAAAATGTATTTAGAATGCAGTGAGAAAAAAATGTTGGTTTTAGAAAATGGCAGTAGTGGGTTATGCTCTAAGAGCTATGACTTCACTGGCCACAGATATTTGGTTAGGTTAGTTGTACCAGGCATGATTTCCCTCCTATGAGGGAGACCTTAAAACTCAATTAGACAGCAGATTGTTATACCCAAGATAAAATGTACCCTTGGGGATGACTTGTGATGCTCTGGATAAAACTACTGATTGCAACCTGGCAGTGGTAATGCATGTGTTTGGGAGGCAGAGACAGGTGGATCTCCATGTTTGAGGTCAGGCTGGTCTTCATAGTTCCAGGACAGCTAGGGCTGTAGTTGCCAGTTTCTTTGGCCCACCAATCAGCTCCCAAATAAAGAATTGGAGACTTGTTATTAATTATGAATTTTAATTCTCAGCATAGACTTGTTTCTAGTTAGCTGTTTTCTTGGCTTAAATTAACTTATTTCTATTTATCTATTGCTTCCCTGAGACTCATTTACCTCATCTGTATACTACTGTCCTTCCTGCATTCTTGCTTGTTCCATGTATGGCTGACCCCTAGATGACTGGCTTTTCTTTCTGCCTTCCGGCACCACCTATCCCTCTTCTGCCTAGGTTTTGGGCATTCAGATTTTTATTAAACCAAACAGGTGCTTAGGCACTTAAGATGAAACAGCAACACATCTTTACAAAATTAAACAAATATTCTATTTCACAACATTTTCCCTCTTTGTCTGAATAAAAAGGAAAGGTTTTAACTTTAACATGGTAAAAACTTTAACATACAATAAGAACAATTATCATGTAAGAATTACGTTTACAATATCCAATCCATTTGGATTTGGGAAATTCAGAGGAAATATTCCATTATTTATTCTCTTTTGTTGAGTTGAGTTGAACCTAATTTATCTTCTATTATAACAAAGGAAAACTAATTATATCTAGTATTCAACTCCATCAAAGACCCCAGGAGGACATAATACTACCTGAGTAAATAGATAGTACAATGCAAGCAACTTCTAAAACTATAGAAATGACAGAAGCAACTGGGTGCCTGGACAGCCCCCCCAAAGTTCTTCTGCAGTGTTAGGGCATCCATCTTCAGCCCACAGGCTTAGAATATCTGGCAGACTCTTTTACTAAGGAAGAATTTTGAAGACTGTGTTGCTTTATCTTGGCAAACTTCAGCAGTCCCTTTCCTTTGTGTCCTGCTTGTACAATTTGAACAGTATATTGCCAGCGTGGAGACAAGGAGCGTTTCTTGTCTAAAGGGCTAGTTTTGCTATACTGAAGGCAAACTCCATGTGAAGAGCCTTCAATGACTATTGTTCTTTTATGATTGGTGCTGCCAGGAGTAGACTTGTCTCATTGTCATGAAAAGTACTAGGTTTTTAACATCTTAAATGCCAAATTCAGTTGATCTTTAAAGTGTTTAAAGATCGCCTATCTAAAATATATTTGTTTAGCCATGAAAACATACCTAATATGACTACAAGTTTGACTATTACAGATGACTATTAACCTGCATTTCTTAATTATACATTATATTTTTAAATGAACTGCATAAGCACAATACCCCAAACAAGAGTAGAAGCATACATACAGTACAATAGAAATAACTTCCAGTATTTATGAGTATACCAAAATCTATACCAATGTAAAACATTTGAGATGAATAGCTATCTTTCTCTCCTATATTCCCATATCCCCATTAAATGATGACAAACATCCATAACCCACTGAATCATCAAAAGACACTCACCCTACCTCTTGGAAATGTGGGCATTGTCTTCTCTAGACTGATTCCTGTTTTGGGGGGAGGACAGCATCTTTAGGGGATCCTGAGAAAATTGAGATAATAGACAAGTCCTGGGGAAACTAGTTGTAATATTTGTTGTCAAGACTCAGAACTGTTTCCATGCAGAGGAATCAGCATATGTCACTTGTCTTGTGTTTTTTCTTATTTCTTTATGTCTGTAGCCAAGTTTCTCAGGAAATCTCCCCAATCAAACTTGTTCCCTATTAACTTTGAAAGAATCCACAGTCTTTGATTTCTTGTGGAAACAAAAACGTAATCTCTCCTTCAATGTAATATATTTTCTGAATTTCATTTGAAAGTTAAGACATCCCTAAAGTTTCTAGGCTGGTTAATTTAGCAATCACATTTACAATTCAATGTCTTGTAGCAGCTGTCATTCACTCATCAGCATTCTAAATATTCAAAAGTAACACAACACCTTTACAGGATCCAAACTCCTTCTGTATTTCTTATCTTTATGTAGATTTTTCCATTTTATTATTTTATTTTCTTATTAAAGACTTTATTATTTTTAAACTATTTTCTCAATGACTGCTTATACCCATTTTGCTTTCTCCCTTAAGCACCTACATTTTAAACACACTGTAACCTGTTTAGAGAATTTTTCAGTCTGGACCTGTTTTACTGTGTACTTGTAGCATTTTCTGACCATGGAAGCCAAACCTAAATCTATCCGTGTGGTCTTTGCACTGGCTTCTAAATTCCAATTGGTCCATGAGAACCAAGCTTTAGCCACTTAAGGGTTGACCAAGAGCTGCATTTACCGGGGAGCTGTGTTTAACCAGAAGCTGCATTTAACTGCCCCAGCTCTAGGAAGTTGGTTCTGGCACTGGGGCAGACATTTTCACTTAGCTTGTTTCTACTTATCATGCCCACTGCTCATGTGTTCTGCTACACAGCAGCCCTTCTTTAAAAAAACATATATATTTTTCCTCATTTTTTTTTAAACTCTCTCAGGGGCTATGTGGAAATTCAGGCCCCATATTGGGCAGCACAGGGCTACACAAAAAAACACAAAAACAAAACAAAGCAAAAACTCTCTCAAATAACCAGCCAAACAAACAAACAAAAACAAAAGAACAATCATTTTTAACCTAAAAAATATAGGGCTATAATTGTCTTATTTAAGTTTTCCTGGAATATTATTTCAGGGCTATATGATGGTCATACATTTATATAAAAAAACCCAAAGGCTATTTTCCCAAATAATTTGTCCCATTTTATTATTGGTATCACTTTCATCACAAAATATTTCTTTGTTGTTATTAGGAATATTTATTAACTGAGCCTCCCTATCAACACAAAATAATCCCAATCAAACCAAATCAGATCAAATTAAAAGATATTCAGGTTTAGTTAGATACCTGTGCTCCTGGGTGGCCCTGAGGGGAAACGGAAAGCCACCAAGGCAACCACCAGAGAGGAAGAGAGAAAGCTACGTGTTTATTTTCTGGGGGAGCAGTTTAAATAGCCTGTGGGAGTGGTCTTGACCTTTTCTGGGGAGGGGCCAAGGTTTGAAGGGCATAGAGGAGGGGCTTCCAAAGATGGAGGTCGGAGGCTGAGATTACAGTTGTATGGGAATTGTTGCAGAAATCATTTCTTGCCAGGTTTTAATAGCAAATCAAAGAGAAAAATACAAAGAAATCATGTAAGTAATTCAGGTCAAAGCAAAACTATAGCTTATTGGTCTGCTAGGAAATATTTGTTGCCTATCTGTGATGTGATTTGGTTGAATGTGTTTTCCCTTCATTTCAAAGTCAAAATCATTTCTTCTAAGTCTGAAGTACAGATGTTTGAAATTCCAGGAGCTCTCATTTCTGGTAATATGACGTTGAGTTCCTTTATAACCAAGAAAGTAGAAGATTTCTATTTAGAAATTCTTCCTTCATACTGATGGGATAGAACCAATACATATTTTTTTTTGTTCCTGATGCATGAGAACTTTCACTTCATCTGCTTATTCAGGGTTTCATAAAGTGAAGGAGGAATTGTAATCCTCTTCTTGGATACTGAAGTGAATTTAATGGGTTCCTTGGCACTCAAAAAGCATGAGGGCAGTGACCTTTCCATATTTAGAACAGTCTGCTTGTTCTTGTGGAAACATAAAAGAAAATTCAGTGTTACTGATAATTATATAAGAATTTCACATGTGTGTAGGTGTGAGTGGGATGGCACATAGCCACATACACTACATTCATATAATCTACAACTAAGCCAAATTTGCATGCCAATGATTAGGTTTTGATTTGAGGCTTTACCTTTTATAAAATATTAGTAATTCATTTAATATTGTCATTGCATTCAAATGATATATTTTATTTTACATTTACATGTTTTCATTCAGTGATGCATACTATGACTTGTCTGAGGTATCGATTATTTGATTAGCTCATAAAAATTCTAGACAACTCTGAAATTTTTTGTTATAAATAAAATTTCTTGAAGTATTATATAAAGAAAAGTATTTCTTACAATTTTATAGAAAGGAAACTCCAAGATTGAGGTGCCAGCATATTAACTATCTGGTCAAAGCTCCCTTTTAGATTGCAATTAATTAATTTCTACTTGGCTTTTCCTAATGTGTGACAAAAGAGTTAAATCTCTCTCTTCCCCACCTCTCTGTCTTTGCCTCCCCTCCCCTGTGTGTGTTTGTGTTTGTTTGTGTGTGTGTGTGTGTGTGTCCTTTCTCCATCCCTTCTTTATCTCCTCCCCCCTCTCTTCTTCCTATTCAGGCACTAATTTCCTTGAGGAAACCTCATTCTCATGGATTCATCTTACCCTAATTACTTCACAGAAGTGGTAGCTCTAAATATTACCACACCAAAAGCTATGACTTGCACACATGAATTTTGTGGAAACACAAACATAACGATCTCTGATATAGATGCAGGCATTTTGGAAAACATTTCTTGTGGCTTTTGGATTTCTGTGAAGAGATGAAAGACCTCAGAACTGTAATTTTAATGTTTCTGGGACAATTGGATTTGGAATGGAGTATTCTGTTCTTTCTTTATGCAAAGGTAGAATGTAAGTTATACCATGATAGGAAAGTGTTATATTTCAGAGCTGAACAAAGCAGACAGATAACAGTATCTCTATTCAAAATGATAAATTCATACTTGTAAACAGATGCTAAGTATAAGATGTGATCTCGCCCAAACCAGGAAGAGTCTCAATGAGACATTTTATTCTATTAACTTGAATATATAGAAAATGACAAAATCCTGGGAAGTGGTTTGAACAAATTTCTAAGTCCTATAGAAGCATGCTAAATCATGGGTAGATTTCTCCTTGAATAGGACATGAGAATATGCAGATATTACTAAATATTACTAAAATTAAAAATTACTAAAATTAAGAACCTAAGCCAAAGGTATAGGTTTTTTAATGTACAAAGATAAATTTTATTAATATTTAATTGTAATAGACCAAAATATCTATAACCTGTGCAGACAATCCTGAAATCCATGTAGTCACACAAAAGACACAGAGTAGATTCCACAACTCTCTTAAAAATCCAGTAATTGTGATAGTACGATATTAGTTTGAAGATCAAAACCTAGCTCAGTGGAATAAAGGAGTATTTCAAAAGCAGATGCACACATATATGAATAGTTCATTTTTGAAAAATGTGCAAAAGTAATCCAGTGAAGAGAAGTTCTCTTTCTTTAACAAATAGGGCTGAAGTAAGTTATGCTATGTAAGAACTGCCTTATTATCCTTATTTATCCTTGCCTAATGCCACAGTCAAACAGTAATCCACATGGATCACAAACACCAATGAAAAACCTAAAACCATAAAAATTCTAGAAGGAAACATTGGATACAATAATTGTGACCCTGCGCTAAGCAAAGATTTCTTAAATATGACACCAAACATATTATTAAAATAGAAATAACTTTGAACTTCATTAAAATTAAAATCTGTTTTTAAAATGACAATGTTAAGCAAATGAAAAGCAATTGATAGACTGGGAAAAATATATCAAGGCATATATCTAGTAAAAGATTTACCTTCAATTTATAGGCTCAAAATTCCACAATGAAAAAGTGAGAAAAAACAAGGCCAGTGAAAGAAAAGCAATCAGGTAATGATTTTTAAGAATATATAATTTATCTTTATGGTGCTATGGTAGTCAATATACTACTAGAAACCTACAGCATAAAGGACTGAATATCACTATTTGTGAATATATGTCTATTAACCAGAATGTGTTATGAGTTGTAATTGTAAGCCTAAAACAAAAAGAACTTGGTATAAATACAGTGCTGCAGTTGCTATTCATGCTTCAAACATGCTTTCTCTACTTTGAGCTATGTGCAATGCAAGTAAGGATTAAACAAGTAAGCTCATAAAATCTAGGTGATGGAAGTTGAGTTTCTCAAAGTCAGAGAAGTTACACACAGGTAAATATAGAAGAACATAATAAACCCGGCTAACGTTAGTGAACAAACCTTTGAAGTGAGCTAAGATAGCCAAGTAGCTTCACATTTCCCCAATAATATTTATTTCTAACTAATCATTAACAATATTTATATGGAAATCATGTAACTAGTTATATTTATTAAGTACTGTTGTCATTTAGAACATATGGTTATACATTCTTAGCTATTCCTCACTCTGTAATATGAAATTTATTCTAAAAGTAGGCTGAATTTTGTGACTTGCTTCTATAGTATTTGAAAAAGGTTAATTCAATAATATTGCAAAGGGAAAACACTGCAGATATTTTTATATTAACCAAGTGGCCTAATTAATATTACCATCATGGAGTCATATTGGCAGCATGTACTCCTGGTATGATATTGCAAAACAGCATTTCACACTTTTGTCTAGTCTTTCTCAAACCTGGAATCTCAATTTGATTATGACAGAGTATCAGACAAACCCAAGTCAAGAAACATGCCATCTAATATATGATTTGTCCTTGTAAAAAAATTTCCATTGCCATGAAAATCTGGGAAAGACTGAGAAATGATATGATGTATTCTGTATTGAGTTCTAGATAAACAAAATCCTACTAAGCAGAAGAACTGGTGAAATCTTACTACAGACAGTATGTACTTTGGGTAATAATTATAACATTATTATTCTCTTAGTTCTATAAAGTGGTTACATAAGATGTTAACATTAGGGGAGACTGAATACAGTGAAGCTCATGATACCAGCTTCACAGTTCCTCTGCAAATCAAATTATTTTAAATCAAAACATTTAAAAAATGGTTCAAGTTTTAAACTTGCAATTTATGAATGGAAATAAATACATGGCAAAGAATCAAATGAAAAGTCACTTGTTACCATCACTCATTAGAGAAATACAAATCAAAGGCATGATGAGACAGTCACGTAAACATCGTCTAAGGGCCAAAAATGGAAAGGAAACCAAAACAACCTATCTTGACAATTATTGAGTGTTGACAATCAACTAGAATTTTATAATTGTTGATAGGTATGAAAAAGGCAGTAACATTTTGCAAACAGTATGACAAATTCTTGGAAACCTGCCCACCAGGGTAGAGACAGATCTCAGTGATGGAATCCCTACCTAGTGTATATGAGCTCCTAGCACCTCAGATTAAACAAACGAGCAATTAAAACAGAGAACTTCTCTTATACCTATAATATCATTTAATCAAGAGAAAATAAAGCACTCGTTTATACACAGGCCAGTACACAAATGTTCACAATAGCTTCATTTGCAATGACACAAAACTAAAGACAGAAGAAATGTCCCCAAATATATAAATAAATAAGTTGTGGAATGTTGAGTTAATTAAATATCACCCTGAAATAAAGAGAAATGAACTACTGATACAAATAAGAAAGGTGAGTCTCAATGCAATGATGCAGAGGAAGCAGAGAAAAATGATGCATGTTGTGTGAGTCCATTCACACAACTGAAGTAAATACAAGTACTGAAGAAAATACAATTTAGTACACAGTAACAAAGCAGAGCAATGTTTCCTAGGGAAAAGGAGGTTGTAGCTGACAGAAGAAGTGATTTCCTTGAGTATAAAGGACACTTCGGAGGTGACAGCAATGTTCAATATCTTTTTTGTGGTAGTACTTATACTTAATATAGCTATAAAATTATATCCTTTAAATACTTCCAGTTCACTGCATGCCAATTATAGTCCAATAGTTCTGTTGAAATACATACAACTATTCTTATTTCATATTTTAAAGTTAATTGAATAATAAGTGTTAATTTTAGGTAATTAGCACAATTAAGTACATATAATTAAATATAGTTAAATAATCATTAAGATGTCATTCTCTCCTTTGGTATGCATTAAAATCTCCTTGAGGGCTTTTTAAAACCTGGATTTCTAGATTCTTCCGCTATACTTTCTGATTCAATAGATCTATACTTGTGCCTGATCATCTGTATTTCTAGCAAGTTCCCAGGTTATGCTAACTTTGAGATCCATTGCTTTAAACTTTAGGGTTTTTTTTTTATCAGACACATGTAGGTTGAAGGTTGGATATTATGCTTACTAACTGTATAATCTTATAAAACTTCTCTATGGCTCCTCCTATGCAAGCTCCAACCAGGCCTGATCCCGTTTTTGCTTCTGATTAAAACAAATCAGATGTTTTTTTGTTTTTGTTTTTTTTTTTTGAGTCCTATAGCCACAGACAAATTTTTGTGTTATCCTAAGCAAGCAGATTGCTCTCATGGAAAATGCTACCTCCAAAGTTGGGAATATTTGTAAGGCAGATCCATTGTACAAATTAAGCAATTTAACTGATTACCATAATATGGTCACATATGTAATAAGCAACTACTAAATAATAAGTATCAATATTATGATTTATTAGGGATCACTCATCTGTGTTTCTGTGTGTGTCCATGTTCATGTGTGTTATTGTTGTGTGTGTGTGCATGTGGGAAGGTGTGCGTAGGGGAACATATATGAGCACATGTGTGCTATGCAGAGACCAGAGGACAAACTCATGCCATTATTCAGGAGCTACACACCTTAATGTGGGAGACAGGGTATCTCACTGGTCTGGGACTATTCAGATAGTCTTGGCTGGATGGCTAGTCAATTTGCACCAGGGACCCACCTGTTTGTGCCTTCTCTGTTTACCAATGCATACCACTAAGCTGATTTTTATTATGTGGGTTCTGGGGATTAATGTCAGGCCTTATTATTGCCAGGCACGCAATTTCTACCTTGATAAATCTCCTCAGTTCTCATGTTTCAATATTTGCTTTGGTTGGTTCACATTTGCAAAGTGGAGGAAATTAATATACTAGGTTTTAAGTTGTGAGATTTGAATTTAAGTGCAAAGAAACTTAAATAAAAATAAGAATATTTTTTAGACTTCTTAATTTTATTTTATGTGTATGAGTATTTTGTCTGCATGAATGGATGTATACCAAATACATGCCTGGTACCCATGGAGGTCAGAAGAGGGGACCAGATGTCCTACAAATGAAGTTATAGATGATTATGAACCACTATGTGGGTGTAGGGAACCAGACCTAGAGCGAGGGTCATCAGTAATCTAAACTGCTGAGCCATATCTTTAGCCTCAAGTATAAATGTTTTATTATTAGCTCCTGTATGTATAGACATTTTCTTCTTTGGATATTTCTATAACAAAAATATATTTGTGCTCTCAACAGCAGCTTGCTTTTGTGCCCTAACATTTTCTCTACTTCAAAAAAAAAATTGCCAGTGAGTAATAAGCTCATGTTTACACAATTGGTGGGCAGATAACCTTCTTTCTTTTCAGAGTCCATAAATTTGAATATACCTATTCACTAAAATTTATTCGTAACCGATAAGTCAATACTTATGGAGCTTTCAGGGATATGTACATCCGTTGAATTTTGTACAATTTAAGATGCCAACTTCACATTCTGATTGAAATAAAACAAGGTGACTCTGCTTTTGTGTTTCAGCTTTTATTGTAAAATAAAAAAGCCTCTATTTGTGATTTATTTAATGCCATAATCTTTGAATTTTTGTGTTTTTTACTGGCAATTTTGCAATTCAAAGTGGCCTCAAAGTACAGTACTGAAGTGTCATCCAGTATTTCTAAATATACAAGGGTCTTTGTGCTTACAGAGAAATTTTGCCTTAAATAACCTTCCGTCAGGCTTGATTTACAGTGTCAGTGGCCATGTGCTCAATGTTAAGGTGTCATTAAACATGTATATATATATATATAAAACTTGAAAGAACCTACTCTTTCTCTTTGAAGCAGCAGTTCAGTATTCATTAGGTCAAAGTTTAAGATATAGAAAAATGCAAATCAATTATATATAACAATATATAACTACCCCAGTTGAGCTAAAATAAGTGTCTGGCAAGTACCTAACATTGAGAAACATCACAATCAGCATCTTGGGAAGGGATGGGTTTAGCTGTGGGGTCAACAAAGAAAATCTGTTTATGCTGACTAATATTTTGAGTTCTAAGTAAATTATTTTTTCAGTCTTCCTCTCCTAGAGAGGTAAATTGTCATGAACGGTAGAATCATTTGTTTTACCGCCTTTCTCTACTGAGGCAGAAATAGAGACTGCCGTGTTTAGTGCATAGTGCTGTTCGTGAAGGACAGGTACCCTGCATATATGTCACAAGAAACAAGAAAAGAACAGAAAATAGTCAAAGAACCCTCTCAAGTGTTGTTATTGTTTAGAGACAGCAATGTTTAGAGATTCAGGAATGCAGTTCTACTTAGCTTTATAACATTTTCTGTTACCTTTATACAGAAACCTTCATAATAGTTGAGACTCTTGGTTGAGATTCCTTTGATTGCTCACTGGTCACCCTGACTAGAGGATGGAGGTCAGTTTACTCTGCTGCTGTTCTAACAGAATAATTGATACTTAACTCCTTAGGAAGAATGGAGATTTATTTTGCCTCAGGGATCTGGAGGCTGGAAGTCCAACTTTGGGTGGCCACATGTGACTAAGGCTTTATGCTACATTGTAACATATCTAAGAAGCAGATGGGCAATCAGGCACACATGGAAGAGAGAAAACTAAAGGCAGAGCCTTTACAATAGCTTTTCAATCGCTCTTACAATAGCTGCTTCAGTCTTAAGAGAATTAACTCAGTTCCATGAATGAAAGGCATTCATTCAATCATCTCTATAGGCTCCACCTCTTAAAAGCACCAAAATGACATCAATTAGCACATATGTTTTGGAGGGGATTAACCATAGAAAAGGTCACATTGAAATAGCTAGAGCAAAGGAAAAGAAATTGAGGTCAAGAAGCTAAGCTTAGAGAATGGAAAGAGAAAAAAATGTTTCAAAGAACACAGCATAAATAGTCTACATGCTTTTAATATTTAACACAAAAACTTGATTTTTCAGCACTGTAATGAACACTGTGGGTACTTTTTAAAAGCATAGAAGAATATTTGACATTTCAGGTTGCATCTAAATAGCACACAACCTTTCACAATATTCTCTTAAAATATAATGATGCAAACTCAAGATTTTGCATGTTTAATGGTGCAGTTTGTCTGGAACATGACTTCGGGAGAGTGAAATTCCTATGAAGCTTTTGAGGAATGTTGAGTTGTGGAGTTGATATGCATGCCCAAGTCAGAAGCTTGCCCTTGTCAAGTCAGGAAATGGGTGTTATTTGACAGTCTTGTAGGAAGACAGAAAGGAATGTTAGCAAAAGTTACTTTTATACTTTAGATAACTGAATTACTTGAGAAAGGCAGTTGATCGCTTTGAAGTAAAGAATACTTCCTGCACTTAGGTTGCATGACTGGGTTCTGACAAAAAACATTAATAGCTGCTGAAGTGTGCCTCACGGTGCCTCGGCTTCCTAACCTGTTCAGAGAAAACTAATCTGGGCATTGCTAGAAGGAGGGATGAAATATGCATGGAGTGGGTAAAATAAATGCTCAGTCAAAATGATTGTAAGATTAATAGCAGTGTGTGTGTGTGTGTGTGTGTGTGTGTGTGTGTGCGTGTGTGTGTATGTGTTGAGGTAGAGAGTACAGAATAGGAAAGTGCTCAGTGGTACTAGCTCCATACCAAAATTGATTTACAAAAAGAGCAAAATAAAAAGGAAATAAAAAAAAGCCCCTTACTACAGTATGAGCTACTTAAAATCCCACAGGTCCAGGTATGTAAAGGTGAATTAATGCCCACAGAGCTCAATTGATTCACCCTGGAGAAAAGAGGGTACTTGGTGAAAGGGTGACTAGAGGTTCAAGCAAGTCTTCCTAGGCATTGATCAAGTAAATTTTTCTATTTTGCTCATTCCTCCAATGAGTAGCTCTTTCAGATGTATATGTTGTTGCTTTAAACAGCAAGATTAACTCCCCAGCAGCCTACCAAGAGGCCGAGCTTAAGAATAGAGAATTCAACATGGCAGGTGTATGTGGAGAGCCATATTTTCTACACTTTGGTGAGGGGAGAAAATTTTTTTTTATATTTTTCTCACTGCTGCATAGGAAACCCAGGGCATTGTGCTTTCTTAGTTTTAGAATGGGTGTAAAAATGGGCAATTTCTACACACTGGGCAAGCATTCTATCAGTGAACTGCACTGTCGGTTCCAACACAAAATTTAAAAATACAAAATAGTCAACACAATGTAAAAATTATTAATTGACTGAGCAGTAATTCAATATATGTATTATGCTAATACTATTCAAGAGGGTATAAATATCAGGGTAGGTGCTGCTGAAGAGACAGCCCTGTGTTAAGTACACTGGCTGCTCTTCCAGAGGACCTGAGTTTAATCCCCAAAATTTGTGCAATGATTCATAACCATCTGACATGGAGATTCCAGGGCATTTGAGTCTCCATTCTGGTCTTCATGAGCACCGGGTACACTGGTACACAGGCTTGCACACAGGCAAAGCACCCATACACATAAAATAATTAAAAAATCAAATATCAGGGCAAGGAAAAATAGCTTCACCACATATAAATTACTGCTTGCATAGAGCAAGGGTTTCAACAGAGGAAACAATAAAATGTTTTGGCTACAGGAGTAAGAAATATAAACAGCTGTAAAACATTTAGCAGGGTGGCATGTTGAGAAAAAGGACAGCATTGGACTTAGAAGTCTGTGGTTTGGGTTTTGAGTCCTGATTATATCTTTTCAAAATTATAAAAGCATATTGAAAGAAATAATTTGCTCAACTTTCAAGGTTGAGTGATTGTTACATGAAAGGATGAAGCTATAATGTTGAGTCCTGTTCTTCCTAGTTTTCTGCCTGGGTTCTCAATGCTGTTGTGGAGTTTCAGAATGAAAGAAAGGCTCTATCTATGTGCTCTTTGGTCTTTTCAGTTCAGGGCCTGCACTCAGAGAGGATGCCAGTGTGCATTTAAAAACTGCCTATCATTAAATATTAAAAGCTTTTCTTCTTTAAGAGTTGTGGTTCTTAAAACATTAAGCCTTCTTAGCTAAGGGGATTTTGATAGGGAGTGGAGTTGCAGGAGTTATTGGTCATACATGCAAAATAAAAATCCTTATATTGAGCAACAAACAAATAAACAAAAAGAATCATCTTGTTAGCAAATCCAAACAGCAGTACACCATGGTCACCAGCAGTTAATCAGGGAGACCTTTCCTTTTCTTCCTCTCCCTCCTCCACCTCAATGTAGATCAGAAATGGATCTGTGTCCAGCCTGTGAGAACAATCTCTGAGAGTATTGCAATAGGCAAGTGAAAGCAATATAGTTTTCGTGGGAATTTTTTCTTCCTTCTGAGATGAAGAAAAAAGGGAAGGAATATCCAAACACAATTCTGAACTATTTGGTACATATGTTGAATATATCATGGACTGTGACTTTTCTCTTTAGTCTCACCTATTGTCCTTCCTCCTCACAGATGGTGGAGGGAGGGACAAAGGAAAAATACTTCACCAATAAATTGGGAAGATATACACTTATCTCCTATCATAGAGTTCAAGAATGTCAAGAACACATTGGTCATTGAGATAATGGATCTTCCCTTATTCATTAAAAGGTAAGTATCTGGGGCTGGAGAAATGGCTCAGCAGTTAAGAGCACAGCACGTGGGTTTGGAGAGATGGCTCAGTGGTTAAGAGCTGTTTTGCTAGAGGTCCTGTGTTCAATTCCCAGCAACCACATGGTGGATCACAGCTATCTATAATAAAATATGGTGCCCTCTTCTGGTTGGCAGTGGAGTTATACATGCAGACAGAATACTGTATACATAATTAGTAATAACAGTCAGTTATTATTAACAGTCTCCTTTAGTCCCAACATTCGAGAGGCAAAGGCAGGTTGCATCTCTATGAATTTGAGGACAACCCACTCTACAGAGCAAGTTGCAGGACAGGCTCCAAAGCTACAGAGAAAAAACAAAAGGAAAACAACAACACGGCACATGTTATTCTTACAAGGAACCTGGCACACATATTGTGGCTCATAAATATCCATAAATCTAATGCCAGGGAATCCAAGAATCCAATGTCTTCTTCTGATCTCCATGGGCATCAAGGTATGCAAGCAGTGCACATACATACATGCAGACAAACACTCATGCATACAAAACAAAACATTCATACACACAAAACAAAATAAATAGATCTAAAAAAGGTTAATATCTATTCACATTTATGGTATAATTTATGGTATATAAGTTGTTTGGCTCCTCACCCACCATTTCATTTCTTTTTAATCCTCATAGAAGCAAGTAAAATTCCTAAAATTCATCAGATGAGTCAATGAGCTAAAGGAACAAATGATTGGTCCATAATTAAGCAACCAGTAGTAGCAAAGCTGACTCACAGACCCCTCTGCTCATCTGTTTGATAAAGAGAAACGAATCTCTTCTCATTAAAGTAAAAACAATTCAGCTCTTCTGCAAACACTTTGGGATCCAGTTGGAGCCAAATTTGTGGTAAGTAAATTTGAAACTCGAATATAGGAAAAGAAAGATCACTTTCCTTGTGAAGATTTCCAAATTTATCTTCAGTTGAGGAAAGGTACTTACTTGAGTTGTTCCCCTCACCCAAAGACCACATAGACCAACAAAATATTAGTATAATCTGTCTGTCACACATTCAATTCTTAATAATAAAATATGAACATGCCAGTTCTTAAGCTACTCTTTCCCCTTCTCATCCTTCAATTCTTATTCAATCTTCCAGATTCTTTTTTTGGGTATCTTAAAGCCAGTATAGTGTAATATCCCTGCGCTCATGGTACTGTAGAGGTGGAAGCAGGGACTGCTGCAAGTTTCAGGCTAGTTGAACCTGCATGGCGTATCCTAGGCCAACATGAGCTACATAGAAAAACACTGACTCAAAACATTTTCTTAAACTATTTAATAACTTTTCACTTCTTAGCATCCATGAAATTATTTTCACCTTTCTACTCATCTTGAAAATATATTTCAAATAACTACATAGGAAACAAACAGTGTAAAGGCTGCTAGTACAGTAACAACTTTCAAATTTTCTTTCAATTTTCTTCCAGAACAAACTTATACATTTAGATTTTCATTTCAGTTAACATTTTCCAATCAAAGGAACTATGGTTTCTTTTGTATTTTTGATATTAGAATTGCATTTCTTTCTTCCCTTTCTTTTCTCCAAGGTCACTCATGTAACCTCCATCTGCCTATATCAAATCCATGTTTTCTTCTTTCACTAATTCTCAGAAAAATGATCCTTTCAAAGACTGGGCAAGAAACAATGGGTCTGTAATGTATTGCAGTATTAAATGTTCAGAAAGTGTTCAAAAATATTACTAAATAAACAAATAAACATTGTTATGGTGATGTTATATTGGATATATATATATATATATATATATATATATATATATATATATATATATATATGGTGATGTTATATGGGATATGGCAGAGGCCCAGATATGAACTGAATGAGTATTGAATGGCCAAAGCTGAAAGAATTTCAGCTGCAAAATAATATAAAGTAAATATTCATTACTTCAAATTTAAATAAAAAGTGAGGCCGGGTAGTGGTGGTGCACACCTTTAATCACAGCACTCAGGAAACAGAGGCAAGTGGATCTCTGTAAGTTTGAGGCCTACATGGTCTACAAGAGCTAGCTCCAGGATAGGCTCTAAAGCTACAGAGAAACTCTGGCTCAGAAAACAAAAGAAGAAAACAAAAAAATGAATGTCTCATGCATAATTCAAAATATATATTTTTCCTTCAAAACGATAGAAGCTAACTCCTCACTCTCTAAGTGTGGGCCATGCCTCATGAGTTGATCCAAGAATGCAGTTTGGAAAGGCAGCAGACATAAAAATAACCTTATTGTAGAGAAGCCTACCAATTAGTATACCTCAGCCAGGTAGTCAAGACCAACATGAATAGGAAACATTCACATTGATGCTGCATAGCTTTGATGCGAGAGAATAAGAATGACAATTCACTTCTATTGTCTACCATGAACACAGAACCATACAGTCTAATAATGATAAAACCAGTATAATCAGTACAAAACAAAACAAAAACAGTAGACAGATCACAGTGAAAGGCATTCTACAAAACACATGAGTATTTCTCAAAATTGTCACAAACATCAAAAGCAAAGAAAGTCTAAGGAACTTTGACAGTATGACTAACTGTCATCTGCAGCCTGGATGTGGTCCTAGCACAGAAAAGGAACACTGGGTGAAAACTAAGCCAATTCGAATGAAGTGTGGGTGTTAGTAAATAATATATGAACATTGGCTCATTAATTGTGATAAATGTACCATGATAATTCAAGATGTTGATAGTAGGCAAAGAGAGTGCAGGATGTCTGGAAATTCTATGTACTAGTTTTACAGATTCCAACAAATCTGAAGTTAAGATAACATGTCATTTAACTATATGAGTTTAAGACAACGTGGCGATAAAAATTAGAGTAAAAAATATCCCTTGCTTCCTTTGTCTCTGCCTCCCAATGTTGGGGTTATAAGCATTAAGACTATGAACAGCTTTAAAAGATACAGCTAGGGATTTGAACTCAGGTCCTCACACTTGCATAGCAGGCATGCTCACCCACAGAGTCATACCCCAGCTCCATTGTTTACCTTTTTAGATTCAAGTAGAAGTCTGCTCACAGAAACACAGCTCCAAATGCATTGTTTCCATCCAACCTTCAGAACAGATCTTATTTCTATTAAAATAATTTTTATTGGATAACTAATCAGGGGCTTGTTCCTAGAGAAGAATAATTCTCCTTCTCTCAGCAGGTCTTAATTGTTTATAGCTTTTTATATAGGGGTAGGGCCTTGTGACATTTTCTTCAGCTATGTTGCCATGTCAATTGTTGGGATTCTTCAAGTCTTGTTTATGCAACCATGCAGGCAACATGAAAAGGGTTCAACATGTTTTATTTATATTTATTTATTTGTATATATGTATAAAATTGACAATGATTAAGGAAGGGATTGTGAGTTTGGGAGGAAATGGCAGAGTAGGGTACACAGGAGGTGTAAGAGGAAGTATACAGAGAGCGTAAATGATACAATTACACTTTAACTAAATAAAATATTTTATGTGCTTTTTTTATTTTGTTGTTTATCAATAATAAAGACTTTTTTACATTAGGAAGTTAAGGGCAATAGTTCCAAACTTTCTAATGTGAGTACATATCTAAAAGTAATTACAAAACCCATAAAAATAAAAATAAAAAGGGGCCATTTTCCAGGTGACAGGAAGGGGAGCAAAAGAGAGGGAAATAGCAGTATAAAAGTGATCTAATGAGAGGTCACCAAGGCCAGTTGGACTGGGACTGAACGAGCATGTGATCCAACCAGATTTTCTGAATGTGGCCGGATTCTCTGAATGTGGCTGGCCCGGAGTCTTTCTGAAAAGCCACTGACAATGACACTGGGACTTGTTTCCTCTGCATATAATGGATTTTTGGGATCCAGTCTGTTAGGATACTCACCTTCAGGGACCTGGAAGGAGGGGGGAGGAACTTGAACTTCCCACAGGGCTGGAAGCCCTGACTGCTCTTAGGGATGGAGAGGGAGGAGGAGGGGGAGGGGGGGAATGGGAGGGTGTTGGGAGGAGGGGCGGAAATGGAAACTTTCATAATTTAATAAACTTTGAAAAAAAAGTGATCTAATGAGAAAAATAAGAAAAATGGGTGGGATAACTCATTAGAGAGGAAGAAGGGAAATAAATACAGAAGAAGGAGAGGAGGGGTAAAGTAATAGTAAAGCAGTCCGTAAAAGTCAACTATTTACAAAAAAAAAAAAAACCTATAATAAACGCAAGTCAGAGTATAAAGAGAGTTTAAATGGAATTTTCCTATCTGTGCTGACATTGCTCCCTCCAGGAACCAGTATCATCTAGCAAAACACTGAACACCACTCATGAGAAGCCCTCTTTTGAGTTGTTGGGCAGGCTTATCCAAGAGACTATTGCCCTCGGCTCAGGTGCCACTAACATACAGAGGGTAAATTACTATTGCTGAAGATACCATGTGCTACAGATGCCGGCCCCATAGGGCCCTGAGCTAGAACTCACCTGAATGCAGCCACCCTCAGGGCTAGCTTTCATGGCACCAGAAGCTACCATGCAGACTTCCAAAGGAGGGCAGCCACCAACAGTTCTCCCCAACTGTGATTCCTATGAGCCACAACAATGACCAGGGTGGCACCATAACCTTAAGTCATACATACCTTGACAGCAACCAACAGTCCTCTCTTTGGACTTAAGACCTACTCAACAAGAAGTACCGGAAACACAGCCAACTACCCAAGACCAGTGAAGTCATGGGTCTTGGAGGGCAACCTACATTCTCCACTTTAGTAAACCAGCATAATTACTAACTGTATTTCAAGTATTTGTCCTTATACCCACAGATAAGTATAGGTCTCACCCCTCATCAAAGAAATTTGTTTTTGCAACAAATAGAGACTACTTCAGGAAACACAACCAATCAAATGAAGAGTTGTGGATTCCAATCCCAGTTGACACATCTACAAAACCTCTCCAGCACCTAAGGCTCAGGAAACACTATGGACAAGGGTGCAGAAATAGTGTGAGAGTCAGAGGATCAGGGAGTGTGCTATGAGATTGTCTCCTAGGAATGTCGGAAGCTACACACATAAAATCTTTCCAACAAGTCTGCCTAAATATGAGTCAAACAAGGACGACAATAATAGTCATGCTGAAGTGGATGGTGGACAGCTTGAGGGGCCTCAACTCTACACAACGAATTACAGGTAACTAAAGAATGCTGAGAACAAGAACAATAATGTTTCACAGGGAAGAGTCCAGATTATCCTGCATACAGAGAAGTAACATTATATAGACCATGCAGGTTGGACTTATGAATATAGGAAATTAAATATTAATTTAATACCTTAAATTAATTAATTTAAAAAGAGGCCATGGATTAGAAAAAGGTCAAGGAAAGATACATGGAAAGGTTTGAAGGAAGGAAAAGGAAGGGAGAATGATGTAATTATAATCTCAAAAACTAAAAGAAACGGGAAAGAAAAAGTGATGAGCAAAGGCAAGCGGTATTTTCACTTAGATCTCAGGTGGTCTCCATATTTAGGTGAACATTTTGAGATAAAGTTATTTATTTACATTGGTTCACATTTCCTAGGAACAAATACAACAAATTCAGTTGAAATACCATCTAGCGTCTCTACAGTCTCCATGTGAATAGCCGATTCTTTCAGATCCTTGAGAGTGTAACCAAGCATATTAGTGCTTTTTTTTGAATTGACATCATATGTCATAGAATAACCTATTGATTTTTGATGGAACCAACTTCTCAAAATACACATGATCAGATAAAGGCAATATCTAAGAAAAAAGAATATTCTATGAACTAGTCTGTGTAAGACATTATCCCCTTCCTTGTTCAAAGTCTGAGTGCAGCACACTGAGAAAGAGATATTCTCCATCACACATCTCACACCACACACCCAGTTCTGTTTTGCTTATATCTTAAATGAAATAACTGAACTTTAGAGTTGCAGTTTTTCAGATATTTTATTTTCAGAGGTGGCTTGTCCAATGAAATAAAAAGAAAGCAAATTATTCTGCTTTCCCATTCTTCTAGACTCTAAACCCATTTATAATTTTGCTTCAATAGAACCTTTGAGCAAATTTTGTTCTAGGGTGAACTGATTCTAAGTACATTGGTGCACTGTGTGTGCTGACAGTGTTAGACCATTTGATGTGCTCAGGAGTCACTGCAGCAGATAGCAGGGAGAGGAATTCTTTGGGAGATAACGGAGCAAATGTCAAAAGGGTCACTTGCTGAAGCCGCAGCGGGGATCATGGCAGAGCATCCTTTTTCCCTACTTTCCAATAGGGGAGAAATCTCAGGAATATCCAACATCTGGCAATTACTCACCTGTGTGCTAGCTAATGATTGCTGTAATGAGATGGAGCAAGGCCAATATTCTTCCTGCTGTGCTCTTATTAGTGAGAAATAGTATCTATCTGTCATATTTCTATTTTTACCCACCAGGTAATCTGAGCAAGAAAGAATCCATGCAGCATTTTTGAGACTGTAAGGTAGAGAAGCAGAAAGTGTTCTGAGGGAAGTACGCTGTGATGGGACCATCAGTCACTTAAGGGGAAAGGTATTCGGGATGAGAAAAGATGGAATAGAAGAGGGTCTTGGTAGAAATGTGCAAGGCAATTCAAACTACAATAACCAATTGTCCCACTGTTATTACTCAGTCCCATGAGCCCACATAAAATTTTAACCACTGAAAACCCTCACAGTTTTTTAAAGTCTTATTAAAAATACAATCTCAACATAGACTTTGCCTCAGCACTATAAAGAAGACTGACTTCTCCTTTTTTCAAATAGTTTTTTTTCTAGAGCTCATAAGTGGTTGTAATCACATGATAGTTGTATACATGGTTTATATTTCCAAGCAGAATGACACAAAGAAAACATTTCTAAAGGTTTATCAAATGCTTACTTGAAGGAACTGGTCTTCATAGAGATCACTGTACAGATGTCTAGAGAACATGTAACTTACCTCTGGTTGATATTAGTTCACTAGAGAGACCCCTTTGCACTGAACTCCCCATGCAGCCTCTTATTCTGAGTTACCTTGTCTTCTGACTTCAATGGGTGATGCTGTAAGAGCTGATCATTCTATTTTACTGATGTCTTGCTTTCAATATTACTCAAGGGTCTCCTGTCTCCTAGATGTATTTTAAAGTATTTACATTCTTCTGAAGCACAGCTGGCTTTATATTTGCATCCCAAAAGAAAGAGTGGTGTCTATAAAACCAAGCCATTCATTTATATTTGTATTGCTGCTATTATTCTGTTTCTGGTTGTTTTGGTTATCACATGTCCACAGCATGTTTTTTTTTTTTTTTTTTTGAGACAGGGTTAGATGGTCTCAAATTTTCTGTATAGCTGAAAATAATTTGAGCTGCAGATCTTCCTTGCCTTCGCCTCCTGACTGGAAGAATTACAGGTATTTGCCACCACACCAGCTTACACAGCGCTGGGGATCAAAGGCAAGAGTCTACATGCCAGGCAGGCACTTTACAAATGAACTACATCCTCAGAACTTCACCAATGTTGGGAAACAAATCTTCAAAGAGATGGAAATTATTGTTTTAGTTTTTATTCACTTTAAGGTGGCAAATGTGTTTGTACATCTCAAAATGTTCATTTATTTTAAAGGCTTGTATATATTTTTCCTTTCCTTTTGTTGTGTTTGGGTTTGAAACCAGATCCTTGTGTATGTGAAACAAGTATTTTACAACAGATTATACCTCTAGCCTCTAGCTTTGATGGACATTTTTCTTTATTAAATTCCATGTTTTAAACAGATTCATATTTTCATAAATTAGTTTAATTTTTATTCTCTATTATATGTGCAACCAACTCTTTGATCTTCAACAACTTATGTGGCTATGTTTTATGAAGGCAATTCAAGATTTTTTACAGTTAAGTAGCCAGAGGCTGGAGAAATGGCTCACCGGTTATTAGAGCTTAGTGCTCTTGTAGATGACCCAGATTCAGTTCTCAGAACCTACATGGTGACTCACAACCACCTGTAACTCCAATACCAGGGAATTCTGGACTGTGTGTGTTTAAAAAAGTGATCACCCAAACCTAACTAGGTCTGCAATGAAAAGCGGATCTGTGTTGAACTGGGGGGGGGGGTGGTTAATGTAATCAAAATACAATATATGAAATTCTCAAAGAACTAATTATAGTACTTTAAAGATGAAATAAAAATCTAAAGCATTCAGCCAATATTATCAACATTATCTATTTAACAATTAAACCTTTCCTAGTTGTGAAGACAAATTGTACTCTTTTTATGCATTTTAGACTTTGTGAGCAATGAACAAATATATTACAATCATGCAAAGTTCCAAGAATGCAGATGATGCCAATTGAATCAGTTTCCAACATTCTATCAATCTGAGCTTTCCTCCAAAGGAATTTTTATATTTCCTGTTTTTCTCTATGCAGTTAGGTATAGATATGGGCATGTAAAATATATATTTTATTATGCAGGGGTTAATTTATTATTTATATATGGAGATAATTCTTTGACATATGTTTTATTCTTTTGTAATAGTTTCAAAGTATCTCACTGTATAAAATCACTAATCACTTTTATAAGGATAATTGTATAAAATTTTTCACTGATATAAATATATTTCAATAAATTTTTCATGTATCTTTATGTTCCAATATAATATATGGAAATACAGAGAAATTGCCAACTAACTGGAGGTTAGATGTGTGGGTTTTTATTTGTGTGTGTATAGAAACAAAGATTTTACCAATATGTACCTTTCCTGACACTCTAAGATAATTAACACGAGTCACCATTTTCAGCAAAGCTGGACCCCTTAAATTGCAAACGTTTGTGCTTTTTTCAGAATCATATTTAAGTTTAGGGTTGTCTGATAATTATCTATTTATTCAATTCAGGTAATACATAGTGTTTTTATACAGTTTCTTGCTGTGTAGACCAAACTAGTCTTGACCTTATCATTTTTTTAACCTCATCCTCCCAAATGGGATTGCAAGTGCACACCATGATGCTCAGCTATTACATATGCAACATCCTTTGATTTCTTCAACCTCAAGCACTGAGTATAGAAAACAAAAAGCATAGAACTCATTTCTTTTCCCTTGTCTTTTCTTTTAGACATTTTGATTTTACAATGTGTTATTTCAGATTTTTGAATCTGATGATTACTATTACATGTATATTTAATTTATAGCTCATCTTTCTAAATTGATTTATTATATTTTCATTATCTTTTATAGGCATACTTAAAAGAATAACTGTATGATTAATAGTTTCAATGCTTTAATCCAGAGTATTACACCACTACATTGTCTTTGCTCAGGTGTTTGCTATTTTCATTTCTAGGTTTCTACTGGAATGTGTCTTTCCCTTTGACTTGATGAATCATGTCTTTCAGCAGTTTCATATGAGACAAAGTTGCACCTGCAGAAAGCTGATAATTCCAGAAGTGATGGTAAGCAAGAGCTATGAGGGAGCAAGGAAACAGTGTGCGTGGGTCATGTAATTGTGACGACTTCAGCCAGTTGAATGCAAAGTTTTAGACAATAGTTGCACATTCAGCAGCCCATCAGTTTTTCTCCAAAATCCTGAATTAGGGCTGATACAATGATCATGTTCTCTGATGGTTCCCATTTGCTGAAGCACCTTACCTGACAGCACTTAGCAGACAGCACAGTCAACAGTTAGGCAAAGGAATGCCTCTCTTACAATGGGAAGTTCTATAGCTTCTCCTAAAAGTAATAATTTCCTCTGAAACAGAAGTTTTATTTCTTAAACTTTTCTCCATCAAAATTACCTGAGGGTGTTACTTACTTTCTGAATTTAATGGTGCAGGGCAAATATGAAGCTAGGGAGATTAATATTTCTTTTCTGAGTAAACTAATTTAATCTACCCAGATTCATTTTTTTCTTTCTCTTAAAATTCAAAACTTGCAAAAATATGTCAAATATTAGTGAATATTCATTAATCATGCTTTGTGCTCAGCAATAGAAGATGGTTTTCTTTGTTACACACCTTTTATCTTACCATTTCTTTGTTTCTTCTTTAGGAACATGAAGTTTGCTTGAGAAAGCAAGTCTCCATGTCGATGTCTTTAAATTTGCCTTCTTCTCTGTCTTTGATAGCATCTATCATCTATCCTGTTACTATCTTCAGTGAATGCTTAACAAATTT
Organism: Myodes glareolus; assembly: GCF_982192425.1. NCBI lineage: Eukaryota > Metazoa > Chordata > Mammalia > Rodentia > Cricetidae > Myodes > Myodes glareolus. Next base: position 139,076,970 of record NC_142053.1, read on the forward strand.
ATTCTCTTTACCACTGACTTACTTTCCTTCAGTGACTAATCTGTTCTTTTCTGATTGGAATGTGGATTTAAATTTTATTAGATTTTTATATCTCCTGATGACTTTCCCTCTCATCTACTTTTCTCTTCATTTAGATCTGTATTCCATGTGGTCTGTTGCTGTCTTAGTTAATTTTTTCTTCACTTTTCTTTTTTCTTAGAATATATATTTTATTTCCCAAGAACTACCATTTATTTATTTCTGAAAGTTGTTTATTTGAACATGTCACCAAGATTTAAAGTAGTATATTTATTGGTAGATTTCTGCCCTTAGGTTTTCTTTATCTGTTTAATATTTAGGTTCAGAGCATAGAGTCTATCTAAACTTCCTAGAGTATATTGGTTATTTGCCTATCTTCCTAAAAGTATTGCCTTCACTTTCCCCTACTTTGTTTTATATTTTAAGAATAGACCCTGAAAAGCCAATTTCTCAGACTTCCGTGTTATTTGGTTAATGGTTGTCTTAGTCAATTTTCTGTTGCTGTGAAAAGACACCATGACCAATGCAACTCATAAAAAGAAACCATTTAATCGGGGTTTGCTTACAGTTTCAGAGGTTTAGTCCATTATCCTCATGGTGGGGAGTATAGCAGCATACATGCAGGCATGATGCTGGAGAGGTAACTGAGAGTACTACATCTTGACCTGCAGGCAGCAGGGAGAGAACTGAACTTGGCATGGGCTTTTGAACCCTCAAAGCCTACCCACAGGGACACACTTCCTCCAGCAAGGCCACACTGCCTAATCCTTCTAATCTTCTCAGAGGTCCACTTCCTGGTGACTAAGCATTTAAATATATAAGCCTCTGGGATCATTCTTATTCAAATCATAGCAATGATCCACTAGAATATGGGAAGAAATAAGAAGCCTAGTGTTTCTTGCTCCATTTCTGTCATTTGGGAGTGACCCTTCTGTGGAATTTGCTTTTTTTTTTCTGTCCATTTCTTTCACTACTCCAGCTGTCAAAAGATAGTTATGTATCCCTGTTCTCTTTCAGACCCTTTCCAGCACCTAGCTGTAGCCAAATGGCCTTCCATGTGGTGGTGAGAAGCTTCATGTATTGTCATTCTTTGGTTTGCCCCACTGTTGAGTACTTTGCTTGTCCTTTCATCGCCTAGATAACCAATTCTCTATATTACATACCTCCTTTAGCAAATGTATGTGTGTTTCTGTTTTCTTGACTCCCTGACTTAGATCTGACTAACTCATTTAATTTCTCTAGCATTTTTTCATATTTGGTAGAAATATCTTCTATAATCCTGGAGTTGTTAATTTCCAGTGTGACCTTTATATTTCCTGCCGTTCTGTTTTCTCTTCATCAAAATTTCAATGGAGAAAGTAGAGGAGTACAAATATGATGCCATTAGCTAGCAACTAGTGTAATACATTTTGTCCCTGTCTATATAAACACGAATAATTTAGTCATATCCTGAGGTCACTGTTCTTTGCAGGTCCATCCTCAATTACAAGGTAAAAATCATTCAGAAAGCAAACTTGAAGAGTCAGTTTATATGAAAGTTAATTTTATTCAATGTTTCTTTGAGACTCTACACAGGCTGCTGTGAAAAAGTAGCAGAGGTAGCAAAAAATTTTAGGATAGGATAATCAGCATTTGCTATATTTTTGCCATTGGTGACATAATAGACATAATTTAGTATGTTAATTCTGGAGATATTTGCCATGGCATCCACAGAGTTCCAAAATCCTCGTGAAACTAGACACCGGTTACAAATATGAAACTCCTGAGAACATTTATGTGTTCAATAATTTGTTAGAAGGCCTCAATGTATACACTGGAAGCTGGAAGCTACTAGACTCACAGTTGACTAAAGATTAAAATCAACAAAGGGAGGAGATACAAAGGCAAAGTCTAGAAAGTTGCAAGTTTGAAGTTTCTAGTTTTTCTTAGCTAGTAAAACTACAAGCTGTGCTATTTTCTTTGAATTGAATTTAAGTTTATGTGTATAACTGATTTGCCTGCATGTATATAGGTGCATGTATGTGCCTGTTGCCCACAGAAGCCAGAAGTGGGCATAGCATCCTGATGAACTGCAGTTGTGGATGTTGGGGAGCCACTCTTTCTGCAACGGAGGATGTAATTGAGGTGCTGGAACTCAAACCTGAGTTTTCTGCAAGAGCAGCTAGTGTTCTTAACTACTGTGCAGTCTATTCAGCCCTGCAGTGGTAATGTATACTCACAACATTGTATAATTATATACACAGAATATTGCTGAATATTAAAAGAGGGAAATTCACCTAATTCTTGAGTTTATAGTTTTATTGCAACTTAGTCATATTGAAATGGTTGATCTTTAGATTCCAGCCTTTCCTGTGACCAAGCTGATACTCCATAGACCAAAGCCTCCTCCATAAGTCATATTATTAAAATTTCCACTATGCTTTAATGCCTCAAGTAAACAAAAACATTATTCTCTGGCAGGAAATTCCAAAAATTTAAAGCTAATCTTTAGATGGGGATATGTCAATGGTAGATCTCCCTCCTTGGGTGAGTATAATTCTTTAACTCACAGGGTCCAAATATCTAAAACTAAGCAGGAATTTAGACATTTTATAGGGAATGTACTGAGTTTCAGTTAGCAATAAGTAAGTAAGCAAGCAAGCAAATGTATGAATGAAAGAATGAATGAAGTCTGTAAACCCTATAGTGTGAGCAAAGGGATAGCAGGTATCCTATAATTGATACAAAGGTCCAATATTGTATAGTTTCCAGTGTGGTTTGCTGTCTCATCAATTACAGCTGTCAATCATTGAGAGATTTCTGATTAGCCTCTCTTCTTGAGCACTTGTGGGCTGGTTTTTATTTTGTCTTTTCAGGAAGGTAAGATAAACACAGGATAAAATGAAGTAGATTAGATGATTCGACTGTGGACTCATAAAAATTACTGGAAGAATAAATTACAGCTAAGTGCTTGATATATACTTGAATTTTATATTGATTACAAGGAAATTGCCAAAAATAATGTTCCAAATGTAATACAGAAAAAAAGCTAAGCAATTTAATTTAGAGCTTTTTATCCCTGTTGTGACAATGTTATTTCTGTAAACATTGACAGGAACATCATGGATGTAATTCACTGTTGTTTTCCAAGGGTGAACACAATAGATGGGCCTGATTTGTGTAGATGTCCAGATCTACACTCATTTATCTTTTTATTCTTTACTATATCTCTTCACAATGCATTGATACAGATGTCTAAAAGTAAAATATGTAGTAAATGTTGCCTTCTAAAATCAAAAAAGACATAAAGATTGATTTAAAAGAACTAAATTGCAGTTCAAATCACACAAAGCTTTTGGTTTAGATTTAATTTCCATATGTCTTGTATATGCTCTTTCAAGAGATGAGCACAATACAATGAAAAAGTAGAGGACCCCTGATGCTGTGTGACTTGGTGAAGGGATAACGAAATATAACATTCATCATCCCCAGTATTCATATCTATTTGAACTCATTTTGTTCTTTTATTATCTACCCTCTGCAATTTCTCTTGTCAGCAATATTCTGCCTGTTGTCAATAAAAAGTAGCACTGCTAAGCTGGAGAGATGACTCAGTAGTTAAACACACTAGCTGCTGGTTCAAATAATATGGGTTGAATCCCAGTATCTACATGGTAGCTCAAATCCATTTATAACTCCAGCTCCATGAGAGGAGTTCATATAATATGTTCCATGCACAAGGCTATCAGGATATTATTTGAGGCATAGTACAAGAGAGACCCTGTGCCTTGATTCTGTATCTAACATAGTCCTTTGGACTCTCCTTCTACCACAGCAGTGAGAAGGAGACTTGGGAGTCACAAAGGATGATGTCAACTGCTGGAACAGATAATTTTTGAATTACCAAAGTTTTAATAACATTTAATGCGATTTCCTCTAACTGACATTGTAGCATAGACAATTAGAGCAGGAGACATATTTTCTTCACATAGCTATTAAATCAAGCCAGGTTACTTCCACATTTTAATGTTTTTAATATTTCACTATAATTCCATCATATTTAATATGTGGTCTATAAGAGTTCTACAAGAAGAAGAGAGAGCAAAAATAGGCAGAGAGTTTTATCATCAGGCCTGAAGCTATTTCACATGGTTTCTCCATATCTTTTATTGGCCACAGAAGCATTCTACCTAATCAGAGCTGGGTCTGTCATTTAAGGAAGAAAGAAGGTGGGTGTACTGGCTAGCTTTTATCAACTTGGCACAATCTAGAATTACTGAGAGGAAGTCTCCTCAATTGAGAAATTGCCTCAATAACATCAGACTAGAGACTGATGTGGAAGGACACAGCCTATTGTGGGTGTTGCCATCCCCTGGCTCCTGATCCTGGGTTCTGTAAGAAAGCAGGCTGAGCATACCATGGGGAGCAAGCCAGTATGCAGCACTCCTTCATGGCCTCTACATCAGGTCCTGACTCCAGTTTTCTGCCTTGTTTGAGTTCCTTTTCTGACTTTCTTTGGTAATAAACAGTGATATGGAATTGTAAGCCAAATGAGTCCTTTCTTCCCAAAGTTGCTTTAGTCTTGCTGTTTCATCACAACAATAATAACCCTCACTAGGACAGCGGGTGAATATAGAGCAAAGTCTTCATTATTCCAGGACTTTTTAGTCCTTGTTCTTGGGATCTTTATTGTATAGATTCTCATGATGAAAGCTTATTTCTTATGACTAGGCTCTGACATTGCCTCGTGGACCCAAGTATTGAAAGCTTGGTCCCAAATGAGGCTGTGGGTGGTTATCAAGTCAGGAAACCTCTGTCCTTCTGTATGAATTGATCTATTTGGGGATTCATAGCTTAATAGGATATATTGGGAGGTGGGGGAAAGTTTCGGAGATGGGGACTAGTTATAGGGACTAAGTTATTGAGGGTATTTGTTTCAAGAAAACACGTTTCCCCTGGTTCCATTCTACCTCTCTGTTTTCTGTTGGCCATGTAATGAGTTGTTTATCTCTAGCACAAGTTGGCTGATATGTAGCCCTATGTCATCACTAGCCTAAAAGTCATGAATCCAAGTGACCATGCTCTGAAACTTCTCACATTATGAAACTAAATAAATTCTCCTCTTTTAAGTTGATTGTGTCAATTGTTTTGTCACAGAAGTTAATAGCTTGCTAACATGCAATGATTAGTTAATGTTCCCAACTTGGCAGGTTCCAGAATCAATTTGAAGGCAAGATTGCAGGCATACATTTGAAGGGTTATTTTGATTCTATTACCTGGGAATGTCTGTGATGGATTATCTTGATTGGATTTACTGAGGTGGAGCATCTTATCATAAAAGAAGGCTTGATCACTCCCAGGCTTTAGCTCCTGGGCTGCCTTAAAAGGAGGAAGCTAGTTGAGCACAAGCATTCCTTGTTCTCTACTTCCTGACTGTGAATGTGTGTAACTCAATCTCCTGCTGCCAGAACTTCTGACCTTGATGCACTCATTGTATCTGAGCTGTGAGCCAGAATAAACACTTTCTTCCTAAAATTGCTTTCATCAAGATATTTCCTCATAGTGAAAGAAAAAATAACTAAGACACACATTTAGTTTAGTACTGAACAATTCTGGTTCTCTCTAAATAGCATTAGGTAGTCTGTCTGATCTGCCACATATGAAAATGCAGAAAAGTGAAGCATGGATACATTTGGCTGATGTTCCCCACTTGTATCTCAGATAATAGGCAGCATCAAAGTCAAACATGCAAGTAATGAAGCCTTTCAGATGACTTTAGCCCTAGTCAGCATCTGACTATAACCAAATCAATGATGACATTTTAATGGTGATTATGATGAATATTGTTACAATGTGCTCTGTGACACATTGCTTAACTTTTAAAAATCAATGTGTGGCAATTATAGATAGTTTTAAGAGACCAGGGAAGCAAAAAGGAAACAAAATATCCTGAACATCAAGTATTCTGAGCCTTACCAGAGATGAGCCTGATGGGGATAAAATTTGGAAGCATTCAAAGCCTTTCATCCATTTGAATTCTAAAATTTCAGCACAAAAACTAGAAGAGTGGACTTTATACTGGTCCAGGGGAAAGCCAGTTACCCCAGCTGATAATGGAAGTCTACCCCTGGGCATCGCTGTAATAGTGGAGAAATGTCAGAGACTGAATGAAGAGTCATCTCCAGAAAGGATGTCAGCATCAGCCCATCAATGGCTTTCATAGCTGTGGTTTGAAAGCCATGATAACAGCTGTTCTCATGCAAAATCCAAAGAAGCAATTTTGTTTGTACAGTAAACTACCTTTGCAAAGTTTAATGAAGCAATCACCACGCACAAAGGAGTCAAGATTGTTTTGTTAGTGTTTGCTTTTTATACTTTATAATTGCTAAGAACCATGTTGATGAGTGCATCCTGTGTGTATTACATGATTTTCTCTCTTCATCAGTGAGAGAAGAGTGGTGGTTTAAAATGAGGTTTGCAAATTCTTTGATAGTCTTTTCATTAAGAGGGACAATCAAATAATGTTCCCTGTGATGTGGTGCAGTCCTACTGCCCTGTTTTAAACAGGATGCTCCGTGGTTTCTGAGAGAAGACCAGAAAAACATTTACTTGTCTCTACTTTTGGGAACTCTGTTCTTTGAATCTAGATCTGTGCTGTTAGAAAGTTCATAGTGTCAAAGCACTTTGCTTAGAAAATTTTAAATATTCATGTCTCCAATAATTGTCTCAAAAATAAACTGCTGTTTTTGTCATTAAAAACAAAAACAAAAAACAAAAACAGATTGGAAATCTCCCTCCCCCACATGCAAAAAACCCTCAAGCCACATAGTAAAGCCACAGATAAGCACTTGGCTGATGTCCCTAACTGACATTTCAGCTAATAGTAGTTGTCAGTGGTCAGAAGCCCAAGTAAGAATGCTTTTCAGATTACTTTAGCCCAGCAATCATTTGACTATAACTGCAAAAGATATCACAACTGAAATCCATCTAGTTGAGCCCATCAGCCCGCAGAAAGACAATGATGAGAATAAATCAGTAGTATTACTACTAATAGTAGTAGCAGCGGTTCTGGTTTGTTTGAGATATTTTTGTCTTCAACTAAGTTTAGAATGATTTATTATGCAGTTATAGATACCAGAATAAGAGAGAATGGCATGGAAAAATGATTCTGTTTTCTCACATTTCTCCATGCACAAAATACATGGATAGTATTTTGTGTGCACAGGAGTTGGGAAACAGAGTATGAATGTATTTCAGACTGTCTGTGCCTTGAAGTACAGCTCAGTCACCAGTGGCAGTGCAAGATCTTCTCTGTGTGATCTCTAAAAGTGTCACCCTAAAGAAAAGAATGTTTCAACTGCAAAGTATATGTTCTCTAGTACATATGTAAAATGTGAACAAAGCAAAGTATCTTTGCAAAAGCTTGACATTTTAATTCATCTGTAATAATCTAGCTAAGTAATATTATGTGTGAACAATAAAAAAACAGGTTCTAGAGGTTGTAAATTCATTTACTACCGTCTGAAAAGAGATGGCAGTCCCTAAGCCATTTATTCTTTCTGAATGTTTGTTTCTTTATTGACTGACAAATATTGGTAACATACCAACCTCATAGGAATCCTTTAAATATCAATTGAGATAGTAATATGATTCATTGAGCTCAAAGTTCAGTAATGCCAACTGAACATTAGACAAATAGATTATGTGAGATGTTACTTCTATCATCAGAATCTTATTGAGACGAAATATCAGATTAGTTCACAAATGATATCTGATAGGCTTTATGTGATAATGATTCAGCAGTATTAATTTTCTTTCTTCATGAGAATGGATACAAAAGGTGTGACCTTGAGAAAGTACCTATTGCATTTCCTTTTGTATAAAGAGGAGATGACAAGGGTTTTACTGAATAAAACACTTTAGACAAATTAAGGTCTACTGGGTTTATCTGAGCAAGGAAGGTTGCAAACAGGTGTCCCATCAAACCAGGACAGGTTCAAGAATAGCTCCTTTCACCACATGTGCAGATTATATTTGTAGTCATAGAAAGGGAAGTGATGAGAACATTGGAATGATATGGAGAGCAACTAATTGGTTATTGTTCATATCTGTCTTCTTGAATGTAGTCTAAACAATTGACAATTTGCAATTGGCTGAGGATTCAATTAGATCATGCCTATTTTTTATTCAAAAGTAACAGTTTGATTACAGTTCACCATGTCTAAACCACACAGACATAACTTAATATGTACGGAAGCATCTTTAGGCCAAACACTATTAACCAGTATGGAGATGGGAGTTAAATGAAGCTATATATTAACAAAAGTCATCTGAAAGCTTGAAGGAAGCAGGTTGTTACTTTTTCATACTAGTGCTATTTTCATTGTTAGTTCATTCTTGATAGTCACTGCGGGCTAATCCCAGAGCTTTACACATGATATGCAAGCAATCCACCAGTGAATTACATACCTATCTCTTCTGTAAATTTTTAATAAGATTAATAATCCAAACAGACAGGCATTTTCTGGTTTATTTATTTTATTTAGGGATTGGTTATTTTACTAAATGGTGATACTGCCAAATTGCCTTCTAAATATTTATCATTATAATCATAGACCAGAGATGCTCTAAACCTTGGGCAGAAAAACTCTTATTTTGCAGTGGGTAGCAGTCACTGGTGAAATCTGACCAAAGTACCAAAATACCAAAGAACAAAGAGTCTGAGTGTTCAATCTTAAATGGGACATTCGTGTTACCCTTACTACACCAAGGCTCAGAAGAAGAAGGAAAACTTAATATCCAGATGATGAAGAGGATTGCTGTGAAATTCTATCTTCTAGACATGGCACAATTAACGCAGTCCTGAATGCACAACAGTTGTACTCACCTGCATAAAACTTATGTAAAACCAAACCAGCCAAAATTCCTTCATAGATGAGGAACACTATTTTGAGTTTTTGTCCCTTCCTGAGAAGAGGACATTGCAATGCTTATCATCTTTGCCCTAAACATGAGCTCACTAAGTTTGTAAAAAAAAAAAATAAACAAACAAAAAAGACAACTATAGCTTCAATCACATGTTGACCCTCTCACATTGATATTGGGATATTTTAATACCCCATTATCATCAATAGATAGGTAATCTAGACAAAAACTAAACAAAGAATTGTTAGAGCCAACTGAAGCTATAAACCAAATGGACCTAACAGATATTTACAGAACAGTTCACCAAAACATAAAAAATAACTTCTTTACAGCACCTAGCAGAACTTTTCCCAAAATTGACCATGTATTCACAAAGTAAGTCTCAAGAAAATGGAAATAAATTCCTATATCCTATCTGACAACCATGGATTAAATTTGAATAACAGTAACAACAGAAAGCTTACAAACTTATTGAAAATGAATAGCTACTGAATGAAAAACAGATTGAGACAGAAATTAAAAATAGTATCAAAGACTTTCTAGAATTAAATGAAAATAAATACAAACTCGAACTTATGGGACATAATGAAGACTGTTATATCACTACATGCCTACATTTAAAAATTGGAGACATCTCATGCTAACAACTTAAAAGCACATCTGAAAGGTCTAGAACTAAAAGAATAAATCAAACCAAAAAATGTAGACTGTAGAAATAATTAAACTAATTGTTGAAATCAAGAAATAAACAAGCAAAACAATCGTCATAGAATATTACTTTAAGATATGTTACATTTGTTTATGCTGTGGACCAATTGTTTAATGACAAGCCAAGCTAAGGCCAGGTATTCATAAGTAAGAATAAGACTCTGTGTGATTTATTTAGGAGCTGGGTGGTGGGCACCCCTAAAGATCAAAGGTTAAACAAACAACAGCAAGCAATATAAAAAAAATCAATGAAACAGAGTTGGTTCTTTGGGAATAGAAGATTGACAAACTATTTTTTTAACTTTTAAAAAAGATGTTTATTTCTTCTTTTTGATAGGTTTGTAGTCTTTTAAAATATTTTTTATTGATTTTTATTGAGCTCTACATTTTTCTCTGCTTTCTTCCCGGCCTCTCTCCTCCTCTTCAACCCTCCCCCAAGTTCTCCATGCACCCAATTTACTCAGGAGATCTTGTCTTTTTCTACTTCCCAAGTAGATTAGATCTATGTAATTCTCTCTTAGTGTCCTCATTGTTGTCTAGGTTCTCTCAGATTGTGGTTTGTAGGTTGGTTTTCTTTGTTTTATGTTTAAAAAACACCTATGAGTGAGTTCATGTGATAATTGTCTTTCTGGGTCTGGGTTACCTCACTCAAAATGATGCTTTCTAGCTCCATCCATTTGCCGGCAAAATTCAAGATGTCAGTTTTTTTCTGCTGTGTAGTACTCCATTGTGTAAATGTACCACACTTTAATTATCCATTATTTGGTTGAGGGACATTTAGGTTGTTTCCAGGTTCTGGATATGACAAACAAAGCTGCTGTGAACATAGTTGAGTACATGTCCTTGTGGCACGAATGAGCATCCTTTGGATATATATGCAAAAGTGGTATTACTGTGTCTTGAGGAAGGTTGTTTCTTAATTTTCTGAGAAATTGCCACACTGACATCCAAAGGGGTTGTACCAGCTTGCACTGTCACCAGCAATGCAGAAGTGTTCCCTTTAATCCAACCTTGTTGTTACCAGTGTTTTTGATCTTGGCCATTTTTACAGGTGTAAGATGAAATCTCAAAGTTGTTTTGATTTGCATTTTTCTGATGACTAAAGATGTTAAACATTTCCTTTAGTGTCTTTCAGCCATTTTAGATTCCTCTGTTGAGAGTTCTCTGTTTAGATCTGTACTCCATTTTTTATTGAATTATTTGTTCTTTTGATGACCCATTTCTTGAGTTCTTTTTATATTTTGGAGATCAGACCTCTGTCTGATGTGGAGTAGGTGAAGATGTTTTCCCATTCCGTATGCTGTCATTTTGTCTTGTTGACCGTGTCTTTTGCTGGTGTAGGAGGTTCTTCTGTTTGTGTGTTGCTTTCATTGGTTAATGAATAAAGAAACTGCTGGGCAACCAGATTGAACAAGTGGCCCTCTCCCTTGCAACAATTGGTGCTCCAACATGATCGACTATATCCACGTAAAACCTGAGAAAACTTAAAAAGGAATTCTAGATAAAAAAAAAACAAAAAAACAGAATTTTGCACAGCTTTTTTGCTATTTGCTGGTGACTTGCTGCAGTTCCTTTGAGAGAGATTTTCCTGACTAATCCACAACAGAAAAAATGTGGCGATTTTGAAATGCCAGCTTTCTGGGCTGTGCCGCTAGTAAGACCTCTGACTCTTTTGAGAGAGGGAGTATTGAATGGGATTTGTGAGCAGATTGCTCTGGCTTCCTTGATGGCAACTTGGACTGCTGTGTGCCTGGAAGTGGGGTGGTGTGCATGGCTCAGAGGCTTAAGCAGCTCCACCATGCTGAACTGGGTGGGGCAAGCAGGCAGTACCAGCAGGTGGTACTCTATTTGAACTAGTAGTGTTGCAGATTAGATTCTTAAGCACTTAGCATTTTAAAAGCGCAAACCAGAAGTATTCCTGGACAGTAAAGAATTAAACATTCACAATAGGACAGGTTCAGACATAAAAGACCTCTAAATGGTTCACAGTGTTGAATAAATGTACGTAGGCTTGGAAGAGAGAAGAAAAAGAGTATAGAGTCATAAAGTAATGTTAATGCTTAAAAAAAGGGTAAATTCTTTAAAGAGACAGGGTACAGATAGTCATAGATTAAAAGGAGTAAAGAAAAATAAGCATGTAAAAAGGAAAATTCACAGAGAGTATGGATTATGTATATTATTGTTTTTTCTGTGAATTTTTTGACTGTGAAGGAGCTAAGTACAGAGAGACATTTCATTTTGTGAGTTGCTAAACTAAACCAGCATATATATTATGAAGGCATCTTGATTTCAAAATTTGAGTCTAAAGATACATTGCTTTGGAAAAAAGGTTTTTCTTTTGTTTCCAGAGAAGATGAGAACCTATGGACTACTTCTAGGCAAATATGGTTTGATAGACCATGCCCTCCTGAAAGGGCACCATGAACACCCTCAAAAAATTACTTTTCCTAACTGCTGACTGAGATTAACCTAGCATACAGAATACACCATGAAAGACCTGATTAACAGCACCCCCAAACAACAAAAAGCAGTATGGACAAAACTACGCCCATATTCCCAAATATTGTCAATAAATGTTCATTTACATTTAAAGGGGGATATGATAAAGATATGAATAATTTACTTTGGTATGGATCTTGGTTTATTGATACAAATTTAAGGTCAATTTTATTATATGTATTTTTGATATTTATTAAGGTATTCTGTAGTTCATTTAAAAATGTGATATATAATTAAAAATATAGGTTAATAGATAATCATCTATAGTAGTCAAGTCTGTAGCCATGTTAATTAGATTTTCTAGATGTACAGAGAAGTATTTCATATGGATAGGGATTCTTCAGATCTTTCAGAGACCTTCAGAATATGGCATTTAAAATGTTTAAAAACTTAAGACTTTTCATGACAGTGAGACACATCTGCTCCTGGCATCACCAATTACTTCAAGAGGAAGATGGGCATTGAAGAGGCTCCTTATGGAGTTGGTTACCCATTTGGCCATAAAAAACTGCTCTTGCCTGAACTGCTTAACTAGACATGTAGTACCCCCCCAAAAAAAAAATGACTTCTGAACTTGCATAAAGGCAAGATGATTCTCCGGAGTTCCCATTTCATGAAAGAGTCTGTGAGACATTCTGCAGGATACAGAAGAAAGTGACTGACAAAACTGCCAATATAGGCAGAACTATCTTTGAAATTTCCTGCTTTATGGAAAAGTCTTCTGAACACTATGGGCCAGTAGGTCAAAGACAGATGCCCCAACAGTACAGAAGAACTTTGGGTGACTGTTCAGGCAACAAGATGTCTCTGTCAATTCTAGAGTTTTGGAAGTTGCTTACAATGTACTTCCTGATTACTTAGGGAATATTATATCCTTCCAAAGTCTTTGATGGAGTTGAAGAATTTATCGTTATAGCTATAGTTTTCCTTAGTCATGATAAAAGATAAAATAGATATAAATATAGTAACTGTAGTTCTTGCTTGATATCTGTTTTGTTATATGCAGTTTTGCTATGTTAAAATTAAAGCCTTCCTTTTTGTTTAAACAGAAAAGGGCAAATGGTGTAGGAGGTCTTTCTGTTTGTTTTGCTTTCCTTACTTAATGAATAAAGAAACTGCCTTGGTCTATTTACTGGGGCAGAACTTAGGTAGGCAGGGATGGCAGAACTGAATGCTGGGAGGAAGAAAGGCAGAGTAAGAGGGAGACCATGGAGCCGCCAGAATCAGACATGCTGAATCTTTCCTGATAGGCCACTGGCACATGACAATACATTGATTAATAGAAATGGGTTAAATCACTATGTAAGAGTCAGTCAGTACGATGTTAGAGCTAATAGGCCAATCCGTGATTTAATGAACACAGTTTCTGTGTAGTTATTTTGGGGCTAAGCTTGCTGGACAGCTGAGATGAAGAAGTGGCTCCCTCCCTTGCAACACTTTGCTTTACAGAAGATTTTCAGTTTCAGGAGACCCATTTATTAATTGTTTTCTCAATGTCTGTGCTGCTGGGGTTACATTTAGGAAGTGATCTCCTGTGCCGATGCATTCAAATGTAGTTCCCACTTTCTCTTCTATGAGGTTCAGTGTGGCTGACTTTACGCTGAGGTATTTGATCCATTTGGACTTGAATTTTGTGCATGGTGATATATATGGGTCTATTTTCATTCTTCTGCATCTTGATATCCAATTATGCCAGCACCACTTGTTAAATATGTTTTGCTTTTTCCATTTGATACTTTTTGCTTCTTTGTCAAAAATCAGATTTTTGAATGTATATGGATTAATACCGGGGTTTTCTATTTGGTTCCATTGGTTCTGCTGTCTGTCTTCATGCCAGTACCAGGCTGTTTTCAGCACTGTAGCTCCATAGTAGAGTTTGAAGTCAGGGATTGTGATGCCTCTGGAAGTTCTTTTATTGTACAGGATTGTTCTGGCTATCCTGGGTTTGTTTTTTGTTTTTTTTTTTTTTTTTTTTTTTTTTTTTTGCTTTTCCACATGAAGTTGAGTACTGTTCTTTCGAGGTCTCTGAATAATTTTGTTGGAATTTTGATGGGCATTGCGTTGAATCATTAAATTGCTTTTGTTAAGATTGCCATTTTTTCTATGTTAATTCTGTCTAGCCAAGAGCATGGAAGATTTTTCTACTTTCTGGTGGCTTCTTCAATTTCTTTCTTCAAAGATTTAAAGTTCTTGTCATACAAATCTTCCATTTGTTTGGTTAGAGTTACTCTGAGATATTTTATGCTATTTGTGGCTATTGTGAAGGATGTTTTTTTTATGATTTCTTTCCCAGTCTTTTTATTATCTGTGTACAGGAGCACTACTGATTTTTTTTAGTTAATCTAGTATCCTGCCACATTACTGAAAGTGTTTATGAGTTGTAGAATTTTCTTGGTAGAATTTTTGGGATTGTTTATGTAAACTATCATATCGTCAGCAAACAGTGATAGTTTGACTTCTCCTTTTCCAATGTGGATCCTCTTGATCTCCTTTTGGTTTCTTATTGCTCTAGCTAGGACCTCAAGAACTATATTGAATACATATGGAAGGAGTGGACAACCTTGTCTTGTTCCTGATTTCAGTGGAATCACTTAGAGTTTCTCTCCATTTAGTTTGGTGCTGGCTATTGGCTTGTTTTCTATTGACTTTATTATGTTTAGGCATGTTTCTTGAATCCCTTATCCCTCCAAGAACTTTATCATAAAGGCATATTGTATTTTTTGGCATCTAATGAGATGATCATGTGGTTTTTATTTTTCAGTTTGTTTATATAGTGGATTACCTTGACAGATTTTCATATGTTGAACCATCCCTGCATCTCTGGGATGAAGCCGACTTGATCATGGTGGATGATGGTTCTGAAAACTCTTATCCAAATTAACTAAAATACAGAAAGAGAATGCCCAAAATAACAAAAACAAAAATGAATGAAGGATTATAACAACAGACACTGAGGAATTTCGGATAATCATAAGTACATACCTTAAAAAGCTGCACTCCAACAAACTGGCAAATATAAAAAAATCAATAATTTTCTCAATATATAGCACTTTCCAAAGTAAAATCAAGACAAGATAAGCAATATCAACAGACAAATAACCCCTAGTGAAATGGAAGTAGAAATTAAAAGTCTCCCCAGAAAAAAAATGCCCAGGATCTGATGGTTTTAACACAGAATTCTAAAATATTTTCAAATTATTTCACAAAATATAAACAGAAGAAACACTGCCCAGTTGATTTTACACTGCCACAGTTACCCTGATACCCAAAACATATAAAGACCCAACCAAAAAGAATTACAGACATTGACACATTTTCTTTATGAATATAGATGCAAAAATACTCAACATTAACAATTTAAATCTAAGAATACATCAAAAAGATTATCCACCATAATGAAGTAAGCTTGGAGACGCAGGGATGGTTCAATATATAAAAATTAGTAAAATGTAATCTACCATATAAACAAACTGAAAGATTAAAATCACATGATCATCTCATTAAATGGAGAAAAAAACCTTGACAAAATCTAACACCCCTTCATGATAAAAGTCCTTGAGAGATTAGGAATACAAGGGATATATCTAAGCATAATAAAGGCAGATACCAATACCAATAAACATAATAAAGGTAAACCTATAGTCAATATCTACTTTAATGGAAAGACACTCAAAGCAATTCCTCTAAAATCAGTAACAAGTCAAGGCTCTCCATTATCTCCATATCTATTCAATATAGCTCTTAAAGTCTTATCTATAGCAATAAGCCAACTAAAGGAGATCAAGGGGATATAAATAAGAAAGGAACAAAGTATCTTTATTTGCAGATAATATGATAGTATATATGGGTGACACAAAATTGCACTGGGAAAACAGTACAATAAATAAAAACTTTCAGCAAAGCAACAGGATACAAAATTGACTTTTAAAAATCAGTAACCCTCTTATATTTAAACAACAAATAGACTTAGAAAGAAATCAGAAAAACAACTTTCACAGTTGCCTCATAAAATATCTTGATGGAACTCTAACCAAGCACATGTAAAACTTGTATTATAAAAACTTCAAGGTTTTGAGGCAAGAAATTGAAGAAAATATCAGAAGATGGAAATATCTCCCATGCTCATGAATTGGTAGGACGAACATATTGAAAATGGCCATTCTACACAAAGAAATCTACATATTGAATACAAACGCCATTAAAATTCCAATACAATTTTTTACAGACCTCAAAGGGACAGTTCTCAATTTTGTATGGAAAAGGAAAAAAACCTAGGATAGCTAAAACCATCCTGTACATTAAAAGAACTTTCAGAGATCTGAAGCTCTACTATAGCTCTACACCTGTCAGAATGCCTAGAATTAATAACACAATTGACAGCTTGTGCTGGTAAGGATATGGAATAAGGGTAACACTCATCCATTGTTGGGTGGGCTGCAAACTTGTACAGCGAATATGATAATCCTTGTGGCAGTTCCTCAGAAAGATGGGAATAGACCTATCTCAATATGAAAATATACCAGTCTTGGGCATATACCCAAAGGATGATTGATCCTACCACAAGGAAATTTGCTCAGTCATGTTCATTGTGGCTTTATTCATAATAACCAAACACTGGAAATAACCTATATGTCCCTCAGCAAAACAAATGGATAAACAAAATGTGGTACATTTACGCTATTGAGTATTTCTCAGCAGTTAAAAACAATGGAATCATGAAATTTTCAGATAAATGGTTGAACCAGAAACAAACCATACTGACAGGGGTATCTCAGACCCAGAAAGACACAAAGTGAATGTTAGTTGTTAATGTTGGAGGAGGGCTACTTATTTGTTCCTGACTGCCTGGCTAGCTTAGACCTGAAATAATCACACAAAAAACATATTAATTAAATCACTGCTTGGCCCCTTAGCTCTAGCTTCTTATTGGCTAACTCTTGTATTAATTTAACGTATTTCTGTTAATCTGTATATTACCACGCAGCTGTGGCTTACAGGGTAATGTTCCCAGCATCTGTCTCCAGCAGATCCATGGTTTCTCTCTGACTCCACCCTTCTTTCTCCCAGCATACAGCCTTACCTTTCCCCGCCTAGTTCTGTTATTCCCTACCATAGGCTCAAAGCAGTGCTTTATTCATTAACCAATAAAAGCAACACATAGACAGAAGGGCCTGCCACACTATGTTAATTCAGTGGTAGGCAAGCTACTATTCATAGAGCCACAGAAGATGGGTAAAAAATAAGGGACTAGATGGAACAGATGTATATCATTAGGAAAGGAACTGGAATAGAAGAAGCAAGTGGAGAAGGAAGAGCAAGAGGGTAATATGGGAAGGAATATGGGAAGAGCCAGATAAAATTAAGGAGCATTTGAGGATTAATATGGAAATTTAATCCAGCAGAAATATTCTAAAATATCCATGTATATGGAGATTTAAATGAAATTACCAAATGGGGAAGACAGAGTCCCAATTGGCCATCTCTTATTACCAAGCAAAGTTTCCAATACCTAATTGAGTTACATCTAATTGTGTTGTTCACCAAATATGACACCATAGTAATCCTCAAACAACCCTGGCTGTTGTTAAAGCTATTGACTGCTCTTCACAAACTGACAGGAAGTCCCCATTGTTGAAGACGACACCTACACAACTCATTGAAGATGAATATATTGAGTCAGTGCCTACATAGAGCCTTTACCCATACATTCAAACATCTTTGATACAGGAAGGTACTCTGTTTATTATCAAGAGAAAAATGCAAACACCAAGTCAGCCATAAACCTGTTATCTTCAATGATACACTATCTGCAAAATATTCTAGGGAAATGTGGTGCAAAGCCTATGGGAGTAACAAACCACTAAATGGTTTCTTGTACAGCCCACTCTACAAAATGGGAACCATGTTTCACACTGCTTCAGTAACCCAGAACCTAAGAATAGATAGCCCAGCTACATAAGGTAAATAATACTGATATAAAAAGAGAAAAGTACATAATGATAAAGTGACCCCTAATGAAATTCTGTTATATTCACAGATCAATGCCTTATTCCGTTTCAGCAGGGCAGCTTCCTTCTGCAGCAGATGGGAACACATACAGAGTCCCACAGCCAGATATTGCTCAGAGAGCAAGGGAGACCTTGGAATACTCAGCCCTAAATGGAATGTCTTTGTCAAATACATCCCCTCAGAGCTCAGGGAGCCCGTAGGAAGAGGATTCAGAAAGAGTCTAAGAGCCAGAAGCGATAGAGGACACCAAGAAAAAAAGGCCCTCTAAATCAACATGAGCAAAGTTCATAAGAATTCACAGAGACAGAAGCAGCATATATAGGGTCTGCATGTGTCTGTGTCACATATATTATGTGCCTTTGCACATTTATTATGACTTCCAGCTTAGCATTTTCTTGGTATCCCTGAGTGTATGAAATAGTGTGTCTCTGTTTCTTGAGACTTCTCTTGGGATCTTTTCTTCTATTGGTTTGTTTTGTCCAACTTTAATGTGATAGCTTTTGTTTCTTATTACATTTTATTTTGTTTTGTTTTAATTTAATTTAATTTTTGGTTTTTCAAGACAGAGTTTCTCTATTTAACAATCCTGTTTGTCCTGAAACTTGCTTTGACGACCAGGTTGGCCTCAAAGTCACAGAGATCCACCTGCCTCTGCCTCCAAAGTGCTGAGATTAGAGGTATTTGCTCCCACTGCCTGGCTACTTTTTTATTATTTTTAAAGAAAGAAAGAAAATCTAGAGCTTAGGGTAAAGTTTAATAACTGAATTTCCTGATGTGAGAAGGAAAATCAGTTTTCCCCAATAGAGTGACGCTGAATATATCAATGACTCCAGGACAGATCTTAAGTTCAGGAGTAGTTGATCAATATCTAATGTACTCCACAGATTTTTTGTGTGTGCGTTTTTAATTTGGTTACAATTTGTTGTTTTTCTTAGAGTTTCTTTTATTCTCTTCTCTTTTCTTCCTTCCTTCCTTCCTTTCTTTTTTCTTTTCTTCTTTTTTTTGGATACTAGGCTTCTCTGTGTAGCTTTGGAGCTTGTCCTGGAACTTGCTCTGCAGAACAGACTGGCCTGGAACTCACAGAGATCTGCCTACCTCTGCCTCCCAAGGGCTGAAATTAAAGGTATGCACCACCACCACCTGGCTAGTTAGGGTTTCTATTGCTGTGATGAAATCCCATAACTGAAAGCAAGTTCAGGAGAACAGGGTTTACCAATTAAGGAAGTCAAGACAGGAACTCAAAATAGGACAGGAACCTGGAGGCAGGAGCTGGTGCAGAGGGATGTTGCTTACTAATGCCTCGTTCATCAAGGCTTGCTCATCCGTTTTTTTTTAAGTGCCCATAGATGGTCCCAACCACAATGTGCTGCCTTCTCCTCCACCAATCACATTAAGAAAATGCTCTACAGTCAGATCTTACACAGGAATTTTCTCAGTTGAGGTTCCTTCCTTTCAGATGAATTAAGCTTGTGTCAAGGTAATGATGTGGGACCCCCTCTGTGTGCTGTGATTACCATAAATCAGTAAAGAAACTGCCTTGGTCTGTTGATAGGGTAGAACTTGGGTAGGCAGAGAAGAGAGAACTGAATGCTGGGAGGAAGAAGGGTGAAGTCAGAGATGCGATAGAACCGCAGCCAAAGTAAAACATGCTACAGACACATAGCCGGTAACCCAATGCCATATGGCAATATACAGATTAATAGAAATGGGTTAAATTAATATGAGAGTTAGCCAATAAGAAGCTAGAGCTCCTAGCAGAGCATTGTGTTTCAGGAATGTGTGTATGATGCTGTACACAACTGTTTTGTCTACACATCACTAAGCATTCCACAGTATTAATACTCCATTATTCTAATTTTCCAGTTATTTTACATTTTAGTTTTGTGCTATTACAAAGCCAAACAGTTTTTGGGGTCCTAATGTATGGGTGCATGTCACCATTTATTGAAGGGTTTATGCATTTTGTACTAATTACATTAGTACAAACAATAATAAAACACTAGTCCTACATCAAGTTTCCATATATTAAATCAATGATTTCTTGGACTCCAATTTTGTTTTGTTGCTCAATGTATCAATCTATGGGTCAATGCGTTGTTGGTTCAGTAATGCATAAATCTTTATAACTCTTGATTTTAAGTAAGACAAGACTCTTAAGTTCTTAAAAACTCATGGATATTCTTGGTGATATAGAATACTACAAAAAAATTTAGGATGAGCTTAAAAATTTTCATATATGTGTATGTATATTTGAATTTTATTAAATTGTATTACATCTATAGGTCAGTTTAAATATTTGAAACTTAAAAATCATCCTCTGTATTCTGTTGTATCTGCATCCTACATAATTTTAAACTTCCATCACTTTTGTTCAGTTGCAAATAGTTCCTAATTTCTATTTTTAGGTTCTTAATGATTACTGCAAATAATGTATATCTTTAATAAAAAATGCTATCAATCTATTTTGTGTGTGACTGTTTTGCCTACATATATATATATATATATATATATATATATATATATATATATGTAAATGGATAATGTGCATGAAGTGTCCACAGAGGCTGAAAGGGGTATCCAGATCCACTGGAACTGGAATTATCGGTACTTGTGAGCCACCATGTGAGTGCTGTGAAACCAACATAGGCCCTCTGTAAGAACAGCAGGTGCCCTTAACCACCAAGATATCTCTATAGCCCAGCTATATCTTAATTTTAAAGACATATGTGTTTAAAAATTATTTTGATCACCCTGATTTCTAGCTTCATTGTTTTATGGCAGATAAGTTTGTCTAAAGGCAGAACTTTTTTATTTAATTGCATGTTTGTTGGAAATTGTGTTATAAAGAATTATAAACTTGGAACTGGGCGGTGGTAGCACATGCATTTAATCCCAGCACATGGGAGGCAATTAGGCCAGCCTGGTCTATAAGAGCTATTTCCTAGACAGGTAGGACTGTTACACAGAAAAACCCCATCTCGAAAAAAACCAAAATAATAATAACAATAATAGCAATTATAAACTTGAACAAAAATTCTAATAAAAATGTTAGCTTCTTCTGAAAAGTTGTGAGCTGCTAGGGCAGGGAGGGTCAGTTTTATGCTGTGATGTGGTCCTTGACAGATGTACCATGCACCAGTGGACAGTCCCATACCCATACACATGATCAGTATTAATTGGATTTAAGGCAGAGGAGGAGGAAGTTCAGAAAGGGAATTTCTGGGACAGAGAACCAGTTAGGAGTTGGAAGTGAGAAATGAGAATTAGATATGATCAAACTCCATTGTATTCATGTATGAATACATGTATGAGATTAACAAATAAAATAAAAATATTTGCACCATAATTTAAACATTTAATCATTGTAAAACTTATTTCAGTTCCTCCTTAAATTAGGTTTATTAAGGGATTAACAACCTCCAGAGACTCAAGTTTATGGTTTTATATAAGCTAGTTTCTATTCAACTGTTAAACTTATTTATTTAGAAGTTTAGTTATAATTTTTCTGAAACTTCACATGATTTACTTTATCATATTTACTTATCCATTTGGATACCTTGTTATTTTCCCATTTTAACCCATTATTTTATGCTTTTTAAAGTATCAAAGTATTTAGGAGACTGACTTTATGCCTAATGACCCAAAATCTGCATGATTTTGAGTATCATTGTGTGCTTTGATGCTGCCTTTCTGTTGGTGTACAAGAGTTATACAATAGCACAGGATGGAGTATAACAAATGTTTATTTATTTGGGGATAAACTCACAGTAATGGTAGCAATCTGCAGTCCTCTGTGTGCATCGGGAAATGGAACCAAATCCACCAGCCAAGATGCATTTCATCTGCATTTATAGTACATGAAATCACACCCATAGTGGACTGGTATCTTAAAGGCTATTGATAAAGGAGTTCCCATAGCATCTCCCACTTTTGTCTAAATAAGAAATTTCTAAGCCTAATACAAAACTATATACAATATAAACAAATATCGAGTATTGTCCAGGGAAAAGGAGAGGCAAAAATATACATAAGAATTAGAATTACAACCAGCATGAACAATATCAAACAAGAAACATATGCTAAATGTTTCAATCATTATCCTATCCTAAGGAGTTTAAGTCTTATATTAAAAATGGCTTGGCTAAATTATGAGAGGAAAGTAACTATAACTTTCTAGTCTTTAATACCATCAGAGACCTGAGAAGGTAAATATTACTTGAATAAACAAGAAGTGCAATGAAGTAACTTCCGAAAGGTGCATGAAATGACAGACAACTGGCTACCTGGGTAGTCACCCAAAGGCTCATTTGCAATGTTGGGGCAACCAACTTTGGCTAAAACCTAGAGTATCTGACAGACCATTTCCAGAGTCAGGAAAATTAAAAAAAATCTTCCCATGTTTGCAAGGTTTGGCACTCTTTTGGTTGTATCCTTCTTGTTCAGTCTGGACACCATGAATTTTGTCAGTAGTTAAGGCAGGGGCAGTTCATTGCCCAAAGGTCAGTTTTGCCAAGAAGAAAACAAGCTCCAAGTGGAGTGTTCTCAGTGCCCAACATTTTACTGGTAATAGATGGGTGCTGCCAGGAACAATTTTGTCTCATGTCAACAGAATTACAAGTTATTTAAATACCATATTCTACAGTTCTTTGCAGTGTTTGAAGATTATTTATCTATGTGGAACATAATCTCTATGCATCTAAAGAACCTGATTAGTCTAACTATGACAAACATGGATGACTATTAATCTGTAATTCTTAATACCTATATTACTTAAAGACTAAGGCTTCATATTAAAAAATTAAACATTGTTTAAACAACTGTGTAGCAAATGAGGAAAATGACCTCAAAATGCAAACAACATATAAGTATTTTGATCAGAGGTAGAAATGTATAGTGCAATATGATAAATATATCCTAAAATTGAATCAATATATAAAATATCTTAAGGAGAGGTAGAAACATTCATGCATAAATATGATAAAATAACTTTGAATAGGTGTGCAAATATTGTAAACAGAAATAAGAGCATATTTAATACAACAAATATAATTTGAATTTGTATCAATATGCAAGAATATATACCAATGTAAATTGTCTATAAACAATAACTCACAAGTATTCTCACTATTACTACACACTAATCAACCAGTTATCCCACCCCTTAAATTCCCCCTTTTTTTTCAAGAAAGATCCCTGAGCCTACTTCATTTCCACCCCCAACCGAATACCACTTTTAACCAATCCTTAATAATGTCCTTAACTCTGAGGACAAACCTTGTTGGGAGAGTGCATGTCATTTTCAATAATTACTTCCAGCTGTCATAGGGGTGATGCTATTTCTATAGGATACTGTTAAAACTAAAATGATGCTTAAGTTTCAAGATTACTTTCTGGAACAATTACAGATAGTCTCTGAGTAGTCAGCAGGGCTTTTCTGAAGTTCTTAACCAAAGTTCTGTCCAGAACATTGTAAGAAGATGCACAATCTAAGGTATCCAAACTGGAATTATCTTGAGCAGTTTATAACCCAAAACTGGTCTTCTAGAGATGTTATTACCTTAATGACATCATATTAATCAGGTGAAATCATTGTTATGGGGCCCCATCTTCTTCCTGAAAACTTCAAAGATTATTGCAGGAAAATTTATTGCTCACTGTGGAAAACTTAATTATTATTCATATAAGCATATATTCAATGAAAGGTACCATAGAGACAAAAATAGGTAAGGGGAAAAGTAAATTTTTCTGAAGGCAGAGTTTTGATAATAGTCATCCCTAAATTTTTATTTTCCTTCTGTTGTGGAATTTCCCTCTATATGCTGTGTTTATCATTAATGAGTAAAGAAATTTCTTTGGACCTATAGGAGGGCAGAATTTAGGGAAAACTAAGCTGAATGCTGGGATGAAGAAGGGTGGAGTCAGAGAGAAGCCATGGAGCTGCTGCCAGATACAGACACTGGGAAATTTACCTGGTAAACCACAACCACGTGGAAATACACAGATTAATGGAGATGAGTTAAATTAATATTTAAGTGTTAGACAATAAAACGCTAGAGCTAATGGGCCAAGCAGTGATTTAATTAATATGGTTTCTGTGTGATTACTTTGGGGCTAAGTGGCCAGGAATAAACTAGCAGCTTCCATCCAACAAATTGGCACCAACCAAGTTGACGAAAATCCACTTAAAACTGAGAGAGTTTGAAAGGGAATTCTACAAACACAAAATTACAAGGTTTAAAAAAGCTTCTTGCTGTTTGCTGGTGGCATGCTGCAGCTCCTTTAATAAAGGTTTTCTTGATTCAGCAATAACAAAAAAAAAGCTGTGTTACTTTAAAATGCTGGCTTTCTGGGACATGTTGCCAGCATGACCTCTGATTCTTTCAAAAGACTGAGTATTTGAATGGGCTTTGTGATCAGACTGCTGCAGCTTACTTAATGTCAACATGGACTGGCTGTGTGCCTGAGAATGGGGCTGTGTGCATGGCTCTCAGAGGCACAAGCAGCTCCACAATGCTGTACTGGGCAGGCATGCAGAAAGTACCATATACATCATAGTAATTGCACAGTTTAAGTTTTAAGAAGCACTTAGCATTTTAAAAAGTGCTCCTAGACAGTTAAGAATTACAGATATGCAATGAAGACAAATCCAGATGAGTCATAGTGTTGTATAAATGTACATAGGCTAGAAGAAAAAGAGGACAGAGAGTCATAAAATAAAGTTAATGCTTTAAAAAAGGGTAAAGTCTTTAAAGAGTCATAGATTAAAAGGCATAAAGAAAAATAAGTCATGGAAAAATGGAAAATTCACAGAGAGTCTGGATTATGTATATTATTGTGTTATCTTTGAATTTTTTGACTGTGAATAAGCTAAGTACAGAGAGACATTTCATTGTATGGGCTGCTAAGCTAAACAAGCATGTAAACTGTGACTTCCAAATTTGGGTCTAAAGATGTGTTGCTTTGGAAAAGAGAATTCATGCATTCCTTCCAGACTGATATAGTTTGATGGAACAAGACACCTTAAAGGTCACTGTAACATGAGGGGCTGGCTTGTTGTGGTGTCTGTCCTGCCCAGTACCCCACAGCTGGCAAGCACCCAAAAAATTACACACAGGACTCCATAAGATTATAAACTGATGGGTTCATTAGTTCAGGCTTCTTATTAACTAATTCTTACATCTTACGGTAACCCATAATTCTTGTCTGTGTTAGCCATGTGGGTCAGTACCTTTTCCAGTGGGGCAGGTTACATCTTGCTTCTCTGTGGTCTGGGCAGGAATAGAGAGATGGGCTTCCTCCTTCCTAGCCTTCTTCTGTTCTCATTGCCCCGCCTCTACTTCCTGTCTGGTTGACCCGCCTATACTTCCTGCCTGGCCAATCAGCGTTTTATTAAAATACATGATTGACAGAATACAGATAATTCTTCTGCACCAGGTCACTGTGAATACCCCCAAAATTATTATGCCCAAAAATCAGTAGGAAGCAGTAGGAAGAAAATTATGCCCATATTCCCAAATGTTTATGTTTAAAAGGGGAGATGATATAGATGTGAATAATTTGCATTGGTCAATTAATATAACAAAATTAAGGTCAATTTTGTTATATGTATATTTCTGCTCTTGATTAAGGTATTGTGATTGTGCAGATCATTTAAAAATGTAGTGTATAATTAACAAATATAGGTAAATAGTCATCTATAATAGTCAAGCTTGTAGTTATGTTAGTTAGATTTTCTAGATGTACAGAGAAGTATTTCAGATGGATAGGGATTCTTCAAATCTTTCAGAGATCTTTAAAATATGGTATTTAAAATATTTTAATAACTTAGAATTTTTTTATGACAATGAGAAGCATCTGCTCCTGGCAGCACAAGGTACTTTAAGAGAAAGATGAGGATCAAAGAGGCTCCTTATGGAGTTGGTCATTTGGGCAAGAAACTGTTTCTGCCTGGACTGCTGAATTGAGCATGTAGGGCCCACAGAAAACTGGCTGATGAACTTGCTTAAAGGTGAGACGATTGTTTGGGGTTCCTGCTTTAAGAAAGAGTCTGTGTCTGCCAAACGTTCTGCAGGACACAGAAGAAAATCACTGACAAACTGCCAATATAGACAAAACCGTCCCTGAAATCTCCTGCTTCATAAAAAAGTCTGCTGGATGCTATGAGCCAATAGGCTGAAGATGGAGGCCCCAATAGTACAGAAAATCTTTGGGTGACTGTATAGGTAGCGAGATGTCTCTGTCAGTTCTAAAATTTTGAAAGTTGCTTAAAATGCACTTCCTGTTTACTTAGGTAATATTATATCCTTCTGGAGTCTTTGATGGAGTTGAAGAATTTATAGTTATAGTTATAATTTTCCTTAGTTATGGTAAAAGATAAAATAGTGTCCATCCAGAGGGCCATCGGCTTCCATCCAGAGGGCCATTGGAGGGGTGAGTTTGCTTCGGGACTGCACCAGGGGCCCCGTGAGGAGGAGCTTGGACTTTCCCTGATGCCATAGACTCCCAGTTCACCCTGCAGTGCTGGTTCCACCCTGCTAAGCTCTCCCGCCTGCCATCCCAGCTTCCATCCAGGTACAAATTCCTATATTTCTCCCTTCCCCCTGGGCCATAAAATTTCTCCAGCTCAGCTGCCTTGCGAGTTGGGCCTGAGCTGTAGGCACATCCCGGAAAGAGGGAGTGCCTGTGCTTCAATAGCCTGCCTGAGGAAAGGTGGGCATTCTGTCAGTGAAGTCCCTGCCCACCAAGGGAACCTGAGCCAGTACCAGAAGATACAAGAGAGAGCATTTGAAGGAAGAGATGGGCAGATGCCAAGGCAAGACCTCGTCCAACAATCTGAAAAATAACATGAAAACACCAGATGCCAACGACCCTACAATAGAAGGACTTGAACACCTTAAACCAGAAGAAGTGGAAAAGAATGCCATTATGAAAGCAATAGAGTCCCTTAAACAGGATATGAATAACTCCCTTAAAGAACTAGATGAGAAATAGAACAAAAAGATTGAAGAAATGAGTAAAGAAATGGATGAGAAGTATAACAAAAAGTTCGAAGAAATGAGTAAATCCATGAATGATACACTGGGAAACCAAGAAAAAACAATCAAACAGGTAATGGAAACAGTTCAAGAATTGAAAACTGAAATGGAGGCAATGAAGAAAACACAAACCAAGAACCAACTGGATATGGAAAACCTAGGTAAATGAACGGAGACTACAGAATCAAGCATAACCAATAGGATACAAGAGATGGAAGAACGAATCTCAGATTCTGAAGATACCATAGAGAAAATAAATGCTCTGATCAAAGAAAACAGCAAATCCAACAAATTCTCATCACAAAACATTCAAGAAATCTGGGACACAATAAAAAAAACCAAATCTAAGAATAATAGGGATTGAAGAAGGAGAAGAACTGCAGATCAAAGGCCCAGAAAATATATTCAACAAAATTATAGAAGAAAACTTTCCCAACCTAAAGAATGATATTCCTATAAAGGTTCAAGAAGCATACAGAACACCGAATAAACTTGATCAAAAAAAAAATCCCCTCGCCATATAATAATCAAAACACAAAACATACAGATTAAAGAAAGAATATTAAGAGCTTCAAAGGAAAAAGATCAAGTAAATTATAAAGGTAAACCTATCAGACTTACACCAGACTTCTCTATGGAAACCATGAAAGCCAGAAAGTACTGGATAGAGATACTGCAGAAACTAAGAGACCATGGATGCAAACCCAGACTACTATACCCAGTCAAGCTATCATTCACTATCAATGGAGAAAACAAAATATTCCAGGATAAGAACAAACTTAAACAATTCGTACCCACAAACCCAGCCTTACAGAAAGTAATAGAAGGAAAATCGCAACCCAATGAATCCAACATTGCCAACAATGCCTACAATAACTCAGACATCTAGCAACCCTTCATGAGCTTAACTCAAAGAAGGGATACATACAAATTCTATTAAACAAACAAACAAAAAATAATAATAACCGGAGTAAACAACCTCTGGTCATTAATATCACTTAATATTAATGGACTCAATTCACCTATAAAAAGGCACAGACTAAGAGACTGGATACAAAAACAGGATCCAACATTCTGCTGTTTACAAGAAACACACCTCAACCACAAAGACAGACATCTACTCAGAGTAAAGGTTTGGGAAAAGATTTTTCAAGCAAATGGACCTAAGAAACAAGCAGGTGTGACCATTCTAATTTCCAACAAAATTGACTTAAACTAAAATCAATCAGAAGAGATGGAGATGGACATTTTATACTCATAACAGGAACAATTCATCAGGAGGAAGTCTCAATCCTGAATATCTATGCCCCTAATATAAAACCTCCTACTTATGTAAAAGAAACACTTCTAGAACTCAAGGCAGTCATCAAACCACACACACTAATAGTAGGAGACTTCAACACTTCTTTCTCACCAATGGACAGGTCAATCAGACAGAAACCTAACAGAGAAATAAGAGAATTATTGGAAGCAATGAATCAAATGAAATTAACAGACATCTATAGAACATTGCACCCAAATAGGAAAGAATATACCTTCTTCTCTGCAGCTCATGGAACCTTCTCGAAAATTGACCACATACTGGGTAACAAAGCAAACTTCCACAGATACAAAAAAATATTAGTACCCACCTATGTCTTGTCAGACCACCATGGATTAAAGTTAGAATTCAACAACAATGCGACCCCCAGGATATCAACAAACTCATGGAAGTTGAACAGTCAACTACTGAATCATCCCTGGGTCAAGGAAGAAATAAAGAAAGAAATTAAAGTCTTCCTTGAATTGAATGAAATAAAGACACAACATACTCAAACCTATAGGACACTATAAAACCTGTGCTAAGAGGAAAGTTCATAGCACTAAGTGCCCAATTAAAGAAAACGGAGAAAGCACACATTGGAGACTTAACAGCACACTTGAAAGCTCTGGAAAAAAGGAGCTGATTCACCCAGGAGGTCTAGAAGACTGGAAATAATAAAACTGAGGGCTGAAATCAACAAAATAGAAACACAGAAAACAATCCAAAGAATCAATGAATCAAAAAGCTGGTTCTTGGAGAAAATCATCAAGATTGACAAACCCCTATCCAAATTAATCAAATGGCAGAGAGAGAACATGCAAATTAATAAGATCAGGAATGAAAAGGGGGACATAACCACAGACACAGAGGAAATTCAGAGAATCATTAGATCTTACTACGAAACTTTATATGCCACAAAGTTGGAAAATGTTAAAGAAATGGACATTTTTTTAGATAAGTACCATATACCAAAGTTGAACCAAGAACAGGTGAACAATCTAAATAGATCTGTCAGTCGTGAAGAATTAGAAGCTTTTTTCAAAAATCTCGCTACCAAAAAAAAGGCCAGGACCACATGGTTTCAATGCAGAATTCTACCAGAACTTCCAGGAAGAGCTAAAACCTATACTCCTTAATTTATTTCACAATATAGAAACAGAAGAATCATTACCAAACTCTTTTTTTGAAGCTACAGTTACCCTGATACCAAAACCACAAAAAGACACAACCAAGAAAGAGAATTACAGACCAATCTCATTCATGAACATTGACACTAAAATACTCAATAAAATACTGGCAAACCGAACCCAAGAATACATTAGAAAAATTATCCATTATGATCAAGTGGGCTTCATCCCAGAGATGCAGGGCTGGTTCAACATACGCAAATCTATCAATGTAATCCATCATATAAATAAACTGAAAGAAAAAAACCATATGATCATTTTATTGGATGCTGAAAGAGCATTTGACAAAATGCAACACCCATTTATGATAAAGGTTTTGGAGAGATTGGGTATACGAGGATCATACCTAAATATAATAAAAGCAATATATAGCAAGCCGACAGCTAGCATCAAATTGAATGGAGAGAAACTCAAAGCCATTCCACTAAAATCAGGAACACGACAAGGCTGTCCACTCTCTCCATAACACTTCAATATAGTGCTTGAAGTTCTAGCAATAGCAATATGTCAACATAAGGTGATCAAGGGGATTCGAATTAGAAAGAATGAAGTTAAACTTTCATTATTTGCAGACGATATGATAGTGTACATAAGCGACCCCAAAACCTCTACCAAAGAATTCCTACAGTTGATAAACATCTTTAGTAATGTGGCAGGATATAAGATCAACTCCAAAAAATCGGTTACCCTCCTATACACAAAGGATAAAGAAGCAGAGAGGGAAATCAGAGAAACATCACCTTTCATGATAGCCACAAATAGAACAAAATATCTTGGGGTAACTCTAACCAAGGAAGTGAAAGACCTATTTGACAAGAACTTTAAGTCTTTGAAGAAAGAAATTGAGGAGGATACCAGAAAATGGAAAGACCTCCCTTGCTCTTGGATTGGGAGAATCAACATAGTAAAAATGGCAATTCTACCAAAAGCAATCTACAGATTCAATGCAATTCCCATCAAAATCCCATCAAACTTCTTCACAGACCTTGAGAGAACAATAATCAAGTTTATATGGCAAAACAAAAAACCCAGGATAGCCAAAACAATCTTATACAATAAAGGAACTTCTGGAGGCATTACCAACCCTGACTTCACACTCTATTACAGAGCAACAGTATTGAAAACAGCTTGGTATTGGCATAACAACAGAGAAGTCGACATATGGAATCGAATAGAAGACCCGGGTATTAACCCACAAACTTATGAACACCTGATATTTGACAAGGGAGCAAAAGTTATAGAGTGGAAGAAGGAAAGCATCTTTAACAAATGGTGCTGGCATAACTGGATGTCAACCTGTAGAAGAATGAAAATAGATCCATATCTATCACCATGCACAAAACTCAGGTCCAAATGAATTAAAGACATCAACATTAATCTGACCACTTTGAACCTGATAGAAGAGAAAGTGGGAAGTAGTCTACAAGATATAGGCACAGGAGACCATTTCCTAAGCACAACCCCAGGAGCGCAGACAATAAGAGAAACAATGAATAAATGGGACCTACTGAAACTGAGAAGCTTCTGTAAAGCAAAGGACACTGTCAGTAAGACAAAAAGGCTACCTTCGGACTGGGAGAAGATCTTCACAAACCCCTCATCAGACAAAGGTCTGATCTCCAAAATATACAAAGAACTCAAGAAACTAGACACTTAAACTCTAATTAACCCAATTAAAAAATGGGGTACTGAACTGAACAGAAAATTCACAACAGATGAACTTCGAATGGCCAAAAGGCACTTAAGGTCATGCTCAACCTCCTTAGCGATCAGGGAAATGCAAATCAAAACAACTTTGAGATATCATCTTACACCTGTCAGAATAGCCAAACTCAAAAACACCAATGATAGCCTATGCTGGAGAGGATGTGGAATGAGGGGAACACTCATCCATTGTTGGTGGGAATTCAAACTTGTGCAGCCACTGTGGAAATCAGTGTGGCGGTTTCTCAGGAAACTGGGAGTCAACCTCCCTCAGGACCAAGCAATTCCACTCTTGGGAATATACCCAAGAGATGCCCTAACATACTACAAAAGCATTTGTTCAACTATATTCATAGCAGCACTATTTGTGATAGCCAGAACATGGAAACAACCTAGGTGCCCCTCAATAGAAGAATGGTTAAAAAAGGTGTGGAACATATACACATTAGAGTTTTACTCAGCGGTAAAAAACAATTACATCTTGAATTTTGCATGCAAGTGGATGGAAATAGAAAATGCTTTACTGAGTGAGGTAAGCCAGACCCAAAAAGAGGAATATGGTATGTATTTACTCATAAGTGGATTCTAACCATAATTAAATGTCTTTGAGCCTATTATACGTGATCCTAGAGAAGCTAAATAAGAAGGTGAACCTGATGAAAATCATGTAGCTATCTTCCTGGAGATTGGAAATAGACAAGAGTCCCAGGTAACCTCGGGTACATGGGGGGGGTGGGAGGGTTGTTGAAAGGGGAGAGGGTTAGAGAGAAGGGAGTAGGGGAGGAATGGGGAAGGCTCGGTGGACTGTGATGGGGGGAGGGAGGTAGGATGGATATGGGATCAGGGAAGAATATATTTCAACTAAGGGAGTCATTTTAGGGTTTACAGGATTCTTGATTATAAAGGGGATCCCAGGTCCAAGGAGAGATCGCCAGATTGTTCTCTGGACAGAGGAGAGGGTGCCTGAACCGCCTTGGCCCATAACCATACTGATGAATAGTTGCTTATCACCATAGAACCTTCATCTGGCGATGGATGGAGATAGAGACAGAGACCCACATTGGAACACTGGACTTAACTCCCTAGGTCCAAATGAGAAGCAGAAGGAAAGAGAACGTGAGCAAAGAAGGCAAGATCAGAGACAACCTTCATCCCACGATGGATGGCGATACAGACAGAGACCCACATTGGAGCACCGGACTGAGCCCCCCAAGGTCCAAATGAGGAGCAGAAGGAGGAAGAACATGAAAAAGGAAATCAGGACTGCGAGGGGTGAGATCACCCACTTATACTAAGGGACTGATCTAATGAGAGTTTACCAAGACCAGTTGGACTGGGACTGAACAAGCACATGATCCTACCAGATTCTCTGAATGTGGCCAGATTCTCTGAATGTGGCTGGCCAGGAGTCTTTCTGAAAAGCCATTGACAATGATACTGGAACTTGTTTCCTCTGCATATACTGGATTTTGGGGATCCAGTCTGTCTGGACACTCACCTCCCTGGTCCTGGAGGGAGGGGGTAGGAACTTGAACTTCCCACAGGACAGGAAACCCTGACTGCTCATAGGGATGCAGAGGGAGGAGGAGAAGGAGTAGGGGGAGTGGGAGGGTGTTGGGAGGAGGGGCGGAAATGGAAACTTTTATAATTTAATAAAATTATTTTCAAAAAGAAAGATAAAATAGATAACTTTAATTCCTGTTTGATACCTGTTATATGTAATTTTACTATTTTAAAGTTAAAATCTTCCTTTTTATTTAAACAGAAAAGGGGAGGTGATGTGTGATTCCCCTCTGCATGCTGCGTTTACCATTAGTGGATAAAAAAAAAACTACTTTGGACCTATAACAGGGGAGAATTTAGCTAGGTGACAAAAACTAAGCTCTATGCTGGGATGAAGAAGGGCAGAGTCAAAGAGAAGCCATGGAACTATTGCCAGAGACAGATGCTGGAAACTTTACCTGGTAAGCCACAGCCATGTAGCAGTATACAGATTAATGGAGATAGGTTAAATTAATATGTAAGAGTTAATCAATAAGAAACTAGAGCTAATGGGCCAAGCAGTGATTTAATTAATACGGTGTCTATGTGATTATTTCTGGGCAAAGCGGCCAGGAAAAACACTAGCAGCTTCTATCCAACATCCTTCTGGTCCATATCAGATGACTCTTGATATGAGAAAGAAGCTATTAATTTTATAGCTATTAATTTTATACAACGTGCTTGGATTTTAGAGAATGATAACTGTCCAACTCCAAAGCCAGTTTGATTTTTAGTAAATGGCATCTACTATTAGGTATATTTCAATAAGATCTTACCCTGCAGATGATATCAGTATCATAAATCAGATTTCTCTTTTCGTGGTGATTGTTTCTGTATATCTATCTTTTCTTTTTTCAGCATCAAGATGTTTAAGGTCTCTTAGCTTTTGTAAGATTGTTATTTCCCTGCAAAGACAAGAACAAAATAATGCCCCAACCCTTATGAGGTTCCCTTACAATCTGTAGGATTGTCACCTCTGTGAATGAGCTGTCATTTCTCTTTATCAAGAGGTTTCTATTTTTCATACAAATTCTTTATTAATTCTAATGGTATCAATAGTTTTTCTTCTTCTGTGGAAACAAGAGCAAAACCTCTTCCCCAACATAGCACATATCCTATTTTCCATTCTAAGATCAAGTCATCCTTGAAATACACCAGTTGATTTAATTCAGAGTTTTTTTCTATTATCCTATGTCCCTTTGTTGCCACTGTTCCTTTCTCATTAGCATTAAGAAAATTAAAGGTTAATTAAGTATTGTATAATCATTTCTGGGGGAGATTTTTATTCCTTTCTGCTTACTTAACCTATACTTTTGAGTTTGATTTGATCTTTCTATAACTGCCTGACCTACAGGATTCTGTGGTATACCTGTAGTACACTTTATATTATAATAAGCAATAAATTGTTTCATTTTCCTAGAGACATATGCTGGACCACTGTCTGTCTCTATTTATGTAGGTATATCCATGGTGGCCATAGCTTTTAGCAAAAATGTGATTGCTGAATCAGTGTTTTCCAAACTCAAAGCAGTTGCCCAATGAAAACTTGAAAAAGTGTCAATGGTGTGATGTACATATTTTTTGAAAGTAATTTTATTAAATTATAAAAGTTTCCATTTCCGCCCCTGCTCCCAACACTCTCCCACTCCCCCAACTCCCTCTCCTCCTCCCTCTCCATCCCTAAGAGCAGTCAGGGTTTCCTGTCCTGTGGGAAGTTCAAGTTCCTACCCCCTCCCTCCAGGTCCAGGAAGGTGAGTGTCCAGACAGACTGGATCTGCAAAATCCAGTATATGCACAGGAAACAAGTCCCAGTGTCATTGTCAATGGCTTTTCAGAAAGACTCCTGGCCAGCCACATTCAGAGAATCTGGCCACATTCAGAGAATCTGGTAGGATCATGTGCTTGTTCAGTCCCAGTCTAACTGGTCTTGGTAAACTCTCATTAGATCAGTCCCCTTGTATCAGTGGGTGATCGCATCCCTCGCAGTCCTTATTTCCTTTTTCATTTTCTTCATCCTTCTGCTCCTCATTTGGACCTTGGGGGGCTCAGTCCGGTGCTCCAATGTGGGTCTCCATCTGTATCGCCATCCATCGTCGGATGAAGGTTGTCTCTGGTCTTGCCTTCTTTGCTCACGTTCTCTTTCCTTCTGCTTCTCGTTTGGACCTAGGGAGTTAAGTCCAGTGTTCCGATGTGGGTCTCTGTCTCTATCTCCATCCATCGCCAGATGAAGGTTCTATGGTGATAAGCAAAATATTAGTGATGTACATATTTTAATTTTCCAAATTCTACAAAGTGGAACACATCCATCTGCCATATTTCATTCCATTTATTACCCTTTGTGTTACTTCCTGCAGGTAGTGGTATTTAGTTATAGAAGGAACAAATAGGACATCACCTTATAAATCTCCTTAGTTTATTGGCATGTAATAGAAAAGTCCTTTTTAAAGCCTTTGCTGTTGATATGAGTTTTTTTAAAAAAAATTCTAAGGCCTTCAGCACATTTCCAATCAGTAATCAATCAATCTCTGTATTACCTTGTGCTAGAGGATCTGAAAGACACATATGGTATTGGACATGTGTTATGTATATGGGACAAAGCCTATTCATGATTATATCTTGAACTTGAATAAATAATGAAGTCAATTCTGTATCATGTGGTATAATTATTTTTGCATATTGCTATTCAGTAACTATATTGAGATGGTCTTTAAAATTCCTTAGTAACATGAGAATAGCATATAATTCTGGCTTTTGGACAGAATCAGAAAAACTTCGTTCCATTTTACTTGAATCTTGTGATTTGTAAACTGCCTTTACTGATTTATTTGCATCAGTATAGAGTGTAGGGGTTCCAGTTATTGGTGTGTCATGAACAACACAAGGAAGGATCCAGTTAGCTCTCTTTGTAAAGTTAATTCTATCGCTTCTGGGATATTTGTTATTAATTTCTTTCAATAAATTAGTACAAGCTCTTTGCTAGGGCTCATTTTATTCCCATGATTTTTTAATTTTATCATTATTAAAAGGGACTATCAATTCTTCAGTGTCTATTCTTGCTAATTGACCAAATCTCCATTTT
The DNA here is from genome assembly GCF_982192425.1 of Myodes glareolus. NCBI lineage: Eukaryota > Metazoa > Chordata > Mammalia > Rodentia > Cricetidae > Myodes > Myodes glareolus. The sequence continues at coordinate 139,112,958 of NC_142053.1, forward strand.
CCTTTTATAATTTATTCAGAAATATTTTCTACAAAATATTTTAATTTTTTACTCAGTTTATGTGATTTAAAGGATCCATTCAAAGATAATATCTTCCCTCTGCATTAACATTTCTCTAGGAGAATATTTATAGGGTGACATGACTAGAATGTAGCTAAGATTCTGATCCACATGATTCACATGTGCCTTCTGTAATTTATCTTCAGAGTCAATTCTCTCTCAGCTTCAGCTATTATTTCTCTGAGATTATTAAGTCTGAATCACCATCTAAGGTTTTGTTTAAATGAATTATTTTATCAGGTGTTATCCCTAAAGTGGGCCATAGATTGAAAATGTCTCCTAGCACTCTTTGGAAGTCATTAAGGGTCTACAATTAATTTCTCCTAATTTGTGCTTTTTGCGTTCTAATTTTGTCTAAACCTATTTTATAACCTAGATAAATAATAGAATCTGCTCCTTGCATTTTTTTCAGGAGCAATTTGTAAGCCCCAACTATGGAAAATTTTTTTTGCTTCTTCAAACATTCTTCTTAAAGTATCTACATTTGAATCACATAACAAAATGTCATCTATGAAATGGTAAACTGTAGATTCAGGAAATTGTTTACATATTATTTCCAATGGCTGACTTATAAAATATAGGCACAGGGTGGGGTTATTTAACATTCCCTGTGGGAGGACCCCCATTGATATCTTTATTAGGTAGAGAATTATTATAAGTAGGCACTGTGGAGGCAAATTTTTCTCTGTCACCATTCTCTATTTTCCAGATTTCTTTTTAACAGCAAATATAGGAGAATTCCAAGGCCTGGTTGATTCTTCATATGCTGAACATCTAGTTGTTCCTGTACCAGCTCTTCTAAAGCCTTAAGCTTCTCAATTTTCAAAGGCCATTTTTAAACACATATAGGTTTCTCAGTTAACTATTTAAGAGGTAGGGTCATTGGTGCCTCCTATAGTTTGCTAGTTTTTTTTGTGTATTTGTATAGTCTGAATGGTTGCTGAAAGGTTTTTTTTTGTTTTTTGTTTTTGTTTTTTTTTGTTTTTTTTTTTGTAGTACCTTATAATATCCTTCCCAGAAGCATGAGTTGGTTTGTGTTTTATTTAGGAAACTTCAGGACATTCCTGCAACAGATCACAACTTCTCTGCTATATTACCCACAAATGACCTCAGATTTCCTCTCTGTCCTTCTGGCTCCATATACTCAACCCATCTTGTGCTTTGTTTTACTTGAGCAAGTGTTCCAATTCCTAGGAATTAAACATTTGCCTCCTGAAGAGGCCAATTTGGATACCAAGATTCTAGAAAAATAATAGTCACGTTCACACCTATGTCTATTAATCTTTTAATTGCAATGTTATTTATTCATACTCTCATCATTGGTCTTTGATCATTTATAGAAGTTTGACGAAATAAATGTTTCCTTTTTTCTATTGGAATTTTTGAATCATCCTCCATATTTATTCTCGATCATCCACAGAAGTATGTTTCTTTTTTCTTTTTTTTTCTTTTACAACAGGCACTGGCTTTTCTAATTTTCCACAGTGACTGGAAATTACTGGACCATGTTTGACCTGGGGGCCTGTGATAGGTCCTCCAAATAGTCTCCTGATGGTAATGGTTGCCTTGTTTGTCTCTTGTTGATCTATATTTATTGGTCCAATGTCTGCCTGTGTGTAGATTCTACATAATCCAGAAGACTGAGAACTTCTATTTCTGTCATTCCTAGAGGAAACATTATTTCTAGGAATGCTTTGTCCATGATTCCTTCTCAGACATCCTATTCTACCACAATTAAAGCATATGGTATTTTGATGTCTCTTCATACCTTTGGAAGTTGCTTCTCCTACCCAAGCCTCAATGTTATAGTCAAATGACTCAATATTGACTGTGGACAGAATCCATTTATCCACTGGTGCTGATTTGATCTTCAAAGGTCCAAGTGTCCTTTTGCATTCTAAGTTGACAATTTCAAAATCCAGAGATGCAATATGTTCTCATCCACCTTCTGAATCTGTTACCCCTATTTGTACATCTTTAGTTAATCTTTGTAAAACTAATGGGTTTTCTTTGACCATGTATAACCTTAGTATATGATTCATTTTCTTTCTTCCTATTTCTTGAATACTCTCCCAAGCATTCAAGGCTGCTATACAGCATAGGAACAAGATATGCTCATGGTAAATAGCTTGACTCTGTGAGTCAGCATGATTGCCCTAGCCAAGAATTTGATCTTGGAAGGCCTCAAATCCTTTGACCCTACCTTGATGTTTCTGGGCTTTATCCTCCTCTCTTCAATAGTACTTCCACTGTAACTGTAGCCCATCTTCTACCACCACTTAGACTAATTGAACCCAATCACAGGAAGTAACCCTATTGCTTGAAGCTCAAGTTTTTACCAATCCCTAACAAATGGTGAATGCATGCTATAAGATACTACTACTTGCTTAATATCTTTTAGATAGGTTCTCATTTACATTCTGTGCATCTGTTTGGGTACTGAGCATTTGCTGGCATTTCAGAGGTAATAACAGGATAAGTAGATAAAACTCTTGGTAAGTCATCTCTGACTCTGAGAGGTACTAGCAATACTAAATCTTTTGCCTGTACCTTTTCTCTCTGCTTATCAGTTCTGACAAGTTCCTCAATTGATTCAAATCTTTTTATCACTGTTTTTTTTAAAGCCTGAATCTCTTAACCTATGACTATGTCTAATGATTTCGTCAAATCAATTAATTTCTGGTTCTCATTCTGCACATGTGATTCCAAGATTTTAAAATTTTCTACTAATGATATCTTTTCATCCTTAGATATTATTTGGGTGGTGTGTAGATTGCATCCCTGGAGTAATGTTCTGTCTGCTAAATTTTCATAACTTTTTTTAACAGATTTTGATTGTCAGTTTCAACAGTATGAATCCTTTCAGATAATCTCTCAGTACCATTTTGTAAGGTTTCATAACCTATTGACATGTATTGAATTTTACCTATCAAATTAAAGTTATCATTTTCAATAGTATAAATCCTATTTCAATAATAAAGACTATACCATTCCTAAAATTTTGTCATTCTTGACTCTGTTATCAAGCCATTTTTAAGGATACAATATGAAGAACAAAGCTAATAGCCACCATGGCTTAAAATATATATGTACCAGGTAAGTCATATAGCTCTTGCAGAATTTTATCCATAGTATAAACAAAAAGGCAGTGAAATTTCTTTATGGTATTATTGTCTGCAAATATCTTGGGTTGGTTTACAATTTTCAAATTTATTTATTTGTTTATTAATCAAATTGACTATCTCCATTATTTTCAGAAAATTGAGACGCTTGTCTGCTTAAAACCAAGAGTAGATTTTTGTCTATGGACATAAACACAGGTATTCTGAAGGTTGGTTAATTCTTTGTCAATTTAGTTAAAAAGCAGTAATTAATAAGTTCTCCCTTTGAGCCTACACTATTCCAAAACATGGGTTGTTTATGAGGTTTACAGTACCAGGCATGGATTCCCTTCTGTGGAGCAAGCTTCAAAACTAATCAGAGAGTGGCTGGTTGTCCCATACCAGTTGTGACACTATTGCACAAGTGGACAGGTTGGCTTTATAATTCACAGACTTCATTGATGGGTAAGATCACTGATGCCTTTTATCCTGTATCTGCATTGCACCTTCAGGTACTTAGAAAGCTAGCCAGCAGAGATGAACTTTTGAGCTCTGTTCTAGCTTGCTTTCTTTGTATCTTGCAAATTAGATGTGTGTTGTCATCAGCAATACAATCTCATCCTCTAGTTCTGCTGGGCAACAAAGAGGACTAAAAGAGCCTGTATTGTTTTAGTGGTTTCTGGGTTCTCCCTGACAAAGAGCTCCTATAGCAGGTATCCCTTACCTGATACTGGGGATTTTGTTCTGTAATCTACTGCTAGGATCAGCTGTATCTATTCATGTAGTATAACACATATTATAAAAATGTCCTTAGTAGGAAAGTTTTCAGGGAATGTAGACAGCCATATGTTTCATAGGAAAGATTTTCACATTCATCTACAAATTACCTCAACTACAACTATGTATAAACATTTTTAAATGTCATTTTTCCCAAAAATCCTTTAAAAATAGTTAACAATTTCTGTCTATTGTTCCAAATTGTACAACACTGAGAAGAAGCTAAGTCTGTAATTTTATCTATACAGGTAGAAAAGAACATTTTGTAAAAAAAAAATAATAAATGTTCACAACAGTTAAAATAAAGAAAAAGTACTAGTAGGAGTTTCACAAACCACTTTTATTCATTTTTCTCTTTCTCTGTAAGTGAATTATGTAACTCTACTCATTTCCATATGACTTTCAAACATTTATGGAAACTGTGTACACCACACACTTCTCGTTGGAGAAGGGGGAAGTTGAACTGTGGTATTGTGTCATTACACTCAACTTATCAAGATTATTGAATCTCTATTATTTGAGAAACACTCTGGTAGAGGTTGTAGAAGTTATAAGGATCAATGAGATCTTCTCTTTGTCATAAAGGGACTTAACAGTGACATGGAATAGACAGGTGCATTCATTTAAAAATTAAAATGAAAAGCAAAGAGGAAAGCATTCTACAGATTATTGAGGAAATAGGGAATGAACAAATTTCATTAGAAGAACTTGACATTGATATACTGCTAAAGACATAACACCTGACTCTGATGATAATATTATTTAGCAATAAAAAGTTAAATCTTGTCATTTGTAATGACATTAATGAACCTAGAAGGCATTAAAAACTACTTAATTTTATTATATGTACAACCTGAAAAAGCCAGTCTCATAGATGCAAAGAATAGTAGTTTGTTAAGGTGGAATAGGTAGTTGGTAATGGACAAAAATTAGTATATGGATACAAAGTGACTATATATACAAAGTGGGTATAGCCCAAAGGTTATATAGGAGTATAATTTCAGATATTCTATTACACAAGGGGGTCACTATTTTTAACAACAAAATACTGTATTGCATATTTCCAAGCTACTAGAAGACAACGGTGTGATTGTCTCTCTGCAAATTAATGCATGTTGGAGGTGACAGTTAAGCTAATTACTCTGATTTTTTTTATCATTGCATAATGTTTAAGTGTACTAAAATATTACACTGTACTTCATAAGTAAAACCCTGTCTCAAAAGAAAAGTAAACAGGACCCAGCAATTCCACTCTTGGGAATATACCCTAGAGATTCCTTAACATACTACAAAAGCATTTGTTCGACTATGTTCATGGCAGCACTATTTGTAATAGTCAGAACCTGGAAACAGCCTAGGTGCCCCTCAATAGAAGAATGGTTAAAAAAGGTGTGGAACATATACACATTAGAGTTTTACTCAGCGGTAAAAAACAATGACATCTTGAATTTTGCATGCAAATGGATGGAAATAGAAAACGCTTTACTGAGTGAGGTAAGCCAGACCCGAAAAGAGGAACATGGTATGTATTCACTCATAAGTGGATTCTAACCATAATTAAAGGTCTTTGAGCCTATTATTCGTGATCCTAGAGAAGCTAAATAAGAAGATGAACCTGATGAAGATTATTTAGCTATCCGCCAGGAGGTAGGAAACAGACAAGAGTCCCAGGTAACCTCGGGTGCATGGGGGGGTGGGAGGGTTGTCGGAAAGGGAGAGGGTTAGAGAGAAGGGAGTAGGGGAGGATTGGGGAAAGATCGGGGGACTGGGATGGGGGGGGAGGGAGGAAGGATGGATATGGGATAAGGCAAGTATATACCTCAACTAAGGGAATCATTTTAGGGTTTACAAGAGACTTGATTATAAAGGGGATCCCCGGTCCAAGGAGAGATCCCCAGATGGTTCTCTGGACAGAGGAGAGGGTGCCTGAACCGGCCTTGGCCCACAACCATACTGATGAATATTTTGCATGTCACCATAGAACCCTCATCTGGCGATGGATGGAGATGGAGGCGGAGAACCACGTTGGAACACTGGACCTAGCTCCCTAGGTCCAAATAAGAGGCAGAAGGAAAGAGAACTTAAGCAAAGAAGGCAAGGGCAGAGGAAACCTTCATCCGACGTTGGATGGCGATACAGATGGAGACCCATATTGGAACACCGAACTGAGCACTCCACGGTCCAAATGAGGAACAGAAAGATGAAGAAAATTAAAAAAGTAAACAGGACTGCGAGGGATGCGAGCACCCACTGATACAAGGGAACTGATATAATGAGAGTTCATCAAGGCCTGTTGGACTGGGACTGAACGAGGACGTGATCCAACCAGATTCTCTGAATGTGGCTGGCCCGGAGCCTTTTTGAAAAGCCATTGACAATGACACTGGGACTTGCTTCCTCTGCATATACTGGATTTTGGCGCTCCAGTCTGTTTGGACTCTCACCTTTCCTGGACCTGGAGGGAGGGGGGAGGAACTTGAACTTCCCACAGGGCAGGAAACCCTGACTGCTCTAGGGGATAGAGAGGGAGAAGGAGAGGGAGTGGGGGGAGTGGGAGGGTGTTGGGAGGAGGGGCTGAAATGGAAACTTTTATAATTTAATAAAAAAAGAAGAAAAAAAAAGAAAAGTAAACAGCACAAAAAGAAATGCATGAGTGCCTTGTAAATCATATCTGTGAGTATGTTTTTATTGGAAATTACAGGAACAATTAGATCCTCTGGAAAAATGAACGAATTTATCCCTTGATGGATTCAAGACATGATGGTGTTCTTGGGGGAAGTTAGGAGTTAAAACTTATTTGTATAAAGTAGATAACAAATTCATTTGCCTCTTGAGAATTTTCCAATTTTTTTCAACAAATGAATGGTACGGAATATATTTTTTTAAAAAAAAAACTTGAAAAATCCATGGAAAGTCAATTCTTTTTGGAAATCCGAGGTTGTATTTGAATGTCAAACTTTTCTTCTTTCTGGAACTCTCAAGTTTTTACCTCTTTTGACCGCTTTTTGCCCCTGCTACCAGGGCACACCCTGCATGGGTCCTGGCCCATATCTAAGCTGTGACATCATAGATATCATGATTTTGAATCTGAATGTGATAAAGAAAAATAATGAGCCTTGAGACCCTTTCCCAGGCCCATGTGACCCCAACTAGACCCTGGCCCTGCTGTTGGGCCCTGACCTCAGTCCCAGCAGACCTCTGCCTCTCATATCCAGACCATAGCAGCCAGAATGGGCTAGTAAATGCTCCCTAGAGTTTATCCCCCTGCACCTTTGCTGGGTCCTTCCCCCATCCCAGAATACTTCTGCCGAGTAGGCCAAATAAGTCAGAATGTGTTAGTGACAAGCCTATCAGCAAAACTGCACCCAAACCGTTGTATCCCCTTCAACCTTCTCCAGGCCCATGTCGTCCCAGTTCATCCTTGGCCCTGTTTCTGAGCCCTACTCGTGACTCTAGTGGACTTCCTCCACCACTGAGGTGCAGACCACACCAGCCACAACCTGTGAGTGACACTCCTGACCTGTGGCCTGATCCCTTCCATCTCAGTACCAGCACCACTCTTTGGTCCTTCCCACAATTCCAGAGGGATCCCACTACTCTGGAGCAGCCCTCAAAGGTCCTCAAGGAGTGAATGACCTGCTGGTTAGCTGGACTCCCAGCTCCCCTTGGCTTCCCCCAAGATCCACACCCCTGCACAACTCCTCCCATCTCATTATCCTCCCACAGACCACCCTACTCCAGAACTCCTGAAGGCTTCATAGGCCCAGACATAGTCCGTCCCTGTTGGAAAAATAGACACCACAGGTCCAGGAACAGTACACACCAGTCAGAAAAACTGCCTTAACAGCTTTCCCAGGGACCATACTCGTCCTAAGTACCCCGGAAGACTCGGACTTTACTGGAAGCCAGGCATGATCTAGCAACCCAAGAAGACTTTGGCTCTACCAGAGGCCAGACTGGATTTTGGAACCCACAGCTCTAGAAACCACAGTGGAGACACACTACTGGAGCTAAACTCAGCAGTCACCAGAACCCATTGCAACTTAGGCCAGAAGAAGAGAGGAAACAGAAACCAAGGAACAAAATACCAATTCAACAAAGACAGACACAGGAATCAATGCATAGACCTCGAATCACCTCGAATCCAGATGCCTAAATTCCAATGTAAGAACACAATAACAGAAAAGACAATATGTCACTACCTGAATCCAGCTACTATATGACACCAATACCTGAACATTTCAATGCACCTGAACCATAAGAAAATGACCTTAAAATAACTTTGTGAAGATGATAGAAGTCCTTAAAGAGGAAATAAAAAAATCATTTAAAGAAATGGAGGAAAAGATAAACAAAAAATTGAGGAAATCAATAAATCTCCCAATGTCAAGGAAAAACAAACATACAGTTGGCAGAAACAAATAAAACTGTTCAAGACCTGAAAATAGAAATAGAATCAATAAAGAAAATACAATCTGAAGAAATTCTAGAAGTAGGAATTCTGGGTAAGTGAACATGAACTACAGATGCACCAACAGGATACAAGAGATTAAATCTTGGGCATTGACGATATGAGAGAGGAAATAGATTCATTGGTCAAATTAAATGTTAAATTCAACAAATTTCTAACAGAAAACATCCAGAAAAGCTGGAACACTATGAAAAAAAAAACAAAGAATAATAGGTAAAAAAAAGGAGTAGAAACACTGCTCAAAGGGCCAGAAAAAATATTTGATGAAATCTTAGAAGAAAAAAAAATTAATCTAAAGAAGAACATGTGTAGTGGCATTTCAATTGTATTTTAATAAATTAAGACTGCCTGAAGATCTGAGAGTAAAACAGTCCCATTGGTCAGCCTTACAGATCAGGTTATAGTAACATACACTTTTGATCCCAGTAGACACACTAGTTGCCATAGAAATCATGTAGTATAACCCTTTAATCCTAGACCTAGGAGGATTATAAAATAGGAAGAAACAGCTCTCAACACACAGTCTCATTCTGAGATTCCTGGAGTCAGTATCACTATTTTAGACTGAGGTCAAGGTAAGAGCCAGTGGCTGACTGTTTTGCTTTTCAGATCTTCGAGTTGAACCCCAATTTCTGACCCTGAACTTTTATTAACCATGCTTCAGAAATGCCTATAAAGGTACAAAAAGCTTACAGAACATCAAACAGAATGAACCAAAAAAAAAAAAAGTTCCCCCTATTAGGATTCCAACATTATTTTGATCCCACCACTGGCAGCCCACTGGCATTAAAGCAAACACCTAGCCAGCCCAGGGGCCCTATGACCATGTGTCACTACATCATGCTCTGTGTGTCTGGGTATGACTCAGTATGCATGTGACAGCTTTCTGTTTTAAGTAAACTCGGCCTACTCCTTGTCTCTTTTTCTCATTGTTCCTCGGAAGGGTCGGGCAGGAATTTTCCTGCTTCTTCTTTGCTGTGCCTGCACGGCTTGGAGACCAAGAATCAGGGGAGGGTGTCCGGATTGAATGGATGCACAGAGCACAAAGTTGAGGTAGAACAACTTCTTTATTGTTCTGCTGGGACTGACTTTTATACCAGGACGCCAAAGAGGAGGGGGCTGCCAAGGAACTGTAACCCGACCCAACAGGGTTCAAGGAACGGTCACCATGCACTCAAGAGTCCTTCCTCTACTCCAGGAGCAGAGGGTATTTTTTGTGTCAAATATGTTTTTCTTTGCAGTTAAGCACCTCAAATGGGGGCAGGGATATCATAACTTGGTGTGGCTGTTCCCAAAATTCCCCCTTCTTTATTTTATAATGAGGGGTCTTGTCTTAGTTCCTGCAAGGGAAGTACATTCCCTTACTCGTCATAGGGCCCCAGGTGCCCTGTCTTAGGTCCCCTCACAGATTGCCCGTCCCTGGAGACCCTCATTTTTATAGCATCTGCAGCGACACCTCATGACTTCTGGGAGAGTCACATGCTAGACTGAGTAACACCTGACAGTGGACAAGCTCAGTCAGGGTGAAGATGTTTAGGACTCATTTTAAGAGGAGCAGGCCTACTATCACCCTACTAGTCCCAAGATCTCCAAGGACAAGGCACTTCACCATTGCTGCTCCAAACCTCCAGTCTGGGCCATGGTATTCTACCATCCCTCAGTAGATACAGGTTCAACACGAGTTTCATTAATTGCAATAATTTGATGTGCCAAAAAGCAGGTAAAGTTTACAAAGGAATCATTCCAAGGCTCCCTAAGGTAAGCATTAAGGTGATGCACCTCGAAGGACATATTTTTCACTTCCATAAGAGTCACACAGACAGGAGGATAAAAATGAGAACAAGAGGCTTGTTGCACCATCCACAACACATTAATCTGTTCCTGTACTAAGGCCGTTTGTTGATTTAAATTTAATATCCCCAATTGAATATGTGAATCAATGGTATTTCGAGTTTCTAAGGCCTGGGTAACATGGCCAGCAAGAGTGTTAATAGTCTCTGCAGTAGCTACACTCTGGGGCACTGCAATTCCCGCAATGGTGGCAGCAATGACTGCAGCAGTGATCCCCAAATCTCTTCTTTCTCTATACAGGATAAGCTCCCGTCCATCATGTGGGTCTTCTACCACCAGGGGAACCAGGGCAGAAATTCTCACCATCAGCACAGACTCATCCATCTGGGGCCAGCAATTGCTCAAAAAGTAGGAGCTAGAACAATAATTCAGGACACCATCCTCCCCGACGGACCTATTAAAGGAGATAAACCTAAGGGGAGGCAGAACACAAGCTAGACTGCCAATAGAGAAATTCATTCCTGTGGCATAATTAATCTGGAGGGAGGTTTCAAAGATATCTGATATGTTCCATTGGGCTGGAGCATTGAAGGCTGAGCCCCTTTGAAGGGCTAAAGGCCTAATATCTGTATATGCACGAGGGTCACAGAGAAACATACCTGCAAATGCAGGTGAAACCCCTGCCATATTTGAATTTCTATAGGAATAATCAAGGCCCCTCTCAAGGAGTTTTTAAAGGTAGGTCGGTGACCAAACCACCATAAATATTTATCTCCCTCCAATTTCCATGGTTCCTTAGGAGCACAATTTCCCCAAGGCAATGGTAAGTATAATCTAAAGTATTGTGGCATCTTCCAACATAAGGGAGCTGGTGTCGGAGGGGTCGGAAGTCCAGAAACACTTTTTTTAAAATTTATTGTGTAAAAGATATTTCTCAATCCAAAACAGGGATGCTCAGAAGAATTAGAAGAAAACTCTCCCAGAGAATAATTACTAAGTACCACACATAGTCCAGAAAGGGAGACATTAGGCATCTTTGAAATATTGCTAATCCTCTGGAAGCAGAGGACATGTGATATATCAAACGTTAAATTACCCAATGAAGATCTTTCTAATGCTGTATTTGCTGCAGGAACCCCCAAGGTATAATTGGTGGAATAAAAGGATGGAAAAACAGAGCTTATTTTACTTACCGGCATCAGTATGGGTGGATTCCTCACCAGTGCCCATCTCAGGCCTCCCTTGATGTTCTCCACTTGAACCCATATTATCAGGGCCAGTAGGGCGCGGCTCCACTGGCCAATCATTCTGCTCTGGCACCTAGATGGGGTTTTGCGTCCTGGAGGGAAGACACGAATGGTTCCCCTCACCCTAGCTAGCATGGGTGTGGGTGATTGTCATTGTCCTGTGATACTATCCTTCCATTTAACCCAGCCCAGAGATTTGGAAGGTTTCTGTCAATGTCTTTCCATTGCTGATAGACCCTCTTTATCTACTGTTAAAAAATTTAAAATGTAGAAAATTATAGATAATTAGGTATTTGGGGAGGTGATATACTCCCCCTTCTTTATTTTACAAAAATGAAAATTGTTTAAGGGTAGCATGCGTGTGCTCCACTGTGCCCCGTCTTGTGGGATTATGTGGAATTGCAAACATATGTGTAATTTGTTGTTCTTGGCAAAATTTTGCAAACTCTTGGCTTGTATAAGCTGGCCTGTTGTGCATTTTGAGAAAGTTCAGGATGCCAATATAGGCAAAAGCCTGTAGGCAATGGGCAACAACATCCTTAATCTTCCCCCCGCCCGAATGTAGGGAGGCATAAATTACCTTGGAATAAGTGTCTATAGAGACATGTAAAAATTTAAGTCTGCCAGCTTGGGACAAATGGGTAACATCCATCTGCTAAAGGTGGTTAGGACAGAGGCCTCGAGGATTAACAGCTTCGTTGGGGTCATTATAAAATGGAGCACAAGCTGGACCTTGGGATGTGATTTGAATAGCCATGGCTAGAGAACAGCCAGAGTGAAACTTTAGAGAAGAGGCATTTAAATGATACTTTTCATGAAGATGGTGGGCTCATTGTTCCAGGAAAGGAACAACATTATTGGGTGGGTGAGAGAATCAGCAAGCTTATTTCCCTCTGTCAAGGGCCCTGGCAGATCAGTATGTGCCCAAATGTGGCCAACAAAGGCAGGAAACAGCCTTTGGCCTATAAGACTTTGCAGCTGAACCAAAACGTGGAAAATCTGAGAGGTAGGTAATATGTATAGTGAGGTTTCCAATGGCCCAACAATCCTTGCCATATATATACTATCAGTATACAAATTGAAGGGTTGAACCTTGAAAAGAGAAAAGGCCATAAGGCAGGTCATGAGTTCTATAGCTTGGGCAGAAATTGGACCTAGGGGCTGCTTTTCTTTAATTGAATCAGAGACCACCACCACATAGCCCTTGGAAGAACCATCGGTAAACACGGAGCACACTCCCTTCAAGGGGGAGGTTTTAATAATTCTTGGAAAGATAGCAGGATGATTCTTAAAAAGGAAATTAAACGAAAATCAGGATAATGGTTATCAAAAATGGCTCCAGTAGTTGCGATAAACAAGGTCCATCCATCTTGAACCCTCTGTAGCCTTGTTATTTCCTCCTTTAGATAAGGGATCAGAAATTTATTTGGGATCCTGCCAAAAACTTGTAAACTAAAATCATATGCCTTCCATAGGAGCTGTAGCACCATTTCATAATATGAGGTCACCACCTTCTTAGCGAAAGCAAGTAAATGTAGCCAATAAATGGGGCCCCCTTGCCAAAAAACGCCAGTAGGCGAAAATTGTGAAGAAAAGACCATGAAATAAAAAGGGCATGCATAATTGAGGCGGCAAAGATGTGCTCATTCAAGAGCATTAAGCAAGGCAAATAGGGCTTCTTCTGCTGCCAGAGTCATGATCCTGGGGGAGGCAGGAGAAGGGTCCCCAGGCAGCATGTCATAAAGGGGCTTAAGGGCTCCCATAGGAATGTAAAAGGAGGAACAGATTCACTGAACATCTTCCAATAAACTCTGCCAGTCATGGAGGGTCCACAAATGGGAGCAATCCAGCTGCAACCTCTGAGGCGGAAGCCCAACAGATTGGATTTGAAAGCCCAGATCGGAATAGGGGGGCTGCACCTTCTCTGGGGCCAAAATGAACTCATATCCCTTCAGAAGAGTCTGTAACTCTGCAAACATTAATAAACTTTCCTCTTTTGTTGATGTTGTCAGAAGTATATCATTCATATAATAGACAATATGGAAGGAGGGAAACTTAGGCTGAAGTGGATCCAAACAAACTGCAACAAACATTTGACAAATGAAGGACTGGCAACCATGCCCTGGGGGAGAATGACCCACTGATAGAGCAGGGCAGACTCTTGACAATTAATGGAGGGAAGGCTAAAAGCAAAGTGAGGCCTATCCCGAATATGCAGGGGTATAGAGAAAAAAACAATCCTTAAGGTCTATAACTATCAAGTGCCATTTTGGGGAAATTGCCACTGAGGAGGGCAAGCCCAGTTGAAGGGGCCCCATAGGCATGGTGGCATTAATGGCATGCACGTCCTATAGCAGTCGCCACTTGCCAGAGGACTTTTTTATAACAAATATGAGAGTATTCCATGGAGAGGTAAAGGAGACGAGATGTCTAGCCTGCAATTGTTCTTCAACTAATTCATGGGCAAAGGCCACTGTTCTACCCACACTGGAGTGTTATCAAGTCACTTAATTGGTATGGGTGCTGGTGGTGCAACAGTGACCCTCATCAAAAATGCCCCAAGCCTCTTCTATCCTTGCGGGCATGGGTATCAGTCGGCAGGTCCACTACTGGGCACATTAAACCTTGTTCTGACTTTCCTAGGCTTTTCCCCTGAGTCCATCCCATCTTTTGCATTATTCTGGTAGTTTTCTGGGATGATGAGGGGCCCTGCATGGCGAGAATGACCCCCATGTCTCCCAAAATGTTTCAATCCCACAAATTAACTGGGAGTCCTGGGAGGACATATAGTTGGAAATAGCCTGTTTGTCCCTCTGGATCCTGCCATTTTAGATTTTTCTTGCACTTTTTTGGAGTATCACTTGGCCAATCCCCCAAAGGGTGGCGGTCCCCCACCTGCTGAGGCAATGCTTTAGGCCATTGTTTTTCAGCAAGAATGGCCAAAATTCCTATAAAGGGTCTATCCTCTACCTTTAAGGTGAGTTGAGGGCACTTATTCAAGGTGGCTATTCAAAACGCGGACGTCCCAGTTTCCCCTAAGCATTGCCTTTCCCATTTCTCTCTTAACACCAGAGTACCATAGGAGACCACTGGTATGAGGATTAGTTGGGCAATTTGGTCCCCAGCTGACACTATTGTCACTCCCTTCACCACAGAGGCCATAATCCTAATTTCCCCTTCCGAGTCAGGATCCACCAGTCCGGGATGTATACAGATGCCCCTAAGGAGCACCTTAGCTTGCCCCAACAGTAGGCCCACAGTACCTGGAGGTGGGGGTCCCCTCACCCCCATAGGCAGGGCCTTTATTCCCATTTCGGGTGTCAAAACTGTTGGGCAGAGGGACTGAGGTCCAGTCCGGCACTCCCTGGGGTTGCCCGGACGAGGTCTGAGATGTGAAGAGGTTATTCTGGGGGATGAAACGAATTCTGCCGCTCCCTGGAAGGGAGGTCATGGCCCCATATGCACTGGCTTTGGGGCCCTGAGGCTGGGCCCTCTTCCAGTTTCCCTGATTGGTAGGAGGAGGAAGAGGCTGTCCCTCCACATCTGTCTTAGAGTGACAAACATTGGCCCAACGGTATTCTCACTTGCAGCAGAGGTACAGTCCTTGGCTGTGAAGGTTGGTAGTTAAATTTTGGGGTCACTCTTTGTGAAAATGTCCAATATGGCCACAAACAAAGCAAGTCCTTGGTCCCATGGTGGTGCCATTAACCCCCCCCCCCCGTAGTATCTTCAGTGTCTGAGATTCTTTCTTTTATCTCTTGTATTATGTTGGTAATAATGTCTCTGTAGTTCCTGTTCATTTACTCAAATTTTTCATATCCAGCCTTCCCTCAGTTTGTGTTTTCTTCATTACCTCCATTTCATTTTTCAAGTCCTGCACTGTTTCCCTTACCTGTTTGATTGCTTTTTCTTGGTTTTCTTGGGTATCTTTGAGAGTTACTCATTTCCTCTACCTTTTTGTTTGTCATCTCCATTTCTTTCTAGCACTTTTCACTTCCTATTTATGTTCCTCTATTATTTTCATAAAGTTCCGCTTAAAGTAGATTTCTTCTATTTCTTCTGGAGTAGGGTCTTCAATTCTTCTTGTTGTGTAATCCCTGGATTCTGGTGATGTCATGCTGCCTTTCATTTTGTTGGAGGAATTCTTGCAAATGCAGCCAGGAGAGTCTTGGTGTCTTGGTCCAATCTTTGCTGTGAATGAGTCTCTGGGTGGATCTCCTCAGTGCAGGTGCAGCCGCCAAGACCTGCCCCTGAATAAAATTCCTATCGATGTCTCCACATATCTGGATATAGTCATTAAGACTCTTCTTCCCATGGGGATGGAGGACTTTCTTATATTACTTGTTAGCATTCTCATAGGTTATCTGCTTTACCATTGGCATGGTGTTTCCTAATCCTCCGAAAAGTTGCTCTGCTACTTCTGTGAGTCAATCTACAAAATCTGAAAATGGTTCGGAAGGTCCCTGAAGGATTTCAGACAGATGATCTCCCCACCTCATCAGTTAGAGAGAGGGCCCTCCAGGCCCCAATGGCTGCAGCTGCCACCTGGGCATATACTGCCAGATCATATTGAAGCTGTTGTTGGATGGTCCCAAAAGCACCTGTCCCTGCCAGCATGTCAGCATTTCTCTGGAGTTGCCCAGCCTGCACATACTGAGTGGCAGTCTGGGTATATCTATCCTGAAATTCTCCTCTCCATATAAGGAAATCTCCCCCACTAAGTGCTTCCCAGCAGAGCTGCTGCCAATCATTTGGGGTGAGATTGAGGGCCCAAAAGAACTCTATCAGAGACAGTGTAAATGGTGCTTGTGTACCATATTGACTAGTGGCTTCCTTTAATTGTTTTAAATCCTTAAAGGCCAGAGGATTGTGACAGTGAATCACCTGCCTTGGATTGTTGGGGTTGGGAACTTCCATAACAGTGGCAATCACTGGGCAGCATTTAACTCCTCCCCAGGGAGCCTCCTCTGAGCCCAACTAAGTGGGAGTGGTCTGAGGGGACCTGAATGGGTCAGAAAGAGGATAGGGAGGAGGCTTGTCCTGCTCCCCAAAGGTCCCTTTTGCTTTTTCTTTTAAGTGGGCCCTGTGTAATTCCCGCTGCAGAGCTGTGATTTCTCCCTCCAGAGTTTCCTCTTCTGAGTCTGTTGATTCCCCAAGCCCTTTATATTATCTTCAAAAATAAGGGTAGAGGCATGTTTGTGCTAAAGGATTTTGCTTGGGACAAGCCCCTAAACTCTGAGGGGAGACTCGGTCCCATGGTTCATTTCCCTCCCCAGCCTCTGGAGTTTTTTCCTTCCTAGTCTCATAAGTTTATCTCTCCTCTACTACCTTATGGGGTATCCCCTTAACAGGCTGAGAGAGTGGTTCAGCCTCCATGTCAGAGGAAATATCAGAACAAAGAGAAGCCTTAGTCCCATTTTCTTGAATTTCAGACAAGACCTCTTTTGTTGCCTCCAGAGCCTGCTTAACCCAGACTTTCTCTGTAAGCAAGGCATCCTGGATCAGTCTCCAAAGGGAGAATGTGGCAATGGGCAGGGCCTCAGGTCGCTCCTTTCTCAATGTTTTTCTGAAGATCCTGTCAGACATGTTCCCATTCAGAAACATTGAGGGCCCTATCGGTGATGAACCAGGGACTCCACGTCTCAATGGTTTTGAGAAAATCTTCTAAAGTCTTAGTTTTTACAGATGTTCCCTGCTCTTTCAATAGTCTCCTTATTTGAAACTTTAACTCTGATTTACTCAGGGCGTTTCCCATACTTCTTATTTTTATCTTCCCCAATACATCCCTGCCAGCTAATGGGACAACGCCGTCCACTCACCTCCCTTTCCGGTATCTCGGTGGGGACCTCCAGTTGCCAAGCCTGCACGGCCTAGAGACCAAAAATAGGTGAAGGGTGTCCTGATTGAATGGATGCACAGTGCACGAGGTTGAGGTGGAACAGCTTCTTTATTGTTCTGCTGGGTGGGACTGGATTTATACCACGGCACCAAATGAGGAGGGGGCTGTGAAGGGACTGTAACCCAACCCTGACAGAGTTAAAGGAATGGTCACTGTGTACTCAAAAGTCCTTCCTCTACTCTGGGAGCAGAAGGTATTTTTTGTGTCAAACGTGTTTTTCTTTGCAGTTAAGCACATCAAATGGGGGCAGCTGTTCCCACACTTCTTCTCTTTTCTCTCTCTCTCTGTCTTTCTCTTATCATCCCCTCTCTCACTTCCTTTTCCCATTCCCTTACTTTTCGCTCCCCTAATAAAATTCCTCACATAAGCTCTGCCCACCTATTCATCCCTTTTCAACTCCCTTCCTGGTTAACCACACTCCATCCCACTTCTCTTACTTTACCCCTGACCTTTCCTAATGAATTCCTACATGGGTTTGTTGAGCTCTGTGGTTCATCCTTCACTACTGCAGCTGCAGCCTCTCAGTTACCAATATTACCCTCACCATATATTAATTAAAACACTAAACATGCAGAATAAAGAAAGAATATTAAACGCTGAAAAGGAAAAAGGTCAAGAAACATATGAAGGGAGGCCTATCAGAATTATACCTGACTTTTCAATGAAGAGTCCAAAAGCCAGAAGAACCTGGACAGATCCTGTTAAGAGACCATGGAAAGAGCCCATACCACCATACCTAGCAATATTTTCAATCACTATAGATGGAGAAAAGAAGATATTTCATGACAAAGTCAGATTTACTCAATATCCACTCACAAATCCAGTGCTATATAAGGTATTAGAAGCAAAACTTCAAACCAAGGAAGTTAGCTACACCCACAAAACACAGCAATAGTTAATTCCACACCAGCAAAACCCAAAGTATGGAAACATACACACACACACACACACGCACACAAACACACACTCACACACTACCATCACCAACAATGACAATAACAACAAAATAACAGGAATTAACAATCACTGGTAATTAATATCTCACAAAAACAATGGACTCAATTTCCCAATAAAAAGACTAACAAAATGGATGCAAAAATAAGATACATTCTTCTGCTGCATACAAGAAACACCTCAACATCAATCTCAGACATTACCTCAGAGTAAAGATTGAAAAAGATTTTTCAATCAAATAGACATAAGAAGCAAGCTGATGTATCTGTATTAAAATAGACTTCAAGTCAGAATTAATCAAAAGAGATGAAGAAGGACATTTCATATTCAAAGGACACATTCATCAAAATGATCTCACAGTTCTGAACATCTGTGCCCCATGTTTGAGAGGATGTAGAGAATATTCCTCCATTGTTGGTGGAAAGCAATGTGGTGGTTTATTAGAAAAGTCTCAAGACCCAGCTATACCAGTCTTGAGTATATAGCCAAAAGATAATCCATTCTATAAAGGACACTTGGTCAACTGTGTTCATAGCAACTTTATTTATAATACCCAAAACATGCAAACAACCTTGATACCCTTCAACTGAAAAATGGATAAAGAAAATGAGATACATTTACATAATGAAGTATTATTCGTGTAGGGAGCTGTATAGTTCCGTGCCTTAAAGATGGCGCCAATTTCCGTTTTCCACCTCCCCGAGGGTGAGCGCTCCCTGGCACAAACAACTCCATATAAGGCTAAGGCTAGAGATCTGGCTTGCTTCTGCGTATCTGGACCTATCTGCATTCCCCACGTAGCATACCAGGGTTGGCTACCCAGGGGGTATTTAAGCTATGGGCTGGTTTTCTCTGGAGCGAGAGGGTGAGAAAATTGTTCAAGATTCCTGAATAAACCACAGTGAGAAGAGTCCGGTATTGCGTCCTCTTTGCCGGCGAAGTGGTCGCAACATATTCGATTGTTAAAACCAATGTCATCAGGAAATGTGAAGGCAAGTGAATGGAACTAGAAAAGCCATCCTGAGTGAAGAAACCCAGACCCTGTAATACAAACATAGTATATTTTCACTAATAAGTGGATATTAGCTATAAGGTAAAGGATAACTACAGATCCAGAGAGGCAAGTAACTGTGATGGCCCAGAGTGGGAAGGGGAAATAGAAGAGATCTCCTGGGAGGACTGAGGGTGGGTGGGCATGGGAATATGATGAATTGGTTTGGGGGTAGATGGAAGGGAAGTACTGAAAGAGATGGCTGGAAAGGGGGGCATTTCTGGGTCAAGTAGAAACCTGATACAAGAGAAACACTCATGAATCAATAAGGATGATCTCCCACACCCGCAAAGACTCACTGTCGATACATACCCTGAACTGGCCATCTCCTATGATCAGATTGGTGATATTCCCAATTGTCATCAGAGACTTCATCCAGTAACTGACATAAACAGTTGCAGAGACCCACAGTCAAATACTAGGCTAAGCTTGGAAAATCCTACTGAATAGGGGGAAGAAGCACATATGTGCTAGTGGGGTCAAGGACATCACAAGAAAAGCCACAGAAACAACTAGTCTAGCTCATATGAATTGACAGAGTCTGCACCAAACCACCAGGGAGCCTGTGTGGGACAGACCTAGACCTTTACATATATATGACAATTGTGTAGTTTGTTCTGCTTGTGGGGCTCCTAACAAAGTGTTAATGCCCTTAATACTTTGAATGGCTCTTCAGAACCTATTCCTCATACTGGATTCCCTTGCCCAGCCTTAATACAAGAAGAGGTACTAAGTCTCACTGTAACTTGATATGCCATGTTTTGTTGATACCCATGGAATGCCTGTGTCTTTCTGAACAGAAGCAGAGGAGGAATGGATTGAAGTGCGGGAGGAAAAGGGAGGAGAGGAAGGAGGGGAAACTATGGTCAGGATGTAAAATAAATAAGTAAATAAATAAATAAATGAAAATTCTTTATTTTGCTTCAATATTGTTTTAACCTCATGTTTCTGTCACTATGCTCTCTACAGTATATGCTTAAATAACAAAACCTTCTGTAAAAATTTCTCCCCTAAAAGTCCCCAAAGTGACAACATAGACTAAAATGGAAGGCACCTGTAGTGACTTTTAATGGAATTTTACCAAGAAAAAAAGAAGTTTACACACACATATTTTAGCCTCTTGTAGAAAGTAAATTTAACATTTGGATTCATTTAAAACTCTTCTAAAAAATACTATCTATAAATCTGGTTGGTTTTATCCAGTCACAGCTTCCCATCATCCACTATTGCTTTTTGTAAAGCATCTTAAAGATTCAATTTTTTTCTCATCTCAATTGCCTGTATGCTTATTCAAGATCAGAGTTCTGGAACAGAAATAACCTAGGAAATAGCAGAGGAAGAGCATTTATCAGAAGAAAGCTGCAGAGAGCACATTCATGGAACAGTCTCCTTTAAATTAGCAAAAATAGGGGTCTTCTCCCCAGTGCCACAGAGAAAGTATACTGCAAAATCCAGAGGGCTGAGAAAAATAATACACTTTTAAGAGATGCCAAAATTATTTTTTCCATACAAAGAACATCATCTATCTTAACTGTTTGGTAAGCAAACTCAGACATAATACTAACACTAAAACAGACATCCAAGGCCTTTTTAGAAGGTGATTACAAAGCTGAATGAGGGCTACCTTATGAATAAGCAACAATACTATATGTGGATTTTAGGACTCCATAAGATTGTCTATCTTGGTAGCTTGAAAAATGCTATTCTGATTTACAAAGACAATGAGAGACATTAGGGATTCTCTACTTTTACATTTTCTCTCCTCAACAGCTAAGTAAGACAATGATCCCTTTAATCAAAAGCACCAAGTTTTTATAGTTTCTATAGCAAGAGAAACTAATCACCACGAAGAAGTTGGGCTTCTATAATATAGGGGCTGCAGGAAGTATGGAGAGTTATGGTTTATATGAGATTTTTAAAAATCAGTATAGAATATGTTTGGTACCATTAGAATATGATAGGACAAAGTGTGTCTTTTGTGTTTTTCCTTCCCACCTCGATATCCCACTCCAATATCCTCTACCTGCTGCTGCATTCATTCCTCTCGTGTCCACCCTCCATACTCTTTTCCTCTTTCACAACCAATGTTTCCTTTTGCCCTCTCTCCAGCCTTCTTCACTACCTAATATTACCATTTCTTAGCCTCCTTTCTAGATTTTAGACTTTAC
This sequence comes from Myodes glareolus, assembly GCF_982192425.1. Classification (NCBI taxonomy): domain Eukaryota; kingdom Metazoa; phylum Chordata; class Mammalia; order Rodentia; family Cricetidae; genus Myodes; species Myodes glareolus. The sequence continues at coordinate 139,134,477 of NC_142053.1, forward strand.
GAGTTCTAGTACTGAAAGAGTAAGGGAAAAGGCATTTGAAAACCACCTTCCTAGCTGAACTACTTTGTTTATAGAGGAAGTAACTGATATCACAAGAAAAATATGAGTATTAATAGGAAAAGATCAGATTTATCATGAAATCCCTAACAGTTTAGTTCTGAAGTCTTGACTGTGGCTCCAGGATGAGTATTTTTCTCTATGGAAAAAGAAAAAAATAATAATCAAATAAGAGTAATTATGTTCATGGTTCAATCTCTAAGTAATTAATTTGATATTTTTTAAAAATTGAAATTAAAATATAATTACATCATTTCCCCTCCAACCCTACTCATTCTCCCTGCTCAAATTCAAGGCACTTCATTTTCTTTAATTATCATACACATACAAACACACACAAACACACACACACATTAACACACACACACTCCTAAATATATAAACATTATATATTCAGACCATATAATGTTACTTATATGTATATGATTTCAGAACTGACAGCCTGGTATTATATTACCAAATGGAGGACACTTCCCTGGGGATGACTACAACAGGCTCTACTAGATTTCAAATTGCCTTTCTCCCCATAGGCTTTGTCATTATCTTTGGTCAGACCTTCCTCACTTCAGGCCTATATTTTTGTGATATCATTCTTCCTTGGTTTTCTGTTTTCATTATTTCCTTCCTGTGGATATGATCATGATGATGAGTTTTGTGCCAAGGGTCTATTACTCTGTTGAAGTCTAACCTCTGTCTAATTTGGAAGGATGTCTCTCCCTGACCATGCTCATGCCACTCTTTGGGTTTATGTCTTCTCTGAATTCCTTAATCACCCTGGAGTTCTAAGACATCTTATAGTCCTTATTACATCCATCATTTTATTCAATATTGAGGATGCCTTGAAACTAACTAAATAATATATTATATACTACACCCTGACTAAGTATGCAAAATAAAAATATTAACTATCATCAAGAGTATTTTCTCAAAAAAAATAGTGTACATTTTCATCAAAATAGACAAAAGTAGCTGAATGTTTTATTCTTATCATGGAAGTTATTGTTTTTTTCTTGAGAAAGATGGATCATTGTATCTCATTATTATTTTTATTAATTCAATTTTTAGTTTTAAAATTGTTCTAATTTTAAATAACTGTTGCCTTGCTTTGGTAGTACATTCTGTTTAATATTTCACTCCCTAATTCTATACTAAAAACTTTAGAACTACAGGCTAAACTATAACTCAGTGGCAGAGTACTTGCCTAGCATGCACAGTGGCTCTGGGCTTAATGTACACTGCTAAGTAAAGAATGAAAACTAAATATATGATATCAAAAGTATTCTAGTTACTGTTTCTGCCTTTTTCTTATGCATAAAATATATCATGTTTAATGAATGTATCAGCATTGTGAACAGAGTTTTGTATGCAATGCCCCTTGCTGTTTTTGTTTGGTAAGACTACTTCCCTGAGAGCTATTTGATGACTCAGTTCTCATTTGAACCACTGTGAAAAGCTTTTTATGTAGCACACACAAATATATGTGCTCTTTACTTGTAAACAGCATCATAAACTTTTGTTCCAGGAACTATTTGGCAGTATTGGCAGTGATGAAGTGATTTATCAGATGATCAAGATTTAAGCACCTTATAGCTGTATATTTTCAGATTGCATTGAATCAAAAATTTTAATATATATTATATATATTATATATATTAAAATCTTATTCTCTAGTGTCTAAGAATGTATATAAGGAAAATAGGAATTTGGTAAGCGTCCAGTAAAATACCTAGTAAATATTGCTAGTCTGGATAATATAGATGAAAAACTGATGGTTTTTCAATATCAGCTGTGTATAGAAGGAAAATTAGAACAGAGAAAATCACTATCTATTTACCCCTATTAGGTGACTAGTTAATTTAAGCCCATGACTAATTTAATTTTCTACTTATCAAAAATCCATTTGTATCTTTTGTAAGTACCTGGAATACAAATAAATATGACTATGTGGTTTCCAAGATTCCCTTTGTTGTCTTTGCAGATAATAATATTCATTGTACTGAGCAGTGCTGGCTAATGTGATTCTAGTTCAGAGTAAGAAATAAGGAGCTAAAAAAAACTTTGGTGATTACTCTATTTATATAATTTTAGAAGAAGTCACTCATCTAATAAATAAGATTAGGTCACAAGGCATAGAAGAATCTCCATGGAAGCAAACATGACAGGAAGTAGAGAAAGAAAGATGCATATGAGAACAAAATGAGAAAATTTCCCAGAGAGAGGGAAAATGAAAAGAAGAGATAAGATAGCACCCTAAGAACAAGATGAATGTTTTCTTTACGGACTCAGTGGTAATGTTCCATTTAGTTCAAGTAATGTAAATTATAGTATTTTTAGTTAATACCTTTTATAAATGAAGTCATTTAAGAACACTAATTATACAGTTTCCACTGGCAAGTATCCAATAATAGAGTTTATAACAGTGAATTAAAATTAACTGGGGCTAAATTACTTGCAGTGCAAAAAAGGGATATGAGGGCATCTTTTAGTATTAATTCTTCATGATTTTTTAAAAAACTAAACTCTAGATGTTATTGAGATCTCACTGGTTTTTATATTAGTGTTGTTTTTCTGTTGAAGTTCACAATACAAGATAGTGTATTTTATTTATTTGTCAGGTTTCTTTAGTCTTCTGCAATATGTGACAGTTTCAAAGACGTTGAAATTGTTAAGCAATTGTGGTCAGCTGTTTTGTGGACTATCTTTGAATCAGGATTTGTCTCATGTTCTTCTCACAACTTGACTGAAGTTAGAGATTTGATGAGTGATCACAGACACAAATTCTTTTATGTGGGTAAATAGTCATGTATCAGTCATACATCAGAACTCATGTATTTTTTGGTTAATTTTTGAATGAAAAATCAGTATGTGTTGTATTAGTTCCTTTTTTATTGCTGTGATAAAACACCAAAACCAAGACAACTAATTAAAAGAAGAGTTTCTTTGGGCTTACAGTTCCAGAGGGATGGGAGTCCATTCTCATCTTGGAGATGCTGCAGGCATGGTAACAGGAATACCAAGTTGAGTGTTCACTCACATGTTGAACCATAAGCTTAGAGAGAGAAAATTCTAAGTGCCTGAGTCTTTCAGCTCTTATTGAGTTGCCCCCAGTGACAAATTTCCTCCTACAAGGTCACAATCCACCAACATCCCCAAACAGCACTATCTGAGACATCTAATTAAAGCCCTAAATGTTTCAAGGTTTTGTTTTCTTGTAATGATTTCTATGAAGAAAGTTTTATTTGTTATTTTTGTCACAAATCACTTTGAACATTCAGTTTGGATAAGATATTTCATTCTTTGTGACCACGGAAGCCTGGAGACCATGAAGGATACAACTAAAAGACAACTGTGAAAGATGGCAGGAAGGAAAAGCAAATATAAATCCTAAGATGGGAAAATTAGACTATGGCAGGGAATCTTGCTCCTCTACACTAAACAGCATCAAATTCCTAAACTAAAAAGAGAAAAAGAGGTGGGGCTAAATTTTTAATAATTTTTAATAAATTAGGTTGGGGGTTGGAGAGAAGCCAGGCAGTTAAAAGGGATGACTGCTCTTGCAGAAGACTACATGGCTGCTAAGAATCATTTTACCTCTAGTTCCAGGGGATCTATTATCTTCTTCTGCCCTTCTTGTGTACCACATGCATGTGGTGCACAGACATGCATACAGGCCAAAGAGCCCCCACCAGCCCTCACACAAATAAATAAACAACCAAATAAATAAAAACATCATATTGAATGCATCCTGAATTTGGCAAAAGGTACAAAGTAAGTAAACCTTAAAAAAAAAAAAACCTCAAAAAAGTCAAGTCATGATATAAGAGGCAAATATGAGGTAAAGGTTCTTGAAAAGTTTATCCTTCATCTCCTGACCTACTTTCACATTTTTGCCAAAAACCAAAATATTTGAATAGTTGACTTGTGCATTGTCTATTCGATTTCACTTGTATATACAAACCATACCTTCCAACCAACAGCACACTGTACTGAGTATTCTAGTTACATAGTTGATCTACGTTTGAGGCAGAGTGATTCCTTCACTCTATTAGCTGTCAATATTATTTTAGCTGCTCAAAGGCATATACTTGCCATATGAATTCTAGACTAAGCTTGTCTGTGTCTACAACAAACTTGTCAGGAAGTTTTGTAGCACTTGCCTTAAAGCTGTAAATCAGTGAAAGAAGAACTAAAACTTTACTGTGTTGAGATTGTGAGTGAAAGAACATGATTATTTGTGCTACGTTTGATTTATTTCATCAGCGGTTTACAACCTTTCAGGATATAGTCCCTGTGAAGGAACACTAGTTCACTTGAGCACGGGGTTCCTGCATGCCTTGCCTTTCTCCCCACCCCATCTCTCTGCCTTGCTAAAAAACTGTTAGATTACATTCCTGAAGCTAACACCCAAGTCTATTCCATTATATGGCCACTTCCTCCTCCTGAGTCTGACTACTAAAGTCCAACAATCAAAGGCTCCCTTTTGCTAACCTAATTAACATGCCCAATTAAAATAAAACACCTCATCCGAACACAGTTTTTCCCCCTTTACCTTCATAAGTGGCCAGTTGCCTATTTGCCATGTCTGTCCTCTCTCTATCCAGAGGCAGCAGTCCTTTGTCTCTCTGGGACAAATATCCTTGCCTTCTTTCCCTTGTCCCCCTTCCCCTCTCCCTCATCCCCTGTCTCCTTTACCACCACACCCTATCCCAGTCTAACACTGAACTCCCCTGTTCCCCCTATTAAAATTACACCTGCAAGGTCATTTGCTACTGCTTCCTGCCTGAGTCAGAGCATTTCTTCCCTGCTTTAATAAAGGATCTTTCCGTGAAAACAGGCATTTGGATGTGGTTTGTACCTAATCAGGGATCTAGAAGAAAACCCCCACTGTGCTGGAGTCCCCTTCATCCTGTATTTTTAAAAATTTAATTTTTAAAAAAGTTATACTTAATCATGTATTGCATTTTTAAATTACAGTTTCTTTCTGTCTTAATTTCTCTATTGCTCTGGCAAAACCCCATGACTAAAAACAGTTGTTTTGGGGAGAAAAGATTTTATTTCACCTTACAGTTTATAGTCCATCCTGGAGGGAAGTAAAGGAAGGAACTCAAGGTAAAAACCTGGAGGCAGGAGTTGAAACAGAGCTCAAGAGGAACATTGCTCAATGGCTTACTCTTGACAGCTTCCTCAGCCTGCTTTGTTATAGGCCTCAGGGACTCAGGATCCCCTGCCCAGAGGTGGCACTGCCCACAGTGGGCTAGGCATTCCTATGTCAGTCACAAATTAAGAAAATGCTCCATGGGCTTATGCATAGTTCATACTTACAGAGATGTTTCTTAGCTGAAGTTTTCTCTTCCCATAGTATCCTGGCTTGTAACAAACAAACAAAAATCTGAGCCACACATCTTGTGTTCACTATGAGTTTATTAAAACAATTTGGAGTTTTTCTGAGGTTTGCTCCCATGTCTTATCATCTTGGTGAACTCACTTACTAGTTCTTTGAATTTTCTGCTGGCTTCTCTATCCTCTCTTCATTAACAATATGTGATCTGTAAATATAGACATTTTTCCTTTCCTTTTATTTAGTTTATTACCTGTTTCAGTTGCAAGATTTATTTAATGAAGAAAAGTAACATATTCAAGAATCTTGACATAGATTTTACCTGTTCTATAAAAATTAAATCACATGGATGTTCTGAAAATGACAAAGATAGTGACAGGTTATTGGCTTCCAAGCTTAGGAACAAAGTGGGGGCAGCATCAAAACTGAGATAATCCATGATTGTAAAGGGGCACAACAGGAAATGCTTTTGTGAGGGAATTAATCTGTATCTTGGTGTGGTGATGAATATGTAAACGTATATAAAGTATTAAATTGTCTAGAACTGAACACATAAGTATAATTAAACCTGGGCAATCATGAGTAAGATCACCAAGTTATACTAATGTAAATATTTTGCTACAGTTTTTCATATTATAATTCATAAAACTAATAAAGCCTAAAAGAAATTACTGCATTATTGCTTTAAACTACAGGTAAAATCTGAGCAGGGTAGCCCATGTCTGTAATCTCAGCATGTGGGAAGCTGTGGCAAGAGGATCATTGTCCTGAGGCCAGCCCAGTCCATATACCTGTATAGAGAGTTCCAGAACAGACTACACTATGCAATGAAACCCTGTCAACAATAAAATCTACATGTGAACCTGTAGTAATTCCGATAAAATGTTCAACTGGAAACCGGTTTGCCATGTCTTTGTGGGTCTCCTTCTGGGCTTTCCAGACCAAGTCCGTTGCTGTTTCTAAAACTTTCCTTTCGTCAGTTCTACCTTGTTTAGATTATTGTACCCTTGCAATTATTTTCAGGCCTTTAGAACTTTTTTGAGTTTTTTCAATAGCCATATTACTTTTTAAACTAAACTTTAAAATAATTGTGTAAATCTGTAACTATATCTATTTAAATTGGAATTGTATTAAAACTTTAAATAAATTTGATAAATTCATTCTAAACACTTGAGTTCTTTTTCCTTGGCTGTATTTTCTGGTATGTATGCAAGTGATTTATTTTTGTGTATTTATCTTTAACTTGACATTTTATAAAACTCTTTAATGCTAAAAGGTTTTCTGCTGGTTTTCTTAGGTTAAGTATGCTTCGTTGGGAAACATTTTTCTCTGTTTTTCTGAAAGTTTTGCTTGTTAGGTAGGTTGTCTGTCTTATTATGCTATTATATTACTCAAAACTTTCATAAAAGTAGAACATAAGACCAGTAGTAAATGTCAAGAGATAGTGTAGAAATGGCAGCTCACTTGAAATAAAATGGAACTAGGGTAATTATGGCCCAGCTCCTGTCTATCACATAGAAGTCTAGGGTCTGGTGTGTGGTAAGGGTGAGAAGAACCTCAAAACACGAAGGACAGAAGTAGGCAAAGCAGTGGCTGAGATCAAGAGAATCTTTAGTCATAGAATTGCAGTGCTGGCATTTCACCATTTAGCATGGGTAAGTGACCAGCAGCATCGTCTCTCCCCTCACACATTCTGTGTAAGGATCACACACAAACCAACTGCACCAATGGTTCTCTGCTCTGTTCTAACTGTTGCTGTTCCTCCTCTCCCACGTGTTCAGAGACATTTGTGGTTAGCTAAAAAAGATACCACCAACTTAGAAAGATTAATTTCTCTTACTTCAAGCTTAAGTATATTTTCAATTAAAATAGAATTATATCACTTTCCTCCCCTCTTTCCATCAACCTTTCCCACAGCCTGCATTCTCAAACTGATAGCCTCTTTTCTTTTGAGTATTGTTTTTATACACATATCTATCTATACTTGTACACACACATATATATATATATACAAATATATATATATATATATACACACAAGTATATAAATACAACCTGATATACCCATTTTTTGTTGTTTGTGTATATATGTTTTCAGGGCTGATCATATTGCATAACCAATAGTCATTAGTTTCCTATATTTGCTATCTAGTGGTGGGAGTCCCTGGGATATTTCCCTTCTACACCAGCATGTTTACTGATATTACCACTGTCCCATTGTTCCCGTCTTGTTTATGCAGCCAACTCTAGGAAAGATTTCTAGAGCAAACTTCCTGATATTCTGAGCCTTACTCTCTTCTCTGCTCTTTGCATATTAGATTTTGGGTCAGAGTCTCACATTGAGATGACATCTGTTGTAGCCACACGTTACAGTAGCATCTGTCCAGGTCCAGCCCTGAATTGGTTCTCCTGTTCCAGGGTAGGGGCATGAGGATTAGGAATGATAGGCAGAAAAATGGAGATGCATAAGAGATAGAGAGACATAGGATAGCACTGGAAGGGCAATCCAGTGAATGCTGAATGCATTGTGTTTGCTTCTTATGATTTTTAAATACCCCAATCTAATAAAGAGGAAGAAAGCAAAAGACTTGTTATCAAGGTAAAAAGAACAAAAAAATAGTTGATGGCCACATTAATATCCAAAACACCAAGTAAATTCATCCTAGGTCTAGAAATCCTGTTCATAGACACACCCTAAGTTAAATTTCCAATAAGTAGCATTGAAGGTGCCAGACTAGGCCTCAACTCTCTGACCTTTAGTCGAGGTGGACCGGATCCACTTCTATGGGCTCCCACAGTTTTTAAATAGTTTATCTCTTAAATTCTGGTATCACTTATTTATGGTTTGTGTTGCTGCAATTAAACACCTTGACCAAAAAGCAAGTTGGGGAGAAAAGGATTTATTTGGTTCACACTTCTACATTGTTGTTCACCACTGAAGGAAGTCAGAACAGGAAACCTTAACAGCACAGAAACCTGGAGGCAGGAGCTGATGCAGAGGCCATGGAAGGGTGCTGCTTACAGGCTTGAGCATGATGGCTTGCTCGTCCTGCTTTCTTATGGAACCCAGGACTATTAGCTCAGTAATGGCACCGTCCAAAATGAGCCGGGCTGGGTCCCTCCACTGATCCCTAATTGAGCCCCCCCACACACACACACAATGATCACTAATTAAGAAAAGTGTTATAGTGGAATCTCATGGAGGCATTTGCTCAACTGAGGTTCCTTCTTTTCTGAATACTCTAGTTTGTGTCAGTTTGATACAAAACCAGTCAGTACACTTATCAACGTATTCCTTAATCACAAAATTCCTTTAAATCATATCCTGTCTTTATGAATGATTCCTCTCTTCTACTGTCTTAACTAGAGTATCATTTATATCAGAATTTACTTAATAAAATGCATATCTTTCTTGAAGTAGGTGGGTCTTCTGTCTATGTGTTACTTTCATTGGTCAAGAAAAGAAACTATCTTGGCCTTTTGATAGGACAACAGCTTAGATAGGCAGAGTAGACTGAACAGAATGCTGAGAGAAAGAAAGCAGAATCAGGCAGACACCATGATTCCCCTTCCTGAGATGGATGCTGGCTAAACTCATATGGGTAAGCCACAACCTCGTGGTGACATACAGATTACTAGATATGGGTTTCAGCAAGATGTGAGAGTTAGCCAATAAGAGGCTAGAACTAATGAGCCAGAAAGTGTTTAAATGAATACAGTTTCTGTGTAATTATTTCGGGGGTAAACTAGCCAGGAGCCAGGCAGTGGGAAGCGGCCCGCCACTCCAATTTACAACAATTGGCGCTGCTCCTTTTACAGAGTAGATGCCCAACGTGGTAACTAACTTCACGTAAAACCAAAGAGGGCTTAAAAAGAAATTCTAGACACAAATATAGAGTTTAGCACAGCTTTTTGCTGTTTGCTAAGGCATGCTGTAGAGAGACTTCCTGACTAAGCAACAGCAGCAGTAAAAATAAGCCATGCCATTTTAAAATGCAGCTTCCTGGTCTGTGCTACCAATGCAAACTCTGGCTTTAAAGCATTTCAATGGCTTTTATGGGACTGGATGTGTGTGTACCAAAGTTCTCTGAGACCATGCCAATGGCTCAGCATTCCCGACCTGCACTGGGGCAGATGGTGGGATCAGGATTAGGCAGGTGGGAGTGCATGGCAGATTTCTGCCACCATGCAGAGAGATGTTTCCAGGCTGCGCAGTGCTCTGCGTGTCAGATTTGGCTGTAACTTGGATGAAATGAGTTTCTGTGCTGCACGTTCAGTCTCAGAGTTAAAATGTTGAGTGCGGCTTCTACCTGGCAGCCCCAGAGCTAGCAGAAAATGGTATGTCCCCCATTTTGAAATTGGAGAGAGGTGGAGCCAACATCCAGAGCAGCCCACGGCTCTGCAGCTCAGAGGTGCAACTGATTCAGAGTCACATGTTCGGTTGGGTGGAGTAAGTCCCAGTACCTGTTTTTGACCTAGGTAAGTCACAGCTTAGATTCTTAATAACTTAGTGATTTAAAAGCACAAGGCAAAAACAGACAATGCAATAGGACAGATTCAGACATAAAAGACCTCTAAATGGGTCATAGTTTTAGACATACATAGGCTTGGGAGAGAGAAGAAAAAGAGAATAGAGAATAAAGTTAACGCCTTAAAAAAGGGTAAAGTCTTTAAAGAGACAGAGTTCAGATAGTTATAGATTAAAAGAAATAAGGAAAAATAAGCCACGTAAAAATGGAAAATTCACAGAGAGTTTGGATTCTGTATATTGTGTTTTCTTTGATTTTTTTTTTTTGACTGTAAAGAAGCTAAGTACAGAGGCACATTTCATTGTGTGGGCTGCTAAGATAAACCAGGATGTATATTATAAAGCTATCTTGACTTCAGAATTTGGATCTAAGAACATGATGCTTTAGAAAAGAGGTTCTTGTTTTGTTTTCACAGAGGATGAGACCCTGTGGATTGCTTCTATCCCAATATGGTATGATAGACCATGCCCTTCTTAAAGGTCACTGTGAATACCTTCAGAAAATTACTTAACTGCCAACTGAGATGAACCTGGCACAAAGGTTATAACATAAAAGACCTGATTAACAGTGCCCCTATACAGCAGGAAGAAGTTTAGAGAGAAATAACTACGTCCATATTCTCAGATATTGTTTATAAATGTTATTTTACATTTAAAGTGGGATATGATATAGGTATGAATAATTTACATTGGTATAAATTTTGCCTTATTGATAGAAATTTAAGGTCAATTTTGTTATATGTATATGTATTTCTGATCTTGATTAAGGTATTGTGATTGTGTAGTCCATTTAAAAATGTAATATATAATTTAGAAATATAGGTTGTTAATGGGTAATCATCAATAATGGTCAAGCCTGTAGTCATGTTAGTTATATTTTCTAGATATATAGCGATATATTTCAGTTAGATAGGCATTCTTCATATTTTTCAAAGACTACAGAATATGGCTTTTCATGACAATGAGACACATCTGCTCCTGGCAGCACCAGCTACTTCGAGACGAAGATGGGCATTGAAGAGGCTCCTTATTGAGTTTGCTAGCCATTTGGGCAAGAAACTGTTCTTGCCTGGACTGTTGCATAAACTGGACACAGAGAACCCACAGAGAGAGGACTGCTAAAGTTGCCTAAAGGTGAGATGATCCTTCAGGGTTCCTGATTCATGAAAGAGTCTGTAAGACATTCTGTAGGATATAAAACAAAGTGACTAAACTGTCTTTGAAATTTCCTGCTTCATGGAAATGTCTGCTGGATACTATGGGCCTGTAGGCTGAAGATGGATGCCCCAACAGTACAAAAGCACTTTGCGTGACTATACAGGCAGCAAGATGTCCCTGTCATTTCTTGAGTTTTGGAAGTTACTTACTTCTTGTTTATTTAGGTAATATTATATCCTTCTGGAGTCTTTGATGGAATTGAAGAATGGTTAGTTATAGTTATAGTTTTCCTTAGTTATGATAAAAGATAAAATAGATATAAATATTGTAACTGTAATTCGTGCTTGATAACTGTTTTGTTATATGTAATTTTACTATATTAAAGTTAAAGCATTCCTTTTGGTTTAAACAGAAAAGGGGGAAATGGAGTAGGTGGGTCTTCTGTCTATATGTTACTTTCATTGGTCAAATAAAGAAACTGTCTTGGCCTTTTGTTAGGACAGCAGCTTAGATAGGCAGAGTAGACTGAACAGAATGCTGGGAGAAAGAAAGCAGAGTCAGGCAGTTGCCATGATTCCCCTTCCTGAGATGGACACTGGCTAGACTCATGCCAGTAAGCCACGATCTCGCAATGACATACAGATTACTAGATATGGGTTTCAGCAAGATGTGAGAGTTAGCCAATAAGAGGCTAGAGCTAATGGGCCAAGCAGTGTTTAAATGAATACGGTTTCCATGTAATTATTTCGGGGGTAAGCTAGCCGGGATCTAGGCAGGAATGTAGCCTGCTGTTCCTATCACTACACCTTCTAATTTTAAAAGAGATGGCCACTTAAATTTATATACAATACTGAGTATTAAATTTAAACTAAATTTATTGAGCAATATGAATGGACTTATATGAGGCATATGCATATTGCTTAGGAATTTCCTGATTATTATGTAGGTACTGATGCTTGAGTCAGGGTCACCAAGAAAAAATATTCAATGAAGATAGTATAAGCAAAGAAATGTATTCTTCCTTTATCGCCAGAGACCCTCCTTCACTCAGGGATAGAGTATATATGATTGACTGAAACTATATTTCCAAGTAGTTCCCTCAACAGTTTACAAGATTGTCTACAAGTGATTGAATTTGCTTCTTTTGTCTTTGTGGCTCATCAGACAGATATTCACAGGATAGACACAGTATTTTCCCCCTCGGTTAAGACTCATAGACAGGATTAAGGCATGTAAGAAGTCATTTTTTTTAGCTCATCACTAAGTTTGGTTCTTTTGTAACCTACCCTGGTAAGAATGAAGATATTCTAAAGGGATAGTTATCACCCTTCCATGGGCTATCAGACTACTGAAACAACAGACTTAGACCCACAAAATTAGAATTTCTTCAGGAATTTCATGCAGAGAAGAGGAAAAGACTGAGGCCCTGGGACCAAATAGAGAGTGTTTTTTAATCCCCAGCACAGGGACTTCACGTGAATCCACTGCTGCTTTATCCAATAATTGTGGTTCCACAGTTACTTGCCCACTTAAGAAAAGAGATAACAATGGACTAGGAATCAGAACTTTTCTTTTGGCATTCCCCAAATTGCTAGTTTTGGGGGTTAAACCTCAGTATTGTAAGGGTGAGAGGGATTTTCTGGACAATAAAATTGAAATGTTTTAATATTGGAATAGTCCTTTTTTCGTCCTGCTTTTCCCTATTTATTATTTGTTTAGTTGGCTTATTGAGGTTAGGTGACAGAGTCAGCAATCTTGGTGGGAGGTCAAAATATGACTTTCACTAATATATAAATATATAAATAACACAATGATAATAAGATATGACTCTTCAAATAATAAAGTATCTCTTCAAATACTTGGAAAGAAAGCCAAATGTACTTACTTTTCTTTCCAACATAAAGAACTCAGGAAACAAATCCCTTTGGGAGCAAAAGGCACATCATTTGAATTGCTAATAATGGATGGCCATGATGTTACCTTGGACCTGCTGAAGAAATGTTCATTAGTAGTTGCAGAGATCACCACTTCTGTTGTCCTTTGAAAATGGAACACTGACTGTGGACAATTTGATTAACAATGAATGAGATCAGGCTATGCCCTGCCCTGTTACTCTTCCATATTATATAAAAGTGATTTTTCAGACCTTGTCTTTATCCCAAGAGACTCCATCTTGCAATCAGCTTTCAATTCCATTTTGAGGTTGGCCATATGAACATTTTGAGGGTGACTATATGAACAGCACCATCTTGTCATAGGTAGGGATCTGAGTTTGGAAAACAGCCATTGGAGTATCCCACAGAGGCACCTGAAGTATTTAAGTTTTTGTATCTCAAAGCAAGTCTTTATACCAAGAATACAGTCTATTAAGAAAAGAAACGTACTCCCGAGAATAGGAGTGAAGTAGCAAGCAGAGGGAAAAGCAGGCACTCTAAGGCACTGGTCCACAAACTGTGTGGCTGTAGGTTATCTACATCATACCCATCTTTCCAATGTTTGTCTAACTTGCATTTTCCTTGGGCATGATTCATTTGTTGAATGTGAAAATTTTCTGCACCCAATAAGTTTCTCCACTGACATAGCAATCCAGATCAGACCAAATCAAACTGAAATAGAAAAAGCACAGGCTTAATGCGTAAAACACCCCCAGATGATTTTCTGCCCTCCCCCGCCGTGAGAGGAGACAGAAAATAATGACCAGAAAGACATTTGTCTGTATTGGGGGTGCAGTTTAAATACCCCGTGGGAACAGTCTTGAGTATCTCTGGGATGCTGAGGAGCCATGTTTCATGGGCTTTCAGAAATGAGGTAAGGTTTGGGGAAAGAAAGATGGGGAAGGAGTTGAGGTGGAGTTTCCATTAGAACATTCTGGATTCTTTGAGTATATGGATGCCAGGGGCTGGTATAGAGCTTCCACTAGAACAGAATACAGTCCAGGTGAAGAAGAGCTTCCAATTTTGGTTTTTCTGTCATATGGCTTCTTTCACATATTAGCCTTCTTCTAGTTTTTAGATTGGCTTATTTTATTATGTTATATGTATGAGTGCTTTGCAGTCATACATATTCATATATATGTATGAGTGGTCACTTGTGTAGACAAACCTGCAGGCAAAACATCTGTACATTTCAAATATTGGTGCACTTATCACTGGTTTTGAAATATAAAAGCATGTGGAAAACAAAAGATTTCTTTTAAGCAAATGGCTGCTCTGGGAAAAAAAACTTCATGAAATTTAATATGCATTAGAAAACCATACAAAACAATAAAAATGAATTATAAAACAGCAAGAGGTCATTTTGTACATTATTTTCCTTACTGAAGTAGTTATGAAACTTATTAAAAATTAAAGATCCAGTCAAAAATAAGAATTTATGCATTTGACATTCTCTGGAATATTCAAAACATCTGAACCTCAATGACAACTTAAGATATTACATGTAGGCGAGCTTCATGGAGACCAATTCTTGGTGGACATAAGAGGTGAGACAACAGTGCAACAGTGACTCTGGGACCCTGGACCCCTCCACCTAAAACCTCTATGTGGGAGAAAGGAAAGGGGCCCCCCTCCCCAGGTTCCCTTGGCAATCCTAGCAACAAGCAGGGAGCTGGTCTGCTAAACAGCCATCTACCCTGCCCCAATGATACATACTTTGTGAGCTCCATGGAGACCAATACTTGTAGACATAGGAGTTGAAGGAGGAGATGGGAAGGAGCCAATGCAAGAACAACTCCAGCATCCTAAAAACCAACATGGTACCACCAGAACCCAGCAGAAACACAACAGGAAGACTTAATCATCCATCATCCTAACCCAGAAGATATAGAAGAAAATGACTTTAAATGATACTTAATGAAAATGATGGAGACATTTAAAGAGGAAGTGAAAAATTCCTTCAAGAAATGGAGGAGAAGACAAGTGAAAAGCTGGAAGAAATTAATAAATCCCTCAAAGAAACTTAAGAAAACCAAGAAAAAGCAATCAAACAGGTGAAGGAAACTGTTAAAGATTTGATGATTGAAATAGAGCTAATAAAGAAAACACAAACTGAGGGAACTTGGGAAATGGAAAATCTGGGAAAATGAACAAGAACTGCAGAGACAAGTGTAACCAACACAATACAAGAGACAGAAGATAGAATTCCAGGCACTGAAGATTCTATTGAGGAAATAGACTCATTGGTAAAAAAAAAAAAAAAACAATAAACCCAACAAATTCTTAACAAAAAACATTCAAGAAATCTGGGACACCATGAAAAGCCCAAACTTGAGAATAATAGGAGTAGAAGTAAAGAATTCCAGCTCAAAGGCACAGAAAATATATTCAACAAAATCATAGAAGAAAACTCCCCAACCTAAAGAAGGATATAACTATGAAGGTACAAGAAGCTTACAGAATGCCAAATAGATTGGGTCAAAAAAATCCCCTCAGCATATAATAATCAAAACACAAAACATACAGAACAAAAAAAGAATGTTAAGATCTGCAAAGGAAAAAGGTCAAATAACATATAAAGGTAAACCTATCATAATTACACCTGACTTCTCAATGGAAACCTTGAAAGCCAAAAGGTCCTGGATAGATGTGTTGCAGAGACTAAAAGGCCCTGGTTGCAAGCCTAGACTATTGTACCCAGCAAAATTTTCATTCACCATTGATGGAGAAAACAAGATATTAAATGACAAAAACAGGTTTAAAAAATATGTATCCACAAACCGAGCCTTACAGAAAGTACTGGAAGGAAAACCACAACCCAAGGAAACTAACTACACCCACAATAACACAGGCATCTGAAAACCCCCCACAAGCATAACCCAAAGAAGGGAAATACACAAACACTACTACAGAAAGATAACTAGAATTAACAACTACTGGTCATTAATATTGCTTAATATCAATGGTCTCAATTCACCTATAAAAAGACACAGGTTAAAAGTTCATAGCACTAAGTGTCCACATCGGATCCAACATTCTGCTGGTTACAAGAAACATACCTCAAACTCAAAGACAGACACTACCTCAGAGTAAAGGGTTGGGGAAAGGTTTTCCAATCAAATGGACCTAACAAACAAGTAGGTGTGGCTATTCCAATTTCTATCAATATTGATTTCAAACTTAAATCAATCAGAAGAGATGTAGAAGGACATTTTATACTCATAATAGAAACAATTCATCAAGATGAAGTCTCAATCCTGAATATCTATGCCCCTAATTCAAGAGTACCCACATATGTAAAAGAAACATTACTGAAACTTGAATCACACATCAAACCCCACACACTAATAGTAGAAGATTTCAACACTCCTCTCTCGACAATGGACAGGTCAAACAGACAGAAACTTAATAGAGAAATAAAGAACTAACAGATGTAATGAATCAAATGGACTTAACAGACAACTATAGAGCACTCCACCCAAACAGAAAAGAATATACCTTCTCAGCACCTCGTGGAACCTTCTCTAAAATTGATCACATTCTTGGTAATAAAGCAATCATTAACAGATACAAAAAAATGGAATAATCCACTGTGTCTTATCAGATCACATGGAGTAAATTTAGAATACAACAACAATACTATTTCCAGAAAGCCTATAAACTCATGGAAACTGAACAGCCAACTACTGAACCACTCCTGCGTTGAGGAAGAAATAAAGAAAGTAATTAAAATCTTCCTTCAATTCAATGAAAATGAAGGCACAACATGTCCAAACCTATCGGACACTATGAAAGCATTGCTAAGAGGAAAGTTCATAGCACTATGTGCCCACATAAGGAAAATGGAGAAAGCTCACATCAATGTCCTTACAGCATGCCTGAACTTCGAATGGCCAAAAGACAAGTAAGGTCACACTCAACCTCCTTAGCGATCAGGGAAGTATATATCTCAACTAAGAGAGCCATTTTAAGGTCTACAAGAGACTTGATTCTGAAGGGGTACCCAGGCCCAAGGAGAGGTCCCCAGATTGTTCCCTGGGCAGCAGAGGAGAGGGTGCCTGAACTGGCCTTGGCCCATAACCATACTGATGAATATTTTGCATATCACCATAGAACCTTAATCTGGCGATGGATGGAGATAGAGACAGAGACACATATTGGAACACTGGACTTAACTCCCTAGGTACAAATGAGAAGCAGAAGGAAGAAGAACGTGAACAAGGAAGGCAAGACCAGAGGGAACCTTCATCCAACGATGGATGGAGATAGAGACGGAGACCCACATTGGAGCACTGGACTGAGCCCCCAAGGTCCAAATGAGGAGCAGAAGGAGGAAGAACATGAAAAAGGAAGTCAGGACCGCCAGGGATGCATTCACCCACTGATACAACGGGACTGATCTAATGAGAGCTCACCAAGGCCAGCTGGACTGGGACTGAATGAGCATGTGATCAAACCGGATTCTCTGAATGTGGCTGACATGGGGGCTGACTGAGAAGCCATTGACAATGGCACTGGGTCTTGTTTCATCTGCATGTACTGGCTTTTTTGGATCCTAGTCTGTTTGGATGCTCACCTTCCTAGACCTGGCGGAAGAGGGGAGGAACTTGAACTTCCCACAGAGCAGGAAACCCTGACTGCTCTTAGGACTGGAGAGGGAGGAGGAGAGGGAGTGGGGGGAATGGGAGGGCATGGGGAGGAGAGGAGGATGTGGAAATTTTTATAAATATATAAGTAAATAAAAAAAATTTCAATAAAATTCTGGCAAACCAAATCCAAGAACACATCAAAAAAATTATCCATCATGACCAAGTAGGCTTCATCCCAAATATGCATGGCTGGTTCAAGATATGAAAATTAATCAATGTAATCTACCATATAAATAAACTGACAGAAAAAAAATATGATCATTTCATTGAATGCAGAAAAAGCATTTGACAAAATTTAACACCCCTTTATGATAAAGGTCTTGGAGAGAATAAGGATACAATGATCGTATCTAAATATAATAAAAACAATTTACAGAAAACCAACAGCTAACATCAGATTAAATGGAGATAAACTCAAAACGATTCCACTAAAATCAGGGACAAGACAAGACTGTCCACTCGCTCCATATCTCTGCAACATAGTTCTTGAAGTTTAAGGACTAGTAATAAAACAACATAAGGAGATCAAGGGGAATCAAATTGGAAAGGAAGTAGTTAAACTTTTGTTATTTGCAGATGATATGATAGTGTATATAAGTGACCCCAAAAACTCTACCAGAGAATTTCTTTTTTTTTCAAAGTTTATTAAATTATGAAAGTTTCCATTTCAGCCCCTCCTCCCAACACCCTCCCACTCCCCCCTCCCCCTCCTCCTCCTCCCACATTCAGAAAATCTGGTTGGATCACATGCTCGTTCAGTCCCAGTCCAACTGGCCTTGGTGAACTCTCATTAGATCAGTCCCCTTGTATCAGTGGGTGATCGCACCCCTCACGGTCCTGAGTTTTTTTTTCATGTTCTTCCTCCTTCTGTTCCTCATTTGGACCATGGGGGCTCAGTCCGGTGCTCCAAAGTGGGTCTCCGTCTGTATCGCCATCCATCGTTGGATGAAGGATCTATGGTGATAAGCAAAATCTTCATCATATGGTTATAGGCCAAGGCGGTTCAGGCACCCTCTCCTCTGTCCAGAGAACAATCTGGGGATCTCTCCTTGGACCTGGGATCCCATTTATAATCAAGTCTCTTCTAAACCCTAAAATGACTCCCTTATTTCATATATATTCTTCCCTGATCCCATATCCATCCTTCCTCCCTCCCCCAATCTCAGTCCCCCGAGTTTTCCCCATTCCTCCCCTACTCCCTTCTCTCTAACCCTCTCCCCTTCCAACAACCCTCCCACCCACCCCCACCCCATGCACCCGAGGTTACCTGGGACTCTTGTCTATTTCCACTATCCAGGAGGATAAGTACATGATTTTCTTCAGGTTCACCTTCTTATTTAACTTCTCTAGGATCACGAATAATAGGCTCAAAGACCTTTAATTATGACTAGAATCCACTTATGAGTGAATACATACCATATTCCTCTTTTTGGGTCTGGCTTACCTCACTCAGTAAAGCGTTTTCTATTTCCATCCATGTGCATGCAAAATTCAAGATGTCATTGTTTTTTACCGCTGAGTAAAACTCTAGTGTATATATGTTCCACACTTTCTTTTACCATTCTTCTATTGAGGGGCACCTAGGTTGTTTCCACGTTCTGGCTATTACAAATAGTGCTGCTATGAACATAGTTGAACAAATGCTTTTATGGTAAGATAGGGCATCTCTTGGGTATATTCCCAAGAGTGGAATTGCTGGTTCTTGAGGGAGGTTGACTCCCAGTTTCCTGAGAAACCGCCACACTGATTTCCACAGTGGCTGCACAAGTTTGCATTCCCACCAACAATGGATGAGAGTTCTCCTCTCTCCACATCCTCTCCAGCATAGGCTATCATTGGTGTTTTTTGACTTTAGCTAATCTGACCGGTGTAAAATGGTATCTACCAGAGAACTTCTACAGCTGATAAATACCTTCAGTGAAGTGACAGGATACAAGATCAACTCAAAAAATCAGTAGCCCTCCTATACACAAAGAATAAAGAAGCTGAGAGGGAAATCAGAGAAAGATGACCTTTCACAATAGCCACAAATCACATAAAATATCTTGAGATAACACTAACAAAGGACGTGAAAGACCTATTTGACAAGAACTTTATGTCTTTGAAGACAGAAATTGAAGATACCAGAAAATGGAAAGATCTCCCTTACTCTTGGATAGGAAGGATCAACATACTAAAATGGCAATGTTACTGAAGGCAATCTATAGATTCAAGGCAATCCCCATAACAATCACAAAACAATTCATCAACAAACTTGAAAGAACAATACTCAACTTCATATAGAAAAACAAGAAACCCGGCCAACCAAAACAATCCTGTACAACAAAGGAACTGCAGGAAGCATCACCATCCCTGACATCAAGCTCTACTACAGAGCTACAGTAAAGAAAACAGCTTGATATTGGCATAAAAACAGAGACGTTGATCAACGGAATAGAATTTAAGACCCAGCTATTAATTCACACACCTATGAACACCTGATTTTTGACAAAGAAGTGAAAAAGATACAATGAAAAAGGAAAGCATCATCACCAAATGGTGCTGGCATAACTGGATGTCAGCTTGTAGAATGAATCCATATCTTTCACCATATACAAAACTCAAGTCAAAATGGATTAAATACCTCACTATAAATCCAACCACACTGAACCTAATAGAGGAGAAAGTGGGAGGTAACCTTCAATGCATGGACACAGGAGACCACTTCCTAAATATAACTCCAGTAGCACAGACAATAAGAACATCAATAAACAAATGGGACCTCCTGAAACTGAGAAACTTCTGTAAAGCAAAGTACACAGTCAAGAAGAAATAAAGGCAACTTACTGAATGGGAAAAAATCTTCACCAACCCCATATCACACAAAAGACTGATCTCCAAAATATATAAAGAACTCAAGAAATTAGACATTATAATTCTAAATAATGCAGTTAAATATTGGTATAGTCAACTAAACAGAGAATTCTCAACTGAAGAATTTCAAATGGCCAAAAAATACTTAAGGACATGTTCTCCTTCCTTAGCTATCAAGGAAATGCAAATCAAAACAACCTTGAGATATCATCTTACACCTGTCAGAATGATTAAGGTCAAAAACACTAATGATAGCTTATGCTGGAGAGGATATGGAACAAGGGGAACACTCATCCATTGATGGTGGGAATACAAACTTGTGCAACCACTTTGGAAATCTGTGTGATGGCTTCTCAAAAAATTGGGAATCGACCTACCTCACGATCAAGCAATTCCATTCTTGGGGATAAACCCAAAAGTTGCTCAATCATACTATAACAGTTTTTGTTCAACTATGTTCATAGTAGCATTTGTAATAGCCACAACCTGGGAAACAACCTAGATGCCCCTCAACTGAAGAATGGATAAAGTGTGGCACTTCTACACATTAGAGTACTACTCAGCATTAAAAGACAATGACAGACATCTTGAATTTTGCACCCAAATGGATGGAATTAGAAAACATTATCCTGAGTGAGGCAACCCAGACACCCCCATCCAAAAAAAATGAATATGGTATGTACTCACTCATAAGGGGATACTAGTCATAAACAAAGGGCAATGAGCCTATATTTCAGGATCCTAGAGAAACTAAGTAATAAGGTGAACCCAAAGAAAAACATTATAGACCCTCCTGGAAATTAAAATCAAACAAAAATTTGGGAGCAAGGGCACAGGGGGTAGAAAGAAGGGGAAAAGAAGTGTTGAGGAGAACTTGAGGGAATTGGATACTCAACATGGAAGAAGGACATATATGAGAGCAAGGAAAGAGATATCTTGATTGAGGGACCCATTATGGAGTTAGCAAGAAATCTGGTTCTAGAAAAATGCCCAAGAACCACAGGGATGACCCCAGCTAAGACTCAAAGCAATAAAAGAGTGTGTGTCTGAACTAACCTTACCCTGTAGTCAGACAGACTTAAATATCACCATAGAACTTTCATCAACAGATGGGAACAGAGGCAATGACCCATATCGGAGCACTGGACTGAGTTCCCAAGATCCAATTGAAGAGTGGAAGGAGTGAGAGTGTGAGCAAGGAATTCAAGATCATTAGGGGAGTCATCCACTGAGACAGTTTGCTTGAGTTAATGGGAGCTCACCAACACCAACTGGACTGGGAGTGAAGGAGCATGGGAACAACCAAGCCCCTTTGAAGGGGGTTGACAGCTGGGGTAGACTGAGGGGCCACTGATAGTGACACTGGGATGTGTCTCTACTGCAGATACCAGCCTCATGGGATCCTATTCTCTTTGAATGTAAAGCTTTCTCGACCTAGATGTAGTAGGGAGGGCCTTGGACTTTCCACAGGATGGGGTGCATGGCACTCCCTTAGGGTTGGAGGTGTGGAGGAGGGTCTATGGAGGGACAGGGAAGGGACTGGGAGGTGGGGAGGAAGTGGGAATTTGGATTGGTATTTTTAAGTAATAATGAAAAAGGAAAAAAGATATGGCATGTAAAATGAAAAAGAGAGAAACCTTCTCATACTAGTGCCCAAGGCTGAAAGGTAGTACTCATTAAAGGAAAGTAAAAGTAAAATACAAGAGTATATTCAAATATTTTAGTAAATGAATGAAAAGGATTTTCTAGTAGAAGTAGATAGGCAGTTATTTGGAATGATGTACAAATGTGCTCTTACAAAGAGGGTCTTCATATGAGGCAAAGGAGAGGGGCCAAAAGTGATGCTGAAAATGCTGCTTCTTTGAGGAAAGAAAGGCAAGAAAGGTTGTGAAAGGGTTTTCATGTAAAGTTGGTTGCTTTATTAACTAGAAAAATCTGTTTTCATTTTTTAAAAAACCTGAATCAACAAGATATCACAAGGGCCTTTTTTTTTCTTTGTGAACACATGGCCTTGAGCATGGGAAGCACTGAGCCATGTTCTGAGAGCATAATGCCATTCCTCTTTCTCTCTAAGTAATGTGAAATGGGGTTGAAGCATTAAGGAGGTCTCTATGAGCAGCTTTAGCTTAAGAAAGTCAAGACAAGGACAGGAACAGAAACTAATGTGGGAAACAACGACTAATAGCAATCATTGTATGTTCCCTCGAGACTCACCTTCAAGCATATTGTCAAGATTTAGGGCTGAGAAAGTGAGTGCAGATATAAACTCCAGATGTCAATAGCCAAATCTAGCTATATTACATCATTTGAAAATTATATCAGTCCCTCACTTAACATAATGTGTTATTTTAACTTGTAAGAATTTCCAGCTTAAGCTCACGAACTATAGAAAACCTAATAGAGACTGTTAAAAGCTAGTGCTAAAACAGAAAATTTTTGCATTCTGGTTCTTATTCTCGTTATAAGAACTTTTTTTCATTTATAAATCAATAGTACTCCACTTCTTAATCATTTGGAGATCAATATGAAATAACGAAAGCAGCTCTTAAAAAGACGATTTAGCAATAAATTTTCATCTAAACTAGAAATGGAGCAAATTGATTATACTCAAGTCTCAATAGTCTTCGCCAGTATATTTATCACATAAAACCATCACTATTGTATTTAACACTACATAGGATGACAGAACAAGGTAAAAATGGCACCCACTGCTTTTATGAAAGCCAAAAGGGGAGGGCTTAGCAAATACACACTCAACAAACTTACTGCTATAAATTGCAGAAGGGATAAATTATTTGGGAGAAGATTAACCCTGTCAATAATTCATTCTGCCACAATAGGCAGCAGTAAAGGTTCTGTAAAACCAGTTAATAGCACTGAAAGTCATTGTGCTGTTGATAGTAACATAATCAGAAACACACCTTTATATTCTTACACTGTGAGAAAAATGGTAAATAAAACTATGTAACTATATGGTTTGTCAACTACTTCAAGAAGGCTAAGAATGTATTAATAATTTTATATGTTGTTGGTTTATATATTCTTTATCTTTGAGAGACACAATTATATTTATATATTCACTTTTATGACATGTATTATAATGATAAATTAAAAGAGAGTTTATTTAATTGATAGATTGCTGTCTATCTCATAACATCATTACTGCAAAATTCCATGAGAACACAAAAATGTGATCCTCAGAAGCCATCTATTTGATGGATCTTTGTTGCTTAGTACTGCATCAAATATATAGAACACAGCCTATCATATTCATTGAATACAGAAGAACTGAATAAATTAGTGTAGGTAGAGGGCCCACTTATTCATCTTGGCCTCCCAGTTAGCTTAGCCCCAAAATAACCACACAGAAACTGTATTAACTAAATCACTGCTTGGCCCATTAGCTCTAACATTTTATTGGCTAACTCTTACATTTTAATTTAACTCATTTCTATTAATCTACATTTCACCATGTGGCAGTGGCTTACCAAGTAAAATTCCCAGCGCCTGTCTCCTGCTGATCCATGGCATCTCCCTGGCTCTGCTTTCTTCCTCCAGAATTCAGTTCTGTCTTCTCTACCTAAGTTCTGCCTTATCAGGTCAAGACAGTTTCTTTATTTATTAAGCAATACAAGCAACACATAGACAGAAGGAACAACCACATGAAATTAAACATGGTTTAGACCAAATATTAAAATTATAATATTATATGAATACTCTTCAGTAAATACTCTACATTAAGCTAAATGATAATCACCATGAGTCCTGTTTCTTACTTAGGTCTGATGTTTTCTGCAATTAGCTTCTCAAGATGATGCAGGAGGGTCTTCTGTCTGTGTGTTACTTTCATTGGTTAAATAAAGAAGCTGCCTTGGCCTTTTGATAGGCCAGCCCTTAGGTAGGCAGAGTAGACAGAATAGAATGCTGGGAGGAAGGAGGCAGAGCCATGGAGCCAGCTGCCAGTTCAGACATGCTGAATTTCTCCCAGTAAGCCACAGTCATGTGGTAACATACAGATTATTAGAAATGGGTTAATCAAGATGTGAGAATTAGCTAATAAGAGGCTAGAGCTAATGGACCAGGCAGTGTTTAAATGAATACAGTTTCCATGTAATTATTTCGGGTAAAACCAGCTGGGTAAAGCTAACTGGGCAGCTGTAAGTGGGCTTGCAGCTCCTTTTACAATGATTGGCTGCCCAATGTGGTAACTAACTCCACATAAAACCTAAGAGGGCTTAAAAAAGAATTCTAGACAGAAATATAGAGTTTAACACAGCTTTTTGCTGTCTGCTAGAGAGTGCTGTAGAGAGATTTCCTGATTCAGCAAAAGCAACAGAAAAAAAGCCACGCCATTTTAAAACATGGCTTCCTGGGCCTTGCTGCAAGTTCAAACTCCGCCTATGGTGCATTTGTAGGCCTGGGTGTTTGTGTGTCTGCTCGGGATCAGGAGGAAAGTAGCTGAGACTATGCCTGTGGCTCAGCTCTTCCTGCACCTGGGCAGCTGGTGAGATCAGGCTTAGGCAAGCGGGGAGAGCATGGTGGATTTCTGCCACCATACACAGAGATGATTCTAGGCTGCGCAGTGCTCTGCCTGTCAGATTTGGATGAAACTCATATAAAAAGCTCATTCTCAGAGTTAAAGTTCTGAATGTGGCTCCTACCTGGAGGTGGAAAAAAGAAGCCATACAGTTTTAAAATGCTGGCTTTCTGGGCTATGCTCTTAGCATGACCTCTGTCTTTTGTGGGAGAAAGAGAATTTGGATGGGATTTTGTGAGTAAAATGCTACGGCTTACTTGATGGCAATGTGGACTGCTGTGTGTCTGGAACTATGTGCAGCTCAGAGACACAAGTGACTCAGAGGCACAAGCAGCTCCTCCATGGTTGCTGTGCTGTGAGCATGGCTCAGAGGCAGGAGCAGAGCGGCTCCACCATGATGAACTGTGCTGATCTCAGGCAGGACTGTTGTAATTATCATAATAACAGCACAGTTAAGGTTTAGACTGGCCAGGAAACAGTTGGTACCATATTTCTCCTACATGGTGAAAGCTAAAGTTTTTAAGAAGTGCTTAGCATTTTAAGAAGTGCTCCTGGACAGTAAAGAAGTACAGGTTCACAATAGGACAGATTCAGACATAAAAGACCTCTAAATTGGCCACAGTGGTAGATGAGTGTACACGGGCTTGGGAGAGAGAAGAAAAAGAATATAGAGAATAAAGTCAATGCTTTAAAAAGGGGGGGGGGTTAAAGTCTTTAAATAAAGTAAATTGATAGACAGAATAAAGTAAAGTGATAGAGTAAAAATAAGCCACTTAAAAATGGAAAATTCACAGAGAGTCTGGATTCTTTGTGTTATTGTGTTTTCTTTGAATTTGTTGACTGTAAAGGATCTAAGTACAGAGAGACATTTCATTATATAGACTGTCAAGCTAAACCAGAATGGATATCATAAGAGTATGATGACTTCAGAATTTGGGTCTAAGGATATGATGCTTGGAAAAGATGTTCTTCTTTTGTTTTCACAGAGGATGAGACCCTGTGGATTGCTTCTATCCCAATATGGTATGATAGACCATGCCTTCCTGAAAGGTTGCTGTGAACACCCTCGAAAAATTACTTCACTCTACTACCAACTGAGATGAACCTGGCACACAGGATACACCATAAAAGACCTGGTTACCAGTGCTACCATACAGCAGGAAGAAGTTTGAAGAGAACTAACTGCACCCATATTCCCAAATATTGTTTATAAATGTTCTTTTACATTTAAAGGGGGATATGATATAGATATGAATAATTTGCATTGGTATGGATTTTAAAGTCAATTTTGTTTATATATATATATATATATTTATATCTGATCTTGATTAAGGTATTGTGATTGTGTAGTTCATTTAAAATGTAATGTTTAATTAAGAAATATAGGTTGTTAATGGATAATCATCAATAATAGTCAAGCTTTTAGTCATGTTAGTTAGATTTTCTAGATATATAAAGATATATTTCAGTTAAATAGGCATTCTTCATATCTTTCAAAGACTACAGAATATAGCATTTAAAGTTTTAATAACTGAGGGCTTTTCATGGCAATGAGACACATCTGCTCCTGGCAGCACCAATCTACTTCAAGAGGAAGATGGGCATCAAAGAGACTCCTTATGGAGTTGGTTAGCCATTTGGGCAAGAAACTGCTCTTGCCTGGACTGTTTAACTGGATACAAAGGACCCACAGAAAGAGGACTGCTGAACTTGCCTAAAGGTGAGATGATCCTCCTTTAGGGTTCCTGATTCATGAAAGAGTCTGCGAGACATTCTGTAGGACACAGCAGATAATGACTGAACTGCCTTTGAAATTTCCTGATTCCTAGAAATGTCTGCTGGATACTATGGGCCTGTAGGCTGAAGATGGATGCCCCAATGATACAAAAGATCTTTAAATGACTGTACAGGCAGCGAGACATCTCTGTCATTTCTAGAGTTTTGGAAGTTGCTTACTTTTTGTTTACTTAGGTAATATTATATCCTTCTGGAGTCTTTGATGGAGCTGAAGAATGGTTAGTTATAGTTATAATTTTCCATTGTTATGATAAAATATAAGATAGATATAAATATTGTAGCCATAACTATTGCTTGATAACTGTTATGTGTAATTTTACTATGTTAAAGTGAAAGCCTTCCTTTTTGTTTAAACAGAAAAAGGGGAAATGATGTAGGAGGGTCTTTGGCTATGTGTTACTTTCAGTGGTTAAATAAAGACGCTGCCTTGGCCTTTTGATAGGTCAGCCCTTAAGTAGGTGGAGTAGACTGAACAAAATGTTGGGAGAAAGGAGACAGAGAGCTGCCACGTAGCCAGCTGCCAGGTCAGACATGCTGAATCTCTGCCGGTAAGCTACAGTCATGTGGTGACATATAGATTATTAGAAATGGGTTAATCAATATGTGAGTTAGCCAATAAGAGGCTAGAGCTTATGGGCAAGGCAGTGTTTAAATGAATACAGTTTCCATGTAATTATTTTGGGTAAAGCTAGCTGGGCGACTGAAAGCGGGCCCGTAGCTCCTTTTACAACATCAAAACTCACTGAAGTCAAATGATAAAGATTCCATAAACACTCCAGGTATTGAATCATGCAGATCTTGCCGAAGATACAGAGCAGCAGTATGTTATTTCATCCAAACTAGGAATTGGGAATGAGTTTGTAGGACCAAAGGAGTTAATTCACCTAGGTTCATTGAAAAACTACCACCACTATCCTCTTGTGTCTCACCTGCCTTAAAGCACATACTGAGATAAGACAATGTCTACATGCTTTGTTTTATGTAGAAAATTACGATAAGTGAAAGAGTGGAGAAAAGATGATGAGGGAACATTAAAGAAAATGTTATTGCAGTAAGTTAATTAGACTTAACCCTGATAAGAACTGTGATAGTTCATGGCCCCTCAAGAAACAGAACTATTAGCCACATGTGTATCCTAACATATACAAATAAAAATTGTTAAGTGTGTACATAGATGTGTTAAATTACTATCTTAACCTATATAATACTTATCTCACATGTAGCCCTCAGTTTGTGATTGTTTAGCTAACAGCTTCATTTCTGAACCCCTTTTTATGTTATAGAGCTATTTAATTTGTCTTCCAGCTCAACCATCCATTTTTTATCCACCTGTCTGTCTAGAGAAAGTTGCCTTGAAAATTAATTTGTTAGAATATGAAAGCTAAGAAATTCTACAGCCAACAATCTAGTAAACGAAGGACAGAGGTGGAATATCTTCAAGCACTCTGGTCCATAGGCCAAAGAATCATGAGCCCTAATTTCCAAGGGCCAGAGAAGATACAAGATACATATCACAATTAATGAAGACAGTACAATTGGCCCTTAATCTACATTTATTTTCTTTTTTAATCAAGGATTAAATGAAGCACAATAAAATTGACAAGAGCAACATTCTTTCCTGAGTCTACTGATATTGTTAAATTTCCAGAAATACCTTCATACATATACACACAAAATATTTTTTTTTAGTTAGATTTTTTTTTTAGTAAATTTTATTAAATTATAAAAGTTTCCATTTCCGCCCCCCCTCCCAACACCCTCCTACTCCCCCCACTCCCCCCCTCCTTCCCCTCCGTCCCCCAGGGCAGTCAGGGTTTCCTGCCCTGTGGGAAGCTCCAGCTCCCTCCCCCTCCCTCCAGGTCCAGGAAGGCGAGCGTCCAAACAGACTGGATCCCCAAAATCCAGCATATGCAGAGGAAACAGGTCCCAGTGTCATAGTCAATGGCTTTTCAGAAAGATCCCGGGCCAGCCACAGTCAGAGAATCCGGCCAAATTCCGAGAATCTGGCTAGATCACGTCCTCGTTCAGTCCCAGTCCGACTGGCCCTGGTAAACTCTCATCAGATCTGTTCCCTTGTATCAGTGGGTGATAGCATCCCTCGCAGTACTGATTTCGTCTTTCATGTTCCTCCTCCTTCCGCTCCCCCTCCGGACCTCGGGGGGCTCAATCCGGTGCTCCAATGTGGGCCTCTGACTGCATAGCCGTCCTTCGCCAGACGAAGGATCTATGGTGATAAGCAAAATATACATCAGTATGGTCATGGGCCACGGCCGATTCAGGCACCCTCTCCACTGTCCAGAGAGCAATCTGGGGGATTTCTCCTTGGACATGGGATCCCATATATAATCAAGTCTCCTGTAAACCCTAAAATGGCTCCCTTAGTTGAAATATATTGTTCCCTGATCCCATATTCATCCTACCTCCCTCCCCCCCCCATCCCCGGCCACCAAGCTTTCCCCGTTCCTCCCCTACTCCCTTCTCTCTAGCCAACTCCCCCTCCATCGACCCTCCCACCCCCCCATGCACCCGAGGTTACCTGGGACTCTTGTCTATTTCCTACCTCCTGGTGGATAGCTAAATAATCTTCATCAGGTTCATCTTCTTATTTAGCTTCTCTAGGATCACGAATAATAGGCTCAAAGACCTTTAATTATGGTTAGAATCCACTTATGAGTGAATACATACCGTGTTCCTCTTTTTGGGTCTGACTTACCTCACTCAGTAAAGCGTTTTCTATTTCCATCCATTTGCATGCAAAATTCAAGATGTCATTGTTTTTTACCGCTGAGTAAAACTCTAATGTGTATATGTTCCACACCTTTTTTAACCATTCTTCTATTGAGGGGCACCTAGGTTGTTTCCATGTTCTGGCTATTACAAATAGTGCAGCTATGAACATAGTTGAACAAATGCTTTTGTAGTATGTTAGGGAATCTTTAGGGTATATTCCCAAGAGTGGTATTGCTGGGTCCTGAGGGAGGTTGACTCCCAGTTTCCTGAGAAACCGCCACACTGATTTCCACAGTGGCTGCACGAGTTTGCATTCCCACCAACAATGGATGAGTGTTCCCCTCACCCCGCATCCTCTCCAGCATAAGCTATCGTTGATGTTTTTGACTTTAGCTATTCTGACAGGTGTAAGATGGTATCTCAAAGTGGTTTTGATTTGCATTTCCCTGATCGCTAAGGAGGTTGAGCATGACCTTAAGTGTCTTCTGGCCATTCGAAGTTCATCTGTTGTGAATTCTCTGTTAAGTTCAGTACCCCATTTTTTAATTGGGTTAATTAGAGTTTTAGTGTCTAGTTTCTTGAGTTCTTTGTATATTTTGGAGATCAGACCTTTGTCTGATGAGGGGTTGGTGAAGATCTTCTCCCAGTCAGAAGGCAGCCTTTTTGTCCTACTGACAGTGTCCTTTGCTTTACAGAAGCTTCCCAGTTTCAGTAGATCCCATTTATTCATTGTTTCTCTTATTGTCTGTGCTGCTGGGGTCCTACTTAGGAAGAGGCCTCCTGTGCGTAAATCTTGTAGACTACTTCCCACTTTCTCTTCTATCAGGTTCAAAGTGGACGGATTAATGTTGATGTCTTTAATCCATTTGGACTTGATTTTTGTGCATGGTGATAGATATGGATCTACTTTCATTTTTTTACAGGTTGACATCCAGTTATGCCAGCACCATTTGTTAAAGATGCTTTCCTTCTTCCATTGTATACCTTTAGCTCCCTTGTCGAAAATTAGGTGTTCATAAGTTTGTGGGTTAATATCTGGGTCTTCTATTCGATTCCATAGGTCGACTTCTCTGTTCTTATGCCAATACCAAGCTGTTTTCAATACTGTAGCTCTATAATAGAGTTTGAAGTCAGGGATGGCAATGCCTCCAGAAGTTCTTTTATTGTATAAGATTGTTTTGGCTATCCTGGGTTTTTTGTTTTTCCATATAAACTTGATTAATGTTCTCTCAAGGTCTGTGAAGAAGTTTGATGGGATTTTGATGGGGATTGCATTGAATCTATAGATTGCTTTTGGTAGAATTGCCATTTTTACCATGTTGATTCTCCCAATCCAAGAGTATAAGCTATTTGTGTGCCCAATAATTCACTGTAGCTGACACATAAAATTATGTATTACAGAAGCTATTGGGGAAACTATAATAAATATGATCCTGAATCTTCCTTCAGAGGGATGGAGAGGTTGACACATTTATTCAGCAAATCTGGTCTGCTATTTTTTTTTTTGTGGACTGTCCTTGAAGGGTATTAATTTTCGGCAACATCTGTTTGCATCTGTGTGCACTTAATAAAGATTCTGCTATTCATAGAAAACTCTTAAGGAGAGAGGCAAGAACCATTCACAGGAATGTTTTCAGATGATTCGGAGGTATGTGTGTTAAAAGAGTATGAGGCTGGGTAATGATAACATCCATTTAGACGCTTTTCCATATCTTGTCAAAGCTCTTCTTTGTATAATCATAAATCAATATAGCTTGTGGATATTGGGATTTTTTTAACATTCTTTGTTCATTTTACATTTAAAGCAGCTGACTTTTAGTGTCAAGAATTCCCCTTCTCCAGGCAATAAGCAATGCAGTCAGTTCTGACTCTCAGATCTCTGACTTCAAACTCCAACTATTTGCCAAACATCGTATCTTCTCAGAAAGATAAAAGTTGATTGACTTCTAAGCAAACAATGATACTAATCAATAGGGTCTGTCCAGAGACTCAACCACAAAAGATATTTCTCCACTTGAAAATAATTCTTTGACATAGAGCTCATTAGGTTGGTTTGTTCAGTGAGGTACACTGAAACCACTCAAGTTTTATAGCATTAAATAAATGCATTTGGGGATGGGGAAGTGATCTAGAGAAGAACAGAACATTAGAAACCTGTTCAAAGAAATGCTAGCAGATGGTCATGTTCTCTGGAAACAAATATGTATTTACATTCTCCCTTTTTACAGCTAACTGAAAACTTCATAAGGCAAGTATTGAGAACTATAGTGTGTTTAGTTGTGACTAAATTCTCTTTTAAGGATGCTGAAATTATTAATCTATTTTAATGTGGATACTCTCTATACAGCATTTGTCCAAGACAAATGCAGTCATATTTTAGAAAGCTTGTAGGTATTATATGGCTCATGGATACAATTTATACAAAGATTTAACCCAATTTTTGATAAGTGACAAATATTGCTAAAAGACTTTAGCACTAGAATAAACTATTTTGATTCTTCTATATGATGAATAAGCATATCGATGTGATAATTCTTGTAGAAAGTCTATTTGGCTGTGCAAGCCCTCTTTTTTAACTTAAAAATACCTTAATGGTACACAAAGTTATTTAAATCTTACACAAGGATATCTTTGTTAAATTGTTCTTAACGTGACATAATAAGCAAAAACAGTGGACTAGGGAGCTTTGGGGAAGTTGATTAATCTCTCCCTCTAACATCAGGTACTTTCACTGTTTTTCTCTTAGTTGCATATCAAGTGTATATTATGTTGGATTACTTGTTCTTCATGCAAATATTACAAAACTATGTACTTAAAATGTAATATTTTATTTCCAATAAGAATGTAATATTAGTAACAAATAAGTATGCAGTCATTGAGTAGAACTTTGTCAATTTTCCTAAATATGTTTAGCAATTATGTGTATATGTGTACATTTGAAAATGAAATAATAAAATACTTTGTTAGGTCAGTACTGATTAAAATGAGTTAAGATTCTTACACATCTGACATAAGCATTCATACTCAACATCAACAGATAAGATGGTCAGTGACAGATATGGAGAAGTTGAAGTGTTCTATCAGTCAGTGGGCTGGAAAATATTTCACTTCACATTTTTCTGTAAAAATTTGTGGCTCTTTTTCACCCCTGTTTATATCGACATTTATACTCATTCTATCCTATATCCATTCTCCTATAATATTCTCTGCTTCCGGCTTTGGATTTGACTTAGCATCCAAGCATATATATTAGGTTGAATCTCCAACTTTAGAAAGTTAAACCAAACCAACAAAAACACAAACCTCACAAACAAAAAGCCCCAAGATCTCAAGAATAAATTTCTTTCTGTTTTGGCTTTCTTTTATCTGTTGGAACATTTTATTGAAGTGTAACACACATACAAAATGTACTCAGATTTAAATGCATATGTCAACAAATTGTATTCTTATTAGTTCTTTGTGAGTTTCATACTCTATATCACATTCCCTTTTCCCAAGGCTCAAGGCTCATTTCAGAAGAAGACTATGGAGTTAGTAGAGACTGAGGGGGTAGATGACTACAAAGAATCATTATTCTGGGAATACAGCAGGGTAGAAGCACATATAGAGGTTATGATACATTTACAAGACCTGGGAAGACTCAAGTCAAACCAAACATGAAAAAGGGAGGTAGAAGTCCCAATATCTAGCAGAGAAGATATTGACAACTGATTCCTCCTGGCAGAGGTAAAATCAGTTTATTGTAAGCATGTGGCTCCTGGCTGGGTTGCCAGTGCCCAACATCATTTTAAACTTGGCATATCTGCATATTCGAAGCTCAGATAAGGAAGCAACCGATTGCCATAACTCTAAAAACTTTCAAAGGATAGAATTTCCCTGTCTGGTCAGTAGTCTCCCTACAAGGAGATAGTATTTTAATGTCTAACCACTTAGGTTTATTTTCTTTGGAAATTTATACACAGCATGCATACCTTTTGGGACTTGATTCCTTTTATCAAGAATTTGTGAAAATAATATTTATTTTAATACATATTTAGAAATTATTCATTCTTCCTGCTGAATGATAACCTATAGTTTAAACATAGTATAGTTTACTTTTATTATTTACTGTTGAAAGACATTTTGGTAGTTTCCTATAAGGGGATATTAGAAATTATATGACATATTTACTTATGCCTTTTAACTAGTATATGTAGGTATTTATTTTGAGTACAGACTTGGGAGCAGAATTTCTGGATTATAAGATATATGCATGTTCTTGTATACCAGACATTGTATAAAGCATCTTTCAGAATGATTATATTAATTTACATGAATACTCTAGTAACTAGAGGGTTTTTATTGGCTTCCATTCTTGCTCTGTGAGCAAAATTTCCAATTTATCAGCCCAAGTGGTTTGTTTGTGGATGCAAAAGAAAAAAGTGTGTGACCAAAAGGACAAGTTTCTGCTATTTTTCCAACAAAGACTTTAAGTCTGAGAACTAGAAGAACAAGGTATCTGAAATCCAGTTATATGACAGAAAACTCAATCAGGTGCAGGATTTTTGTTCAATGGGAAGAGTCAAATCTCTAAAAACCTTGAAAAGATTATGAGACTGAACTTTAAGACTTTAAGGCTTTGAAGACAGAAATTGAAGAGGATACCAGAAAATGGAAGGATCTCCCATGCTCTTGGATTGGTAGGATCAACATAGTAAAAACAGCAATACTACCAAAGGCAATCTATAAATAGAATGCAATCCCCTTCAAAATCCCAACAAAATTTTTCACAGACCTTGAGAGAACAAAAATCAACTTTATATGGAAAAACAAAAAAACCAGGATAGTCAAAACAATATTGTACAATGAAGATACTTTCAGAGGCATTACCATCCCTGACTTCAAACTCTATTACAGAGCTACAGTAATGAAAACAGCTCGGTATTGCCATAAAAAAAGAGACGTCGACCAATGGAATCAAATCGAAGACCCGGATATTAATCCACAAACCTATGAACACCTGATTTTTGACAAAGAAGCTAAAATTATACAATGGAATAAAGAAAACATCTTTAACAAATGGTGCTGGCATAACTGGATGTCAACCTGTAGAAGAATGAAAATAGATCCATATCTATCACAATGCACAAAACTCAAGTCCAAATGAATTAAAGACCTCACACTAAACCTGATAGAAGAGAAAGTGGGAAGTAGACTGCAATATATGGGTACAGGAGACCACTTCCTTCATATAACCTCAGCAGAATAGACAATAAGATCAACAACGAATAAATGTGACCTCCTGAAACTGAGAAGCTTCTCAGCTTCTCATTACGACAAAAAGACAACCTACTGAATGGGAGAATATCTTCACCAATCTCACATCAGACAAAGGTCTGATCATCAAAATTTATAAAGACCTCAAGAAACTAGACTTTAAAATGCTAATCAACCCAATTAAAAATGGCATACTGAACTGAAAGGAGAATTTTCAACAGAAGTTCAAATGACCAAAAGATACTTAAGGTCATGTTCAAACTCCTTAGCAACCAGGGAAATGCAAATCAAAACAACTCTGAGATATCATCTTACACCTGTCAGAATGGCTAAAATCAAAAACACCAATGATATTCTGGGAGGATTTGGAGTAAGGGGAATACTCATCCATTGCTGGTGGGAATGCAAACTTGTGCAATCACCTTGGAAATCAGTGTAGGGATTTCTCAGGAAATTTTGAGTTAACCTACCTCAAGATTCAGCAATACCACTCTTGGGAATATACCCAATAGATGCCCAATCATATTACAAAAGCATCTCTTCAACTATGTTCATAGCAGCATTATTTGTAATAACCAGAACCTGGAAACAACCTAGATGCCCCTCAATGAAAGAATGGATAAAGATAGTGTGGAATATATACATATTAGAGTACTACTCGGAGGTAAAAAACAATGACATCTTGAATTTTGCATGAAAATAGATGGAATCAGAAAACACTATCCTGAGTGAGATAACCCAGACCCAGAAAGATGAATATGGTTTGTACTTACTCATTAGTGGACTCTAGCCATAAAAATGGGCATTGAGCCTATAGTTCACAAGCCTAGAGAAGCCAAATAATAAAGCGAACCCAAAGAAAAACATATATAGATCCTCCTGGAAATTGGAAGTAGACAAGATTGCCATGCGAAAGTTGGTAGCATGGGGGTGGCATGGGAGGAAGGGGAGAGCGGGAGAAAGAAGGGAGAAGGGAAGGATTGGGGAGAGTTTGGGGGAGTGGGAGGGTTGAGATGGAGGAAGGGCAGATATAGAGCAGGAAAGAAGGTATCTTAATTAGGAGAGCCATTTTAGGGTTGGCAAGAGACTTGGCTCTAGAGGGGATCCCAGGTGTCCATTGGGATGTCCCCAGCTAGGTCCTTGGGCAGCAGAGGAGAGGGTGCCTGAACTGGCCTTGCCCCATAGTCACACTGATGAATATCTTGAATATTACCATAGAACCTTTGTCCAGCAATGGATGGAGATAGAGACAGAGACCCACTTCAGAGCACTGGACTGAGCTCCCAAGGTCCAGTTGAAGAGCAGAAGGAGGGAGAAGTTGAGCAAGGAAGTCAGGACCGTGAGGGTTGGTCCACCCACTGAGACAGTGTGTCTGATCTAACGAGAGCTCACAAAATCCAGCTGGACTGCGACTAAATGAGCCTGTGATCAAACCGGACTCTCTGAATGTGGCTGACAATGGGGGCTGACTGGGAGGCCATGGATAAAGGCACTGAGACTTGTTTCTATTGTATGTACTGGCTTTTTGGGAGCCTAGTATGTTTAGATGCACACTTTCCTAGGCCTGGATGTAGGTGGGGGGGAGTGCTTTGAACTTCCCACAGGGCAGGGTACCCTGTCCTCTCTTAAGACTGGAGATGGAGGGAGGAGGGAGAGTGGGAGATCAGGAGGGGAATGGGAGGAGACGCGGAAGTGGAAATTTTTGAATGGAAAAACAAATAAAAAATAAATAAAAAATAAAATAAACAAACCTTGGAAAGAAAAGGGAATTTGAATTTAAAAAACAGACTCAGATGTGTACTCTGGTCCAGCCATATTCATATTCTTAGTCATGCAGAAAGGGAGTAAGCCTTGTCCATCAATTTTGTTTTGGCATTTGGTAGCTGTATAGAAAATAAAATGCAAAGTAAGGCCAAGTCATTCTTTCTACTTATGTGAGAAATCACACAGGACTTTGTTGTATTTCAGTCTCAAAGTCTTCTAGGTATGCCTGATAACAGATTTCACTCACTATTATCATTTTTCATCCCTGGGTTTATGTTAGGAAATATAAGTCCTGAACAGAGACAGCTACGACTGACTAAAGCTACCAAAAACCTTCCTCAACTCTGTATGTAGTAAAAAGGGAGCCAGATTCCATGTGGAAGTTAGCACCACCACACACTCACTATTAGAATATCTCATTTTCTAAACTGATTTTTGCATGAGCTTTCCAGGAGTATTTAAAATAGAGAAAGGCCTGGCTTCAGCTTAGATTTTGTCTTGCTTCACTTGCTACTTCACTACATGTTCTCTCATTTGTTCACTCCCCAAGTGCTCTTCCAGATTTAGCAATGCCCTAACTGTGGTGCAAAACACCGAGGATAAAACTATCAGGCAATAGATTGGACCCCTGTGTCCTTGAAATTTAGAATTTGTTAGGGGCTTGTGTTGGAATAGGAACTGCAAATCATATATTGATTACAACAATAACAACAAAGAAACCATCCTAGTTTACAGTATGCTCTAACTATACTGAGTGCTCAATGTGAAAATAATGATGTGCATTGGAAGTTTACTCTATGAGTGTAGACACAAAGCCAGATAATGAATGTTTTAAGGAAAAACTGATCCAGCTGTGAGTAAGCTCCCCTTGTTATAACTATATTTATAGGTAACAACACGGTCCAATTAGTGTCCTGAAATTAGCACATGTTGCTTCTGGGATGGTGTCATCTAATCTCCTCTGCTGATGTGTTTATTTGTAATGTGGTATCATTACTTCTTGCAATTTACGTTATATGGTTACTTTAGTCATCAAGCAATGTAATTAAACTGAAAAAAAGTTTAACAAGTCTGTTTGGCACTATGTAAGACATCATTACTGTTATAATAGATAATACTAAATATAAAGTCATAAGCTAACAAGTATTCCCTGGATTTATGTCCATTTTCCAATGTAAAAATGGACTTTTCTTTTCTTCAGTTGTTTTGCCTTTTTATATACTTTTCACTATTAACTATACTAAAAATTCTGCAAAACAGAGTGTTGACCAAAAGATTGAGTCTCCTGATTCATTTAAGTTTAAATGAGTTAAATCATCTACCAGATGCCTCATAGTAAAATAGATTGACAGCTGAAACTAACCAGAAATACTAAAGAAATATCATAGTGATGTAAATTAAACAAAGTGTATTTGTTTGTATTTGAACAATAAAAATGTTTTACAATTAGGTAGTATTTTGGAGTAAAGTTGGTTTTGAATAGCCCTACTGAAAAATATATATGTAGGTAGGTTTCGTTTATAGCCTGAAAAGCCAGTAGCATAAGTGTAGTCCTTCTCATACTTGTTCCCCATCCTAAGGTTACTGTATCTCTTTCCTCTTACCCTTCTTGCTATGTGTTCTTAATTGTGATAATGGAATGTATTGTTTGCCCAATATAATTTGAACAGTGAGCTTTTCCATGCCATGCCTGTGGGAGAGTCTACATACTATTTTTAGGCCACTGAAATTAAGGTAGTATCCCACAGGACACTATCCAACTGACTTCCTTTTTAACTCACATGGACCATATATTACTAAATAACAATGACCAAAAAAAATGAAGTAAAATAAATAACTAACTCAACAAGGAAAACAAAGTTTGTGAACTGAAAACTGGTAAGAGGACACAAAAGCCGTGAACTCAAGTCTCAGAAAGCATTGTGGTTTAATGTGAAATGTCCTCCATAGGCTCAAGTCTAGAAACACTTGCTCTCCAGCTGGTGGCGCTGTCCAGGGAACTCACAGAATCTTTTAGGGACAGAGTCTTGCTGGAGGAAGTATGCCTCTTAGAGTGGGCTTTGGGGTTGTATAGGCTCCTCCCACTCCCTGTTCTTTCTCTCTCAGTTTCCGTACCTACCAATAGAATGGAATAAACTTGCCTCATGCTGTCTTACCTTCCTCCACCATAATGAATTCTATAATTCTTGAACTGCAAACCAAATTATACCCTTTCTCCCTTAAATTTATTTTCCCAAAGTATGTTACCACCTCAAAAGAAATGAAAACAAGATAGAAAGAAGTCTTCTTACATTAAAACTAAAAGCATATTCCATAAATCTGAGTATTCTCTCCAAAATGTTTATATAGTTTCAGATTGTAAAACTTCAACAATATGTTTAACTACTTCAGTAAACAAAATAATGGACACTGATGTTCATAGCATATTAACTTTTGCAAAATATTTTAGGATTCCTACCATGTTTCCCTTTCTATTTGAGCGAAAACCGAATATAAAACATTTAAGAAAAATGTGAACTAGTATGTTTTATATTTTGAGGAAGAAAGTACTGAAAATTGATTTTAAAAGGAAAGAATACAAATCCCAGACCTAATCTGTAATGCTCATTCATGCTTCTTCAACAATCTGGAAAAGTATAGGTTTATTGACAGAGAAAATGAAACTAATAGTTGCTGTGTTTATCTGTTCCAAATTTTTCTTGTTTGTGTGATACTGATTTGCATATCAGAATTTATAGCTCAGAAAATTTTGCCTTTTTCAAAGCATTTTGCTACTTAAAGACTTTCAAATTTAGAAAATTTCATGTTAAAAACATTTAATATTCCTGTTTTCTATAGTGGAGTATTTAAAAATAAATTATAGACCATGAGATTTCTTTGAAAAATGCTTCATTTTGCAACTCTAAGAAGACATACTACTATATAGTCGCAATATCATTTGTACACTTGAAAAAATTAATTGTTTCCTAATGACAAGTAATACTTGATCTTTATTCACATTTTTGCAGTGGTCCCTGGTGTGTGTCTTTTTACAGTCAGCTTGTAGAAATGTAAAATATCTATTACAATTATTAATGAAGTCTGAATTCTTTTAAGTTACAACAACTGTTACAACCTCTTTTCCTGACAATTAATTTTAATAGGACAATTGTTGTTAGGATGCTCCACTTTTTGTAAAAAGAAATATTAGGGATATGGATGTAAGAGGACTCACAGGTAAAGAGTATCAGAGAGGTTGAATAGATCAAACTGATTATGTACAAGTACAAAATGTCATAAGGGAATATGTACTGGCTGATTTTGGGTGTCAACTTGACATAAGCTAGAATCATCAGAGAGGAAGGATCCTCAATTGAGGAAATACCTTCAGGAGATCCAGCTATAAGATATTTTCTTAATTACTGATTAGTGCAGAAAGGCCTAACCCATTGTAGGTGATGCCATCCCTGGGCTGGTGGTCCTGGGTTCTATAAGAAAGCAGATTGAGAAAGCCATGAGGAGCAAGTCAATAAGCAGCACTACTCCATGGCCTGTGCATCAGCTCCTGCCTCCAGGTTCCTGCCCTGAGTTTTTCCAATGAAGGACTATGATCTGGAAGGGTAAGCCAAATAAACCCTTTGCTCTCCAATTTGCTTTTTGGTAATGGTATATCGTTGTAGCAATAGAAACACTAAGACAGAACCTCTGTACAGTTAACATAAGCTAATAAAACATATTCCAAAAGAATGGCCATTATTTTAAGTTATCTGTTTTCTCATGGTGCTTAAAATTTTTCTATCATTGCCTTTATTTCCTGATTAAGAGAAGTAAGATTTATAGGCCTGATTTTTAAATATTTATTTTTAAAAACTACCTTTCCTCATTTTACATACCAATCTCAGTTCCCACTCACTCCCATCCTCCCACTCCCTCTACCTTATCTCCATCCAACCCTCCATCCACTCCTCAGAGAGGGTAAGGCTTCCCATGGGGAATCAACAAAGTCTAGCATGTTGCTTTGCGGCAGGACCAAGGCCCTCCCCACTATATCTAGGCTGAACAAGGTATCCCTCCTCCAAAGAGAATGGTTCCAAAAAGTCAATACATGCAATAGGGATAAATACTGGTCTCATTGTCAGTGGACTCACAGCCTGCCCCAGCCTTACAACTGTCACCTACATTCAGAGGGCCTCGTTTGGTCCTATGCTAGTTCCGTTGTTGTCAGGCCAGAGTTGGTGGGCTCCCATTAGCTCAGGTAAGTTGCTTCATTGGGTGTCCCCATTATGGTCTTGACCTCCTTTCTTATATTCTCTTTCTTCTCACTCTTCGAATGGACTTTGGGAGATTAACCCCTTACTCTGCTGTGGTTCTCTGTGTGTTTCCATCAGTTGCTGACTGAAGGTTCTATGATGACATTTTAAATTGTCATCAGTCTGACTACAGGGCAAGGCCAGTTTGGGCACCCTCTCCACTATTGCTTAGGGTCTTAGCTGGGCTCATCCTTGTAGATTCCTGGGAATTTCTCTACAGCCAAGTTTCTTGCTAACCCCATAATAGCTTCATTACTCACACTTTCTCTTTTCTTGCTCTCAGTCTCTGTTTTTCCCTCATTCTGACCACCCTCTTTCCTCAAGTTCTTCTCCCCTCTCTCATTCTCCCAACCTCTTCCTCTTCCACCCTCCCTTTTCCTCCTACCCCCATGCTCCCAATTTTCTTAGGAGATCTTGTCTATTTCCCCTTCCCAGGGGATCTATGTACATTTCTTGTAGGTCCATATTTCTATATGGTGTGACAGCCAAGTTCTCAGGCCATAGTTGGTACCCAGAGCAGTCACATACCCTGCCAGACAGGCTGTCACTACCCTAACAAGAGCTCAGGATATATTTCACCTTTTCTTTTGTAATTATGTAGATTGCCTAAGATGAGGTGTGAATTCCAAGCTAGTGAAGAGCTGTGGACAAACGTGACTGTAGTCCTGCTACCCCAGAAACAGAATGTTAATGAACTTCCACCATAGTTTACCTTGGGGGATAAAAGTTGTTTGGATAATTAAAATAGTTTATAATGGGGCATCAGACCCCAACAAAGTGGTGCCTGCAACGTGGGAATGACCGCTGAACCCGGAGAAATGCCAGAGAAGTGACCAGAAGTACAGAGAACATGAGGAACACACAAGAAAAAAATTCACCACACTTGGATACGTGAGTAGTGAGCATTCAGATAATTTAGCGGAACAGTA
This sequence comes from Myodes glareolus, assembly GCF_982192425.1. Taxonomy (NCBI): domain Eukaryota; kingdom Metazoa; phylum Chordata; class Mammalia; order Rodentia; family Cricetidae; genus Myodes; species Myodes glareolus. The sequence goes on from NC_142053.1 coordinate 139,176,296, forward strand.
ATATTGGGAGTAAAGTTTGTAAATATAGAAATATGGGACAAGAAAAAAACAATCGATTGGTTATACAGTTGATTGGAGATATATTAAAAGATAGAGGAGAGAGAGTACAGCAGGATCAGATAAAAGAATTTTTAGAATTCATAGAGAAGATATGTTTCCCCTTCCCAGGAAATTCCTTGTATCCCTCTTTGGATGGTCGTTGTTAACTAGAATCTCTGGTATTTTGGATTATAGGTTGGTTATTCTATACTTTACTCTTAATAACTCCCTATGAGTGGATACATACCATGTTTGTCTTTCCAGGTCTGGGTTACTGCATTCACAATGATTTTTTTCTAGCTGTATCCATCTGCCTACAAATTTATAAGATAAAACATCAGCCTAGAGAATGGGAAAGATCCTCACCAACCACACATCTTACAGAGGGCTAATCTCAAAAATATATAAGAATATATATTAAGAAGCTCAACATCAAAATAGCAAATAATCCAATTAAAAATGGGATATAGATCTAAACAGAGAATTCTCAACAGAAGAATCTCAAATGGCTGAAAGATACTTAAAGAATTGCTCAACATCCTAAGTCATCAGGGAAATGGAAATCAAAACAACTCTGAGATACTATCTTACACCTGTCAGAATGGTTAAAAACCCTGAGGACAGTTGATGTTGGAGAAGCTGTGTAGTAAAGGGAACACTCCTCCACTGATGGTGGGAGTGTAAACTTGTGCAGCCATATGGAAAATAGGTGTAGTGGTTTCTTAGAAAATTGGTATACAACCTACCTCAAGACCCAGGTATACCAATTTGGGGCATTATTGAGCCAAAATTATCTCAGGATCTATACCTCTAGGCCTGTAGAATAGAGAAAAGCCTGGCTGGAGTCTGAGGGAACCGAGTGAGGATGAGACAGCAAAAACTAGGTAGATGCCCTTCCAGCCTGAAGGAGGGCTTGGCTGTCTCTCATTGGCTGGAAGTACCCCCATATCACAGGATGTCACTTAACCTATATAAGCATCAGCTTATATAGGTTAAGTGAGACTGAGGTGTAGGATTTACATTATAGATGTATAGATGTATCAATTGGGGCTGGACAATCCATGATCAGTGGCTCCTTGTATTTTGACAAGTTGTAGCCATCAGCTGCAAAGAGAAATTTCATTGAAATGAGAGCTACACTTAACTGTTTGTACAAATATAAGTATTTATAATTCAGTTAGAAATTATATTGGCTTAGAAAAGTGGTTTATGTTCTTATAACTTTGCTAGCCCTGGATTTTCAGTTAGGTATACGAAGAAGGATGCTTAAATGAAATCCCACACTTGTTCAGAACTGAATATAATAGATGGTTATTTATTTAGGGGTGGACTCATAGATCACAATGCTCTGCTCAAACAGGGAACAGCAACCAAATGCTGCAGCCAGAAAAGAGAGAGCAGATGCATGCTTTATATCAGCATATATAATATATGAGGCCCCGACCAAGTGGGTGGTTAACTTAAAGGCTACTAGCTGCAGGAATTCCTACAGAAGATATATAGGCATAATTTTACTCTTATTGAGTGGGCATTAAATCCAATAAGACAGCTGTTGGTTACCATCAAGGTATGAGTGCCACTATTGTACTTTAAGTGATACCAAGCTGGATACTGTTGTGCTTATACGCATCACAGCTGGTAGTATTATTTGTATTATTGATTACTTCCCTTCTTTGGGAGCTTGCATGGCAAATTTCAGTACTACAAAGCTAGTTCTCAGGGTAGAGGCTTTCGGGTCACATCTAGCTTTAATACCTCTTAGTCCTCTGTCCAAATTACATAGTGTTTTAAGCAATAGTGATTTACCTTTAACTTCTTGGAGGCAACCAAAGGCAAGAGCAAAAGCCTATATTAGTTTGGGACTCTTCTGGACCTCCTTGATCATCAACTTGAAAGGTTTTTCATGCCTAGTACCATGGATTTTGTTAGATAGCTTATGGTCCATAAGGGGTATATTATTACTCCAAGTGTCATAACTTCATTACATATATTATTTTTCTACAAACTTCAGTTCCCAATAATAAGATTCTTTCTCAAGGAAAAGGAGAATATATATGTCATATATCATATATGTGTTATATATATATATAAAATATTGTTTATATTTATACATACATTTATGTCTATTATATGTGATTTTAGGCAAATATAAAATAATATATAACTTGTTACATATTTTTCAAACTTTCTTAATGTTGTTTACTGCTATTAAATTATTTTTCATTTACTCCATGTTCTATACTCACTTTTGAAATTTTCATGCTAGGAGCTATAAAAAGTGAGAACCAGCAGGGGTTCTCTTTCTACATCAGGGTTACCTCACTCAATTTAATCTACTCCATTCCCAACCATTTATCTGAAAATTTAGGACTGTATTCTTTCTTTATAACAGGGTCTTGTAAAAAGAAGTATGTTGGAGGACGTGCCACTTGTTGGTTCCCAACCGCCCAGCTAGCTTAGACACAAAATAATCACACAGAAACTGCATTCATTAAATCACTGTCAGCCTATTAGCTCTAACTTCTTATCGGCTAACTCTTAAATATTAATTTAACCCATCTCCATTAATCTGTGTATCACCACATGCAGTGGCTTACCAGCAAATTCCGGCATGTCTGGCTCTGGCTGCGGCTCCATGGCATCTCTCTCACTTCACCTTCCTCCTCCCATGCTACAGGCCAAGCCACTTCTTTATTCATTAACCAATAAAAGCAGCACATAGACAGAAGGACCTCCCACACTAGAGGTATTAGTCAATTCAAATCAAATTAATTGTTAAGATGAGGGCTGAATTGAAACTAAGCTTTCACAGACTGTCCACTCTCCAATGTTATGAAGAGATTCATTAAAGTTAACTATGACTGTCCCCTCTCCAATATTGTGAAGGAATTCATTGAAAAAGATTATGACTGTCCCCTCTATAGTGTTGTGAAGGAATTCATTGAAGGTAATTATGGATGCCTGAGTCAGTTTTTACAAATTAACCTTATATAAAATCTTCCTGTGATGTACTTACGGTTTTGCTCTTTTGTAGTTAAGAATTCATGAAAAATCCCCCTTAAATTGCTGCCCTTGACTGCTAAAGCTACTTAATAAAGGCACAGAAAAGAGTTTTTCATTTATTATTTGTGTCATTTTATTGAAAAAGACTTGATCAACAATGTGTTTGCTATTCCAGCAAGCCAGCATTCAGAGGAAATACTGTTCTTCCCTTGACTCACAGTCTCCAGTTTTCATGGTCCTCTGAATTAGTTTCTAATTTCCCTGGTTTACACATAAACTCTCTGTCGTATTTCAATTACATACCTGCATTCTACATACATCTCATAATTTTTAAAGATTATCCCATTGCTTCCTTTTATCCTAAACAACCCCACACCTCTTTCACAGGAACACACACACACAAACACACACACATGCCTCTTCCAGCTATTTAATGCTCTTTATAGTTTATCAATTAGTTTTAAATAATAAAGCTGCAAAACTGAAATCATAACCATGTAAAGCAATAAACTGAGGAAATAAGAATCTTGACACAAAAAGGCTAGTTTGGAGAGAGAGAGAAAAAGTGAGTGAGAGAGAGAACATTGCAGACCTACCAATAGCACAAGAGAGCCCTCAGAGACTAAATTAATTCTGTTCTTCTTCTAAGAATAAAGAAAGAAATCTCATTTTCTCAATGTCAGAATCATTTTCTCAGATTTTCAGTTCCTTGTACCAGTTACCATGAACTCTGCTTTCTTTTTCGTTTATAAAATTTCCATATATTTTCATCCTACTAGCTTTGATCTGTCTGACTAATAATAAGCAGCTTTTTTTGACTCCAACAAAACAGACTGGGAATATGGTATAAACAGATAATCTCTCCCTGTTTCTCTCCCTCCCCTTTTCCTTGAGAAAGTCTTAACTACTGTGAACTGAAGTTCCCAGAAAATGTTAGTATCTGTGTTCATGATTCTGCATGGCCTGGTTGATTAGGATTTATTAGAAACTCTGGCTGATTAGAATGCCTGAAAGGAGAAAGTTGAGATGTAGATTGAGAGCAAAATCTTCTTGCATTTTATGATGGCTAGTTTGTACGTCAGCTTGATACAAGCTAGAGTCATTTGACAAGAGGGAATCTTGGTTGAGAAACTTTTATCAACAGATTTCCAAGTGGGTGACACTGTGGGTTAGTTTCTCAATTGAAACTAACTTCACTGTGGGTGGTGCAACCTCTGGCTTGGTAGCTCCAAATGGGTATTCTTTTATGGCTTCTACATAAGTTTTTGCCTTTTGGTTCCTGCCATGAATTTCTACCCAGAGTGTCCTGGATGCCAGAATACAAGCTGTAAGAGACATAAACCCTTTCATCTCTGAGTTGCTATTGATTGTAGGGTTTTGTCACAGCAATAGAAACTCTACAGCTATACTTAGCACCTTTGAGCACTTCTCTGTCCAAGCTAACACACTTACGAACAACATATGGAAATTCGTGGTGTATATTAAACATATTACTAGCTTTTACCAAGCCCCTAAACTAGAAGAAATTCAACAGAGACCTTGATTTGCTGTGAGCCACACAACCTAAAACTTCCCCCAATGGAATTGGAAATCAGTTTGATAAATGAATTTATGACTTTCTTTTAATGCGTACTACAAAGACTGCATGAAACTGTTAACAAAATGTGTTATTCTGGATAGCCAGAATCTTTGTTCCTGGGTCATGGTCACTCACATTTGGCTCAAGGATAAACTTTCTCTTGATTTCTTTGATGTGTCAGTACTGCATAGATCAGCCTGGCTTCCACCTTATAATCATCCTGCCTCAGCTTACTGAGTGTTGGCTTTACAAATATGAGCCACTACACATGTGGTTTATCTATTAGTTTATAAAATTCACAAAATGAAAACAAATGAAAAGAATGTTTTCTCCTTATTTTGGTGAATCAGAAAAATTTTGCTGTGGACAGATAAACTCACAAGCTTATTTGAGTGATAGGAACTGCAGTGATTCTGTATACTTTTAAAAAGTATTTATTTACTTATTATGTATACAATATTCTGTATTACAGATGGTTGTGAGCCACCATGTGGTTGCTGGGAATTGAACTCAGGACCTTTGAAAGAGCAGGCAATGGTCTTAACCTCTGAGCCATCTCTCCAGCTCCCTCTGTATACTTTTTTGATTTTATTTTGTGCTGCGTCCTGAAGTATGATGCTGATCAAGTTTGACTTTTTGTTTTTATGGCTGAACAGTTCAAACTAAATTGGAAACCCACATAGAATAATAGCTTAGGAATTTGTAGTACATAATTTCCCACAATGTTTATTTTTTTTCTATTTTCATTTTCCAAAATGCCCTTCCTTTTATTTCTTTTCTGGTTCTCACTTAAGTCCATATTACACAATGTTGTTGTACAAGAGCTTACAAATAAGTATAAACAAACGAGTTGATAACTTCCATTCTAGGCTTTGGATGTGATTCATCCTCTTCAAAATATTTATTATTACACATTTAATTTGTCCACAGCATGGAAAGTTTGTGAGACCTACAAAAGGTAATTAGGTCAGTAAGGGGGCACTTATGCAGCTCTCAGCAGACTACAGTTGTTACCTGGGGAAGGGTTTGTTGGAAAGTGAGTTTAGCTCCTATTTCTTGGCTCTCTTCCAAGTCATTTCATCTGACCTTCTAGCTTTTACCATGCCATGATGTAGAAAAAAAGCCTTCACCAGATATGACTGCTGTGTCTTACATGTCTAGCCTTCAGACATTGAGTTAAATAAATCTTTATGATGGTCCATTTTCAGAGGATAGTGCAAGACTCCATCAAAGAGCTTAGTGACTAACTGTTGTGTGTACGAGTATGCTCTAAGAGAAAGTATGTTGGGGTTTTATTCATTATTGCTCTTGGTATCATCTATCAATACATGCTCTTTATGTACATGAAATCTTCAAAGTCTATAATACTACTTACATATAAGAACACATTTTATATGACATTATATACAAAATACTCATTGTTGCATCACTTTTCTTTGTCTAGCTCAGAAAACATTTATATTAAAATATTTTTTATCTATTTCCAATGTCACTCAACAAGATTACTGTTCTAATCATTTTTTAAAAGTAGTTTTAGTGTGAACATTTTTAACATTCTCAAAAAGGTACCTTTTTATATATCTGCTGTCTAGTTTCAAAAATTGTGAATGTATGGCAAATTATATTTTATTTACATTCCTGTCTATTTCATTTACCCATCTCCTATTTGATTATTTTGAATTAGATCCCAGACTTTATAAAATATTTAAGTATTCCAGAAAACTAAGGGATAAGAAATCTGTATATCTTGCATTTTTGTTCTATTATAATTAAAAATGTGTTATTTTTCACTTATATTATTTCATAGAAGCTATATGTAAGTGTTTCATCTTCTACCTATAAGGAAATTTTATAATGTAAGCAAAATATTTTCTTTCTGAAAAACTTTACTTGGGCACTAGATAATGTTAAAAAATATCCTTGATTTTCTGCTTTAAAAACAACAACAACAACAAAAACTATATCAGGCTTCTTTTGTGCCCCTTGCAGATCTTCCTCTTTAATCATCCTTCCACACAATAATAACTTTATCACTGCTTCCAACTCCAGCAGGCATTCTCTGGGAACCTCCAACTCAATGCTTCACTTCATAGAACCAATAAATAAATCCCAAACTGAGGGAAATATGGAAATGAAAATTTTAGGAACTTCTTAGAGAAAAGCTTCACGGCAGAATATAACAAGTGGAAGAGAGAATCTCAGGCATTAAACACATGATAGAAGAAATGGATATCTCTGTCAAAGAAAATATTAAATCCACAAAACACCAGGCATAAAATATTCAGGATTTCTAGGACATTATGAAAAGAACAAATATAAGAATAGGAAAAGAAGAAGGATAGGACACCTAGGTCAAAGATACAGGAAGTATTTTCAACAAAACCATGGAAAATTTTCTCTAATGAAAATTGTAAATCAATAAACATAATTGACCATATAAACAAACAGAAAGAGAAAAAAACACGGTAATCTCATTAGATACAGAAAGTGCCTTTGATAAATTACAGCATCTCTTCATGATTAAAGTCCTGGAGAGATCAGTAATATAATAATTTGTATCAACATAATAAAGAGAGTTTACAGCAAGCCTATAGGCAACATCAACATAAATGGAGAAAAATTCAAAGCAATTCCACTAATACCAGAAACAATACAAAGTTGTCCAGGCTGTTCATACCTATTCAATATAGTAGTTGAAGTCTTAGCTGAAGGAGGTCAAGTGGATACAAATTAAAAAGTAAAAAGTCAAAGTACCATTACTTGCAGATGATATGATAGTATATATAAGTGATCCTAAAAATTCTATCAGGAAATTTCTACAGCTGAGAAACACACTTCCAGCAAAGCAACCAAATACCAAATTAATTAACAAGAATTATAGCCTTCCTGTACAAATGACAAATGGACTGATAAAGAAATCAGGGAAACAACACCTTTCACAATAGCCTCAAATAATATAAAAATATCTCAGGGTAACTCTCACCAAGCTAGTGGAAGACTTGCGTGATAAAAACTGTAAGACATTCAAGAGAGAATTTGAAGAAGATATCAGAAGATATAAAGAACTCCCATCCCATGATTATGGATTGATAGGATTATTATAGTAAAAATAGCTATCTTACCAAAAGGAATCTACAAATTCAATGCAACCACAATCAAAATGCTGAAACATTTCTTCACAGACAATGAAAGGACAATTGTCAGTTTCATCTGGAAACACACATACACACAGAATAGCTGAACTAAAACTGTTCGAAGTCTCACGATTCCTGATTTTAAGATGTGGTGCAGGAGAATTGTCTGTATTCTGTCAATCATGTTTTAAATAAACGCTGATTGGCCAGGCAGGAGGTGTAGGTGGGAAACCCAGACAGGAAGTGGAAATGATGCAAGGAGAGCAGGAGGAATTCTAGGGAGGAGAAAGCTGATTCCCCCACTCCTGCCCAGATCATCGAAGCAGCAGGATGTGAGCTGCCCCACTGAAAAAGGTACTGAGCCACATGGCTAACATAGATCAGAAAAATGGGTTAATTGAGATGTGAGAGTTAGCCAGTAAGAAGCCTGACCTAACAGGCCAATCAGCATTATAACTTATAGAGATCTCTTGTGTGATTTTACTTTGGGACTAAACACCTGGGGAAACAGGGCAGGACAAGAACACAAACAAGCAGGCCCAGTCCCTTCATGTTACAAAGATGTACTAAAAAGCTAGAGTAAAAAAAACAGCATCTCACTGTCACAAAAACATTCATATTGATCAAGTGAATCGAATTGAATACCCAGACAAAAGTACATAAACATATAGACACCTTATTTTTATAAAGAAATCAGAAATATACACTGGAAAAAGGACAGCATCTGCAACAAAGAGTGTTACTCAAATTGGAAGTCTATATATCGAAATATTTTCATACCAACACCCTGTGCACAAAACTCAACTCCAAATAGAACAAAGGTCTAAACATACAATCAGATACACTGAACCTGCTAGAAAAGAAGATGTAGAATAGCCTTAAACCCCTTGGTATTGAACGGAAAGCAATAGAGACAGGAAGGTCAACAATAATGAATGGGACCTCACAAAACTGAAAAGCTTTATAAGGCAAAGGACAAAGTCATTCAGGCAAAGCAGCATACTACAGAATGAGAAAATATTTTTACCAACTAATATTCAGACTATATTAAGAAGTCAAAGAACTAGATAACAAGAACAAAGTAACCCAATTAAAAATAGGGAATAGAACTAAACAGAATTCTCAATAGCAAAAACTCAAATGGCTGAGAAACAGTGAAACATGTGCAAAATCCTTAATCATCAGGGAAATGCAAATCCAAACTACTTTGAGATTTTATTTTACTCCTGTCAGAATGGCTAAGATCAATAAAACAAATGACAACCTCTAGTGACAAAGATGTGGTGTAAGGATACCACTCATCCATTTTTGGTGGGAGCAAAAACTTGCAAGACCACTATGGCCTTATGTTATAGTATCTCTGCTACAGGAAGGTATTCTGCATGCTGCTAAAGGAGAAATTTAAACACCAACCCAGTTACAAATGCTTTTATTACAATGGTGTCCTGCCTGAAAAATATACTGTGCAAGAGTGGCACAATGCTTATTTCAGTTACCGACCAGTATCTGATTTAGCTTAAGACCCACTCCAAGAGATGGAAGCCTGAGTGTTGGAGGGAGAGAGCTGCTTGTTGATCCTGGTCACCCAGCCACGAAATAATCACACAGAAGCTGTATTAATTAAATCACTGCTTGGCCCATTAGCTCCAGTCTCTTATTGACTAACTCTTGCATATGAATTTAACCCATTTCTAGTAATCTGCATATCACCAACTGGCTGCAGCTTACCAGCTAAAGTTCTGTTATCTGTGTCCCCAGCAGGCCTGCATGGTATCTCTCTGAGTCCACCCTCCTTTTTCCAGCATTTAGCCTTGATTTCTCTGCCTACCTAAGTTCTGCCTTGTTATAGGTCCAAAGCAGTTTCTTTATTCATTAATGGTAATCACAGCACACAGAGGGGACTCACACATCACTTGAGTGACTGAAACCCTCAGACCCAGGGACTTAGGGCAAAACCAATGGCATCTTTGGATGTTCCTTGTCTCATAATTTCATGTCAGGAATTTTCTTTTTTAAAATTATATTTATTCTTTTGTTGTACATATTTTTAAAATATCTATCTATCTATCTATTTATCATCTATATCTTTACACCACAGGACCTTCACATAGATATTATAGTTTCTGGTTTTGTGTTTTATGGGATTTCCAAGTATGTCAATGAGTGGATCTCTGCACCTGTATCTGTTTCTTGTGCCCTTTCTTGGGCTCTTTTCTATAGTGGCATTTCCATTGCATTTTAACAGATAAAGACTGCCTGAAGATCTGAGATTAAACAGTCCCATGGATTAGCCTTACAGACCAGATTATGATAACACACACCTTTAATTCCAATAGCCACACTAGTTGCCATAGAAATCGGGTGGTATATGCTTTTAATCCCAGTGGTGCATGCCTTTAATCCTAGTCCTATAGAGGAATATAAAATGGGAGAGACAGCTCTCAAAGACAGCCTCCTTCTGAGATTCTTGGAGGCAGGATCACCATTTTCAGGCTAAGGTGGAGATAAGAGCCAGTGGCTGACTGTTTTGCTTTTTGGATCTTCAGGTTGAACCCCAATTTCTCTCCCTGAGTTTTTATTAATTGCGCTTTTCTTTTTTCTTTATTCATTTTGTCTTAGTCCAATGTGCTTCTTTTTGTTTTATCTTATTATATTATACTATATTATAATCTTTTAGAAGCCTGTCTTTTTCTGATGACAGAGAGGGGTTGGTTTTGGATAGGAGGGGAACTTGCAAAAGTAGAGGGAAAGGAAATCATAATCAGAAAATATTATATGAAAAAATATATTTCAATAACAGAAAAATACACATTTTAAAAAAAGAAGAAAAAAATGTAAGATTCCTGTTTAGCCCCTAAAAGAAGACCAACAGTCACATATGTAATAAACAAGAGTACTTTATTAATTCCCATGTTAGGGTCACACATGGTGACCCCCAAAGAACACAAAATCCTTTTAAGCAGAATTAGGGGAATTCCAGGGAGGATGGATTAATCTGGGACTGACTGGTAGAGGAAAGATTAGTCTGGGGGCTGATTGGTGAGATTCCTAATGTTTAGAAACTTTCTATCAGCAGGGAGGGAAGGCTATTTTTAGTTATCAGGAGACTGTGATCATCTGCTGAGCCAACAGAAGACCAGGAGGTGCCCGTTGAGTGGTTGCCCCTGAGTTGGTTTTTTCTCTGAGAACTGTTTGCTCAGCTCCAGCCACCTCCACTAAATCGAAACTAAGGTCTGGTTCCTGGTAGGGGCTATTAGAAACCTGTGATGGCTCTAGTCTCTATTAGAACTACTAGGAAAGCCTATCAAGGCCCTGATTTGGCCTTCCACCTGGCCCTCTCAAAATCAAATAAGACTCAAATGTTAATAACATTGTGGTTTTTAAGTCTTTCTTAACCTACTTTATATTGTTTATTGATAAAATAATTTCTAGTAATTGTTTATAAAATAATAATATTAGTATTGACATTGTTGAATTCTTAGTAATATAGTGGAAAGTAATAGTCATAATGACACAGAGATCCATTTTAAGTAAAAGAGACAAATTACAAATAGAAATAAAGACATTTAATATCAACTCTGTAAAATCAAATTTGAATTGCATGATATCACCATGTATTTTCTTTTAACTATTAGATAAAACCACATGGAAAAACTGATAGACTCCCACTTTTCATGTATAAAGGAGAGAATTTCATATTTCATGTTTCTCATAGCCATATTATTTGTGTGGTTTTGTCCCAAAAAGTAGAAGAAATGCCTAGTCTTGTAGCAATGACTGCCTAATTGTTCTCTCTAAATATCATTTACTATTAAAAAAGGAAAAGTTCTTTGATCCAGTGGCTAATTCCTGAAAGAGCAGGAAATATGAAACACAAATGTGGAATAGGTTATAAAATCATGAATCAAATACACTGACAAAGACAGTTGGCATGGGCCCAAGCAACATAGGAATCTATGGAAAATTTAGGTGATTTTTCTATACAAATTGCCAAGAGCATTTCCTGTTCACATTTTCAGAACTGTGATTATTTGGAAGATTCATTTGACTGGAACCAGGTAATCAATAGCAGCTTCTGTTGACAATTTTCTTTCTTCCTTCCCAGGAACACTACCCTTCGCTAGAGGATTGGTGAGTGACATGACATTGATGAACTTTCTTTCAGAACGTTGGACACTGAACTCCAGAGAAGGTCAATGAATCGGAGAAGGCCGTGATTTACATTTCTGGTCAACTAATATGCCTTTATAAATATGAGCCATGTTTATCTTTAGAATTATCTATAAGAAAGAGATGAAGGCCCTTTCCTTTGGAGAAAATAGAACAAAACTGGATGGAGACCATTATCACTAATGACTGCCAAATGCCTTAGGACACATGGAAGTCATTTGTGGTTTCACTGATTACTGGAAAGAGACTTTAGTAGATCTTTTTAAGATAGCACCATTCCAAGGAGTCCTTCAAAGGGAACTGAATTATTCCCTTGGTCTTTGTTAAATCTGACATCAACAAAAGCAGAGATAAAGAATCTTAGAAATGCATGCAGGTGCTTCCATTACACTGGATTCCTGAAGCCTTTTAATTCCTGAGAACCAAATGAAATAAACAAAGAAACAAAAACATGAGGAATAAATATTAAATTTCTCCCAGGATGCTTGTGTGAGAAGCTAAATATCAAGAATGGGTAAAGATATCTTAAGTCTTCATATAGGATTGCCAGCTCCTGCTTTTTTCTTTGGACGTGGAACACATTCTCTGTACATGGGAGCAAATAAGCAATGGAGGCTTTTTGAACTCAGCATGTTTTCTAACAGAACATTTGAAAAATGACCTGTTAACAGGTGAGGTTACAATTACCCTAACTTGGGAATAAAGCTCTTTCTTTACAGGATTCTAATCTAACAATGATTTTTTTTTATCATTTCAGCCTTCTCCAATTTCAGACTTTCTGTCTTATTTCTCATATAGACATCTTTCTCCTAATTCTACCCTTTATGCATTAATCTGGTATTGTTTTTTCTACTGTTTTTGTCACTGTCTAAAATCTCTTTAAAATTTATTTGGCCTAAATTCTTCTGTTTAAAACCATTTCCACTCTCATGCCTCATTTTCTTCATGAAAACTATATCTGATCATATCATTACCTTTGTTCAATTATCATTAAGTAAGTTTCAAGTATTCTAATTTGTCATTAAAAAGCATTCTCTCAACTCTAATGCATGGCTTTCCTTCCTCGGGCCATCTTTATCTTCTGTCTTTGGGTCCACCTAGTCCAATTTTAACAAAACTCCTGATAAATCAGTCTACATGGGATCAACACTCTTTGCATTTGTTCATTCTTGAGGTTTTGACCCCTGCATTTGATGCCCAACTCTTCAGCCTGTCATCAGCAGCTTTGTGACCTCCCTTTATAATTTGCAATCCACAGATCTCCCTCATTTTTCTAATTATCCATATATCCCTTTCTACCATTGTTATATCTGAAGTTGAGCCAAATTGCTGTCCCCTGCTTTGGTAGTCTTTATGTTTGTCATAACAGCAATAAATAAACTTTTTATTGTAAAAATTACTGCGATTTTTTTTCATTCACAGAACCAACTCCACAGTTAAAAAATTAGTAATTTAAACATTCATACTATAAACTGAGTCCAAACAGCACTTTCAGAGAGCACGCAATTTTGCTTTGAGGAAGCAGGATGTCTATTTACTATTAGGATTCTGATAGAGAAACTGTCTGGCTAAAGCTGACCCATAACTAAAGCATCTTCCATGGAAATTAGAGGCCAACTATTGCCATCTTTGCATTATCTGCAACAAATAAAAATTGCTACGTTAAACAAATAACACAAGTAAAATTGGGGTTTAAAACTAAAGAGTGAGCCCTCAAAAGATTTGACACAGATGACTGATAAACACTGAGAAATGTTGAACATCCTTAACCATCAGAGAAATACAAGACTACATAGTGATTTCATCTTACACCAGTCATATATCTGAGATCAATTTAGAGAGAGAGATAATTCTGGTGAGGATGTGGAGTATGGGGTATTCATTACTGGTGGGAATATGACTTTATTACTGGTGGGAGTTCAAACTTGTACAGCCACTATGGAAATCAGTGTGACTTTTTTCAGGAAAATGGAAATTGATATAGCACAAATTCAGGTATACCATTCTTGGGCGTATAACCAAAGAATACTTGCATGCGACCATAAAGATACTTGTTCAGACAGGTTTATTGCTATTCTATTAATAATAGCCAGGAATTGGAGCAACCTAGATATCTTCCAACCGATGAGTGGATAAAGAAAATATGGTACATTTACACAATAGAATATTGCTTAGTCATTAAAAAATTGATCATAAAATATGCAGTTGAAATGTTGGAACTAGAAAAATATAACCCTGAATTGGATAACTCAGACCCAAGAAGACAAATATCATATGTATTCACTTTTATATGGATATTAGCTGTTAAGTCAATGATAAGCAAGCTATATCCATAGACGAACAGAGGTTAGATATAGAGTGACTAATGAGGAAGAATAGATTTCCTCCTAAGAAGGGGTAATAGAATACATAGTTAATGATGGACAGGAGGGATGGGGGCTAGAATGGGAGGATCAAATGGAGAGTGGGAGGGAAGAGGGCAATGAGGGAGGGGATATGAGGAACAGCTAAAATTAAGGGCTATTTAAGAGGCAGTATAGAAAGCTAATCATCAATATCTCTCAGCTATAATCTCTGTAACCTGCAACAGTGACCTGCCTGCAAGATATACTGGGGCAACAGTGGCACAACTGATATAAAAGTAGCCAGCAACTTTCTGATTTAAGACCCATTCCATGAGATGATACCTGTGACTGACACTGCTCTGGTGGACAAGAACCTATGACTAGATAGGCTATGTGCCTGGCAGAAAACCACATATTGTTCTGCTAAAGATACCTAGCAATAAAATGACCCCTAATATCATCAAACTATTCCCATAGATCAGTGCCTCACTGAGCCCTTGCCTGAGAAGCTTCTGGAAGTTAATGGTGACTAACATAGTAATCCACAACTGAACAAGAATGAGAGACTTTGGTAACCGTAGCATTAAATGGGATGTCTTAAAATAGAAAAACTTCGAATGGCCAAAAGACACTTAAGGTCATGCTCAACATCCTTAGCAATCAGGGAAATGCAAATCAAAACAACTATGAGCTTCCCAGAGCGGTGAGTGGGTGCTCACCGGGGCAGCCTGCCTGCCCAGGAAGAGAGCACAGCTCCCCCTCCAGCTTCTGCAGCAGGGTCTTCGGTGTTCCAAGGGACCCCTCCCCTCCCCCCATTGCTGCGGGCCCTTTGTCTCCTGAGTCCTGGGAAGACCAGCTAGCCCTGTTGCCCTGCTGAGCAGTTCTTCCCAGAGAGGTGAGTGGGTGCTAGCCTGGGCAGCCTGCCTGCCTGTCCCGGAAGGGAGCACAGCCCTTCCCCCCTCAGCTTCTGCGGCAGGGTCTTCGCTGTTCCTGTTCCAAGGGACCCCTCCCCTCCCCCCACTGCTGCGGGCCCTTTGTCTCCTGGGTCCTGGGAAGACCAGCTAGCCCTGTTGCCCTGCTGAGGAGTTCTTCCCAGAGAGGGCTGAGGAGCTCTATCCAGAGAGTGCTGTGAAGTCCTACCCAGAGAGTGCTGAGGAGTTCTATCCAGAAAGTGCTGAGGAGTTTCATCCAGAGTGGGGGAGATGGGCAGGCGACAATGCAAGAATTCCTCCAACAACCTGAAAGGCAACATGACATCGCCAGAATCCAGGGAGCTCGAAACTAGAAGAATTGAACACCCTACTCCAGAAGAAATAGAAGAAATCGACTCTAAGCGCTTCTTTATGAAAATAATAGAGGAACTTAAAGAGGAGGTGAAAATCTGCCGTAAAGAAATGGAAGATAAGTATAACAAAAAAAATGAGGAAATGAGTAAAGAAATGGAAGAGAAATATACCAAAAAGTTTGAAGAAATGAGTAAATCCATAAATGAAATTCTGGGAAACCAAGAAAAAACAATCAAACAGGTAATAGAAACAGTTCAAGATTTGAAAACTGAAATGGAGTCAATGAAGAAATCACAAACCGAGGGCCGGCTGGCTATGGAAAATCTGGGTAAACGAACAGAGACTTCAGAAACAAGCTTAACCAATAGAATACAAGAGATAGAAGAAAGAATCTCAGACTCTGAGGACACCATAGAGAAATTAAACACTCTGTCCAAAGAAAACAGCAAATCCAACAAATTCTCATCACAAAACATTCAGGAACTGTGGGACACAATAAAAAAACCAAATCTAAGAATAAAAGGAGTAGAAGAAGGAGAAAAATTGCATTTAAAAGGTCCAGAAAATATACTCAACAAAATTATAGAAGAAAACTTTCCCATCCTAAAGAACGATATTCCTATGAAGGTTCAAGAAGCATACAGAACACCGAATAGACTGGATCAGAAAAAAACATCCTCTCGTCATATAATAATCAAAATACAAAGCATTCAGACTAAAGAAAGGATATTGAGAGCAGCAAAGGAAAAAGGTCAAGTAACTTATAAAGGTAAACCTATCAGACTTACACCAGAATTCTCGATGGAAACCATGAAAGCCAGAAGGTCCTGGATAGAGGTACTGCAGAAACTAAGAGACAATGAATGCAAACCCAGACTACTTTACCCAGCCAAGCTATTGTTCACTATCAACGGAGAAAGCAAAATATTCCAGGATAAAAACAAATTTAAACAATACGTAGCTACTAATCCAGCCTTACAGAGAACACTAGAAGGAAAATCACAACCCAAGGAATCCAACATTCCCAAAACTGCCTACATTAACTCAGACATCTAGCGACCCTTTACAAGCACAACTCAAAGAAGGAAAACACATACACGCTACTACCCAAAAAAATGACCAGAGTCATCGATCACTGGTCATTAATATCACTTAATATCAATGGTCTCAACTCACCTATAAAGAGGCACAGACTTAGAGATTGGATACGAAAACAGGATCCAACATTCTGCTGTCTACAAGAAACACAACTCAACCACAAAGACAGACACCTACTCAGAGTAAAGGGTTGGGAAAAGGTTTTCCAAGCAAATGGACCTAAGAAACAAGCGGGTGTGGCCATTCTAATATCTAACAAAATCGACTTCAAACTAAAATCAATCAGAAGAGATGGAGATGGACATTTCATACTCATAACTGGAACAATTCATCAGGAAGAAGTCTCAATCTTGAATATCTATGCCCCTAATATAAAGGCACCCACATATGTAAAAGAAACTCTTCTAGAACTCAAGGCAGTCATAAAACCACACACACTAATAGTAGGAGACTTCAACACTCCTCTCTCACCAATGGACAGGTCAATCAGACAGAAACCTAACAGAGAAATAAGAGATTTACTGGAGGTACTGAATCAAATGGACTTAACAGACATCTATAGAACACTCCACCCAAATAGGAAAGAGTATACCTTCTTCTCTGCAGCCCATGGAACCTTCTCAAAAATTGACCACATACTTGGTAACAAAGCAAACTTCAACAGATACAAAAAATATTAGTGACCACCTGTGTCTTGTCAGATCACCATGGATTAAAATTAGAATTCAACAACAATGGTACCCCCAGGAAGCCAACAAACTCATGGAAGATGAACAGTCAACTACTAAATCACCCCTGGGTCAAGGAAGAAATAAAGAAAGAAATTAAAGTCTTCCTTGAATATAATGAAAACAAAGACACAATGTATTCAAACCTATGGGACACAATGAAAGCAGTGCTAAGAGGAAAGTTCATAGCACTAAGTGCCCACCTAAAGAAAACAGAGAAAGCACACATAGGAGACTTACCAACACACTTGAAAGCTCTAGAAAAAAAAGAAGCTGATTTACCCAGGAGGAGTAGAAGACTGGAAATAATCAAACTGAGGGCTGAAATCAACAAAATAGAAACACAGAAAACAATTCAAAGAATCAATGAAGCAAAAAGCTGGTTCTTGGAGAAAATCAACAAGATTGACAAACCCCTATCCAAACTAATCAAACGGCAGAGAGAGAACTTGCAAATTAATAGGATCAGAAAGGAAAAGGGGGACATAATCACAGACACGGAAGAAATTCAGAGAATCATTAGATCTTACTACGAAAGTTTATATGCCACAAAGTTGGAAAATGTAAAAGAAATGGACATTTTTTTAGATAAGTACCATATACCAAAGTTGAACCAAGACCAGGTGAACAATCTAAATAGACCTGTTAGTCGTGAAGAACTAGAAGCTGTTATCAAAAATCTCCCTACCAAAAAAAGCCCAGGGCCAGATGGTTTCAATGCAGAATTCTACCAGAACTTCCAGGAAGAGCTAATACCTATACTCCTTAATGTATTCCACAATATAGAAAAAGAAAAGTCACTGCCAAACTCCTTTTATGAAGCTGAAGTCACCCTAATACCAAAACCACACAAAGACACAACCAAGAAAGAGAATTACAGGCCAATCTCACTCATGAACATCGATGCGAAAATTCTCAATAAAATCCTGGCAAACTGAATCCAAGAACACATTAGAAAAATCATTCATTATGATCAAGAAGGCTTCATCCCAGAGATGCAGGGATGATTCAACATATGCAAATCTATCAATGTAATCCATCATATAAATAAACTGAAAGAAAAAAATCATATGATCATTTCATTGGATGCTGAAAAAGCATTTGACAAAATTCAACACCCATTTATGATAAAGATGTTGGAGAGACTGGGGATACAAGGATCATACCTAAATATAATAAAAGCAATATACAGCAAGCAGACAGCTAACATCAAATTGAATGGAGAGAAACTCAAAGCCTTTCCACTAAAATCAGGAACACGACAAGGCTGTCCACTCTCTCCATACCTCTTCAATATAGTGCTTGAAGTTCTAGCAATAGCAATAAGACAAAATAAGGGGATCAAGGGGATTCGAATTGGAAAGGATGAAGTTAAACTTTCGTTATTTGCTGACGATATGATAGTGTACATAAGCGACCCCAAAACCTCTACCAAAGAACTCCTACAGCTGATAAACACCTTTAGTAACGTGGCAGGATACAAGATCAACTCCAAAAAATCAGTGGCACTCCTATACACAAAGGATAAAGGAACGGAGAGGGAAATCAGAGAAACATCACCTTTCACGATAGCCACAAACACCATAAAATATCTTGGGGTTACTCTAACCAAGGATGTGAAAGACCTATTTGACAAGAACTTTAAGCCTTTGAAAAGAGAAATTGAGGAGGATACCAGAAAATGGAAAGACGTCCCCTGCTCTTGGATTGGGAGAATCAACATAGTAAAAATGGCAATTCTACCAAAAGCAATCTACAGATTCAATGCAATCCCCATCAAAATCCCATCAAACTTCTTCACAGACCTTGAGAGAACATTAATCAAGTTTATATGGAAAAACAAAAAACCCAGGATAGCCAAAACAATCTTATACAATAAAAGAACTTCTGGAGGCATTACCATCCCTGACTTCAAACTCTATTATAGAGCTACAGTATTGAAAACAGCTTGGTATTGGCATAAGAACAGAGAAGTCGACCTATGGAATCGAATAGAAGACCCAAATATTAATCCACAAACTTATGAACACCTAATTTTTGACAAGGGAGCTAAAGGTATACAATGGAAGAAGGAAAGCATCTTTAACAAATGGTGCTGGCATAACTGGATGTCAACCTGTAAAAAAATGAAAGTAGATCCATATCTATCACCATGCACAAAAATCAAGTCCAAATGGATTAAAGACATCAACATTAATCCGTCCACTTTGAACCTGATAGAAGAGAAAGTGGGAAGTAGTCTACAAGATTTACGCACAGGAGGCCTCTTCCTAAGTAGGACCCCAGCAGCACAGACAATAAGAGAAACAATGAATAAATGGGATCTACTGAAACTGGGAAGCTTCTGTAAAGCAAAGGACACTGTCAGTAGGACAAAAAGGCTGCCTTCTGACTGGGAGAAGATCTTCACCAACCCCTCATCAGACAAAGGTCTGATCTCCAGAATATACAAAGAACTCAAGAAACTAGACACTAAAACTCTAATTAACCCAATTAAAAAATGGGGTACTGATCTGAACAGAGAATTCACAACAGATGAACTTCGAATGGCCAGAAGACACTTAAGGTCATGCTCAACCTCCTTAGTGATCAGGGAAATGCAAATCAAAACCACTTTGAGATACCATCTTACACCTGTCAGAATAGCTAAAGTTAAAAACACCAATGATAGCCTATGCTGGAGAGGATGTTGAATGAGGGGAACACTCATCCATTGTTGTTGGGAATGCAAACTTGTGCATCCACTTTGGAAATCAGTGTGGCGGTTTCTCAGGATACTGGGAGTCAACCTCCCTCAGGACCCAGCAATTCCTCTCTTGGGAATATACCCTAGAGATTCCCAAACATACTACAAAAGTATTTGTTCAACTATGTTCATAGCAGCACTATTTGTAATAGCCAGAACCTGGAAACAGCCTAGGTGCCCCTCAATAAAAGAATGGTTAAAAAAGGTGTGGAACATATACACATTAGAGTTTTTCTCAGCGGTAAAAAATAATGACATCTTGAATTTTGCATGCAAATGGATGGACATAGAAAACACTTTACTGAGTGAGGTAAGCCAGACCCAAAAAGAGGAACACGGTATGTATTCACTCATAAGTGGATTCTAACCATAATTTAAGGTCTTTGAGCCTATTATTCGTGATCCTAGAGAAGCTAAATAAGAAGACGAACCTGATGAAGATTATTTAGCTATCCGCCAGGAGGTAGGAAATAGTCAAGAGTCCCAGGTAACCTTGGGTGCATGGGGGGGGGAGGGTTGTTGGAAGGGGAGAGGGTTAGAGAGAAGGGAGTAGGGGAGGAATGGAGAAAGCTCGGTTGACCGAGATGGTTGGAAGAGAGGAAGGATGAATGTGGGATCAGGGAAGAATATATTTCAACTAAGGGAGTCATTTTAGAGTTTACAGGAAACTTGATTATATATGGGATCCCAGGTCCAAGGAGAGATCCCCAGATTGTTCTCTGGACAGAGGAGGGGGTGCCTGAACCGGCCTTGGCCCGTGACCAGACTGATGAATATTTTGCTTATCACCATAGATCCTTCATATGGCGTTGGATGGCGATACAGATGGAGGCCCGCGTTGGAGCACCGAACTGAGCCCCCCAAGATCCAAATGAGGAGCAGAAGGAGGAAGAAAATGATGAAGGACTGTGAGGGATACTATCACCCACTGATACAAGGGGTCGGATCTAATGAGAGTTTACCAAGGCCAGATGGACCGTGACTGAACGAGCATGTGATCCAACCAGATTCTCTGAATGTGGCCGGATTTTCTGAATGTGACTGGCCTGCAGTCTTTCTGAGAAGCCATTGACAATGACACTGGGACTGGTTTCCTCTGCATATACTGGATTTTTGGGATCCAGTCTGTTTGGATGCTCACCTTCCTGGACCTGGAGGGAGGGGGGAGGAACTTGGACTTCCCACAGGGCAGGAGACCCTGACTGCCCTTGGGGACAAAGAGGGAGGAGGAGAGGGAGGGGGGAGTGGGAGGGTGTTGGGAGGAGGGGCGTAAATGGAAACTTTTTATAATTTAATAAAATTACTTTCAAAAAAAAAAAAAACAACTATGAGATACCATTTTACACCGGTCAGATTAGCTAAAGTCAAAAACATCAATGATAGCCTATGCTGGAGAGGATGTAGATAGAGGGGAACTCTCATCCTTTGTTGGTGGGAATGCAAACTTGTGCAGCCACTGTGGAAATCAGTGTGGCGATTTCTCAGGAAACTGGGAGTCAACCTCCCTCAAGACCCAGCAATTCCACTCTTGGGAATATACCCAAGAGATGCCCTATCATGCCACAAAAGCATTTGTTCAACTATGTTCATAGCAGCACTATTTGTAATAGCCAGAACGTGGAAACAACCTAGGTGCCCCTCAATAGAAGAATGGTTAAAGAAAGTGTGGAACATATACACATTAGAGTTTTACTCAGCAGTAAAAAACAATGACATCTTGAATTTTGCATGCAAATGGATGGACATAGAAAACGCTTTACTGAGTGAGGTAACCCAGACCCCAAAAGAGGAATATGGTATGTATTCACTCATAAGTGGATTCTAACCATAATTAAAGGTCTTTGAGCCTATTATTCGTGATCCTAGAGAAGCTGAATAAGAAGGTGAACCTGAAGAAAATCATGTAGTTATCCTCCTGGAGATTGGAAATAGACAAGAGTCCCAGAACCTTCATCTGGCGATGGATGGAGATAGAGACAGAGACCCAGAATGGAACACTGGACTTAACTCCCTAAGTCCAAACAAGAAGCAGAAGGAAAGAGAACGTGAGCAAAGAAGGCAAGACCAGAGACAACCTTCATCCCACGATGGATGGCGATATAGATGGAGACCCACATTGGAGCACCGGACTGAGACCCCCAAGGTTCAAATGAGCAGCAGAAGGAGGAAGAACATGAAAAAGGAAATCAGGACCGCGAGGGGTGCGATCACCCACTGATACAAGGGGACTGATCTAATGAGAGTTCATCAAAGCCAGTTGGACTGGGACTGAACAAGCACATGATCCAACCAGATTCTCTGAATGTGGCTGGCCCAGAGTCTTTCTGAAAAGCCATTGACAATGACACTGGGACTTGTTTCCTCTGCATATACTGGATTTTTGGGATCCAGTTTGTTTGGATACTCACCTTCCTGGACCTGGAGGGAGGGGGGAGGAACTTGAACTTCCCACAAGGCAGGAAACCCTGACTGCTCTTAGGGATGGAGAGGGAGGAGGAAAGGGAGTGGGGGGAGTGGGAGGGTGTTGGGAGGAGGGGCAGAAATGGAAACTTTTATAATTTAATAAACTTTGAAAAAAAAGCCCCTCCCTCAAATCTCAAGATTCTATGAAGAGAGGCCATAAAGATTTTAAGAGGTGATTGCTGACTCCAAGTAAACAGTGTCTTTCATGCACAATATAACCGATGCATATATGAACTCACAGAGACTGTTCAAAATATGCACAAGGCCTTCAGAAGCTTAAGCCAGAAGGGGTCCCAGCTCTGAGATGGGGAAGTGGACATGGTCTCTTACCTTCAACTAACAGCTATGCAGTTGATACCTGATGTCAGAGGAAAATTCGTTTTCTCTGACGGAATTTCACTGTGGACTTTAACCACACTTCAGAGCAGGCCTAGGAGTAGTTGGCCAAAATGAAACCAATGAAACAGTAATTTTGTAGACTTTTGTTTCATCTTGCTTTGTTTGTGCATTTGTGTCTATTGTTCCTTTACTTGTTTATCGGATTTCCAATTTATAAGGTTTTTGTTTTCCTTTTTCTTAATTTTTGTTAGTGTTTATTAGTTTGTTTTTAAGAAAAAAAAATACCAAAAGTTAGATGAGTAGGGAGGTGGTGAGGAATTGGGGATGGGGAAACATGATCAAAATATATTTATACAAAAAGCTTTCCCACAAAAATCTTCAGTTATACAACATGATTTATTTTATAAGCCTAAAGCATCTGGCTAAGGCTGGCAGGATTTCTGTTCTTAGTCGCATACTCTGAGATTAATGGAGTAATGAAAACATCAATAAATGACCACTTCCTATTTCTTCTCTAGAAACCTCCTACTTAGGAAGTTCAAGTTAAATTCCTGTGTAGATATACTATTTTCCTGTTACCAAGCTGTTTTCTTTCCAGTAAACCTGCTGAAAACCCTATGTAGATTTTGTATGTTTCCAAAGAATGATGTGAAACAAAAAAGTGTTTCAGTATGCTTCCAAGTTTCTACAGCAGCAGTAATAAGGCAGACATATTCACAGATGATTTTGAAAGCAGGCTCGTAGAGTTCTTTGAATTTTTCTCAGTGTCCCCTAAAGTTTAATTTTCCATCTTCTAACCATAGTAACAAATCTTAATACTATTTAGCTGAGTTACATGTAGTAAAACCAAAAGGACTTCTTACACTGTAATCCTTTCTCTTAGACTGTAATTACAAACTCCTTTTCTTTTACTTTGTCATAAGCATTCCCTTTGAGGGTAGAAGTTTTGTACTTCCTTCCCACCCTTACTGAAGTGGAGAGAGAAGTACTATTGGGAACTTTAAGTAATAGGGTTCCCATGAGAAATGCTTAGTGACCAAGGGTCAAGATTTCCAATCCAAGGATAAATTCTATCTGTATTCATTGAAGTAAAAAACTTTTTCAACTTTGTTTGGTTTAGATAGGTTTTTTTTTTGCTATTTATAATTGCTCTCCTTCAAGACAAAAATAGATTAAATGAAAATAGTTTACAATGATTACATTTATCTCTGAAAATTTTTAATGTGTTTATTTATCACATATACAGTGTTCTGTCTGTTTTCCTGCACACCAGACGAGGACATCAGATCTCATTATAAATAAATAGTTGTGAGGTGCCTTGCAGTTGTTGGGAATTGAACTCAGGACCTCTAGAAGAGCAGTCAATGCTCTTAACCTCTGAGTCATTTCTCCAGTTCTCTGAAATTCTTTTAGTATACAGTTTTATGTGGGCTTATAAAGAAAATCAAAATTTTATAAAGGATCTTCATTTTGAAATGTAAGATCAAAAGGAACGGAAAGATTTCTGAGTTGTAATGTTGAATCCTATCCTATCCTCCTGGGATCCCTGACAGTCAACAAATATACCAATATAATGGTTCTTAACCAAAAGTGTCTTTGTTACTATTTTGTAACAAAACTAATAGATCAGAAATATTGCAAGTCAAAAAGATCTTGAAGGTATTGTATATAATACAGATTAGAGGTTGAGGCATAGAGCAAATAAACTACCTTCTCAAATACAGTTCACTTCCAACAATCCTTTTGTAACTAGAAAGTACATACTTCTCCATATGTATCTTAAGAATTACTATTCGAGAGAAATATGGGGAAACTAAAAACTACTATTTATTATTATTACTATTCCAGTCTTTTAACAACTTTTCACTTTTCAAAATTCAGGCAGACTACATATCACCAAATGACAAAATATCAATGTCTATATTCACATATGATACTGGTGCAGGAGAATTATCTGTATTCTGTCAATCATGTATTTTAATAAAACGCTGAATGGTCAGGCAGGAAGTATAGGCAGGTCAACCAGACAGGAAGTAGAGGCGGGGAGATGAAAGCAGGAGTATTCCAGGAAGGAGGAAGTCCCTCCGCCATTCCCGCCCAGATCACCGAAGAGGAAACATGTAAGCTGCCCAGCTGGAAAAGGTACTGAGCCATTATGGCTAACATAGATAATGATAATGGATTAATATAAGTTACAAGGGCTAATAAGAAGCCAGAGCTAAGGGCCAATCAGTTTATAATCTTATGGAGTCTTGTGAGTGATTTTCTTTGGGGCTTGCCGGTTGTGGGGTACTGGGCGGGACAGAAACCCCAACAAGCCGTCCCTCATGCTACAATGATACAGTATCTGTAACCTAAACAATACAAAGAACTCTTGCCATTTAATGATAAAAAGATGACAACATCATTAAAACAAACAAAATTTCACATATATTATAAAAGGTCATATAGGAAGCATCAATATGGGCCAGTGAGATAGCTCAGTGGGTAAACGCAATTAACAATCACGAAACCTGATGACCTGAGTTCAATCCCTAGAACCCACATGATAAAAGGGGAAAATTGACTCCTCTAAGTTTTTTCTTTCAATACGAACAATCAATAAAATATTTTATTAAAAATAAAATAAAAATATGTTAAAACCAATAACTTCTTTTAATATGGGATAAAATGTCAATTTTCAGGGAAATGCAACTTAAAACAAAATGCATGGTATCATGACAAATAAAATGTCCCTCCCCAAAGAAGAGATAACACAAGTGTTGGTAAAGGTATAAGATGAATGGAATTTTCATATAATGTTGGTGTTAGGATAAAATGATTAAATTACTTTGGAAAGAACTTGTCACTTTCTTGTAAAATTAAAACTATAGCTATTATGTGGTCTAACAACACTTCTTCTAGATATTTTCCCCAAAATCTTTAAATCATATAAGAAAACTTTATTTTAAAATGTTCTCTAGGTATGGCCAAAGTATCTTATTTCATGTACATGGGTATTTTATTTGCATGTACAGCTGTATACCACTTGTGTGCAGGGAGCTCATGGAGGCCAGAAGAAGGCAATGATTTCTCTGGAACTGAAGTTACAGATAATTGTAAGCTACCACATGGATGCTGCAAATTGAACCAGGGTACTGTGATTTAAAAACAGATACATAGACCAATGGAACAGAATTAAGAGGACACAAATTAATCTACACAGGTGTAGTTAATTCATTTTCAACAAGCTTATGTTAGGAAAACTATCTATCTCTATGCAGGCAAGTAAATATAAACCCTTATCTCTTACCACATACAAAGTCAACAATGAAATAAGTTTAAAAATTAAATATATGGCAAACAAGTATAAAACATTAGGAGAAAACAGAATAAAAATTTTATATTATGGGTTTGAACAATGATTATTCTGGATGCATCCCTCAAAACTCAGGTAACAATCCTGACAGGGACTGTGTTTTTGCTTTCCAGCCGCCTGGACCCAGATAATCACACAAACTACATTAATTACAATACTGTTTGGTCAATGAATGGCTCAGGCATATTCCTAACTAGCTCTTGTATCTTAAAAGAACCCATTTCTATTAACCTGTGTATTGCCATGATGTTGTGTCATACTGGTAAAGGTTCTGGGCATCCTTCTCCTTTGGCAGCTATATGGTGTATGCCTGACTCCACTTTCTTTCCTCTTCTATATCTGCTTGGATTTCCTGTCCTGCTATATTCTGTCCTGACATAGATCAAAGCAGTTTCTTTTTTAAACAATGACAATAAAACATATTCACGACAAAGAGAGGGGAATTCTACATTATTACAGTGAGGAAAATAGACAAAAAGGAACACATCAAATGAAAATGCACAGTGACAGAAGTAGGCAAATGAGCACAGATGCACTCATAGGGTGGAACGAAATATTGCAAACTACACACCTGATCAGAGATTACCAGTCCATGTATTGTACATATATACACAAAATCACCTTGATAGATATTAAACAAAATCAAAAGATAAACAAAGGACTCAAATGGAGAGTTCTCATGAAAAGAAATAAAAACCAGGCTTTGTGGCACGGCTTCTAATCCCAGGTACTTAGGAGGGTGAGACAGGAAAATGGTAAGTCAAATTCAGGTCCTGCTTTGCACTAATTACAGTGAGTTCAAGGGCAGCTCAGTCAACTTACTGAGTACTCTTTCAAAATAGAAAATGTAGAAAGAATACTAAGGATAGAGCTCAATGAAAGACTTGCTATGCATGTATCAGTTCATAGGTTCAATCCCCAGTACTGGAAATTTGAAAATAGACATAAAATGGCCAATAGGTATATACATACACATACATACATGCATACATACGTACATACAAGCTCAATAGCATTCATTATTAAATAAATAAAAAATAAATTCAAATTAAGTAACAGTGTAGCTAAGCACAGTGATCCACACTTGTAATCTTAGCACGTGGCAAGCTGAGGCAGAAGGACATCAATTTTGAAGTCAGCCTAAGCTACATAGAAATATCATGTCTCAAGAAACAAATGCATGCAAAAAGCCTCCCTGCCCTCCCTCCAGAAAAACAAACTGGAAAAAAAAGTAGGGAACAGTTCAAACTTGTTATGATGTTATAGTGGTTTGAATGAGAATGGTCCATTTGGCTTATATGTTTGGTTCAAAATTGATGGAATTTCTTTGAAAGGATTAAGCAGCATGACCTTGATAGAAGAGGTGTGCCATTAGGAATGGATACTGAGATTTAAAAAAAAATAATGCCAGTCCCATTATGATTATTGTATGCCTCCTACATGCAGATCAAGATGTTAGCTCTCAGCTGTTCCAGGCAGCATTTCTTCTGTTTGCTGATACTCTGCTACACTATAATAGAATCTTAGTTCTCTAGAACCATAAGCCAATTAAAGCTTTCTTTTGTAAATTGTCTTGGTCATATGGTGTTTTATCACAGCAATAGAAAAGTAATACACATGTCTATTAACCAAATATGTATGAGTTGGCAAGGATGTGAGGAAAAGAGAAATTTTGCTTACATTGGTGGGAATATAAATTAATAAAACTCGAAGCCTGCAGGCAGCAAGCTGGACCTTTTGTCTGTGAGGTCCTTGGCCAGCAAGGGGCCCTGATCCTGTACCAGAAGATCCATCGGAGGGGTGAGTGTGTTCCTGACTGGGGGCAGAATCCCTGGAAATGGAGCAAAGACTTTCCTCAACCCCCTAATATTTCTGGCTATTCTGCAGGGACTTCTCTCCACGGCTAGTGCCTCTCTCTGCCTATGCCATACCAGCTTGTGCCCAGAAACCCCTTCCCATCTTCGGGGCCATAAGACCCCCCCAGCTCAGCATGTTTTGGGGCTGAGACAGGGTAGTGATTGCAACCAGGCAGGAGTTCCTATGTTTCACAAAACCTGCAAGCAGCAAGCTAGGCCTTTTGTCTGCAAGGTCCCTGGCCAGCAAGGGGCCCTGATTCTGTACCAGAAGATCCATTGGAGATCATTTGAAGGAAGAGATGACAGGCACCAATGCAAAAATTACTCCAACAATCTGAAAAAACAACATGATAACATCAGAACCCAGTGAACATAAAACAGGAAGACTTGAACACCCTAATCGAGAAGAAATAGAAAAAAAATTGACATTATGAAAGCGATAGAGTCCCTTAAACAGGATGTGAAAAAGTCCCTTAAAGAAATGGATGAGAATAACAAAAAGTTTGAAGAAATGAATAAATCCATAAAAGATACCCTAGGAAAACAAGAAACAATCAAACAAACAATGTAAACAGTTCAAGACTTGAAAACTGAAATGGAGGCAATGAAGAAAACACAAATTGAGGGCTGGCTGGATATGGAAAATCTAGGTAAATGAACAGAGACGACAAAGACAAGCATAACTGACAGAATACAAGAGATAGAAGAAAGAATCTCAGATGCTGAAGACACCATAGAGAAAATAAATGCACTGATCAAAGAAAACAGCAACTCCAACAAATTCTCATCACAAAACATCCAGGATATCTGGGACACAATAAAAAGATCAAACCTAAGAATAATAGGGGTAGAAGAAGGAGAATTACAGCTCAAAAGCCCAGAAAATAAATTCAACAAAATTATAGAAGAAAACATTCCCAGACTAAATGAAGATATTCCTATGAAGGTTCAAGAGGCATACAGAACACCAAATTGACTGGATCAAAAAAAAATCCCCTCACCATTTAATAACAAAACACAAAAAGAATAAAGAAAGAATATTAAGAGCTGCAAAGGAAAAATGTCAAGTAACTTGTAAAGGTAAACCTATCAGACTTACAACTGATTTCTCTAGGGAAACCACAAAAGTCAGAAGGTACTGGATAGATGTGCTGCAGAAACTAAGAGACCATGGATGCAGGCCCAGACTACTATAACCAGCCAAACTTTCATTCACTATTAATGGAGAAAACAAAATATTCCAGGATAGAAACAAATGTAAACAATATGTGGCCACAAATCCAGCCTTATAGAAAGTAATGGAAGGAAAATCATAACCCAAGGAATCCAACAATGCCCACAATAACTCAGACATTTAGCGACCCTTCACCAGCACAACTCAAAGAAGGAAAACACACAAACTGTAACAACAACAAGAACAACAACAACAAAACGGAGTGAAGGAGTGAACAACCACTGGTCATTAATATCAATTAATATCAATGGACTCAATTCACCTATAAAAAGGCACAGGCTAAGATATTGGATGCGAAAACAGGATCCAACATTCTGCTGTTTACAAGAAACACACCTCAACCACAAAGACAGACATCTACTCAGAGTAAAGGGTTGGGAAAAGTATTTCAATCAAATGGACCTAAGAAACAAGCAGGTGTGGCCATATTAATTTCTAACAAAATTGACTTCAAACTAAAATCAATCAGAAGAGAGGGAGATGGACATTTTATAGTCATAACAGGAACAATTCATCAGGATAAAGTCTTAATCCTGAATATCTATGCCCCTAATATAAAAGCACTCACTTATGTGAAAGGAACATTACTAGAACTCAAGGTAGACATTAAACCACACTCACTAATAGTAGGAGACTTCAACACTCCTTTCTCACCAACGGACAGGTCAATCAGAGAGAAACCTAACAGAGAAATAAGAGAAATAATGGAGGTAATGTATAAAATGGACTTAACAGACATCTGTAAAACATTCCACCCAAACAGGAAAGAATATACCTTCTCAGGATCTCATGGAACCATCTCGAAAATTGACTACATACCTGGCAACAAAGCAAACTTCCACAGATACAAAAAATATTAATAACCACCTGTCTCTAACTGGATAACCATGGAATAAAGTTAGAATTTAACAATAATTCTACCCCCGAAAGCCTACAAACTCATTGAAGCTGAACAGTCAACTACTGAACAACCCCTAGGTCAGGGAAGAAATAAAGAAAGAAATTAAAGTCTTCCTTTAATTCAAAGAAAATACAACATACCAAACCTATGAGACTCTATGAAAGCAGTGCTAAGAGGAAAATTCATAGCTCTAAGTGCCCACATTAAAACAACAACAACAACAAAAAAAAACTGAGAAAGCTCACATCAGAGACTTAACAGCACAGCTGAAAGCTCTAGAAAAAAAGAAGCAGACTCACCCAGGAGGAGTAGAAGACTGGAAATAATCAAACTGAGGGCTGAAATGAACAAAATAGAAACAGAGAATACAATCCAAAGAATAAATGAAACAAAGATCTGGTTCTTTGAGAAAGTAAACAAGATTGACAAACCATTATCCAAACTAATCAAAAGGCAGAGAGACAACATGCAAAGTAACAAGATTAGAAATGAAAAGGGAGACATAACAACCAACACTAAGGAAATTCAGAGAATCATTAGGTCTTACTACAAGGCTTATATGCCACAAAGTTTGAAAATGCAAAAGAAATGGACTTGTTTTTTAGATAAGTACCATTTACCAAAATTGAATCAAGACCAGGTGAACAATTTAAATAGACCTATAAGTTGGGAGGAAATAGAATCTCTCATAAAAAATCCTCCCAATCAACAAAAAGCCCAGGACCTGATGGTTTTAATGCAGAATTTTATAAGAACTTCCAAGAAGAACTGATACCTACACTCCTTAATGTGCTTTCACATAATAGAAGAGTCATTGCCAAACTCTTTTTATGAAGCTACAGTCCCCCTGACTCCAAAACCACACAAAGACCCTACCAAGAAAGAGAATCACAGACCAATCTCACTCGTGAACATTGATGTAAAAATTCTCAATAAAATTCTGGAAAACAGAATCCAAGAACACTTTAAAAAATTATCCATTATGATCAAGGAGGCTTCATTCCAGAGGTGTAGGACTTGTTGAAAACACGAAAATCTATCAATGTAATTATTCATATAAATAAACTGAAGGAAAAAGACAATATGATGATTTGATTAGATGCAGAAAAAGCATTTGACAAAATTCAACACGCCTTTATGATAAAAGTCATGGAGAGATTAGGGATACAATGTTCATCCCTAAATATAGTAAAAGCAATATACATCAATCCAACAGCTAACATTAAATTAAATGGAGAGAAACTCAAAGCCATCTCACTAAAATCAGGAACAAGACAAGGCTGTCCACACTCTCCATACCTCTTCAATATAGTGCTTGAAGTTCTAGCAATAGCAATAAAACAGCATAAGGAGATCAAAGGGATTCTATTGGAAAGGAAGAAGTCAGACTTTCGTTATTTGCAGACGATATGATAATGTACCTAAGCGACCCCAAAAGCTCAATCAGAGCAGGGGCCCTGACTTCTAGCAGAGGGCCATAGGAGGGGTGAGTTTGCTTCGGGCCGTGGCAGGGTCCCGTTGAGGAGGAGCTTGGGCGTTCCCCGACCCCATAGATGCCCAGGTTGCCCTGCAGTGCTGGCTACCCCCTCCCGCCTGCCAACCCAGCTCCCATCCAGGCCTCCCTGAGGACAGGTGGACCAGGTGCCAGCTCAGCCACATTCCTGACCAGCAGGGGTCCTGACTTCTAGCAGAGGGCCATAGGAGGGGTGAGTTTGCTTCGGGCCGTAGCAGGGTCCCGGTGAGGAGGAGCTTGGGCGTTCCCCGACCCCATAGACGCCCAGGTCACCCTGCAGTACTGGCTCCCCCTCCCACCTGCCATCCCAGCTCCCATCCAGGTACGAATTCCTATATTTCTCCCTTCCCCCGGGGGCCATGAAATTTCCCCAGCTCAGCTGCCTTGCAAGCTGAGCCTGCATTGTAAGCGCATCCCAGAAAGAGGGAGTGCCTTGCTTCAATAGCCTGCCTGAGGAAAGGTGGGCATTCTGTCAGTGAAGTCCCTGCCCAAGAAGGGAACATGACCCAGCAACAGAAGTTCCAATAGAGAACATTTGCAGTAAGAGATGGGCAGAGGCCAAGGCAAGACCTCATCCAACAATCTGAAAAACAACATGAAAACACCAGATCCCAAGGACCCTACAATAGAAGGACTTGAACACCTTAACCAAGAAGAAGTGGAAAAAAGTGCCATTATGAAAGCAATAGAGTCCCTTAAACAGGATATGAATAACTCCCTTAAAGAACTGGATGAGAAATATAACAAAAAGTTTAAAGAAATGAGTATAGAAATAGATGAGAAATATAACAAAAAGTTTGAAGAAATAAGTAAATCCATGAATGAGACCCCGAGAAACCAAGAAAAAAACAATCAAACAAGTAAAGGAAACAGTTCAAGAATTGAAAATTGAAATGAAGGCAATGAAGAAAACACAAACTGAGAACCGGCTGGATATGGAAGACCTAGGTAAACGAACGGAGACTACAGAATCAAGCATAACCAATAGAATACAAAAGATAGAAAAACGAATCTCAGATTCTGAAGATACCATAGAGAAAATAAATGCTCTGGTCAAAGAAAACGGCAAATCCAACAAATTCTCTTCACAAAACATTCAGGAAATCTGGGACACAATAAAAAAAAACAAATCTAAGAATAATAGGGATTGAAGAAGGAGAAGAACTGCAGATCAAAGGCCCAGAAAATATATTCAACAAAATTATAGAAGAAAACTTTCCCAACCTAAAGAACGATATTTCTATGAAGGTTCAAGAAGCATACAGAACACCGAATAGACTGGATCAGAAAAAAAATCACCTCACCATATAATAATCAAAACACAAAACATACAGATTAAAAAAAAATTTAAAGAGCTGCAAAGGAAAAAGGTCAAGTAACTTATAAAGGTAAACCTATCAGGCTTACACCGGACTTCTCTATGGAAACCATGAGAGCCAGAAGGTCCTGGATAGAGGTACTGCAGAAACTAAGAGACAATGGATGCAAACCCAGACTACTATACCCAGCCAAGCTACTGTTCACTATCAACGGAGAAAACAAAATATTCCAGGATAAAAACAAATTAAAACAATATGTAGCTACTAATCCAGCTTTACAGAGAATATTAGAAGGAAAATCACTACCGAAGGAATCCAACATTCCCAACAATGCCTACAATAACTCAAACATCTAGCGACCATTCACAAGCAAAAATCAAAGAAGGAAAACACATACACTCTACTACCCCCCAAAAAAATGACCAGAGTCAACAACTACTGGTCATTAATATCACTTAATATCAATGGACTCAATTCACCTATAAAGAGGCACAGACTTAGAGATTGGATATGAAAACAGGATCCAACATTCTGCTGTTTACAAGAAACACACCTCAACCACAAAGACAGACACCTACTCAGAGTAAAGGGTTGGGAAAAGGTTTTCCAAGCAAATGGACCTAAGAAACAAGCGGGTGTGGCCATTCTAATATCTAACAAAATTGACTTCAAACTAAAATCAATCAGAAGAAATGGAGATGGACATTTCATACTCATAACAGGAACAATTCATCAGGAGGAAGTCTCAATCCTGAATATCTATGCTACTAATATAAAGACACCCACATATGTAAAAGAAACTCTTCTAGAACTCAAGGCAGTCATCAAACCACACACGCTAATAGTAGGAGACTTCAACACTCCTCTCTCACCAATGGACAGGTCAATCAGACAGAAACCAAACAGAGAATTAAGAGACTTATTGGAGGTATTGAATCAAATGGACTTAACAGACATCTATAGAACACTCCACCCAAATAGGAAAGAATATACCTTCTTCTCTGCAGCTCATGGAACCTTCTCGAAGATTGACCACATACTCAGTAACAAAGCAAACTTCCACAGATACAAAAAATATTAGTTACCACCTGTGTCTTGTCAGATCACCATGGATTAAAATTAGAATTCAACAACAATGCTACCCCCAGGAAGTCAACAAACTCATGGAAGTTGAACAGTCAACTACTAAATCACCCCTGGGTCAAGGAAGAAATTAAGAAAGAAATTAAAGTCTTCCTTGAATTTGATGAAAACAAAGACACAACATACTCAAACTTATGGGACACTATGAAAGCAGTGCTAAGAGGAAAGTTCATAGCAATAGGTGCCCAAATAAAGAATACAGAGAAAGCACACATGGGAGACTTAACAGCACACTTGAAAGCTCTAGAAAAAAAAGAAGCTGATTCACCCATGATGAGTAGAAGACTGGAAATAATCAAACTGAGGGTTGAAATCAACAAAATATAAATAGAGAAAACAATCCAAAGAATCAATGAATCAAAAAGCTGGTTCTTGGAGAAAATCAACAAGATTGACAAACCCCTATCCAAACTAATCAAATGGCAGAGAGAGAACATGCAAATTAATAGGATCAGAAATGAAAAGGGGGACATAACCACAGACACAGAGGAAATTCAGAGAATCATTAGATCTTACTACGAAAGTTTATATGCCACAAAGTTGGAAAATGTAAAAGAAATGGACATGTTTTGAGATAAGTACCATATACCAAAGTTGAACCAAGAACAGGTGAACAATCTAAATAGACCTGTTAGTCGCAAAGAATTAGAAGCTGTTATCAGAAATCTCCCTACCAAAAAAAGCCCAGGACCAGATGGTTTCAATGCAGAATTCTACCAGAACTTCCAGGAAGAGCTAATACCTATACTCCTTAATGTATTCGACAATATAGAAAGAGAAAAGTCATTGCCTAACTCCTTTTATGAAGCTACAGTTACCCTAATACCAAAACCACACAAAGACACAACCAAGAAAGAGAATTATAGGCCAATCTCACTCATGAACATCGACAAGAAAATTCTCAATAAAATCCTGGCAAACCGAATCCAGGAACACATTAGAAAAATTATCCATTATGATCAAGTAGGCTTCATCCCAGAGATGCAGGGCTGGTTCAACATACGCAAATCTATCAATGTAATCCATCATATAAATAAACTGAAAGAAAAAAACCATATGATCATTTCATTGGATGCTGAAAAAGCATTTGACAAAATTCAACACCCATTTATGATAAAGGTGTTGGAGAGACTGGGGATACAAGGATCATACCTAAATATAATAAAAGCAATATACAGCAAGCCGACAGCTAACATCAAATTGAATGGAGAGAAACTCAAAGCCTTTCCACTAAAATCAGGAAGGCGACAAGGCTGTCCACTCTCTCCATACCTCTTCAATATAGTGCTTGAAGTTCTAGAAACAGCAATAAGACAACATAAGGTGATCAAGGGGATTCGAATTGGAAAGGATGAAGTTAAACTTTTGTTATTAGCTGACGATATGATAGTGTACATAAGTGACCCCAAAAACTCTACCAAAGAACTCCTACAGCTGATGAACACCTTTAGTAATGTGGCAGGATACAAGATCTACTCCAAAAAATCAGTGGCCCTCCTATACACAAAGGATAAAGAAGCAGAGAGGGAAATCAGAGAAACATCACCTTTCACGATAGCCACAAATAGCATAAAATATCTTGGGGTTACTCTAACCAAGGAAGTGAAAGACCTATTTGACAAAAACTTTAAGTCTTTGAAGAAAGAAATTGAGGAGGATACCAGAAAATGGAAAGACCTCCCCTGCTCTTGGATTGGGAGAATCAACATAGTAAAAATAGCAATTCTACCAAAAACAATCTATAGATTCAATGCAATCCCCATCAAAATCCCATCAAACTTCTTCACAGACCTTGAGAGAACAATAATCAAGTTTATATGGAAAAACAAAAAACCCAGGATAGCCAAAACAATCTTATACAATAAAGGAACTTCAGGAGGCATTACCATCCCTGACTTCAAACTCTTTTACAGAGCTACAGTATTGAAAACAGCTTGGGATGGGCATAAGAACAGAGAAATCGACCTTTGGAATCAAATAGAATACCCAGATATTAACCCACACATCTATGAGCATTTAATTTTTGACAAGGGAGCTAAAGGTATATAATGGAAGAAGGAAAGCATCTTTAACAAATGGTGCTGGCATAACTGGATGTTAACCTGCAGAAGGATGAAAGTAGATCCATATCTATCACCATGCACAAAACTCAGGTCCAAATGGATTAAAGACATCAACGTTAATCCGTCCACTTTGAACCTGATAGAAGAGAAAGTGGGAAGTAATCTACAAGATAAAGGCACAGGAGGCCTCTTCCTAAGTAGGACCCCAGTAGCACAGACAATAAGAGAAACAATGAATAAATGGGATCTACTGAAACTGAGAAGCTTCTGTAAAGCAAAGGACACTGTCAGTAAGACAAAAAGGCTGCCTTCTGACTAGGAGAAGATCTTCACCAACCCCTCATCAGACAAAGGTCTGATCTCCAAAATATACAAAGAACTCAAGAAACTAGACACTAAAACTCTAATTAACCCAATTAAAAAATGGGGTACTGAACTGAACAGAGAATTCACAACAGATGAACTTTGAATGGCCAGAAGACATTTAAGGTCATGCTCAACCTCCTTAGTGATCAGGGAAATGCAAATCAAAACCACTTTGAGATACCATCTTACACCTGTCAGAATACCTAAAATCAAAAACATCAACGATAGCCTATGCTGGAGAGGATGTGGAGAGAGGGGAACTCTCATTCATTGTTGGTGGGAATGCAAACTTGTGCAGCCACTGTGGAAATCAGTGTGGCGGTTTCTCAGGAAACTGGGAGTCAACCTCCCTCAGGACCCAGCAATTCCACTCTTGGGAATATACCCTAGAGATTCCCTAACATACTACAAAAGCATTTGTTCAACTATGTTCATAGCAGCACTATTTGTAATAGCCAGAACCTGGAAACAGCCTAGGTGCCCCTCAATAAAAGAATGGTTAAAAAAGGTGTGGAACATATACACATTAGAGTTTTACTCAGCGGTAAAAAACAATAACATTTTGAATTTTGCGTGCAAATGGATGGAAATAGAAAACGCTTTACTGAGTGAGCTAAGCCACACCCAAAAAGAGGAACACGGTATGTATTCACTCATAAGTGGATTCTAACCATAATTAAAGGTCTTTGAGCCTATTATTCGTGATCCTAAAGAAGCTAAATAAGAAGATGAACCTGATGAAGATTATTTAGCTATCCGCCAGGAGGTAGGAAATAGACAAGAGTCCCAGGTAACCTCGGGTGCATGGGGGGGTGGGATGGTTGTCGGAAAGGGAGAGGGTTAGAGAGAAGGGAGTAGGGGAGCATTGGGGAAAGATCGGGGGACTGGGATCGGGGGGAGGGAGGAAGGATGGATATGGGATAAGGCAAGTATATACCTCAACTAAGGGAATCATTTTAGGGTTTACAAGAGACTTGATTATAAAGGGGATCCCCGGTCCAAGGAAAGATCCCCAGATGGTTCTCTGGCCGAGGAGAGGGTGTCTGAACCGGCCTTGGCCCACAACTATACTGATGAATATTTTGCATGTCACCATAGAACCCTCATCTGGCGATGGATGGAGATGGAGGCAGAGAACCACGTTGGAACACTGGACCTAGCTCCCTAGGTGCAAATGAGAGGCAGAAGGAAAGAGAACGTGAGCAAAGAAGGCAAGGGCACAGGAAACCTTCATCCGACGTTGGATGGCGATACAGATGGAGACCCATATTGGAACACCAAATTGAACACTCCACGGTCTAAATGAGGAGCAGAAGGATGAAGAAAATAAAAAATGTAATCAGGACTGCGAGGGATGCGAGCACCCACTGATACAAGGGGACTGATATAATGAGAGTTCACCAAGGCCTGTTGGACTGGGACTGAACAAGCACGTGATCCAACCAGATTCTCTGAATGTGGCTGGCCCAGAGCCTTTCTGAAAAGCCATTGACAATGACACTGGGACTTGCTTCCTTTGCATATACTGGATTTTGGCGCTCCAGTCTGTTTGGACTCTCACCTTCCCTGGACCTGGAGGGAGAGGGGAGAAACTTGAACTTCCCACAGGGCAGGAAACCCTGACTTCTCTAGGGGATGGAGAGGGAGGAGGAGAGGGAGTGGGGGGAGTGGGAGGGTGTTGGGAGGAGGGGCTGAAATGGAAACTTTTATAATTTAATAAAAAAAAAGAAATGGAGATGGACATTTCATACTCATAACTGGAACAATTCATCAGGAGGAAGTCTCAATCCTGAATATCTATGCTACTAATATAAAGGCACCCACATATGTAAAAGAAACTCTTCTAGAACTCAAGGCAGTCATCAAACCACACACACTAATAGTAGGAGACTTCAACACTCCTCTCTCACCAATGGACAGGTCAATCAGACAGAAACCAAACAGAGAATTAAGAGATTTATTGGAGGTATTGAATCAAATGGACTTAACAGACATCTAGAGAACACTCCACCCAAATAGGAAAGAATATAACTTTTTCTCTGCAACTCATGAAACCTTCTCGAAAATTGACCACATACTCGGTAACAAAGCAAACTTCCACAGATACAAAAAAATATTAGTAGCCACCTGTGTCTTGTCA
This sequence comes from Myodes glareolus, assembly GCF_982192425.1. Classification (NCBI taxonomy): domain Eukaryota; kingdom Metazoa; phylum Chordata; class Mammalia; order Rodentia; family Cricetidae; genus Myodes; species Myodes glareolus. The sequence continues at coordinate 139,215,119 of NC_142053.1, forward strand.
GATCACCATGGACTAAAATTAGAATTCAACAACAATGCTTCCCCCAGGAAGCCAACAAATTCATGGAAGTTGAACAGTCAACTACTAAATCACCCCTGGGTCAAGGTAGAAATTAAATTAGAAATTAAAGTCTTCCTTGAATTTAATGAAAACAAAGACACAACATACTCAAACCTATGGGACACTATGAAAGCAGTGCAAAGAGGAAAGTTCATAGCACTAAGTGCCCAATTAAAGAAAATGGAGAAAGCACACATTGGAGACTTAACAGCACACTTGAAAGCTCTAGAAAAAAAAGAAGCTGATTCACCCAGGAGGTCTAGAAGACTGGAAATAATCAAACTGAGGGCTGAAATCAACAAAATAGAAACAGAGAAAACAATCCAAAGAATCAATGAATCAAAAAGCTGGTTCTTGGAGAAAATCAACAAGATTGACAAACCCCTATCCAAATTAATCAAACGGCAGAGAGAGAACACAAAAATTAATAAGATCAGAAATGAAAAGGGGGACATAACCACAGACACAGAGGAAATTCAGAGAATCATTAGATCTTACTATGAAAGTTTATATGCCACAAAGTTGGAAAATGTAAAAGAAATGGACATTATTTTAGATAAGTACCATATGCCAAAGTTTAACCAAGACCAGGTGAACAATCTAAAGAGACCTGTTAGTCGCAAAGAATTAGAAGCTGTTATTAGAAATCTCCCTACCAAAAGAAGCCCAGGACCAGATGGTTTCAATGCAGAATTCTTCCAGAACTTCCAGGAAGAGCTAATACCTATACTCCTTAACGTATTCCACAATATAGAAACAGAAGAGTCATTGCCTAACTCCTTTTATGAAGCTACAATTACCCTAATACCAAAACCACACAAAGACACAACCAAGAAAGAGAATTACAGGCCAATCTCACTCATGAATATCGACGCGAAAATTCTCAATAAAATCCTGGCAAACCGAATCCAAGAACACATTAGAAAAATTATCCATTATGATCAAGTAGGCTTCATCCCAGAGATGCAGGGCTGGTTCAACATATGCAAATCTATCAATGTAATCCATCATATAAATAAACTGAAAGAAAAAAACCATATGATCATCTCACTAGATGCTGAAAAAGCATTTGACAAAATTCAACACCCATTTATGATAAAGGTGTTGGAGAGTCTGGGGATACAAGGATCATACCTAAATATAATAAAAGCAATATACAGCAAGCCGACAGCTAACATCAAACTGAATGGAGAGAACCTCAAAGCCTTTCCACTAAAATTAGGAAGGCGACAAGGCTGTCCACTCTCTCCATACCTCTTCAATATAGTGCTTGAAGTTCTAGCAATAGCAATAAGACAACATAAGGAGATCAAGGGGATTCGAATTGGAAAGGATGAAGTTAAACTTTCGCTATTTGCTGACAATATGATAGTATACATATGTGACGCCAAAAACTCTACCAAAGAACTCCTACAGCTGATAAACACCTTTAGTAATGTGGCAGGATACAAGATCAACTCCAAAAAATCAGTTGCCCTCCTATACACAAAGGATAAAGAAGCAGAGAGGGAAATCAGAGAAACATCACCTTTCACGATAGCCACAAATAGCATAAAATATCTTGGGGTTACTCTAACCAAGGAAGTGAAAGACCTATTTGACAAGAACTTTAAGTCTTTGAAGAAAGAAATTGAGGAGGATACCAGAAAATGGAAAAACCTCCCCTGCTCTTGGATTGGAGAATCAACATAGTAAAAATGGCAATTCTACCCAAAGCAATCTATAGATTCAATGCAATTCCCATCAAAATCCCATCAAACTTCTTCACAGACCTTGAGAGAACAATAATCAAGTTTATATGGAAAAACAAAAAACCCAGGATAGCCAAAACAATCTTATACAATAAAAGAACTTATGGAGGCATTACCATCGCTGACTTCAAACTCTATTACCGAGCTACAGTATTGAAAACAGCTTGGAATTGGCATAAGAAGAGAGAAGTCAAATTATGGAATCGAATAGAAGACCCAGATATTAACCCACAAACCTGTGAACACCTAATTTTCGACAAGGGAGCTAAAGGTATACAATGGAAGAAGGAAAGCATCTTTAACAAATGGTGCTGGCATAACTGGATGTCAACCTGTAAAAGAATGAAAGTAGATCCATAACTATCACCATGCACAAAACTCAAGTCCAAATGGATTAAAGACATCAACATTAATCCGTCCACTTTGAACCTGATAGAAGAGAAAGTGGGAAGTAATCTACAAGATATAGGCACAGGAGGCCTCTTCCTAAGTAGGACCCCAGTAGCACAGACAATAAAAGAAACAATGAATAAATGGGATCTTCTGAAACTGAGAAGCTTCTGTAAAGCAAAGGACACTGTCAGTAAGACAAAAAGGCTACCTTCTGACTGGGAGAAGATCTTCACCAACCCCTCATCAGACAAAGGTCTGATCTCCAAAATATACAAAGAACTCAAGAAACTAGACACTAAAACTCTAATTAACCCAATTAAATAATGGGGTACTGAACTGAACAGAGAATTCACAACAGAAGAACTTCGAATGACCAGAAGACACATAAGGTCATGCTCAACCTCCTTAGTGATCAGGGAAATGCAAATCAAAACCACTTTGAGATACCATCTTACACCTGTCAGAATAGCTAAAATCAAAAACATCAACGATAGCCTATGCTGGAGAGGATGTGGAGAGAGGGGAACTCTCATTCATTGTTGGTGGGAATGCAAACTTGTGCAGCCACTGTGGAAATCAGTGTGGCGGTTTCTCAGGAAACTGGGAGTCAACCTCCCTCAGGACCCAGCAATTCCACTCTTGGGAATATACCCTAGAGATTCCCTAACATACTACAAAAGCATTTGTTCAACTATGTTCATAGCAGCACTATTTGTAATAGCCAGAACCTGGAAACAGCCTAGGTGCCCCTCAATAAAAGAATGGTTAAAAAAGGTGTGGAACATATACACATTAGAGTTTTACTCAGCGGTAAAAAACAATAACATTTTGAATTTTGCGTGCAAATGGATGGAAATAGAAAACGCTTTACTGAGTGAGCTAAGCCACACCCAAAAAGAGGAACACGGTATGTATTCACTCATAAGTGGATTCTAACCATAATTAAAGGTCTTTGAGCCTATTATTCGTGATCCTAAAGAAGCTAAATAAGAAGATGAACCTGATGAAGATTATTTAGCTATCCGCCAGGAGGTAGGAAATAGACAAGAGTCCCAGGTAACCTCGGGTGCATGGGGGGGTGGGATGGTTGTCGGAAAGGGAGAGGGTTAGAGAGAAGGGAGTAGGGGAGCATTGGGGAAAGATCGGGGGACTGGGATCGGGGGGAGGGAGGAAGGATGGATATGGGATAAGGCAAGTATATACCTCAACTAAGGGAATCATTTTAGGGTTTACAAGAGACTTGATTATAAAGGGGATCCCCGGTCCAAGGAAAGATCCCCAGATGGTTCTCTGGCCAGAGGAGAGGGTGTCTGAACCGGCCTTGGCCCACAACTATACTGATGAATATTTTGCATTTCACCATAGAACCCTCATCTGGCGATGGATGGAGATGGAGGCAGAGAACCACGTTGGAACACTGGACCTAGCTCCCTAGGTGCAAATGAGAGGCAGAAGGAAAGAGAACGTGAGCAAAGAAGGCAAGGGCACAGGAAACCTTCATCCGACGTTGGATGGCGATACAGATGGAGACCCATATTGGAACACCAAATTGAACACTCCACGGTCTAAATGAGGAGCAGAAGGATGAAGAAAATAAAAAATGTAATCAGGACTGCGAGGGATGCGAGCACCCACTGATACAAGGGGACTGATATAATGAGAGTTCACCAAGGCCTGTTGGACTGGGACTGAACAAGCACGTGATCCAACCAGATTCTCTGAATGTGGCTGGCCCAGAGCCTTTCTGAAAAGCCATTGACAATGACACTGGGACTTGCTTCCTTTGCATATACTGGATTTTGGCGCTCCAGTCTGTTTGGACTCTCACCTTCCCTGGACCTGGAGGGAGAGGGGAGAAACTTGAACTTCCCACAGGGCAGGAAACCCTGACTTCTCTAGGGGATGGAGAGGGAGGAGGAGAGGGAGTGGGGGGAGTGGGAGGGTGTTGGGAGGAGGGGCTGAAATGGAAACTTTTATAATTTAATAAAAAAAAGAAATGGAGATGGACATTTCATACTCATAACTGGAACAATTCATCAGGAGGAAGTCTCAATCCTGAATATCTATGCTACTAATATAAAGGCACCCACATATGTAAAAGAAACTCTTCTAGAACTCAAGGCAGTCATCAAACCACACACACTAATAGTAGGAGACTTCAACACTCCTCTCTCACCAATGGACAGGTCAATCAGACAGAAACCAAACAGAGAATTAAGAGATTTATTGGAGGTATTGAATCAAATGGACTTAACAGACATCTAGAGAACACTCCACCCAAATAGGAAAGAATATAACTTTTTCTCTGCAACTCATGAAACCTTCTCGAAAATTGACCACATACTCGGTAACAAAGCAAACTTCCACAGATACAAAAAAATATTAGTAGCCACCTGTGTCTTGTCAGATCACCATGGACTAAAATTAGAATTCAACAACAATGCTTCCCCCAGGAAGCCAACAAATTCATGGAAGTTGAACAGTCAACTACTAAATCACCCCTGGGTCAAGGTAGAAATTAAATTAGAAATTAAAGTCTTCCTTGAATTTAATGAAAACAAAGACACAACATACTCAAACCTATGGGAAACTATGAAAGCAGTGCAAAGAGGAAAGTTCATAGCACTAAGTGCCCAATTAAAGAAAATGGAGAAAGCACACATTGGAGACTTAACAGCACACTTGAAAGCTCTAGAAAAAAAAGAAGCTGATTCACCCAGGAGGTCTAGAAGACTGGAAATAATCAAACTGAGGGCTGAAATCAACAAAATAGAAACAGAGAAAACAATCCAAAGAATCAATGAATCAAAAAGCTGGTTCTTGGAGAAAATCAACAAGATTGACAAACCCCTATCCAAATTAATCAAACGGCAGAGAGAGAACACAAAAATTAATAAGATCAGAAATGAAAAGGGGGACATAACCACAGACACAGAGGAAATTCAGAGAATCATTAGATCTTACTATGAAAGTTTATATGCCACAAAGTTGGAAAATGTAAAAGAAATGGACATTATTTTAGATAAGTACCATATGCCAAAGTTTAACCAAGACCAGGTGAACAATCTAAAGAGACCTGTTAGTCGCAAAGAATTAGAAGCTGTTATTAGAAATCTCCCTACCAAAAGAAGCCCAGGACCAGATGGTTTCAATGCAGAATTCTTCCAGAACTTCCAGGAAGAGCTAATACCTATACTCCTTAACGTATTCCACAATATAGAAACAGAAGAGTCATTGCCTAACTCCTTTTATGAAGCTACAATTACCCTAATACCAAAACCACACAAAGACACAACCAAGAAAGAGAATTACAGGCCAATCTCACTCATGAATATCGACGCGAAAATTCTCAATAAAATCCTGGCAAACCGAATCCAAGAACACATTAGAAAAATTATCCATTATGATCAAGTAGGCTTCATCCCAGAGATGCAGGGCTGGTTCAACATATGCAAATCTATCAATGTAATCCATCATATAAATAAACTGAAAGAAAAAAACCATATGATCATCTCACTAGATGCTGAAAAAGCATTTGACAAAATTCAACACCCATTTATGATAAAGGTGTTGGAGAGTCTGGGGATACAAGGATCATACCTAAATATAATAAAAGCAATATACAGCAAGCCGACAGCTAACATCAAACTGAATGGAGAGAACCTCAAAGCCTTTCCACTAAAATTAGGAAGGCGACAAGGCTGTCCACTCTCTCCATACCTCTTCAATATAGTGCTTGAAGTTCTAGCAATAGCAATAAGACAACATAAGGAGATCAAGGGGATTCGAATTGGAAAGGATGAAGTTAAACTTTCGCTATTTGCTGACAATATGATAGTATACATATGTGACGCCAAAAACTCTACCAAAGAACTCCTACAGCTGATAAACACCTTTAGTAACGTGGCAGGATACAAGATCAACTCCAAAAAATCAGTTGCCCTCCTATACACAAAGGATAAAGAAGCAGAGAGGGAAATCAGAGAAACATCACCTTTCACGATAGCCACAAATAGCATAAAATATCTTGGGGTTACTCTAACCAAGGAAGTGAAAGACCTATTTGACAAGAACTTTAAGTCTTTGAAGAAAGAAACTGAGGAGGATACCAAAAAATGGAAAAACCTCCCCTGCTCTTGGATTGGAGAATCAACATAGTAAAAATGGCAATTCTACCCAAAGCAATCTATAGATTCAATGCAATTCCCATCAAAATCCCATCAAACTTCTTCACAGACCTTGAGAGAACAATAATCAAGTTTATATGGAAAAACAAAAAACCCAGGATAGCCAAAACAATCTTATACAATAAAAGAACTTATGGAGGCATTACCATCGCTGACTTCAAACTCTATTACCGAGCTACAGTATTGAAAACAGCTTGGAATTGGCATAAGAAGAGAGAAGTCAAATTATGGAATCGAATAGAAGACCCAGATATTAACCCACAAACCTGTGAACACCTAATTTTCGACAAGGGAGCTAAAGGTATACAATGGAAGAAGGAAAGCATCTTTAACAAATGGTGCTGGCATAACTGGATGTCAACCTGTAAAAGAATAAAAGTAGATCCATAACTATCACCATGCACAAAACTCAGGTCCAAATTGATTAAAGACATCAACATTAATCCACCCACTTTGAACCTGATAGAAGAGAAAGTGGGAAGTAGTCTACAAGATATAGGCACAGGAGGCCTCTTCCTAAGTAGGACCCCAGTAGCACAGACAATAAAAGAAACAATGAATAAATGGGATCTTCTGAAACTGAGAAGCTTCTGTAAAGCAAAGGACACTGTCAGTAAGACAAAAAGGCTACCTTCTGACTGGGAGAAGATCTTCACCAACCCCTCATCAGACAAAGGTCTGATCTCCAAAATATACAAAGAACTCAAGAAACTAGACACTAAAACTCTAATTAACCCAATTAAATAATGGGGTACTGAACTGAACAGAGAATTCACAACAGAAGAACTTCGAATGACCAGAAGACACATAAGGTCATGCTCAACCTCCTTAGTGATCAGGGAAATGCAAATCAAAACCACTTTGAGATACCATCTTACACCTGTCAGAATAGCTAAAATCAAAAACATCAACGATAGCCTATGCTGGAGAGGATGTGGAGAGAGGGGAACTCTCATTCATTGTTGGTGGGAATGCAAACTTGTGCAGCCACTGTGGAAATCAGTGTGGCGGTTTCTCAGGAAACTGGGAGTCAACCTCCCTCAGGACCCAGCAATTCCACTCTTGGGAATATACCCTAGAGATTCCCTAACATACTACAAAAGCATTTGTTCAACTATGTTCATAGCAGCACTATTTGTAATAGCCAGAACCTGGAAACAGCCTAGGTGCCCCTCAATAAAAGAATGGTTAAAAAAGGTGTGGAACATATACACATTAGAGTTTTACTCAGCGGTAAAAAACAATAACATCTTGAATTTTGCGTGCAAATGGATGGAAATAGAAAACGCTTTACTGAGTGAGGTAAGCCAGACCCAAAAAGAGGAACACGATACGTATTCACTCATAAGTGGATTCTAACCATAATTAAAGGTCTTTGAGCCTATTATTCGTGATCCTAGAGAAGCTAAATAAGAAGATGAACCTGATGAAGATTATTTAGCTATCCGCAGGAGGTAGGAAATAGACAAGAGTCCCAGGTAACCTCGGGTGCGTGGCGGGGGTGGGAGGGTTCTTGGAAGGGGAGAGGGTTAGAGAGAAGCGAGTAGGGGAGGAATGGAGAAAGCTCGGTGGCCTGGGATGGGGGGGAGGGAGGAAGGATGAATATGGGATCAGGGAAGAATATATTTCAACTAAGGGAGTCATTTTAGGGTTTACAGGAGACTTGATTATATATGGGATCCCAGGTCCGAGGAGAGATCCCCAGATGGTTCTCTGGACAGAGGAGAGGGTGCCTGAACTGGCCTTGGCCCATAACCATACTGATGAATATTTTGCATATCACCATAAATCCTTCATCTGGCGAAGGACGGCGATACAGACGGAGACCCACTTTGGAGCACCGGACTGAGCCCCCCAAGGTCCAAATGAGGAGCAGAAGGAAAGAGAACGTGAGCAAGGAAGGCAAGATCAGAGGGAACCTTCATCCGACGATGGATGGCGATACAGACGGAGACCCACATTGGAGCACCGGACTGAGCCCAGCAAGGTCCAAATGAGGAGCAGAAGGAGGAAGAACATGAAAAAGGAAATCAGGACTGTGAGGGATGCTATCACCCACTGATACAAGGGGACGGATCTAATGAGAGTTTACCAAGGCCAGTTGGACTGGGCCTGAACGAGGACGTGATCTAACCAGATTCTCAGAATTTTGCCGGATTCTCTGAATGTGGCTGGCCGGAAGTCTTTCTGAAAAGCCATTGACTATGACACTGGGACTTGTTTCCTCTGCATATACTGGATTTTGGGGATCCAGGTTGTTTGGATACTCACCTTCCTGGACCTGGATGGAGGGGGGAGGAACTTGAACTTCCCACAGGGCAGGAAACCCTGACTGCCCTAATGGACAAAGAGGTAGGAGGAGAGGGAGTGGGGGGAGTGGGAGGGTGTTGGGACGAGGGGAAAAATGGAAACTTTTATAATTTAATAAATTTACTTAAAAAAAATAAAACCTTCCCTGCTGGGCCAAAATTAAAAAAAAAAAGCTCAATCAAAGAACTCTTACAGCTGATAAACATCTTTAGTAATGTGGCAGGATTCAAAATCAACTCCAAAAAATCAGTTGCCTTCCTAGACACAAAGACGAAAGAAGTAGAGAGGGAAATCAGAGAAACATCACCTTTCACGATAGCCACAAATAGAACAAAATATCTTCGGGTAACTCTAACCAAAAAAGAGAAAGAACTATTTGACAAGAACTTTAAGATTTTGAAGAAAGAAGTTGAAGAGGATACCAGAAAATGGAAGAATCTTGCATGTTCTTGGATTGGGAGAATCAACATAGTAAAAATGGCAACTCTACGAAAAGCAATCTATAGATTCAATCTAATCCCCATCAAAATCCCAACAAAATACTTCACAGACCTTGAGAGAACAATAATCAACTTTTTATGGAAAAACAAAAAACTCAGGATAGCCAAAACAATCCAATACAAGAAAAGTACTTCTGGAGGCGTTACCATCCCTGACTTCAAACTCTATTACAGAGCTACAGTTATGAAAACAGCTTGGTGTTGGCACAAAAAACAGAGAGGTTGACCAACAGAATAAAATCGAAGACCCAGATCTTAATCCACAAACCAATGAACACCTGATTTTTGACAAAGGATCTAAAAGTATACAGTGGAAGAAAGAAAGCATCTTTAACAAATGGTACTGGAATAACTGGATGTCAACCTGTAGAAGAATAAAAATGGATCCGTATCTATCACCATGCACAAAACTCAAGTCCAAATGGATTAAAGACCTCAATATTAATCTGACCACACTGAACCTGTTAGAAGAGAAAGTAGGAAGTAGTCTACAAGACAAAGGCACAGGAGACCACTTCCTAGGTAGAACCCCAGTAGCACAGACAATAAGAGCAACAATGAATAAATGGGACCTCCTGAAACTTAGAAGCTTCTGTAAAGCAAAGAACACTGGCATTAAGCAAAAAGGCAACCTACAGACTTGGAGAAGATATTCACCAACCCTGCAACAGACAAAGGTCTGATCTCCAAAATATATAAAGAACTCAAGAAACAAGACTTTAAAATGCTAATCAACCCAGTTAAAAGATGGGGCACTGAACTGAACAGAGAATTCTCAACAGAAGAACTTCGAATGGCCAAAAGACACTTAAGGTCATGCTCATCCTTCTTAGTGATCAGGAAAATGCAAATCAAAACAACTTTGAGATACCATCTTACACCTGTCAGAATGACTAAAATCAAAATCACTAATGATAGCCTTTGCTAGAGAGGATGTAGAGTAAGGGAAACACTCGTCCATTGCTGGTGGGAATGCAAAATTGTGCAAATACTTTGGAAATCAGTGTGGCAGTTTCTCAGGAAATTCAGGATCAACCTACCCCAGGATCCAGCAATACTACTCTTGGGAATATACCCAAGAGATGCCGTATCATACTACAAAAGCATTTGTTCAACTATGTTCATAGTAGCATTATTTGTAATAGCCGTAACCTGGAAACAACCTAGATGCCCCTCAATGGAAGAATGGATAAAGATAGTGTAAAATATATATGCATTAGAGTACTACTCAGCAGTAAAAAAACAATAACATCTTGAATTTTGCATGAAAATAAATGGAAATAGAAAACACTATCCTGAGTGAGGTAACCCAGACCCAAAATGATGAATATGGTATGTATTCACTCATAAGTGTGCACTATGAGCACTAGCCATAATTAAAGGACATTGAGACTATATATAATTCGTGATACTAGAGAAGCTAAATAAGAAGGTGAACCCAAAGAAAAACATATAGTTATCCTCATGGATATTGGAAGTAGACAAGATTGCCAGGCAAAAATTGGGAGATTGGGGCCTGGGGGTGGGGTGGTGGTAAGGGGAGATGGGGAGAGAGAAGTGAGAAGGGGAGGATGGGAAGAGCTTGGGGGGAATGGGATGGTTGGAATGGAGGATGGGTGGATATGGGAGCAGGGAAGTAGATATCTTAATTAAGGGAGCAATTTTAGGGTTGGCAAGAGACTTGATTCTAGAGGGGTTCCCAGGTGTCCAAGGAGATGCTCCCAGCTTGTTCCTTAGGCAGATGAGAAGAGGGTGCCTGAACTGTCCTTATCCTATAGCCACACTGATGAATATCTTGCTTATCACCATAGAACCTTCGCTGGCGATGGATGGAAATAGAGACAGAGACCTACATTGGAGCACTGGGCTGAGCTCCCAAGGTCCAAATGAGGAACAGAAGGGGCGAGAACATGAGCAAGGAAGTCAGGACGCGAGGGGTGTGCCCACCCACTGAGATGGCAGGGCTGATCTAATGGGAGCTCACCAAGGCCAGCTGGACTGGGACTGATGGAGCATGTGATCAAACCGGACTCTCTGAATGTGGCTGACAATGAGGGCTGACTGAGAAGCCAAGGACAATGGCACTGGGTTTTGATTCTACTGCATGTACTGGCATTGGGGGAGCCTAGTCTGTTTGGATGCTCACCTTCCTAGACCTGGATGGAGCGGGGAGGACCTTGGACTTCCCACAGTGCAGGGAACCCTGACTACTCTTTGGACTGGAGAAGGAAGAGGTGTGGGGAGAGGGGGAGGGAAATGGGAGGAGGTACAAATTTTTAATAAAAATAAATAAAAAATAAATTAATAAACTCTCGTGTAATCTGTAACCAATCATCAAAAAGTTAAAAATAGTATTACTGTAATACAGCAATTCCACTAATGGATAGCTGTCCAATGGAATGACATCCATATATTGAAGAGCTATGTACACATCCATATTCACTACAAGAGGATTTCTAATAGTCAAGATATAAAATCAACCTATTGTCCATCACCACAAAAGTGGACAAAGGATCATATGATGTATGTGATCATACTATTCTGTCATTTTAAAAAGAGGGAAACTCTATCATTTACAACAGCATAAATGAATCAGAAAGACACAACAGTCACCAAAATGAGCCAGGCACAGAAAAATAGGGCATGCGATCTTACTGGTATAAAATGAGAACATTTAAATTCACAGACTTAGATAGTAGAATAGTATTTGTCTTATTTGCTTCTATTGTTGTGATGAAAGATCCTGACTAAAGCAACTTGAGAACAGGGTATATTTGGCTACAGTTCCATATGATAGTCCATTACTGGAGGAAGTCAGGACAGGAAGACAATTAGTGCTGGACTGGAGGCAAGAGCTTATAGAGAGGCCAAGGAAGGGTGCTGCTTTCTGACTTGCTGCCTACAGCTTGCTCAGTCTGCTTTCTTATAGAACCCCACCAGCCCAGGTGAAATGTGGGTATCACCCAAAATGGCCTGGGCCATCCCCCATCAATCACTAAGGAAGAAAATGTCCTACAGATGGATCTTATGGATGCACATTTTCAACTGTGGTTCCCTCCTTTCAAATGGCTCTAGCTTGTGTCAAGTTGACATAAAACTAGACAGCTCAATGATTATCATGTGATGTTTATATTAGTATGGGTGGAGATGTTGGTTAAAAGTATAACACATCTATTATAAGGAAAAATAATCTTGAGATATACTATATACAATATGGTGATTTATTGTTAAGAAAGATATTGCAGACTGACAAATCATTAAGAATACATTACAGTTCTCACTATGGGAAACCACACTAACTAACAATGTGTAGCTCTGCATGTGAATTCCTTCATTGAATTATTCCACAATATATGTGTACTTCAAAGATCATGCTGTGTAAGTAAAACTGTCACTTTAAAAGTCAAATTAAACTTAAAAAATCTTTTTTATTCATCTTAATCACATCCATTTAGAAGAAACCCATCTGCATTCAATACAATGTATGGTATTCTATACAATAGCAGTACGTCATAATGTTAACATGAGGGAATATTAATTAGCAATAAAATAAATTAACTGCTGGCTTATAATTATTAGGGTCAGATCAGAGGAAAATTGAGCAAATAAGCACAGAGAAAAGAGAATACGTATCGATTTATCCCATTGTTCTATAAAAGTGTAATCTATGGTGAAAGGAATCAGATCAATGCTGATCTTTTCAGAGAACTTTCTTAAACAATACTGCATCTACATTCAAGTCTTAATTTTGTAGCAATGTCGCACTGTGAAAATTCACAGAACCACAAAGACAATGATAGATGGTGTTGGGGTGTGGCAGAATTAAAGAACAAAGCCTCGAAGGTGTTCAGGAAAAGCAATCTTTCTAGAGCACTGAATTCACGTTGATGAGGAAAAGAGTTACTTTTAATAATAAAAGAGTTATTGTTGAGTTACTTTCTGCTTTCAACCCGAGATCAAAATGTTGGTTCTCTCCATTTTTTTCCCTATTTGCTTTTGTAAGTTCATTGACTTTAAAAAATTAAAATTTGTATCATGTGGAATTAAGAGAATTTTTGTATTCTTGTTTAGTTGATAAGTAAACAGTATTTTTAAATGCACCTTCCCCCTTCTTGGACAGGGATTCACTATGTAGCCCGTGATGGCCATGGAATCAGATGCCTAGTTCACTTCCAAAATGGTGGAACTACAGGAGTGTACAACAGACATGTTATGGATGTTTGTTCACCTTTGGAGACAGTGTCTCACTTTGTAGCCCGGGCCGTCTTGGAACTCTCTCTGAAGACCAGAATGGCTGCAGATTCAACACAATCCACTGGGATTACAAGCATGAACTATATCACCTGTGACTTAGTATGCCTACTTTTACACACCACTATACACTCATCACCCTTCTTTATTAGAAATTGTTTAAGCTGTGGGTAGCAGAGAAGTTGGTTAAAATGGATTCAAGCATAAATGCACTTTTATTCAAAGAAAAAGTCCTGGAGTGGTCTGAGAGTTGTTATAATATTTTAATGACGTACTGAGGTTCAAATTCTTCCTTTCTTTTGTTATTGGCATGAGCCCTTCAATCCTGAAACAGCTGCTGCTTCTGGAGTGGAGCATCTTGCCACTCAAAGCAGGTTTTAGAAAGGAGGGATGAGGAAAAGATTCTGAGATGGTAATCAACAGCATAAGTCCTAAATCAAATTCTCTATTTGGGGAAAGTACAAGACTTGCCAAGTTATCGTATCATAGGTAAGAATAAAGGTAAAAACTGACCTATTTGAAGAAACATTTGGACTGCAGGCAGGGAGACTTCTGACCAGCGAGGGGCTCTGATCCTGTACCAGAAGATACAATGGAGGGATAAGTGTGCTGTTCCTGACCTCCACACAAGTTCGGTTAGGGAACACACAATATTCCCGCCATCCTTATCTCCCTGGCTACTCCAAAGGGGCAGCTTCCCCCAACTAAACCCTCTCTCCTGCTACGCCATCCCAGCTTTCTGCCTGGAACCCCGACCCTCCCCTCTCCCTTTTTCGGGGCTTAAATTCCTCCATCTCAGCCGGGGTGGGCGCCGCGGGCCGGGACAGGCAGTGAGTGCAAAGGGAAGGGAGTCCTTTGTTCTGATCGCCGGCCTGCAGCAAGCTAAGACTGCAGGCAGGGAGACTTCTGACCAGCGAGGGGCTCTGATCCTGTACCAGAAGATACAATGGAGGGATAAGTGTGCTGTTCCTGACCTCCACACAAGTTCGGTTAGGGAACACACAATATTCCCGCCATCCTTATCTCCCAGGCTACTCCAAAGGGGCAGCTTCCCCCAGCTAAACCCTCTCTCCTGCTACGCCATCCCAGCTTTCTGCCTGGAACCCCGACCCTCCCCTCTCCCTTTCTCGGGGCTTAAATTCCTCCATCTCAGCCTGGGTGGGCACCGCGGGCTGGACAGGCGGTGAGTGCAAAGGGAAGGAAGTCCCTTTGTTCTAATAGCCTGCCTGCAGCAAGCTAAGGCTGCAGGCAAAGTGATTCCTGGATTGCAAGGGACACTAATCCAGTAGAAGAAGACCCAGCGGAGGGAAGAGCCATTGGAGAGCATCTGAAGGAAGAGATGGGCAGGCGCCAAGGCAAGAATTCCTCCAATAATCTGAAAAACAACATGAAAACGCCATATCCCAGTGATCTTAGGACAGAAGGACTTGAGCACAATATTCCAGAAGAAGTGGAAAACAGTGTCATTATGAAAGCAATAGAGTCTCTTAAACAGGTTATGAATAACTCTCTTAAAGAAACAGAAGAGAAATTTACCAAAAAGATGGAAGAAATGAGTAAAGAAATGGAAGACAAATATAACAAAAAGTTTGAAGAAATGAGTAAATTCGTAAATGATACCCTGGGAAACCAAGAAAAAAAACAATCAAACAGGTAATGGAATCAGTTCAAGAATTGAAAACTGAAATGGAGGCAATGAAGAAAACACAAACCGAGGGCCGGCTGGATATGGAAAATCTAGGTAAACAAACAGAGACTTCAGGAACAAAAATAACCAATAGAATACAAGGGATAGAAGAACGAATCTCAGAGTATGAAGACACCATAGAGAAAATAAACGCCCTGACCAAAGAAAACAGCAAATCCAACAAATTCTCATCACAAAACATTCAGGAAATATGGGACATAATAAAAAAACCAAATCTAAGAATAATAGGAGTAGAAGAAGGAGAAGAATTGCAGATCAAAGGTCCAGAAAATACATTCAACAAAATTATAGAAGAAAACTTTCCCATCCTAAAGAATGATATTCCTATGAAGGTGCAAGAAGCATACAGAAGACCGAATAGACTGGATCAGAAAAAAACATCCCCTCGCCATATAATAATCAAAACACAAAACATACAGATTAAAGAAAAAAATTTTAAGAGCTGCAAAGGAAAAAGGTCAAGTAACCTATAAAGGTAAACCTATCAGACTTACACCAGACTTCTCTATGGAAACCATGAAAGCCAGAAGGTCCTGGATAGAGGTACTGCAGAAACTAAGGGACCATGGATGCAAGCCCAGACTACGATACCCAGCCAAGCTTTCATTCACTATCAACGGAGAAAACAAAATATTCCAGGATAAAAACAAATTTAAACAATACGTAACCACTAATCCAGCCTTACAGAGAATATTAGAAGGAAAATTACATCCCAAGGAATCCAACATTGCCAACACGGCCTACAATAACTCAGACATCTAGCGATCCTTCACTAGCACAACCCAAAGAAGGAATACACATACACTCTACTACCCCCCAAAAAAATGACCGGAGTCAACAACCACTGGTCATTAATATCTCTTAATATCAATGGACTCAATTCACCTATAAAGAGGCACAGACTTAGAGATTGGATACGAAAACAGGATTCAACATTCTGCTGTTTACAAGAAACACACCTCAACCACAAAGACAGACACCTACTCAGAGTAAAGGGTTGGGAAAAGGTTTTCCAAGCAAATAGACCTAAGAAACAAGCGGGTGTGGCCATTCTAATATCTAACAAAATTGACTTCAAACTAAAATCAATCAGAAGAAATGGAGATGGACATTTCATACTCATAACAGGAACAACTCATCAGGAGGAAGTCTCAATCTTGAATATCTATGCTACTAATATAAAGGCACCCACATATGTAAAAGAAACTCTTCTAGAACTCAAGGCAGTCATCAAACCACACACGCTAATAGTAGGAGACTTCAACACTCCTCTCTCACCAATGGACAGGTCAATCAGACAGAAACCAAACAGAGAATTAAGAGACTTATTGGAGGTATTGAATCAAATGGACTTAACAGACATCTATAGAACACTCCACCCAAATAGGAAAGAATATACCTTCTTCTCTGCAGCTCATGGAACCTTCTCGAAGATTGACCACATACTCAGGAACAAAGCAAACTTCCACAGATACAAAAAATATTAGTTACCACCTGTGTCTTGTCAGATCACCATGGATTAAAATTAGAATTCAACAACAATGCTACCCCCAGGAAGTCAACAAACTCATGGAAGTTGAACAGTCAACTACTAAATCACCCCTGGGTCAAGGAAGAAATTAAGAAAGAAATTAAAGTCTTCCTTGAATTTGATGAAAACAAAGACACAACATACTCAAACCTATGGGACACTATGAAAGCAGTGCTAAGAGGAAAGTTCATAGCAATAGGTGCTCAAATAAAGAATACAGAGAAAGCACACATGGGAGACTTAACAGCACACTTGAAAGCTCTAGAAAAAAAAGAAGCTGATTCACCCATGACGAGTAGAAGACTGGAAATAATCAAACTGAGGGTTGAAATCAACAAAATATAAATAGAGAAAACAATCCAAAGAATCAATGAATCAAAAAGCTGGTTCTTGGAGAAAATCAACAAGATTGACAAACCCCTATCCAAACTAATCAAATGGCAGAGAGAGAACATGCAAATTAATAGGATCAGAAATGAAAAGGGGGACATAACCACAGACTCAGAGGAAATTCAGAGAATCATTAGATCTTACTACGAAAGTTTATATGCCACAAAGTTGGAAAATGTAAAAGAAATGGACATTTTTTTTAGATAAGTACCATATACCAAAGTTGAATCAAGAACAGGTGAACAATCTAAATAGACCTGTTAGTCATGAAGAATTAGAAGCTGTTATCAGAAATCTCCCTACCAAAAAAAGCCCAGGACCAGATGGTTTCAATGCAGAATTCTACCAGAACTTCCAGGAAGAGCTAATACCTATACTCCTTAATGTATTCCACAGTATAGAAAGAGAAGAGTCATTGCCAAACTCCTTTTATGAAGCTACAGTTACCCTAATACCAAAACCACACAAAGACACTACCAAGAAAGAGAATTACAGGCCAATCTCACTCATGAACATCGACGTGAAAATTCTCAATAAAATACTGGCAAACCGAATCCAGGAACACATTAGAAAAATTATCCATTATGATCAAGTCGGCTTCATCCCAGAGATGCAGGGCTGGTTCAACATACGCAAATCTATCAATGTAATCCATCATATAAATAAACTGAAAGAAAAAACCATATGATCATTTCATTGGATGCTGAAAAAGCATTTGACAAAATTCAACACCCATTTATGATAAAGGTGTTGGAGAGACTGGGGATACAAGGATCATACCTAAATATAATAAAAGCAATATACAGCAAGCCGACAGCTAACATCAAATTGAATGGAGAGAAACTCAAAGCCTTTCCACTAAAATCCGGAACACGACAAGGCTGTACACTCTCTCCATACCTCTTCAATATAGTGCTTGAAGTTCTAGCAACAGCAATAAGACAACATAAGGTGATCAAGGGGATTCGAATTGGAAAGGATGAAGTTAAACTTTTGTTATTAGCTGACGATATGATAGTGTACATAAGTGACGCCAAAAACTCTACCAAAGAACTCCTACAGCTGATAAACACCTTTAGTAATGTGGCAGGACACAAGATCTACTCCAAAAAATCAGTTGCCCTCCTATACACAAAGGATAAAGAAGCAGAGAGGGAAATCAGAGAAACATCACCTTTCACGATAGCCACAAATAGCATTAAATATCTTGGGGTTACTCTAACCAAGGAAGTGAAAGACCTATTTGACAAGAACTTTAAGTCTTTGAAGAAAGAAACTGAGGAGGATACCAGAAAATGGAAAGACCTCCCCTGCTCTTGGATTGGAGAATCAACATAGTAAAAATGGCAATTCTACCCAAAGTAATCTATAGATTCAATGCAATCCCCATCAAAATCCCATCAAACTTCTTCACAGACCTTGAGAGAACAATAATCAAGTTTATATGGAAAAACAAAAAACCCAGGATAGCCAAAACAATCTTATACAATAAAGGAACTTCAGGAGGCATTACCATCCCTGACTTCAAACTCTTTTACAGAGCTACAGTATTGAAAACAGCTTGGCATTGGCATAAGAACAGAGAAATCAACATTTGGAATCGAATAGAAGACCCGGATATTAACCCACAAACCTGTGAACACCTAATTTTTGACAAGGGAGCTAAAGGTATACAATGGAAGAAGGAAAGCATCTTTAACAAATGGTGCTAGCATAACTGGATGTTAACCTGTAGAAGGATGAAAGTAGATCCATATCTATCACCATGCACAAAACTCAGGTCCAAATTGATTAAAGACATCAACATTAATCCACCCACTTTGAACCTGATAGAAGAGAAAGTGGGAAGTAATCTACAAGAGATAGGCACAGGAGGCCTCTTCCTAAGTAGGACCCCAGTAGCACAGACAATAAGAGAAACAATGAATAAATGGGATCTACTGAAACTGAGAAGCTTCTGTAAAGCAAAGGACACTGTCAGTAAGACAAAAAGGCTGCCTTCTGACTGGGAGAAGATCTTCACCAACCCCTCATCAGACAAAGGTCTGATCTCCAAAATATACAAAGAACTCAAGAAACTAGACACTAAAACTCTAATTAACCCAATTAAAAAATGGGGTACTGAACTGAACAGAGAATTCACAACAGAAGAACTTCGAATGGCCAGAAGACACTTAAGGTCATGCTCAACCTCCTTAGTGATCAGGGAAATGCAAATCAAAACCACTTTGAGATACCATCTTACACCTGTCAGAATAGCTAAAGTCAAAAACACCAACGATAGCCTATGCTGGAGAGGATGTGGAGAGAGGGGAACTCTCATTCATTGTTGGTGGGAATGCAAACTTGTGCAGCCACTGTGGAAATCAGTGTGGCGGTTTCTCAGGAAACTGGGAGTCAACCTCCCTCAGGACCCAGCAATTCCACTCTTGGGAATATACCCTAGAGATTCCCTAACATACTACAAAAGCATTTGTTCAACTATGTTCATAGCAGCACTATTTGTAATAGCCAGAACCTGGAAACAGCCTAGGTGCCCCTCAATAGAAGAATGGTTAAAAAAGGTGTGGAACATATACACATTAGAGTTTTACTCAGCGGTAAAAAACAATGACATCTTGAATTTTGCATGCAAATGGATGGAAATAGAAAACGCTTTACTGAGTGAGGTAAGCCAGACCCAAAAAGAGGAACACGGTATGTATTCACTCATAAGTGGATTCTAACCATAATTTAAGGTCTTTGAGCCTATTATTCGTGATCCTAGAGAAGCTAAATAAGAAGATGAACATGATGAAGATTATTTAGCTATCCACCAGGAGGTAGGAAATAGACAAGAGTCCCAGGTAACCTCGGGTGCATGGGGGGGGTGGGAGGGTTGTTGGAAGGGGAGAGGGTTAGAGAGAAGGGAATAGGGGAGGAATGGGGAAAGCTCGGTTGACCTGGACGGGGGTGGGGGGTGGGGATGGAGAAAGGTTGAATATGGGATCAGGGAAGAATATATTTCAACTAAGGGAGTCATTTTAGTGTTTACAGGAGACTTGATTATATATGGGATCCCAGGTCCAAGGTGAGATCCCCAGATTGTTCTCTGGACAGAGGAGAGGGTGCCTGAACCGGCCTTGGCCCATAACCATACTGATGAATATTTTGCTTATCACCATAGATCCTTCATCTGGCGATGGATGGCGATACAGACGGAGACCCACATTGGAGCACCGGACTGAGCCCCCCAACATCCAAATGAGGAGCAGAAGGACGAAGAAAATGAAAAAGCAAATAAGGACTGCGAGGGATGCTATCACCCACTGATTCAAGGGGACGGATCTAATGAGAGTTTACCAAGGCCTGTTGGACTGGGACTGAATGAGGAAGTGATCCAACCAGATTCTCTGAATGTGGCAGGATTCTCTGAATGTGGCTGGCCAGGAGTCTTTCTGAAAAGCCATTGACAATGACACTGGGACTTGTTTCCTCTGCATATACTGGATTTTGGGGATCCAGTCTGTTTGGATACTCACCTTCCTGGACCTGGAGGGAGGGGGGAGGAACTTGAACTTCCCACAGGGCAGGAAACCCTGACTGCCCTTAGGGACGAAGAGGGAGGAGGAGAGGGAGTGGGGGGAGTGGTTGGGTGTTGGGAAGAGGGGCGTAAATGGAAACTTTTATAATTTAATAAAATTACTTTAAAAAAAAACAATAGGTGGAATTCTTCTCACAAAATAAATAAAAATGTGAGTTGGAAATTTAAAAAAAAGAAACATTTGGCTATGAATACAGTGTGATTATTGCTCAAAGGTTTTAACTAATGAAGTCTCCTTTCTAAATTTTGAGTACAAATCACAGCTTACTGTGTTTCTTTTCTATTTCTTTCACCCCCTTTTCTTCACCTTTATTTTATTTTGTTTTGTTTTAAATTCTTTGCTCAATTCATGTATCTTGTCTTTTGAATATATTCAAAATAATTTATTTTCACTCAACCAAAACATTCCTGTAGATGTTTGTGCTCCCGATGGCATTGCATTTACAAAGTAACTTTGGCAGAACTAAAAATTCCTTATAGTTTTGGAAACATCGTGTGAACGAATGTCTGTTGTAGAGTGATGGATCTATCTGTGAACAGTATCCTTCAAGGAGCAAGTGAGGAGGAAAAAGTGAGTAAAGAAGATGCCTGTTACTGAGGTGTCAAATGATTATAACATGTAGAAGCAGTGGGAAGGACTTACAAAAAAGAATAACACATAGTCATCAGACAAAGGACAAAAAGAAAGCGAAGATACGGTTTCCTACTAACTCTTCACTGTTGTTAGTGATCCCATAACTTGAAATTTCCAAGTGAAAACAAGAAGAATGAGATTCTTCCCTGAAGGAACATTATTTGCCACTAAAGGGCCATTATTATCTCACTAACGCTCATATAGTTCAATAAATCCTGTATTCAGATTTCACAGAGAAAGAACTCCCTGACAACATCTGCCATCATTCCTAAGATCTATCCACCATAGTTCAGTGTTCTTTTGTAGTGAGGGAGTCACACAAAAACCTGGATTTTTCTGGCAGCTGAGGTTGATTGTGGAAATTAAACTAGATATGACACAAAATGTGTGATACATTGCCAGTCATAGAACTGGGACTCAGTATATAGTAGTTATCACTGTAAATAGAGGAATCTAATAGTAGATAGCCTGAGTGGAATGGTATACATGCAAATAATGAGGCTCCAATCCCCCCCAAAAGCTTTATCAAAGTCTTCCACATGATTTATACCTGACTTCTCAACTAAGCGATTCTCATGTACTAGCTAGTACTAGCTACTTACGTTATCTATCAGTATTTAATTCTAGGGAAGACACTCCTCACACTCTTTTTGATAAGGACAATTTTATCAAGGTGACTATGTCTCCCCCAAATACAGATATAAATTGCCATCCTAAAAATGTTTGTATTTGAAAGAATTTTAAAAATTAAAAATTTAAAAATTTAAAAATGTGAAAGCTCTGGACAAGAAATCATAAATACCATTCTTAAAAACTGTCATAGAACCATAGTATTATAGATGATTAGATGTTGGAGATCACCTATTCTGTCCTCCTTCATTGATAAAAGAATAATTGAATGAGTGATCAACTTTCCAGGATTAACACATCACAGTAGCATTACAATCTACACTCATTGAGTCCCAGCTTAGTTCAGTTTCATGAATTAACACTATGTGCAGAAAATGTCAGCTGTATCACATTATTGTAGGGTCTCACTGTGTATCCCTGGCTGGCCCATAAAGAAACTATGTGGACAGACCATCCTCTGTAGCACAAATTCTAATTGGTCTTAATAATAAACACCTGGAGTCGGTAGGCAAACGCTGAAAGATAAGTGAAGCAGAACAACCAGCCACTAGTTCTTACCACTACAAAATCCTCAGACCAAATTGAGTATCCTGTCTCTACAAGTCCTCAAACTAAATGCCTGTCTTTATGAAGCCTCAGACTGAATGCTGAGCTCCTGTCTCCTCCTGCCTTCTATGCTTCCCTCTGCCCAACCATATCCCTTCCTGTCTCTACCTCCCTAGCGCTGGAATTAAAGACTCCCAAGTACTGGGATTAAAGGTGTGAGCCCTCACTACCTGCTCTGTTTTTCTTTTAGAGTGGGTCAGTCACACAGCCCAGGGTGGCCTTGAACTCATAGAGGTCTGCCTACTTCTGTCTCCTGAGTACTGGGATTAAAGGTGTGTGATTCCACATCCTGACCACTATAGTTTACTAGTGGCTAGCTCTCTACTCTGATCTTTAGGCAAGTTTTATTTGTTAGATCAGAAACAAAATATCACCACAATCTTCAAGCGCACAAAAATCTGCCTTCCTCTTCCTTTGCTTCAGGAATATTGAGATTAATGTTCACACCCAGCTAAAACTCTTTGATAAAGTAAAAACATCATTATAAACATTGTTTTACTTTAAAACATTTCCCTTTGTTTTAACATGCCAAAATCAAACCAAACTAAACCAAATGATGATTAGTGATTAAAATAAATAAGAAAATAACGTTTTGTTGCAACTGTACTTAGAATTCAAGTTGACTTAGGTTGTGGTTTGCACTTTTATTATACACAGATTTTTATAATGAATATAATCATAAATAAACAGAACAATATGTAAACAAAAGTAGATAGCTTTTTATTCATTCCTTGGCAATAGTGATCTTGATAAGTTTGATACGTATTCTTTTTGTTGATTAATTTACATGTATAATTCTTTGATGTTTAGATACTTGACTCAGAAAGTTAACTATCTGCGAAATTTTCTAATTTTCCTTATTGGATTCATTAGCAATAGATCAGTACAGACCTATACTTCATTCTTTGTAACTGACAGATATATGAATATCTATAACTGGTGGGACTATAATTTTAGATTTTTTTAAATGTGTGTGTGTGTGTGTGTGTGTGTGTGTGTGTGTGTGTGTGATGCCCCTGGAGTACAGAAGGGGTGGTGGATCACCTGAAAGTGAAATTACAAACTATTGTAAGACAGCATATGGTTGCTGGGAACAGGGCTCATGTTCTCACAGGGAGCAAGTGCTCTTAACCACTGAACCAACTCCCCAGCCCCCATTATTTTTGAAGTAGATTCTTGCTATGTAGCTCATGTTGGCCTCAGATTCACAATCCTCCTTCCTTATCCTCCTGAATGCTATAATTTAATCGATCATTGACTAATTATTGATGATCATTTGGATGGTTTCCAATTTTTATAATTATTATGAAATAAATGTGGGTTACCTTTATATAGAGCCTCTTTGTCACTCACATTGTGTTTTATTTCTCTTGGGTACATACTGCTAGAGAATTAGTTAGCCTGCACAGTGAGAAATCAGTCTCAGCATTTAGATATTAATAAAGGAAACTATTTTGTAATATTTTAGATTATAATTTGATTGCAATATTCTCCTTTCCCTTCCCTCCCTCCAAACCCTCTCATATACACCTCCTTGTTTTTCTTAAACTTTGTGGCCTCTTTTTTTCACTAACTGTTATATTATGTATACATGTATACACATATATACTTGAAATTATAACCTGTTTTGTTTATGTAATACTACCTGTATGTATGTTTTCAGGGCTGACTGTTTGTACTGAATAACCTATTAATGTGTTCTTCTTTGGAAAAGCTACGTCTCCTGTTCCCAGCTTTCCGATAAGGTTGACTTGCCTATAGTGTTGGGGCCTAGAGGGCTTTTCTCTATTCAGTTTGGCATGTATGTTGGTGTCATCCTTGTTCAGAAAAAGCTTTTTAATTTATAAAAGTTTATTAATTTATAAAAGTTTCCATTTCCGTCCCTCCTCCCAACACCTCCCCACTCCCACCACTCTGCATGACTGGTTGTGGTTAATAAACAAAGGAGAACCAGTCTAGAACAGAAAACTTGACTACTTTGTAGAGGTCTCAGGTTTATGCATTCCAGATATGCTGGCATCTTTAAATGTTCTTTGGGTCCCCACCCCAGGTTACATTTTGAGCTATTTAAAGAGAGACAAGAGACATAAAGTCTGGCTACGTGGACAGATGAGAGTTACACAGCAAAGATGACAGAATTATTTCCTTTTCTAGTATCATAAAAGTTTATTTAGCAAAAAGTTTCAGTTGAAAATGTACATGACCCAGTTGTACACCATAGTCAAACCGGCCCTTTGAGGAGGGATGTGAACTTTTCTGATCAACAGCCATTGTTTAGACTCTTTCCAAGGATTCCATCGTGATGATGCTCACATGACCACCATTTTGATGTTATTCTACTGCCCACTAGTTATCATCTCCACACACCCATTAATCACAAGGCAAATAAATGAATCAAAGCCCCATGTGATACCACGTATATTTCTGCTACCATTTAACTTCAATGGTAACTTCTTGACCATAAATTTCATCAATTTGGGAGGATTGAGTCCTCAGCAGGTTCAGCATGACAGGACAGAAACTTAATTAAACCAGTGATGTTCTTTTTAAAAAGTAGTTACTCGGAGTCATCTCACCCACCTGGTAGAACTATGCTTTTTCTGATAAGAGTCCAGGAGATTTAATGTTAGACTTTACATGAGGACTTAATGTTGGTAATGACCCTACACTGTCACCTTGAACTGACAGTCTTTGATATGCAGATGGACCTAATAGTTGGTTTTAAATCAAGGTTGTTCTGGTTATTATAATATGAAACATATTTAGAGGTCAAACATTAGCACAAACTTTCATAGAAGACTTTCAATATGATTAAAAACTGGGTTTCTAGTGTTTAACAGGCCAAGTAAACTACCCACCTTTCTGTCATAGTGGAGGCAGCGCTCCTTTATCTAATTCTTTTTCTGTAACTTAATATTTCCTGAGCTAGTTTATTCGTAAATCTTTTATAACATAAATTTTACTACTTCAAGTTTCTTCTGCATCAATACAAGAAAACATATAAGTGTGATTAGACACTGCTAAATTGTCCTGAAACATGATTTGATAAATTTATACAACTGTCATTAGTAGATAAGAAAACTCTTCAAAAATGTGTTAACTCTAGACATCATTGATTATGAGTTCTTACTTGCTGGGCACATAACAGTATTTTGTTCTTCTATTTCTTCATAGTATCTTCTTGACAATATGCTAGTATAATATATGCACTTTTCCCTTCATATGTTACAGGTATCATGATACATCTTCCAAATTTTCTGTTTTCATAGGAGAAAACCAGTACTGTTTTTCATTCTTAAACCTGTCTTTCTTTTATGAGAATTAAAAAATATATACTTTAACTTTTACATGTTTTTTGAGGCTTAGTTTATTTCTATTCCATCTTGAATTTATTTTTGCCATGCAAATATGGAGAATTAATAGGCACAGTCAGCATAATTATAGAATTATGATTCACAGTAGTAAGTATTCAAGAAACAAAAACTCAATTGCCAAAAGAGTAAAAGCATGGAAAAGGCAAAACCTATTCATTTCTGTGATTCAGAGGGTTTCTATTCATTTATTAAGAAAATAAATACGCTACTTTGTCTGAAGTTTTGCATGTTTGTATGGGTCTCTAATCTTTATGTTCTCCATTTACAGGGTTTAATGGTAATGGGTGCTTTAGCATATTTAAAAATTTAATTTTTTCTTCTCTGATTTTTTATTGAGTTGTCAATTTCTCTTTGTTCCTTACTTCTTTAGACACATCCTTTTTATTTCAGTTGAAATTTTAATACATGTAAATACATATTTATTTACTATTGCATACATGTTACTTTAGAAAAATAAATTTTTCTGGTGACAACTACCTATAACAATTATGTTAGCATGATTTCACCACTTTCTACTTCATATCTGTGTCTTACAACACATACACACACAGGTGAGAAAGAAAAGAGAGAGAGAGTTGAAATGCTCTCAAATTTTGAGGGCACACTATGATTAAATTTCATGGCATGATTCACCAGCAAATATTTAAACAGAAACAATAGCTTTTGCTACTGTGCTTGAGAAAATGAAAAACAAATCTCAAGAAAGAAAGATATTGACCTAAAGGAATCATAAAGAGATATCATATTTATGCAGAAGAGATTTTGGTAAACTGTATACTTTTATAACTATAGAACTCTATTCTCTCATGCTAAAAATATGCACAAATAAGCAACATAATGGATATATATATATATATATATCTCACATATATTACAAATAAATAATATGAGGATGGGTTGGCTTGTAGTTCTGTCACAGAATGAAATTTCTCTCTCTCTCCCCCCTTGTGTGTGTGTGTGTGTGTGTGTGTGTGTGAGAGAGAGAGAGAGAGAGAGAGAGAGAGAGAGAGAGAGAGAGAAGCCCTAATTGGTGGTAGTGGTGCAGTCCTTTAATCTAGCACTTGGGAGGCAAAGGCAGAAAGATCTCTGTGAGTTCAAGGCCAGCCTGGTCTACAGAGAGAGTTCCAGGACACAGAGAAACCCTGTCTCAAAAACAGCCCTAATCAGGCCATGTCATTTTATAAAAAGATCCTTCATTTTGGTTGAACTGTGACAATGATCAAAAGCATAGTAAGTTGGTCCCCAGAACTGAATAACATATTTTCCTAGATTAATGCCCTCACAATCTTCACAGTGAATTCAAAGATCACTTGAATATAAGCATGTACTATGGGCTATTCATCAACCACTTTGCATATAACATTCACTTTTCTCTAATCTGTAGGAAGGGACCCTCCAACTCTGCCATAGTGAACTCTGTGAACTCTCCTCTGCTCCCTTGCCATACTTCTGTGTCTGGCTATGATGTTACTACAAGGAATCTTCTCATACAACTCTTACTCAAAAGGTCATTCTGTTTTAGTGTCCCCTTTGAACCTAAAGCCTGAAACCTCTCAGTAAGTTGAATCCTTATCATCAGTCACAATTATATTAAGAATATGTAAAATGAAATGTTGTGTAATTATAAAAGGTAATGTGATAAACTTGGAAACAGATAGCTTTAAAAGTAGCCAAAACATATATGAAAAAAATATGAAATTGTACCAGGGAAATAAGAAAACATGAAAATAATCCCCATTTTTTTTTAAAAAAAAAACTTTCTGGAGAGATGAAGGTATTTTAGATTAGAAATAATACTTAGGGCTTTTGCATAACATTGTCATGAGTGTGGGAATGGAAAAGAATTTTTTGTGAATGTTAAACAATTTAATACTAAAAATCTGACAGAAAGTGTTCATGCTTATCCAAAGCAGTACATATAAAAATGTTTATATAACTTTTATATATTGGGGCAAATCATATATCACAGTGAAAGAAAAAGAAAATTATTATATATATTTTCAATAGTATCCTATGAAGTAAGTAAGATATATAAACAGAAAACATCCCAATATATAATTTATACAACCCAGTTTCCTACATATAAGACAAATATTAAGGATAGTTATGTCTGTAGTTAAGATTAAAGTTTCTAACTCTCTGATCATATATATTCTATTAATTTGCATTCCCATCAGAAATGTACACCATTTTATTTATTAAAATTTTCTCCAGAAGACTGATACCAGTAAAAACAACAGAGGAGGGAAGGCACTCTAATATCCTGACTCTCAAAACAACCACAAGAAACCTTAGAACACACCAAAATTGTCAGAATAATCTTTTTCAGAGTATTGGTAATTAAGATAAAGTTCATAGTAATCCAGAAACTACTTAAGAAAAAACATCTGATTCTCAATGAACAATGAGTTTTGTGAACTTTAACTGATTCTGTCCTTGATCCTTCTACCAGTGATTGCCTTAGAAATACTTGCCCACATTCACTGTGTCAGTAAAGAAAACATAGATTGAATTCCAATTACAAATTGTCCTTAGTCCAGCAAAATGTTTATTGGAAAAGTCACTTAAAAGGTGTGATAGTTTGAGTGTAATTAGCCCCTATAATCTCATAGAGAGTGGCACTATTAGGAGGTGTGACTTTGTTGGAGTGGGTATGGCCTTATTCAAGGAAATGTGTCACAGTGGGAATAGGCTTTGAGAGTTCCTATCTAGGAACACTGCTCAGTATTTCATAAGCCAAGATGAAGCAAACACCACATCTGCCTCATGCTACCATGCTCCATGCCATGATGAGAATGGACAGAACCTCTAAAACTGTAAGTGAACCAGACTAATTAAATATTTTCTTTATAAGTGTTGTTGTGGTCATGGTGTCCCTTCAGAGTGATAGTAACCCAAACTAAGTCAAAAGTCTTGTTTTAATTTTCCTTATTGGAACTAGGAGATAATTTGTAGAAAATATTTATGAATATATGCACATCCTTATCCTCTGGTACATGATAATAGCTGGATCAAACAACAAAGCAAAAACTGTGGGAAGAAATTTGGGGAGTGATAATGTCTTTGGAAATATGGGCTGCAAGAATCTCCACTGTTTTCTTGGAATTTAAGAAAGTCCCATATGTGCTAGGATTCTGCACCTGATCAGGAAAGACTGGAGAAAGCTTTGTTTGACCTTGAATTTGAACAAGCAAATGTGAAGTAAAAGTTAATGTGGGGGTTTTAATTTCTTGTCTTTGTTAAAAAGAGCATTCATGGCCTTCTTAGAACAATGTGGGAAGAGAGGGATC
Source organism: Myodes glareolus (assembly GCF_982192425.1). NCBI lineage: Eukaryota > Metazoa > Chordata > Mammalia > Rodentia > Cricetidae > Myodes > Myodes glareolus. The sequence goes on from NC_142053.1 coordinate 139,244,317, forward strand.
CTTTTTAGTTCTAGATGTTAGAGAATTATCTTTTCAATAATGAGCCAGAATAGAATAGGATTATTTGAAATAAACCCATAAATTCTACACAATTAGTTTTGTCAATGTGTCAATATTATTTAATGAGGAAAAACAATAGTTTCAGTAAATGAAAGTTGGAGAACTGAATATCCACATGCAAATGAATGAACTTAGAACCCAAGGCCACATAATATGAAAATGTTAACTCAAAATGGGTGGAAACTGAGCAGGTCTTTCAGTGGTCGATCACTTGTCTAGGGAAGATGCAAGAGATCTTGGATTCAACCCCCAGTATCCACACCCATTCATACTTGACAGAAATATCAAATGTTCAACTATAAGAGCTAAAATCCTCACAGCTACTAAAATAAAACAACTGCAACTCTTCTGAAGTTGGACTAGTCAAGATTTTTTAAAAATTACATCAAAAGAACAGAAATCAAAGTTCATCAAAATAAAAACAAAGTTTGTGCATCAAAAGATACTATTAAGAAAGTGAAAAAATACAAGATGGGTGGAAATATATGCAAGTTGTACATCTCACACAGATTAGCATGCAGATAAAGAGTTCTCATAACTCAACAATAGAAAAATCAGACTGAGGCTACCCACTCAGAGAAAGTGAGGCTACCCACTCAGAGGGGTGAGTGTGAACCCCTGCCCGGCAGGAGGGGAGTGCAGGGCACCTCCAACTCCTGCTGCAGGTGCTTCTTGGCTCCACACAACTCTCCCATCCCCCTCGAGTTCGCCCTTTTGGCTACGGGGTAGTTGGACCTCCAAGAGTCCTATCCCTGTCCTGAGGACAACCTTTCAGACAGGTGAGTGGGTGCTATCCCGGCATGGGGCAGAACATCCAGGAAAGGAGCACTGGTCCCCTTTAGCTCCTGCTGTAGGGACTTATCTGTTCCATACTTCCCTGCTCACCCCACCCCCCTAAGCCTGCCCCATTGTCTGCCAGGTCCTTGGCCCAGGAACAGGAACAGGTCCTGTTCCTTCACTGAGGCTACCCACTCAGAGGGGTGAGTGCACACCCGCCGGGCCAGAGAAGAGTGCAGGGCACCTCCAGCCCCTGCTGCAGGGGCTTCTTGACTCCATACAACTCTCCCCTTCTCCCCACCCCGAGTTCTCCCTTTTGCCTGTGGGGTCCTTTGACCTCCAAGAGTCCTGTTCCTGTCCTGAGGACAACCTTTCAGACTGGTGAGTGGGTGCTATCCCGGGATGGGGCAGAACATACAGGAAAGGAACACTGGGCCTCTTTAGCTCCTGCTGCAAGGGCTTCTCTGTTCCACACTTCCCTGCCCAACCCCACCCCCCCCAAGCCTGCCCCATTGTCTGCAAGGTCCTTGGCCCAGGAACAGAAACAGATCCTGCTCCTTCACTGAGGCTACCCACTCAGAGGGGTGAGTGCACACCCGCTGGGCTGGAGGGGAGTGCACAGCACCTCCAGCTCCTGCTGCATGGACTTCTTTGCTCCACACAACCCTTCCCTCCCCCTTGAGTTCACCCTTTTGTCTGCCAGGTCCTTAGACCTCCAAGAATCCTGTCCCTGTGCTGAGGACAACCTTTCAGACCGGCCAACTGGGGAACAGTTCCTGCGCCTGCACTGAGGAGATCCACCCAGAGTCAGTCACAGCAAAGGTTGGACCAAGACACCAAGACTCTCTTGGCTGCATCTGAAGGAAAGGATGGGCAGGCAAGAATTCCTCCAACAACCTGAAACGCAACATGACACCACCAGAAACCAGGGATCACAAAACAAGAAGAATTGAGCACCCTACTCCAGAAGAAATAGAAGAAATCGACTTTAAATGGAACATTATGAAAATAATAGAGGACCTTAAACAGGAGGTGAAAAACTGCAATAAAGAACTAGAGATGACAAACAAAATGGTAGAGGAAATGGATAAATCTCTCAGAGATACCCAAGAAAAACAAGAAAAAGCAATCAAACAGGTAAGGAAAACAGTTCAAGACTTGAAAAATGAAATGGAGGTAATGAAGAAAACACAAACTGAGGGAAGGATGGATATGGAAAATCTGGGTAAACGAACGGGAACTACAGAGACAAGTATTACCAACATAATACAAGAGATAGAAGAAAGAATCTCAGACACTGAAGATACTACAGAGGAAATAAACTCAATGATTAAAGAACAAAACAAATCCAACAAATTCATAACACAAAATATCCAGAAAATCTGGGACACCATGAAAAGACCAAACCTAAAGAATAATAGGGGTAGAAGGAGAAGAGTTATAGCTCAAAGGCCCAGAAAATATATTCAACAAAATTATTGAAGAAAACTTTCCCAACCTAAAGAAGGATATTCCTATGAAGGTACAAGAAGCATACAGAACACCAAATAGACTAGATCAAAAAAAGCATCCCCTTGCCATATAATAATCAAAACACAAAACATACAGAATAAAGAACAAATATTAAGAGCTGCAAGGGAAAAAGGTCAAGAAAAATATAAAGGGAAACTAACCAGAATTACACCTGACATCTCAATGAAAACCATGAAAGACAGAAGGTCTTGGATAGATGTGCTGCAGATACTAAGAGACCATGAATTCAAGCCCAGACTACTATACCCAACAAAGGTTGCATTCACCATCGATGGAGCAAACAAGATATACCAGGACAAAAACAAATGTAAACAATACGTAGCCACAAACCAAGCCTTACAGAAAATACTAGGAGGAAAATCACAAAGCAAGGAACCCAACAACACCCACAATAACACAAACATCTGACAACCCTCCACCAGCACAACTAAAAGAAGGGAAACACACAAACACTACCACCAGGAAAAATTACCGAAGTTAACAACCAATGGTATTTAATATCGCTTAATCTTTATGGACTCAACTCACCTATAAAAAGGCACAGATTAAGAGAATGAAAACGAAATTAGGATCTAAGATTCTGCTGCCTACAAGAAACACACCTCAAACACAAAGACAGACACTACCTCATAGTAAAGGGTTGGGGAAAGGTTTTCCAATCAAATGGACCAAAGAAACAAGTGGGTGTGTTTCTTGTAGGCAGCAGAATGTTGGATGCTAATTTCGTATTCATTCTCTTAAAAAAAAATCCCTGGACCAGGTGGTTTCAATTCTATCGTAACTTCCAAGAATAGTTAATACCTATACTCCTTAAAGTGTTTAACAAAATAGAAACAGAAGAATCTTTGCCTAACTCCTTTTATGAAGCTACAGTCACCCTGATGCCAAAACCACACAAAGACTTAACCAAGAAAGAGAATTACTGACCAGTCTCACTCATGAACATCGATGCAAAAATTCTCAATAATATGCTGGCAAATAAAATCCAAGAACACATTAAAAACAATTATCCATTATGATCAAGTAGGCTTCATCCCAGAGAGGCAGGACTGGTTCAACATATGAAAATCTATCAACATAATCCATCACATAAATAAATTGAAGGAAAAAAACCATATGATCATTTCATTAGATGTTGAAAAAGCATTTGACAAATTTCAACACCCCTTTATGATAAAGGTCTTGGAGAGATTAGGGATACAAGGTTCATTTCTAAATATAATAAAAGCAATATACAGCAATTCAACAATTAACATTAAATTAAATGGAGAGAAACTCAAAGCCATCCCATTAAAATCAAGAACAAGACAAGGCTGTCCACTATCTTCATACTTCTTCAATATAACGCTTGAAGTTCTAGCAATAGCAGTAAGACAGCATAAAGAGATCAAGGGGATTCGAATTAGAAAGGAAGAAGTCAAACTTTCATTATTTGCAGATGATATGATAGTGTACATAAGCAACCCCAAAAACTCTACCAGAGAACTCCTACAGCTGATCAACACCTGTAGTACTGTGGCAGGAGACAAAATCAACTCCAAAAAATCAGTTTCCCTCCTATACACAAAGAACAAAGATACAGAGAGGGAAATCAGAGAAACATCACCTTTCACGATAGCCACAAATAGCATAAAATATCTTGGGGTAACTTTAACCAAGGAAGAGAAAGAACTATTTGACAAGAACTTTAAGATTTTGAAGAAAGAAGTTAAGGGGATACCAGAAAGTGGAAGAATCTCCCATGGTCTTGGATTGGGAGGATCAACATAGTAAAAATGGCAATTCTACCCAAAGCAATCTATAGATTCAGTGCAGTCCCCATCAAAATCCCAACAAAATTTTTCACAGACCTTGAGAGAACAATAATCAAGTTTATATGGAAAAACAAAAAACCCAGGATAGCCAAAACAATCTTATACAATAAAGGAACTTCAGGGGGCATTACCATCCCTGACTTCAAACTCTATTACAGAGCTACAGTATTGAAAACAGCTTGGTATTGGCACAAAAAGAGAGATGTTGACCAATGGAATCAAATCGAAGACCCAGATCTTAATCCACAAACCTATGAACTGCTGATTTTCTACAAGGGAGCTAAAATTATCCAATGGCAGAAAGAAAGCATCTTTAACAAATGGTGCTGGCATAAGTGAATGTCAACCTGTAGAGGAATGAAAATAGATCCATATCTATCACCATGCACAAAACTCAAGTCTAAATGGATTAAAGACATCAATATTAATCTCACCACATTCAATCTGATAGAAGAGAAAGTGGGAAGTAGTCTACAAGACATGGGCACAGGAGACCACTTCCTAGGTAGAACACCTATAGCACAGACAATAAGAGAAACAATGAATAAATGGGACCTCCTGAAACTGAAAAGCTTCCTGAAAGCAAAGGACACTGTCATTAAGACGAAAAGGCAACCTACTGATTGGGAGAAGATTTTCATCAACCCCTCATCAGACAAAGGTCTGATCTCCAAAATATACAAAGAACTCAAGAAACTAGACACTTAAACTCTAATTAACCCAATTAAAAAATGGGGTACTGAACTGAACAGAGAATTCTGAACAGCAGAAGTTCAAATGGCCAAAAGACACTTAAGGTCATGCTCAACCTCCATAGCAATCAGGGAAATGAAAATTAAAACAATTTTGAGATACCATCTTACACCCGTCAGAATAGCTAAAATCAAAAACACCAATGATAGCCTATGCTGGAGAGGATGTGGAGTAAGGGGAACACTCATGTTTTGTTGGTGGCAATGCAAACTTGTACAACCACTTTGGAAATCAGTGTGGCAGTGTTTCAGGAAACTGGGAGTCAACTTACCTCAGGACACAGCCTTCCACTCTTGGGAATATACCCAAGAGATGCCCTATCATACTACAAAAGCATTTGTTCAACTATTTTCATAGCAGCACTATTTGTATTAGCCAGAGCCTGGAAACAACCTAGGTGCCCCTCAATAGAAGAATGGTTAAAGAAGATGTGAAACATATACACATTAGAGTTTTACTCAGTGGTAAAAAACAATGACATCTTGAATTTTGCATGCAAATGGATGGAAATAGAAAACGCTTTACTGAGTGAAGTAACCCAGACCCAAAAAGAGGGATATGGTATGTACTCATTCATAAATGGACTCTATTCCTAATTAAAAGACCTTGAGCCTATGATTCGTGATCCTGGCGAAACTAAATAAGAAGGTGAACCCATGGACAATCATATAGTTATCCTGAGAAGCCAAGGACAATGGCACTGGGTTTTGATTCTACTTCACGGACTGACCTTGTGGGCGCCTGGTTTGTTTAGATGCTCACCTTTAAATACCAGAATGGAGGGGGGAAGACCCTGTACTTCACAAGGGACAGGGAACTCTGACTGCTCTTAGGACTAGAGAGGGAGGGGGAGGTAGAAAGAGGGGGGGGAAAGGAGGTGGGGAGGATGTGGAAATTTCTAATAAATAAATAAATAAATAAATTTTTAAAAGAAGAATAAACATTAAGACAGTGAAAATAAAAATTTAACTGTCAAACTATTAAAAGTGAAAAAGTAATAAAGATAATTTGATGAATACAATAAAATACAAAATACAATAGAAAAATCAGACCCACATTGAAAGTTAACAGCATGAATTAATGTTCTCCTTAGAAGTTATTAAAATTTCCAATGCATATATGAAACATTGTACAATGTTACTCGCTGTCTAGAAGTGGTAAATTACAACTACTGGGTCTACTAAGACCATACCTCTCTTACCATGCCTCATCTCAGAAGCTAAACAGGGTCAGAATTCATTAGTACTTGAATAGGAGACATTCTGGGAATATCAGATGCTGTAATCTTAATAAAACATTACAACCAACATAAAATAAAACATGTAGACCTACGATAACTATAACAACAACAGAGTGAAAGAAAATGTCATAAGGACTTGAAGAGGAGAGTCCCCTTTGGATTGATGATGGGATATAAAGTTTTGTGTCTACTGGGAACAGTTTGGCAGTTCTGGAAAAATGCCAAGCGTAGACTCACCATATGACTCAAATGATTATATTCTTGCACTGTATTAGTTTGCTTAGGCAACAACTGAGAGGCTGAAACAACAGAAATACATTTTTGGGGTTTTGAAGGCTATAATTTTGACATCTATATGCTCATTGTTATTAGTTTTCCCAGATTCTTTTCTCCTTGACTTAGAGCTGGCTACTTTCTCGTATTTCTTCTCATACAGTTTTCAATGTGCACTCAGGTTTGGTGTCTCACCTCCCTCTCTATATAAGAACAACACTTAGACTGGAGTAGGGCTTATTCATAAAACCTTATTTCTTCATTAGAATTCCATCTTTTACATCCAGAAACATTCTGCGTCTACTAGTGGTTAAGACCTTATGTTTGGAATTTGTTGAGACAGTTTCACTTCCTAAGATATGATATAATATCTCCTTCATTTTTTCTGTTTCTTATCTCCAGAGAATAGTCACAGTGAAATTCTTTAAAAGTTCCCACTACAGCAATGAACTTGAATTCTGCAGATCACATAACTGAAGAACTAGTTCTTATGTTAATTATTTTGTGTATGAACAATTGTGATAAGTACATCAAGAAAACATTCACCTATGAATATAATATTCAGTTATTGATCAAAGCAAAGCATGTAATAACCATTAATGACAAAGAGGACAAATTTCGCAAGCCTGTCAGGATCCAATTTTTTTGTTTGCCCTTGTAATTTGCTGCAAACATAGGTACTTATGAATTTGAACAAAGGAGTGTTCAGAATGAGCAGGACAGCCATCTATACCTTACACAGTCAAGGTGTTAAAGATGGATCACTATTTTTAGTGTATTAACATCTTTTTTCTTTGTTGTGTATTTTTCCCCCAATGAAATATTCTAGCCTCATTGATTACCATCAGCTAGAAGGTAGTTCTTTGGCTTGAAATTCTTAGTCTTTTCTCTCTCAGCATCATGAAACAACTTTAGGGTATCTTCTTTCCATTAATCACAAACATCTCGAAGTCTCTTTCAAGAGTTGCCGTTAGTTTTAGGAACATCATATGTCAAAATTTTAATCCCTTGTGGCAATTCAAAAGAATGAACTGAAGCAAAGCCTAGTAGAAAAATCTATAAGCAAACTTCTATTACATATACAGAAATTTTAAAAAATGAGTTAGAGTGTGTATGAAAATATTAAACAGGATTTTTCAGGATGGCATCATTTGAGTGGCATCTCCTAAGCTGATGTCTGTTAGTAATTCATGACTAGAAAATTAATCTGTCAGTTCATTGTATTCTGATCAAGGTTTCAGGGACAGACTACATCTAACCAAACTTGTAACAGAGTAGCTAGCACAAAGAATGTGCAAACAGATTTGCTGCTATAAAACTCCTCCCAAACTAGAATGGCTATGTGATTTACTGTCTGCTCTGACATTTATAAGATTAAAAATGGGAAGTTCATATAATCTATGGTAAGAGATGCTAACCTTGACTTGTCAGGACAAAATCAGACATGTAGTTACTTTACCTACAACTCAGATAACTCATCTCTATGGTACAGAGCATCTTCTCCCCTGTGTCAAGGTTTCATAGAAACAAAACTAGTAATTGACAGTCTTTATGGTGTGCATGACCCTCACACCAAACGACAAAGATAGTTCTGACCATAGATGAGTCTAGTCTAGTGGAGCAAGCAGGAGTAGTACAACATAATAGATTCATTGATAACAACAGTATCATTTTCTTCAAGCCTGGCATATTACACTCCTTGGATGGGATTTCTAACTCTTCTTTTTAAAGGCCATCTTTTTCTACCTACTCAGACTGGACACAAAGCAACTGATCAGATAGCAAATTCCTTTCTTATTTTCCTGAAGTAATACCCTAGTTACTTGAAACGCAGTATTTCCTATTTCTTCTCAGTCTCTTCTGCCTCACTCATATCTGGGCGTATATCTATGGTTCTTAATTTCCATTTATTAAGTAATAAAAATGAAATTACTTTTGGACAATGAAATATATGCAAATTTGTGAGCTTCCCAACTTTCTTATGTACTGATAACAGTCTCACAGTGTACTAACTTATCCATGATCATATTAAAGCTAGGTATAATTTATAGCTAAGATAAAGCACACTATTAAATGAGATCAAAGAGTTTGTGTGACAATTTAAGACAAAATAATTACTGGCAGATTTCCTTCAAGTTTGGCTGGTCATCAGTGAAGCAGAAAAATGGCAACTGTATACAGCACTGAACCTGTGATTGGAGGAAGAAAAATGTCAGCCCTGGTGACATGCAGGTAGGATTGACAGTCTTCACCAGAACTTCATTTAGATGTAGTACACAACCTGTAAGGACATGCTTGCTTATAAGCACACCAAGTAAGTAGTAAATGCCACACCAAATTCAACTTAGCAAACAGCATGTGTAAGCCTTTCTGTGAGCACATCATAAGATGAGAAGAGGTAGTCTTGCCCAAGTAACACCAAGAATATTAAGAACACAAAGTAATGTGGTGATACCATAAGATATTATGTAAATGTGTTCAGTAGAAAGAAAAATGGAAATTGTTTGCTTGGTCAAAACCACTAACGCCAGAAGAGAAAATACAGGGAGTTTGAATAAACATGACTGTCCGTTTTATCCAAGTAAATTATTTTATGAAGCCAGTTTTGAAAGTCAGTTCTTTTATTCTTTTGGTGCCTGACTTTAGAATGAATATTGGAGGCATGCTTATAACTTATAAGTTATAAGCATAAAATAAGTTATAAGTTATAAAATAGGAAATAAAACTAAATTATATAATGATATCAATAAAAAGCTTATAAGAATCAAATAAACTCAATTTATTGAATGATGATTAAACAGATACCATGAGAAATAAAACTGACTAAGTTCGCTTAGAAGCCTATGGTCCTACACCACTGAAAGATGTTAAACCAAATGGTCTCCTGTCTGACTTGCTGTAACAATTCTCCATGTAACTTACAACCAAGAAAAGTGTATTGATCCACATTTCTAAAGGCTATAAGGTTGAAATTTAGACAGCGGTATTTGTTCTCTGCTTCATATAGGACACTTTCTCAGTGCATTCTTACACAGTGGAAGGTTGTGAACAGGCTCCCTTAATCCCCTTTTATAGCATGTTTGTCCGGGTCATGAGGAGCCTATTCACTTTCCCAAGGCTGCACCTGTAGTTAAAAGTTGTATCAGAGATCAGATTTAAATACATATATTCATGGGGACACAGATATTCAGACCACAATACCAGCCTTTTAGGATCTTCCTTTTGCTCATGATATCTCTATTCAGGAATGGGCTTAGCCTGTTTGTAATAAAATGCAGCAGTAAAAATCATGCCACAGTTCTCACACAACAATGGGTTATTTTCTCAAGATAACAGAAAAATCCAATGATCTCAGGTGGTTTTAATAAAACTGAGATTGAATTATGTGGAAACAATAAATAGCCCCCAAATCTTAGATGATTCACACATGGAGTTTGTTCCTTTAACACCTAAAGTCCTTTGTGGGTCAAATGCAGCCATCTTCCATGAGATGATGAGCCAGCAGCATGCTTCAGTCCAACAGCTCTGCCAGGAATGTACCACTCTAAATTCACCACTGAAAGGAAGGGTTGACAAGGAAAATTTCCCTGATGGTCAAGTCCAGACACTCATTACTTCTTATGGTCTGTTAGCAGCACAACAGTGCATGTCCTCACTACTGTCAAACAGCTCAGTAGGATACTGACAAACATTAAAAAGAGTAACTAAAAGGTTTCTGCTGAGTAAGTCATGAAGAGGAGCCAGTAAATAGCATTCCCCTATGGCCTCTGCTTCAGTTCCTGCCTTGAGTTCCTGTCCTGATTTCCCCTCAGTAATAGACTACAAGCTGTGAGATGAAATAAACCCCTTTCTCCCCAAGTTGTTTTTGATCATGTTCTTTATCACAACAGAAAAACTCTAGGGAAGTTCCTATGCTTGATCTTTGATATTAGATAAATTTATTTCAAATTCTTTATTTCCATTAAAACTAGTTTTCTAGCTTTTTGCTTTCCTAGGTGTATAAGTCACAGAGACTGTTGGCAACATGCACAAGACCTGCACAAGTTGCAGTCAGATAGGGTCCTGGCACTGAGAGTAGGATGTGGACTAAGCTCCTCACTAGAAAGCTCTCTACAATTGCTACCTTCTGGCAAAGGAAAACTACTGGAGGTTTCATCTTCTCTTCCTCTGAAATGCAGACACCTAAAGCCCAACTGGAGAATGTACAAAAACCCATGGAAGAGTTTGAAATGTCCTCTTGCTTCACTGGGAATATTGTAATATCACATTAGATCTGGATACAGTGGCACACAGTTTACACTTGGATAGCTGAGGTGGGAGGCTTGTAAATTTTCTGCCACCCTAGTCTACACACTGAGCCTTTCTTTCCAAATTATTAAGCTCTTATAATATCTAGGAAAAAATATTAATGTGTGAACACCAAAACCAGCCATTTGGGGTTTGTTGTTGTTGCTTTCTTTTAATAAGGAAGCATTAGTCTTTTCAAAACTTTTTAGCTAACTTGCTTACTGAAAGTAGAAGAAACTGCACCACATGCATTGATGTAGAATCCTCCCCTATCACTCAATGATAGAACCGGAGTTACTGAAGTAGGCATATTGCAACTGTGAGTCCAATGTGGTTTACACGGCAAGACCTTATCTCAAACAAAAGCAAACATTTTGAGAATGGAGGACTTAAAAAGAAATCTAAAAAACGAACTCCTTTGAGGTCCCATGTTGCAAAATTCTACTCAGTAAATAACTGGATTAGAAATAAAAGCAAATAGCTGATATCTAAGTTTAGTTTTCTAAATACAAGCCATTTTTAAAAACTCTTCTGCCAAATAAATACATTATGTAGAAACAATAAGGCAATAAAGTTCTAAAAAATGGTTGGAGGGCTTAATATAAGGAAAAACATTTATTTGATAAAGGCTCAGGGAAGCACTTTGAATGCTGGTAACACAAAAAGCAGTTTGTACACAATGAACTTAGTAAGAAGTGATGTTCACAGAATTACCTGTGAAACCACACACCTTACACTCTCAAATATTTAGCCTGTCAAATTTAACTGGACTGAAGCAGTTCAAACCATTCAAGCATGGGAGCCAGTAATTGCTTGTAATTCATAAAGAGGATTATGCACACACTACGTTTCCAAAGAAACTAGCTGTCTGTGAAGAGCACAGTGAGAATGAAATGTTCCACAAATATGCACATTTGAATAGTCTACTTGCCTGCAGGGATAATGGAAACATTAAAGCCCCAAGGAAAGTGGCAATGAGAACTGATGCCCATGCTCGTTCTATAATATACAATGTTAAGAGTCATAGTCCAGCTCGTAATTCATACAGTAAGTACCAAACTTCACTTTTGGAAGCTTCCTCTGCCTGTCAGACAATTGGAACCAACAAAGACCATCTGTGCCCTGGGAAAGATGGAACAAGACCTATTTCTTGATCTTCCATGGTGACAAGTTTTCCAAAGATTTTCAGTTATTGACATTTTCATTTTTGATATTGCGATGTGATAATAAGAGCTTTGGTCTTTTCTCCTTTCCTCTGAATCCTGACACAGAGCTCTGAATCCTCTGGAAATTCTAGAGTAATGGGAATGCCTCTTGCTTTAATGACTTGACTTTTGAGAAAGTGAGGGGAGTCATCAAAAGGCTCGGCCCTAGATGAAGATGAAACTCTAAGCTCTTTGCCCATCTTCCAGGAAAAGAAAAGAAACTGGAGGGGAGTGAATGATCAGTCATATCTCTGTGATAGAGCCTATATATAAATCTCACAGCTGGAGCAGGGATGATGCTCTGTGGTAAACTAGATGCTTGGCACATGTGAGGCCCTGGGTTACATATGTCCTCACACGTCCACACACACAAACACACATGCTTCTCTGAGTTCTCTTTCAACCTCTCTAGAAAATTTTCAAGTCCACAAAGGGGATCATGAAACAACTGGTTCACAAGCAAGTTAGACAGATGATGAGGAACCAGAAAACGTAGTACTTTTAGCACTGGAAAAAGTAGGTTAGTTTAGTGAGACTTGACCTATAGGGTCTGAATTGATACTGAAAGAATTAGATTTTTAGAATACCAAGTTGGTTTCAAAGAATTCAATTGTGGAAAAGCACTTTTACACATTTTACCTGAAGTGTTTTGAGAGTCTTGAGGAAAACTTGTAGGTTTTTCCCCTATAAACACTCTTCCATCTTGCATAGCAGAATATGTCCAAGATTCAAATGATAAAGTAAGTAGGGTACATATGAGGTTCATCCATTTCTGAGTTCCTGTAGTAAGTTTTTTTTTTCTATCTGAATCATAGAAAAGGTTTGTTTATTTGTATGTGTGGGTATATGACTGTATGTTTATGTATTAGGGTGTGTATGTGCATCTTTTTAAAAATTGTTTTATTGAGCTATTTATTTTTCTCCACTCCTCTCCCTTTCTCGCCCATCCCCTCTTACTATCTCCCATGGTTCCCATGCTCCCAATTTACTCAGGAGATCTTGTCTTTTTCTACTTCCCATATACATTAGATCCTTGTATGTCTCTCGTAGGGTCCACTTTGTTGTCTAGGCTCTCTTTGTTATCTATGCTTCTCTTTGTTGTCTAGATTGTGAACTGTAGGCTCCTTTGTTTTTGCTTTATGTCTAAAAGTCACTTATGAGTGAATACATATGATATTTGTCTTTCTTGGTCTGGATTATCACAATCAATATGTTTTCCCCCCATAGATACATCCATTTGCCTGCAAACATCAAGATGTCATCATTTTTTTCTGCTGTGTAGTACTCCATTGTGTAAATGTACCACATTTTCCTTATCCATTCTTTGGTCAAGGGGCATTTAGGTTGTTTCCAAGTTGTAGCTAAAACAAACAATGCTGCTATGGACATAGTTGAGCATGTGTCCTTGTGGTATTATTGAGCATTCTTTGGGTATATACCCAGAAGTGGTATTGCTGGGTCTTGAGGTATATTGTTTTCTACTTTTCTGAGAAATTACCATACAAAAATCAAAAGAAGCTCTATCAGTTTACATTCCCACCAGAAATGGAGGAGTGTTCCCTTTACTCCACACCCTCTCCAGTATAAGTTGTCATCTGTTTTTTTAATCATTTTTTTAAAATTTACTTATTTATTTGTTTATAAAAATTTCCACTTCTTCCCCTCCTCCCCATATCCTCCAATTCCCCCCACTCCCTCTCCTCCTCCCCCCCACTCCCTCTCCTCCTCCCTCTCCAGTCCTAAGAGCAGTCAGGGTTTCCTGCCCTGTGTGAAGTTCAAGTTCCTCCCCTCTCCCTCCAGGTCTAGGAAGGTAAGCATCCAAACAGACTAGGATCACAAAAAGCCAGTACATGCAGACAAGACAAGACCCAGTGCCATTGTCAATGGCTTCTCAGTCAGCCACATTCAGAGACTCCAGTTTGATCACAGGCTCATTCAGTCCCAGTCCAGCTGGTCTTGGTGAGCTCTCATTAGATCAGTCCACTTGTATCAGAGGGTGAATGCACCTCTCGCGGTCCTGATTTCCTTTTTCACGTTCTCCCTCCTTCTGCTCCTCATTTGGACTTTGGGGGCTCAGTCCAGTGCTCCAATGTGGGTCTCAATCTCTATCTCCATCTATCGTCAGATGAAGGTTCCCTCTGGTCCAGCCTTTCTTGCTCACGTTCTCCCTCCTTCTGCTTCTCATTTGGACCTAGGGAGTTAAGTCCAGTGTTCAAATATGTGTCTCTGTCTCTATCTCCATCCATTGCCAGGTGAAGGTTCTATGGTGATGTGCAAAATATTCATCAGTATGGTTATGGGCCAAGGCCAGTTCAGGCACCCTCTTCTCTGCTGCCCAGGGAACAATCTGGGGAAGTCTCCATGGGCCTGGGAACTCCTCCAGAAGCAACTCTCTTGCAAACCCTAAAATGGCTCCCTTAGTTGAGATATATACCTCTTTGCTCCCATCCTTCCGCTCTCCCCCCCCATCCTATTCCCCCAAGCCATCCCCAATCCTCCCCCTCTCCCTTCTCTCTAACCACCTCCCTTTACTTCCACCCCCCACCTCCCGTGCACCCAAGTTTGCCTGGCAATCTTGTCTACTTCCAATATCCAGGAGGATAACTATATGATTTTCTTCAGGTTCACCTTCTTATGTAGCTTCTCTAGGATCACTAATTATAGGTTCAAAGACCATTATCTATGGCTAGAATCCACTTATGTGTGAGTACATACCATATTCCTCTTTTTGGGTCTGGGTTAGCTCACACAGTAAAGTGTTTTCTATTTCCATCCATTTGCAAGCAAAATTCAAGATGTCATTGTTTTTACCGCTGAGTAAAACTCTAAAGTATATATGTTCCACACCTTTTTTAACCATTCTTCTATTGAGGGCCACCTAGGTTGCTTCCATGTTCTGGCTATTACAAATAGTGCTGCTATGAACATAGTTGAACAAATGCTTTTGTAGTATGATACGGCATCTCTTGGGTATATTCCCAAGAGTGGAATTGCTGGGTCCTGAGGGAGGTTGACTCCCAGTTTCCTGAGAAACCGCCACGCTGATTTCCACAGTGGCTGCACAAGTTTGCATTCCCACCAACAATGGATGAGTGTTCCCCTCACTCCACATTTCTCCAGCATAGGCTATTATTGGTGTTTTTGAGTTTAGCTATTCTGACAGGTGTAAGATGGTATCTCAAAGTGGTTTTGATTTGTATTTCCCTGATCGCTAAGGAGGTTGGGCATGACCTTAAGTGCCTTTTGGCCATTCAAAGTTCTTCTGTTGAGAATTCTCTGTTCAGATCAGTACCCCATTTTTTTAATTGGGTTAATTGGAGTTTTAGTGTCTAGTTTCTTGAGTTCTTTGTATATTTTGGAGATCAGACCTTTGTCTGATGAGGGGTTGGTGAAGATCTTCTCCCAGTCGGAAGGTAGCCTTTTTGTCTTACTGACAGTGTCCTTTGCTTTACAGAAGCTTCTCAGTTTCAGTAGGTCCCATTTAGTCATTGATTCTCTTATTGTTTGTGCTACTGGGGTTCTACTTAGGAAGTGGTCTCCTGTGCCTATATCTTGTACACTACTTCCCACTTTCTCTTATATCAGGTTCAAAGTGGACAGATTAATGTTGATGTCTTTAACCCATTTGGACTTGAGTTTTGTGCATGGTGATAGATATGGATCTACTTTCATTCTTTTACAGGTTGACATCCAGTTATGCCAGCACCATTTGTTGAAGATGCTTTCCTTCTTCCATTGTATACCTTTAGCTCCCTTGTCGAATATTAGGTGTCCATAGGTTTATGGGTTAATTTCCGGGTCTTCTATTCCATTCCATAGGTCGACTTCTCTGCTGTTATGCCAATACCAAGCTGTTTTCAATACTGTTGCTCTGTAATAGAGTTTGAAGTCAGGGATGGTAATGCCTCCAGAAGTTTCTTTATTGTATAAGATTGTTTTGGCTATCTTGAGTATTTTGTTTTGCCATATAAACTTGATTATTGTTCTCTCAAGGTCTGTGAAGTAGTTTGATGGGATTTTGATGGGGATTGCATTGAATCTATAGATTGCCTTTGGTAGAATTGCCATTTTTACTATTTTGATTCTCCCAATCCAAGAGCAGGGGAGGTCTTTCCATTTTCTGGCATCCTCCTCAATTTCTTTCTTCAAAGACTTAAAGTTCTTTTTTTTTTTTTACTTTTTTTTCTTTTTTTTATTCAAGTATCCGAAAACAGTCTTTCCACTTCCTCCCCTTTTCCCAATACCCTCCCGCTCCTCCCACTCCCTGTCCTCCTCCCTCACCATTCCCAAGAGTAGACAGGGTTTCCTGTCCTGTGGGATATTCAAGTTCCTCCCCCCTCTCTCCGGGTCCAGGAAGGTGAGCATCCAAACAGGCCAGGATCCCAAAAAGCCAGTCAATGCAGACGAAACAAGACCCAGTGCCATTGTCAATGGCTTCTCAGTCTTCATTTGGACCTCGGGGGCTCAGTCAGCCCCCATGTCAGCCACATTCAGAGAATTCGGTTTGATCAAATGCTCGTTCAGTCCCAGTCCAGCTGGCCTTGGTGAGCTCTCATTTGAACAGTCCCCTTGTATCAGTGGGTGAACACACCCTTCGCGGTACTGACTTCCAGTGTTCCAATGTGGGTCTCCGTCTCTATCTCCATCCATCGTCAGATGAAGGTCCCCTCTGATTTTGCTTTCCTTGCTCACGATCTCCCTCCCTCTGCTTCCCATTTGGACCTAGGGAGTTAAGTCCAGTGTTCCAATATGTGTCTCTGTCTCTATCTCCATCCA
This sequence comes from Myodes glareolus, assembly GCF_982192425.1. NCBI lineage: Eukaryota > Metazoa > Chordata > Mammalia > Rodentia > Cricetidae > Myodes > Myodes glareolus. The sequence goes on from NC_142053.1 coordinate 139,261,035, forward strand.
TCGCCAGGTGAAGGTTCTATGGTGACATGCAAAATATCCGTCAGTATGGTTATAGGCCAAGGCCAGTTTGGGCACCCTCTTCTCTGCCTCACTGGGAACAAACAATCTGGGGACATCTCCTTGGGCCTGGGAACCCTTCCAGAATCAAGTCTCTTGCAAACCCTAAAATGGATCCCTTAGTTGTGATATAAACTTCCCTGCTCCCAGAACCATCCTTCTTCCCTCCCCCACTCCCATTCCCCCAATCCTTCCCCACTCCCCTCTCCTTAACCATCTTCCCCTACTGCCACCCCCCTACCCCCATGCACCCGAGTTTGCCTGGAAATCTTGCCTACTTCTAATATCCAGGAGGATAACTATATGATTTTCTTCAGGTTCACCTTCTTATGTAGCTTCTCTAGGATCACTAATTATAGACTCACAGACCTTTAACTATGGCTAGAATCCACTTATGAGTGAGTACATACCATATTCCTCTTTTTGGGTCTGGGTTACCTCACTCAGTAAAGCGTTTTCTATTTCCAACCATTTGCATGCAAAATTCAAGATGTCATTGTTTTTTACCGTTGAGTAGAACTATAATGTAAATATGTTCCACACCTTTTTTAACCATTCTTCTATTGAGGGGCACCTAGGATGTTTCCAGGTTCTGGCTATTACAAATAGTGCTGCTATGAACATAGTTGAACAAATACTTTTGTAGTATGATAGGGCATCTCTTGGGTATATTTCCAAGAGTGGAATTGCTGGGTCCTGAGGGAGGGTGACTCCCAGTTTCCTGAGTAACCGCCACAACGGCTGTACAAGATTGCATTCCCACCAACAATGGATGAGTTTTCCCCTCATTCCACATCCTCTCCAGCATAGGCTATCATTGGTGTTTTTGAGTTTAGCTATTCTGACAGGTGTAAGATGGTATCTCAAAGTGGTTTTGATTTGCATTTCCCTGATCACTTAGGAGGTTGAGCATGTCCTTAAGTGTCTTCTGGCCATTTGAAGTTCATCTGTTGTGAATTCTCTGTTCAGTTCAGTACCCCATTTTTTAATTGGGTTAATTAGAGATTTAGTGTCTAGTTTCTTGAGCTCTTTGTATATTTTGGAGATCAGACCTTTGTCTGATGAGGGGTTGGTGAAGATCTTCTCCCAGTCAGAAGGTAGCCTTTTTGTCTTACTGACAGTGTCCTTTGCTTTACAGAAGCTTCTCAGTTTCAGCAGGTCCCATTTATTCATTGTTTCTCTTATTGTCTGTGCTACTGGGGTTCTACTTAGGAAGTGGCCTCCTGTGCCTATTTCTCATACACTACTTCCCAGTTTCTCTTATATCAGGTTCAAAGTGGACAGATTAATGTTGATGTCTTTAACCCATTTGGACTTGAGTTTTGTGCATGGTGATAGATATGGATCTACTTTCATTCTTCTACAGGTTGACATCCAGTTATGCCAGCACCATTTGTTGAAGATGCTTTCCTTCTTCCATTGTATACCTTTAGCTCCCTTGTCGAATATTAGGTGTTCATAGGTTTATGGGTTAATATCCGGGTCTTCTATTCCATACCATATGTCGACTTCTCTTTTCTTCTGCCAATACCAAGCTGTTTTCAATACTGTCACTCTGTAATAGAGTTTGAAGTCAGGGATGGTAATGCCTCCAGAAGTTTCTTTATTGTATAAGATTGTTTTGGCTATCCTGGGTTTTTTGTTTTGCCATATAAACTTGATTATTGTTCTCTCAAGGTCTGTGAAGAAGTTTGATGGGATTTTGATGGGGATTGCATTGAATCTATAGATTGCTTTAGGTAGAATTGCCATTTTTACTATGTTGATTCTCCAATCCAAGAGCAGGGGAGGTTTTTCCATTTTCTGGTATCCTCCTCAATTTCTTTCTTCAAAGACTTAAAGTTCTTGTCAAATAGGTCTTTCACTTCCTTGGTTAGAGTAACCCCAAGATATTTTATGCTATTTGTGGCTATCATGAAAGGTGATGTTTCTCTGATTTCCCTCTCTGCTTCTTTATCCTTTGTGTATATGATGGCAACTGATTTTTTCGAGTTGATCTTGTATCCTGCCACATTACTAAAGGTGTTTATCAGCTGTAGGAGTTCTTTGGTAGAGTTTTTGGGGTCACTTATGTAAACTATCATATCGTCAGCAAATAACGAAAGTTTAACTTCATCCTTTCCAATACGTATCCCCTTGATCTCCTTATGTTGTCTTATTGCTATTGCTAGAACTTCAAGCACTATATTGAAGAGGTATGGAGAGAGTGGACAGCCTTGTCGTGTTCCTGATTTTAGTGGAAAGGCTTTGAGTTTCCTCTCCATTCAATTTGATGTTAGCTGTTGGCTTGCTGTATATTGCTTTTATTATATTTAGGTCTAATCCTTGTATCCCCAGTCTCTCCAACACCTTTATCATAAATGGGTTTTGAATCTTGTCAAATGCTTTTTCAGCATCCAATGAAATGATCATATGTTTTTTTCTTTCAGTTTATTTATATGATGGATTACATTGATAGATTTGCATATGTTGAACCAGCCCTGCATCTCTGGGATAAAGCCTACTTGATCATAATGGATAATTTTTCTAATGTGTTCTTAGATTCGGTTTGCCAGTATTTTATTGAGAATTTTCACGTCGATGTTCATGAGTGAGATTGGCCTGTAATTCTCTTTCTTGGTAGTGTTTTTTTGTGGTTTTGGTATCAGGGTAACTGTAGCTTCATAAAAGGAGTTTGGCAATGACTCTTCTGTTTCTATATTGTGGAATACATTAAGGAGTATAGGTATTAGCTCTTCCTGGAAGTTCTGGTAGAATTCTGCTTTGAAACCATCTGGTCCTGGGCTTTTTTGCGTAGGGAGATTTTTGATAACAGCTTCTAATTTTTCACGACTAACAGGTCTATTTAGATTGTTCACCTGTTCTTGGTTCAACTTTGGTATATGGTACTTATCTAAAAAGATGTCCTTTTCTTTTACGTTTTCCAACTTTGTGGCATATAAACTTTCGTAGTAAGATCTAATGATTCTCTGAATTCCCTGTGTCTGTGGTTATGTCCCCCTTTTCATTTCTGATCTTATTAATTTGCTTGTTCTCTCTCTGCCATTTGATTAGTTTGGATAGGGGTTTGTCGATCTTGTTGATTTTCTCCAAGAACCAGCTTTTTGTTTCATTGAACCTTTGTATTGTTTCTGTGTTTCTATTTTGTTGAATTCAGCCCTCAGTTTGATTATTTCCAGTCTTCTACTCCTTCTGGGTGAATCAGTTTCTTTATTTTCTAGAGCTTTCAAGTGTGCTGTTAAGTCTCTAATGTGTGCTTTCTCCGTTTTCTTTAATTGGGCACTTAGTGCTATGAACTTTCCTCTTAGCACTGCTTTCATTATGTCCCATAGGTTTGAGTATGTTGTGTCTTTATTTTCATTAAATTCAAGGAAGACTTTAATTTCCTTCTTTATTTCTTCCTTAACCCAGGGGTGATTTAATAGTTGACAGTTCAACTTCCATGAGTTTGATGGCTTCCTGGGGGTAGCATTGTTGTTGGCTACAGATTTTTTTTAGTTAATCTAGTATCCTGCTACATTACTGAAAGTGTTTATGAGTTGTAGAAGTTCCTTGGTAGAATTTTTGGGATCGCTTATGTAAACTATCATATCATAAGCAAACAGTGAGAGTTTGACTTCTTCTTTTCCGATTTGTATCTCCTTGATCTCATTTTGGTGTATTATTGGTCTAGCTAAAACTTCAAGAACTATATTGAATAGATATGGAGAGAGTGAACAACTTTGTCTTGTTTCTAATTTCAGTTGAATCGCTGGGAGTTTCTCTCCATTTATGTTGATGTTTGTTGTTTGCTTGCTGTATATTGCCTTTATTATGTTTAGGTATGTTCCTTGTATCCCTACTCTCTCCAAGACCTTTATCATGAAGGAATGTTGTATTTTGTCAGAAGCCTTTTGGGCATCTAATGAGATGATCATGTGGTTTTTATTGTTCAGTTTGCTTATATGGTAGATTGCATTGACAGATTTTTGAATATTGAACCATGTCTACATCTCTGGGATGAAGCCAACTTGATCATGGTGGTTGATGGTTCTGACGTGTTCTTGGATTCAATTTGCCAGTATTTTATTTAGTAGTTTTGCATCAATGTTCATGAGTAAATTGGTCTATAATTCTCTTTCTTAGTAATGTCTTTATGTGGTTTGGGTATCAGGGTAATTATAGCCTCACAAGAAGAGTTTGACAATGTTCTTTCTGTTTCTATTGTGTGGAAAAATTTGAGGAGTATTGGTATTAGCTCTTCTTTGAAAGTCTTGTAGAATTCTGAGCTGAAACCATCTGGTCCTGGGATTTTTTTGTTTGGGAGACTTTTGATGACTATTTCTATTTCTTCAGCAGTTATATGTTTGTTTAATTTGCTTATCTGGTCTTGATTTAATATTGGTAAGTGATATTTATCCAGAAAGTTGTCCATTTCCTTTAAGTTTTCCAATTTTGTGAAGTACAGGTTTTTGAGATATGACCTGAGGATTCTCTGTATTTTCTCTATGTCTGTTGTTATATACCTTTTTTTTCTTCATTTCTGATTTTGTTAATTTGGATATATCTCTATGCCTTTTGGCTAGTTTGAATAAAGGTTTTTCTATTTTGTTAATTTTCTTCAAGAACCAACTGTTTGTCTCATTGATTTTTTTGTATTGTTTCTTTGTTTCTATTTTGTTGATTTTAGCTCTCAATTTGATTATTTCCTGCCATCTAGTTCTCTTTAGTGAGTTTGCTTCTTTTTGTTCTAAACTTTCCAAATGTTCTGTTAATTCACTAGTGTGGGACTTTTCCAGCTTCTTTGTGTAGGCATTTAGTGCTATGGACTTTCCTCTTAACACCACTTTCTTTGTGTCCCATAGATTTGGGTATGTTGTGTGGTCATTTTTATTTAATTTTAGGAAGTCTTTCATTTTTTTCCTTGACCCATTGATGATTCAAGTGAGCATTGTTTAATTTCCATGAGTTTGTGCACTTTCTGAAACTTGTGTTTCTGTTGAACTCTAATTTTAGGTCATGATTATCTGATGAAATATATAGTTTTTTTTCCATTTTTTTATCTGTGGATGTTTGCTTTGTTACCTAGTATATGATCATTTTTTTAGAAGGCTCCATGAGGTGCTGAGAAGAAGGTTTATTGGTTTTTGTTTGAATAGACAGTATTATAGATGGCTGTTAAGTCCATTTGTGTCATAACATCTGTTAGTTTCCTTATTTCTCTTAATTTTCTGTATGATGGGCCTGTCCAGTGGGGAAAGGGAAGTGTTGAAGACTCCCACTATTAGTGTGTGGGGTTTAATGTATGTTTTAAGCTGTAGAAGTGTTTCTTTTACATATGAGGGTGCCCTTGCATTTGGGGCATAGATGTTCAGTATTGAGTATTCCTCTTGATGGATTTTTCCTCTAACTAATATGAAATGTCCTTCTTTGTTTCTTTTGATCAATTTTAGTTTGAAGTTTATTTTGTTATATATTAGAATAGCTACATCATCTTGTTTTTTTAAGTCCATTGATTGGAAAATCTTTTCCCAACCCTTTAATCTGAGGTGATGTCTGTCTTTGAAGTTGAGGTATGTTTCTTTTATGCAGCAGTAGGATGGATTATATTTTTGAATCTAATCTGTTAGTCTGTGTCTTTTTATAAGTAAGTTGAGTCCATTTCTATTAAGGGATAGTAATGACCAATGATTGCTATTTCTTGTTAATTTAGTTTTCTTCGTTGGTGATGTTGCTGTGTGTGTTTTTCCCTTATTTGTGATTTGATACTATGAGACCATCAATTGTCTGTGTTTTTGTTGATGTAGCCAACTTCTTTGGGTTGGAGTTTTCCTTCTAGTACTTTGTGTATGGCTGGTTTTTGTCTAGGTATTGGTCAAATATGGTTTTTTATGGAATATCTTGTTTGTTCATCTATGGTGATTTAAAGTTTTGATGGGTCTAGTAGTCTGGGCTGTCATCTGTGGTCTCTTTATGTCTGCATAACACTTGACCATTACCTTCTTGCTTTCATTGTCTCCAATGAGAAGTCAGGTGTAATTCTGATGGGTCGGTCTTTTTATGTTACTTGGTCCTTTTTCTTTGCTGCTCTTAATATTTTTTCTTTATTATGTATGTTTAGTGTTTTGATTATTGTGTGGCGAGGGGAATATTTTTTTTTGGATCCAGTCTATTTGGTGTTCTGTAATCTTGTATCTTCATATGCCTATCTTTCTTTAAGTTAGGAATATTTTCTTCTATGATTTTGCTGAATATATTTTCTGTGCCTTTGAGCTGGAATTCTTCTCCTTCTTCAATCCCTATTATTCTTTTGATCTTTTTACGGTGGCCCATATATCCTGAATATTTTGATTTAACTTTTTTCTTCCATCTTTTTGTATGTCTATCCTCCATTCCTTTGAGGGCATTTTTCATTTCCTCTTAAAGAACCTCAAACATTCTCCTAAAGTTATTTTTTAGGTCATTTTTTTTCTGCTGCATCTCTATTTGGGTGTTCAAGTCTTGCTATTGCAGGGACACTAATTTTTGTTGGTATTGTGATGTTCTTTGTGGTGTTGAGTGTGTTCTTACCTTGTCTTCACATTTGTTCCTCTGACTGATGTAGTTGGGGCTGTGTTTCTGATGATTTTTCTTCCAGGTGCCTGTGCATCCAAGGCTCAGATGGCTGTTCCTTGTGATGTAATCAGGACCACAGTTCTAGTCACCCCAGAATTCACTCAGTATTCCCAGAGGATGCTTGGCACTCTTTGGGGGTCACTCTGCAATCCCGGGGCATGTTCAGCCCTGCCCCCACAGAGGTTTCTTGATTGGGGCTGCTCCAGCTGAGGCTGCTGGCTTAGTCCTGTTCCCGTAGATGTCCCTGGCTTGGGCCTGCTCCCACAGAGGTTCTTGGCTTGAGCCCAGTCCCACAGAGTTCTCTAGCTTGGACCTGCTCTCTTAGAGGTCCTTGACTCATGCCCTGTCCCACAGAAATATCTGGCTCAGGCCTCCTCCCTCAGCAGTCACTCCCTTGTACCTGTCCCTGTAGAGGTCACTGCCTCAGGCCTGCTCTGCCTGAGGTTGCTGGCTCAGGTCTCCTCTGACAGGGATTACTGGCTTAGGCCTGCCCCTGTGGAGGCTGCTGCCTTCAGCAGAAGTTTCTGGCACAAGTATGTTCCTCCCCCTGTGAGAGTTGCAGCCTTGGGCATGCTCTAATGGAAGTCACTGGCTTAAGCCTGTGTAGAAGGAGCAGTGGGCTGCTTTTCATCCCACCTGGCTCCTGGACACCTGGCTAGCTTTACCTGAAATAATTACACAGAAACTGTATTAATTTAAACACTGCCTGGCCCATTAGTTCTAGCCTCTTATTGGCTAATTCTCACATCTTGATTAACCCATTTCTAATAATCTGTATAGCACCACAAGGTGTTGGCTTACCATGAAAGATTCAGCATGTCTGACATGGCGGCTGGCTCCATGGAATCTGCATGACTCTACTTCTTTCTCCCAGCATCTTGTTCTGTCTACTCCACCTATCTAAGCTGTTGTCTTATCAAAAGCCAAGGCATTTTCTTTATTAACCAATGAAAGTGACATATAAACAGAAGACCCTCTTACATCACTTCCCCTTTTTCTTTTTAAACAAAAAGGAAGGCTTTTACTTTAACATAGTAAAATTACATATAACAAAACAAGTATCAAGCAAGAATTACAGTTACAATATTTATATCTATTTATCTTTTATGATAACTAAGGAAAACTATAACTAACCATTCTTCAACTCCATCAAAGACTCAAAAAGGATATAATATTACCTAAGCAAACAAGAAAGAAGCAACTTCCAAACTCTAGAAATGAAAGAGGCATCTCATTGCCTGTACAGTCACTCAAAGTTCCTCTGTACCATGGGGCATCCATCTTCGGCCTTCAGATTCATAGTATCCAGCAGACTTTTCCATGAAGCAGGAAATTTCAATGGCAGTTCAGTCACTATCTGCTGTGTCCTGCAGAATGTCTTGCAAACTATTTCATGAATCAGGAGCCCTGAAGGATCATCTCACCTTTAGGCAAGTTCAGCAGTCCTCTCTCTGCAGGTTCTTTATGTCCAGTTTATGCTACAATCCAGGTAAGAGCAGTTTCTCGCCCAAATGGCTATCAAACTCTATAAGGTGCCTCTTCAGTGCCCATCTTCCTCATGAAGTAGATTTGTGCTGCCAGGAGCAGACGTGTCTCATTGTTATGAAAAACCCTAAGTTATTAAAACGTTAAATGTCATATTCTGTAGTCTTTGAAAGATATGAAGAATGCCTATCTAACTGAAATATATCTCTATATATCTAGAAAATCTAACTAACATGACTACAAACTTGATTATTATAGATGATTATCCATTAACAACCCATATTCCCTAATTATACATTACATTTTTAAATGAACTACACAATCATAATACCTTAATCAAGATCAGAAATATAGATATATATTAAAAAATTGACCTTAAAATCCATACCAATGCAAATTATTCATATCTAAATCATATCCCCCTTTAAATGTAAAAGAACATTTATAAACAATATTTGGGAATATGGATGTAGTTATTTCTCTCCAAACTTCTTCCTGCTGTATAGGGGCACTGTTAATCAGGTCTTTTATGGTGTAACCTGTCTAAGTTTATCTCAGTCAGCAGTTGAGTGAAGTTATTTTTTGAGGGTGTTCACAGCAACCTTTCAGGAGGGCATGGTCTATCATACCTTATTGGGATAGAAGCAATCCACAGGGTCTCATCCTCTGTGAAAACAAAACAAGAACCTCTTTTCCAAAGCATTATATTCCTAGAACCAAATTCTGAAGTCAAGGTAACTTTATAATATACGTCCTGGTATATCTTAGCAGCCCAAACAATGAGATGTGCCTCTGTACTGAGCTCTTTAACATCAAATAATTCATAGAAAGCACAATATACAGAATCCAAACTCTCTGTGAATTTTTCATTTTTATGTGTCTTATATTTCTTTATTTCTTTTAATCTATAACTATCTGTACTCTGTCTCTTTAAAGACTTTACCTTTTTTAAGGCATTAACTTTATTTATGTCTCTTAATACTCTTTTTCTTCTCTCTCCCAAGCCTATGTTTATCCAACACTATGATCCATTTAGAGGTCTTTTATGTCTGAATATGTCCTATTGTGAATCTTTAATATTTTACTATCCAGGAGCATTTTTGCTTTGCAATTTTAAATCACTAAGCACTTAAAAATCTAAGATGTGACATTTCTTGGTCAAAAACAGGTACTGTGGGATTGCCCTGCCCAGTCAAACATGGCAGAGCCACTCGTGCCTTGCACATTGCACCGCTAGCATTGCAGAGCTGCTTGTGACTCTGAATCAGTTGCACCTCTGAGCTGCACAGCAGCAGGCTGTTCTGGATATTGGCTCCACCTCTGTCCAATTTCAAAATGCGGGATGTGCCATTTTCTGCTAGCTCTGGGGCTGCCAGGTAGGAGCCAGACTTGGCACTTTAACTCTGAGAATGAGCTTTTTATCTCAATTACAGCCTAATCTGTGGCATGGAAATGTCTGGTGTCTCTTATCCTGTTTAAGGTATTGGCAGAACAAAGAACAAAGTTAAATTAAGAAAAAAATATTAGGACCAGGGAATTGAGGGGGATGTATCTGATCTGTTTTTGGTGGGTTCTTTAATTCGGCTCCCTGGAACTCATAAGAACTCCTTGGGTTTGTAAAAACGGAAGTTTTAGACACATACATTGTATAATGACTGTAACATATTTTTGTACAATGAAAAGTATTTTTTACTTGGTGAGACAGCCTGGCAAAACCTCTCAGCTATCAAATTGTCACAGATCTTTGAGAAGGATAAGATTTTACTTGAGTTACTTATTAAAAAATGACAGAGAATTTACTTGGTTGGCACCCAGAACTACTCTTTTGGGTCCTCCATGGTCGCTGAAGGTAGCACTTGAACTTTGCTGTTTAGTGCAGGGCCTGTGAGACTCCAGAAGACCCTGTTGGCTAAGAAATCTGTAGGAATACAGGCCTACCTTGACCTCAGCAGCTAGGCTGTCGATTCCAGCAATTCTGTCCACGTCTGGAGGTCTTCAGTTTAGGTGAAAGGCAGTTTTGCCCAATGGTCAGCATTTGGCTGTCGAAGCGAACTGCAGATGGATGCTTCTCTGCAATTGCAGATGGATGTTGTTCTGTGACCGTTTGTCTTCTGTCTTCTTGGAGGAAACAGAGTGCTGCTGGTAGGAGCCAACCTGTCTCTTTTTGTTATGAACAGTTTTTTTAATAATTAAATATTTAAATATCACTTTCCCCAGATCTCTGAGCAGTTGAGGGCTGTTTATTAGGTATAGCTGCAGTATAGAATCTGTCTGGAAGGTTGGGTCTGAGCTTGACTGTCTTGTCTCTTAACTTGTAAGATCCACACTCATAAAAAGACATAAAGAAAGAAAAAAACTGTAATATAAGATTAGTGGCAGAACTGACAATGGTAGAGAACAGCTTAATATTAAATATAAGAGAGTTAAAAGTACATACCAGTTTAAAATATGAGACTTGGGATTTTGTAGTCTGAAATGAGATGTAATGAAGAATTATTATACATAGAAAGAATGATTAGGAATTGGGCAACATGCATGCTTTTGATGGGCCCTGTCAAAAGCATGTCACTATGCAAAACACCTGTAATCAGAGTTAACGAGAGGATTTAAGTTAACACCGGGTGGGGGGAGGAAAGGCATACATAATGGGAGAGCTTGGTCATGTGACCTGGCTCTAAGTCAAGATAGCAATAAAGTCACCTGACCCCAGTGAACATGACGGCAGCCACGTGTTGTGGGGAAAACGTTACAATTTTTGTGCTGTAAGGATTTTAAACTTAATGAGAGGAACCTAAAGGTGTGATCTGCCCTGTTGCTGAGCTGCCATGCCGTACCATAAGCCACAGAGGGGAACAAAAGGCTGGAACCAAAAAACTGCACCATGCCATTTAGGCGAGATGCAGATGGATCAAACATCCAGGACGATGTGACTGGACGTCCACGGTCCACATGTGGGATGCTATGGGCCTAGCTGAATCTGGGCCGATTGCTCAGAAAGCAGCAGCCGTGGGCTGCACCATAGCAGCCAGCCGTAAAGAAGGAAGGAAAGGAATGAAATAAAGAGAAAGAGAAAGAACTGGAGCAGCCAACCGTGAAGAAGGAAGGAAAGGAATGAAATAAAGAGAAAGAGAAAGAACTGGAGACCATGGGCCCCCAGGTGCGGGAATCCTGGGAGCTGGCCATAGCCAAGCCATCCCAGGCACGAGCTTAACAGAGGATGCAAGCTGTAATTGAATGCCAGTGAAGGGACCCAGGAAGTCCCCCCAACCCTAGAAACACCAGAAGTACCGGTCAATTCCCGGGTTAAAAGAGTCGGTTAGGCTGGCCAGAAGGGGACACTCACGAGTAGAAGCCGGTGTTGTTCATAGGTGCCATGCCCAGGCAAATGGAACATGTGGGTTATTGTCAATAAGGTCCGGAAGTCAGAGCTCAGAGTCCCGGATGGAGCCTGAAGCCAGGACCCCAGTCAGGGGTGGGCGAATCTCTTGAGTCCATGGCACCAATTAATATTGCTTAAAACATAATGCTGCTGGAGCAGTGCAGATTCCCCGTTGGGAGCGGCAGAGCAGTGGCTCATGCCACACAAGCTGGTGCTGCCATGCGACCAGGAGAGTCACCCAAGCAGGTGGGTGGAGACGGCAGATAAAAGGCTTACAGGACATAGTAAATAGACATAAGGCTAAACATAAAGCTGAACATTTATTACTTAAAAAGAGAAAGAAAGACAGAAATAGGAAAAGGGAGAGAGAAAGACAAAAAACACGTGTGCACACACCAAGAGAGGGAACAGAAAGAGAGAAAGATGGCAACGAGAGGTCAGAAGTCACTGGGAGTGGGCGTGGCTTGCCCCTTAATGGGACCAGAGACCAAAAGGAATAACAAAGACCACCCTGAAAAATAACAGAAAATGCCATATATTTGAAATGCTGTGTAAGATATTGTGAATTTAGGAGGAGGCCTTAGGAAAATTGACAGTGGCAGTGAACAATGAAGCATTCACTACACATCTGTAGTGTCTTCATTCTGTGGGAGAGAAAAAATATGCTTCCCACAAGTTGTAACTCTATTATCTCACCATTAATTTCAGAATTTATGGGAGTGCAGGATCATTGCCCAGATTCAACACAGAGTTGGCACCATTCCAAACCTGAAAGCAATTCTCAGGTCACAGAGGGGACCTTCACTATGAGAGCCTGGAAATTATATTAAACTAGTTTCCTTTTGTCATCGGTGGACAATGGGTGATAAAACGTAACAATTAAACCTGTCAAGGACAACCCACCTAGGAAACAGCCTTTTTTAGGAGTGCACACACATAAAAAGCAGACTTCTGTGGAGTTGCTTGCTGGAATTTGCCTGGAAGAAGGAGATATATATTCATATTGCAATCAGTCTGCATAGTTTGTGGATTTCTGAATTAATTTGTTTCACAAATGGTCTCCTAAAAGTGACCGTCAATTTTGGCTATGGACTCTGCTTCTCATGACTTCTTTTGTCTAAGGTACATTGATTTGAGGCTGCACTATTATTTTCTGTCATAAGAGCTTAATGTCTCCCAATAAAGACACCAAAAAAACCAATCAGCCTGAACTGCTGTTTATTCTTTCAAGTTTGACTATAAAGGCATATTCAGTAAAGAGCGTGTTAAAAGATAGGGTATATATCCTTCTATGATGACCTAGTCTATTAAAGAACAGAAGTGATGAAACAAATATCCAGCTGTTTCAGGACTATTATAAAAAACCGTCCATTATTAATGTGACCATCATGTGTGGTGTGCCGTGACTGTTTTCCATTCTCACACTTTTTTATCCTCAAGAAAAAAACCCATGTGAATCCAATAAAACTTGTTTACTGATTTAAAGATGCGCTTTAAGAGCTGTTCAAATCTTTCTTCTCTAAATTCAAGAAATCTGTATGTCAAGCTGGGCAAGTAAGAACTTTGTAAATGTGATGGGGACAGGAACTTTTTGTGACAACTCTACCTGGATGCTCTCAGTAGAGGAGGAGGCAAATGAAAAAAGAAGAGGTAATCGTTGAATGTGATGGCACACATAAACAATCCTGGAACTGGAGGGATGGAAGCATGAGAATGGTTTACTAGTTTGCTTGCTCTGGCTGCAATAAACGCCATGACCAAATGCAACTTGGGGTTGAAAGTGTTTATTTGGCTTACATGTTGCAATCACAGCAGATCACTGAGGTCAGTCAGGGCAGGAACTCATCAGAAGCAGAGGCAGGAACCATGGAGCTGCACTGTTTTCTGGTTTGTTTTCCATTGCATGCTTAATGTAGTTTCTTTTATAACCCAAAGGAGGCACCATCCACAGTAGGTCATTAAGAAAATATCCCCACAGGATTGCCTACAGGCCAGTCTGATGGAGTGTTTTCTCAACTGAGGCTTCTTCTTCTCAAATGCCCTGAGTTTCTTTCAAGATTATTAAAAACAAATAATAAGTGAAGATATTGAGTTCAGGTTAATTTGGGGTACACTGTGAGACCCTGTCTCAAAACAAACAAGCAAACAAACACCAAAAGGGGGGGAAGGTCCCAAATGGTTTTGAGTTGTCATCATAAAGAGCCACTACTTATTTGCATTTTCTGCTCAGAAGTCAAGAGATGGAACAAAATGGATCATACATTCTGGATCCAAATTGCAGAAGTTAATGAATGTTATCCTGGTGAGAGTGAGAAAAGGAAAAAATTCAATTTTCCTATTGTCTCAAAGACATGTCAAAAGATGGCCATGGCTGCCTCTCCATTTTTCTCATCTGGAATGATCTCTGTAACCCTTCTCCCTTTCTGCTTTTTCCCACCTGTCCACTTTCAAAATGTAATGATTTCATAATTGATAAAAAAATCTATTTTCTTTTCAGTTTCTTTTTTCACTACATAGAGAAGCTTATTTGTATAAGATTTTGATATAATTTGGATAAATTTCTAGTATATTTCATAATTTCAAGTTTAGGCTATCAATCTTACCTAAGATTAGAGGCAAAATGTTACATGTCATTCATGGTGAATATTTACCTGCCAAAGGTACAGGAGATACAACCCATTCTAGGTAATAGATTTCAGTGATATCTCTGTCTCTGTCTCTGTCTCTGTCTCTCTCTCTCTCTCTCTCTCTCTCTGTGTGTGTGTGTGTGTGTGTGTGTGTGTGTGTGTCTGTTTATAAGTAATGCAATCTGCTATTTCTTTGTGTTCATGCTTGCTTCCAAATAAGTTTGGCATTTGGAGCCTAAATGATGACTTCTGAGAAAATTATAAGGGAAGTCTCTTGAGTAAAACTATAAGAAACCAAAGGTGCTGTAACTATGCATAACTAATAAAACAAGGGGCAGCTAGCTCCAGGTTCTTATGCATGTCCAGATCTTCCCACAATGCTCTTTCAAATCTGATAATTGGAATAGAACTGGGTTCCTAATGTGTATGTTGTGATGTTTGCTTCACATAACTTACTCACATATGGGCTTTGAGATGGGACATGAGGGACAGGCGTTCAATTGCTCTTTCAATGACAATTTCTTCATTTTTTGTTCTTATGTGTGATGGGCAGCCAACTTCGAAGCCTTAATTAGTCAGAGCTTTTCTTTTTAATCCTTCCCCCATTCTCTGTGTTCTGGAAAGACTGCGTTTTCCTACTGAGATGCTTTTCACTCATACAATGGGCAGAATTTGAAAATCTTTGATGGAAAGAGCTTTAGAAAGAGTCATTAAATTCATTTTGCCTCATTTGTTTTTTAAGTAAAAGAATCCGGAAGAAAACTGCTGGGTAAAAATATCAACATCTCCATTGACTGCCTTGAAGCAACAAATTTTAGGCAAGTCAGCAAAAATAGTCCAGCTCTTCCTTTAAAACAGACTAATACACTTTTTTTCAGAATTATCTAAAGCCACAACCTACAGTATACGTTTTCACTCTTCTCTATTCTTCTTTTGAGTATTACCCACCCCCTATCTGTTCTGTTTGGGACTCTATCTGTGGAACAGAAGATTTTAAAGATTTTTATTAGTTTTCTAACTTGTTAGCTGGCTAAGTAAGGGCTAAAAATAAGCAGTACCATATCAGTACCCTGCTGTTTTGTTGCATCATTTTCACTAGGTTGAACACTGGATATATTCTTTACTAGCCCTGTGACAACTTAGTTTGCCTATTTATATAAATAATCAAAGTAATAAACCATAATTCACCATTTCTATAAAGAAAAAATGGCTGATAAGTTGGACATATTTAAGAAACTTACTGGCATATAGTAAGCTCTCAATATTTGCTCCCTAATAAGTTTTCTACTGCTAGAGAAGAATAGTGTAGATTGAATAGTTTAAAAATAAAATACATCCATTTAGGTTTCCATTCTTAGTGAGTAAGGCTCTTGTGTTGCTATAGCTCATGGCAGAAAGGACATGGCATACAAAAGAGATAGACAAGGAAGCCAAAATTTCTCGGGGGTTAATACATGGAGACTCATGACAACTCATTTAACAAAAGGGCCTTAATCCATACATGAAAGTTCCACTCCACTACCTGCCATTAGTCTCAATCTCCCCACCCTGATACACTGAGGACCATGCTTCAATTTGAGTTTCACAAGAAACAAAATTTATCAGAGTGTTATTGTTAGTTACTATTATGAATTAATTTGTTTTAGTTTCTACCCTTTAAGGTGAACGTAGGCTTTTCATATACCATGGTTTTTGTGTCAACATAAAGCATATTGCTCCTGAACCTAAGGTTCAGGGATCATTGTAGATGAAGAGCTGGGGTATGAAGCTATCAAGGCATCAATCTTTCATACACAAAAAACACCGACAATGAAAGAGTCCTGAGAGAGGCAGAACCAGTCTTCCCTATAGAAGAGAATAACAATTGGGTATCCAATAGCAAATGGTCAGCATTAAATACATACACATACCAATACATTGGGAATACATTCCCAATAGACTGGGAAGGTTGTATTTAGGGACACACACACATTTGTATACATATATACATGTGACAATTATTAATGAAAAAGGCCATGGATTTTGTCTGTGAGGTCCTCAGACTACCAAGTGTTCCTGTTCCTGTACTGAGGAGATCAAATCAGACTGGTGAGCGTGTGCTATCCCTGGGCAGACAATCAGGGAAGGGAGCACAAGGCCCCTCCAGCTCCTGCTGCAGGGGCTTCTTTGCTCCACAAGACCCTGCCTCCCCCAAGCCTGCCCTATATTCTGCAAGATCCTTGGTCCAGGAACAGTTCCTACTCCTGCAATGAGGCTTTCCACCCAGAGGGGAACAGTTCCTGCTCTTGTACTGAGGAGATCCACCCAGAGTGTCAGTCACAGCCTAGATTGGACCAAGATGCCAAGACTCACCTGGCTGCATTTGAAAGAAGAGATGGGCAGACACCAATACAAAAATTCCTCCAATAACCTGAAAGGCAACATGACAACACCAGAATCCAGGGATCACACAACAAGAAGACATGAACACCCTATTTCAGAAGAAGTAGAAAAAATCGACTTTAAATGGAAAATTATGAAAATAATAGAGGACCTAAAACAAGATGTGAAAAACTGCTTTAAAGAAACAGAGAAGACAAACAAAAAGGTAGAAGAAATGAATAAATCTCTCAAAGATATCCAAGAAAACGAACAAAAAGCAATCAGACATGTAATAGAAACAATTCAAGACTTGAAAAATGAAATGGAGGCAATGAAGAAAGCACAAACTGAGGGAAGGCTGGATATGGAAAATCTAGGTAAACTAACAGAAACAACAGAGATAAGTAGAATACAAGAATACAAGAGATAGAAGAAAGAATCTCAGACACTGAAGATACTACAGAGGAAATGATCTCATTGATTAAAGAAAACAACAAATCCAACAAATTCTTAAGACAAAGCATACAGGAAATCTGGGACACCATGAAAAGATCAATCCCAAGAATAATAGAAGTAGAAGAAGGAGAAGAATTACATCTCAAAGGCCCAAAAAATACAAATTATAGAAGAAAATTTTCCCAACCTAAAGAAGGATATTCCTATGAAGGTACAAGAAGTATGCATAACACTAAATAGACTAGATAAAAAATATCCCCTCCCCATATAATAATTGAAGCACAAAACATACAGAATAAAGAATGAAAATTAAGAGCTACAGGGGAAAAAGGTCAAGTAACATATAAAGGGAAACCTATCAGAATTACACCTGACTTCTCAATGGAAACCATGAAAGCCAGAAGGTCTTGGATATATGTGCTGCAGAAACTAAGAGACCATGGATGCAAGCCCAGACAACTATATTCAGCAAAGCTTGCATTCACAACCGATGGAGGAAAAAGAGATATTCCAGGAGAAAAAGATTTAAACAATATGTAGCCACAAACAAAGCTCTACAGAAAATACTAGAAGGAAAATCACAAACCAAGGAAGCCAACAACACCCATAATAACACAAGCATCAGACAACCCTCCACCAGCACAACTCAAAGAAGAGACACACACAAACACTACCACCAGAAAACAATAACCGGAGTTAAAAATCACTGGTCATTAATATCAATGGACTCAATTTACCTATAAAAAGATACAGGTTAAGAGAATGGATGAGAAAACAGGATCCAACATTCTATTGTTTACAAGAAGCACACCTCAACCTGAAGGACAGACACTAACTCAGAGTAAAGGGTTGGGAAAAGGTTTTCCAATCAAATGGACCAAAGAAACAAGCAGGTGTGGCTATACTAATATCTAACAAAATTTATTTTAAACTAAAATCAATCAGAAGAGATGGAGAAGGACACTTTATACTCAGAAAAGGAACAATATATCAGGAGGGAGACTCAATCCTAAATATCTATGCCCCTAATATAAAAGCACCCACATAGAAAAAAAATAACGCATTACTAGAACTCAAAGCATACATCAAACCATCAAACCCTACACTCTAGTAGTGGGAGATTTCAATACTCCTCTCTCACATTTGACAGGTCAACCAGACAGAAACTTAACAGAGAAATAAGAGAACTAACAGATGTAATGAACCAAATGGACCTAACAGACATCTATAGAACATTCCACCCAAACAGGAAAGAGTATACCTTCTTCTCAGCATCTCACGGAACCTTCTCAAAAACTGATCACATAATTGGTAACAAAGCAAACATCCATAGATACAAAGAAAATGTAGTAACCAACTCTGTACTATTGGATCATCATGAAATAAACTTAGAATTCAACAACAACTCTACCCCCAGAAAGCCTACAAACTCATGGAAACTGAACACTCAACTACAGAACTACCCCTGGGTCAAGGAAGAAATAAATAAAGAAATTAAAATCTTCCTTGAATTCAATAAAAACAAAGACACAACATACCCAAACCTATGGGACACTATGAAAGCAGTGCTAAGAGGAAAGTTCATAGCACTAAGTGCCCACATAAAGAAAACAGAGAAAGGACACATTAGAGACTTAACAGCACTCTTGAAAGCTCTAGAAAAAAAAGAAAAAGGCTCACCCAGGAGGAATAGAAGACTGGAAATAATCAAACTGAGAGCTGAAATCAATAAAATAGAAACACAAAAAACAATCTAAAGAATCAATGAAACAAAAAGCTGGTTCCTAGAGAAAATCAACAAGATTGACAAACCCCTATCCAAACTAATCAAATGGCAGAGATAGAACACGCAAATTAACAAGATCAGAAATGAAAAAGGGGACATAACCACAGACACAGAGGAAATTCAGAGAATCATTAGATCTTACTACAAAAGCCTGTTTGCCACAAAATTGAAAAATGTGAAAGAAATTGACATTCTTTAGATAAGTACCAAAAATTAAATCAAAACCAGGTGAACAATTAAAATAAACCTGTAAGATGTGAGGAATTAGAAGCTGTCATCAGAAACCTCCCTACCAAAAAAAGCCTTGGACCAGATGGCTTCAATGCAGAATTCTACCAGAATTTCCAAGAAGTGCTAATACCTATACTCCTTAATATGTTTCACAAAATAGAAACAGAAGAATCATTGACAAACTCCTTTTATGAAGTTATAGTTACCTTGATATAAAAACCACACAAAGACTTAACCAAGAAAGAGAATTACAGACCAATCTCACTCATGAACATCAATGCAAAAATTCTATATAAAATACTCTCAAACAGAACCATAGAACACATCCAAAAAATTATCCATAATGATCAAGTAGGCTTCATTGCAGAGAGGCAGGGCTGGTTCAACATACGGAAATCTATCAATGTAATCCATCATATAAATAAACTGAAAGAAAAAACCATATGATCATTTCATTAGATGCTGAAAAAGTATTTGACAAAATTCAACACTCCTTTATGATGAAGGTCTTAGAGAAACTAGGGATACAGGGTTCATATCTAAATATAATAAAAGCAATATACAGCAAGCTGACAGCTAACATTAAGTTAAATGGAAAGAAACTCAAAGCCATCTCACTAAAATCAGGAACAAGACAAGGCTGTCCACTCTCTCTATATCTCTTCAACATCGTGCTTGAAATTCTAGCAATAGCAATAAGACAAAATAAGGAGATAAGGGGATTCGATTGGAAAGGAAGAAGTCAAACTTTTGTTATTTGCAGATGATATGATATTATACATAAGCAACCCCAAAAACTCTACAAAGAACTCCTACAGCTGATAAACACCTTTAGTAATGTGGCAGGATACAAGATCAACTCCATAAAATCAGTTGTCCTCCTGTACACAAAGAACAAAGAAGCAGAGAGGGATATCAGAGAAACATCACCTTTCACGATAGCCTCAAATAGCATAAAGAATCTTGGGGTAACTCTAACCAAGAAAGTAAAAGATCTTTTTGACAAGAACTTTAAGTCTTTGAAGAAAGAAATTGAGGAGGATACCAGAAAATGGAAGCTCTTGGATTGTGAGGATCAACATAGTAAAAATGGCAATTCTACCAACAGCAATCTATAGATTCAATACAATCCCCATAAAAATCCCAACAAAATTCTTCACAGACCTTGGAAGAACAATAATCAAGTTTATATGGAAGAACAAAAAACTCAGCATAGCCAAAACAATTCTATACAATAAAAGTACTTCTGGAGGCACTACCATCCCTTAATTTAAACTCTATTACAGAGCTACATTAATAAAAACAGCTTGGTATTGGCACAAAAACAGAGAGGTTGATCAATGGAATCAAATCGAAGACCCAGATATTAATCCACAAACCTATGAACACCCGATTTTTGACAAAGGAGCTAAAACTATACAATGGAAGAAATAAAGCATCTTCAACAAATGTTGCTGGCATAACTTGATGTCAACGTGTAGAAGAATGAAAATACATCCATATCTATCACCATGCACAAAACTCAAGTCTAAATGGATTAAAGTCCTCAATATAAATCTGACCACACTGAACCTGTTAGAAGAGAAAGTGGGAAGTATTCTGCAACATATTGGCACAAAAGACCACTTCCTACATATAACCCCAGCAGCACAGTCAATAAGAGCAACAATAAATGGGACCTCATGAAACTGAGAAGCTTCTGTAATGCAAAGGATACTGTCATTAAGACAAAAAGACAACCTAGTAAATCGGAGAAGATTTAAAGCAACTGCTCATCAGACAAAGGTCTGATCTTCAAGATATATAAAGAACTCAAGAAATTAGACATTAAAACTCTATTTAATCCAATTAAAAATGGGGTGCTGAACTGAAAGGAGAATTCTCAACAGAAGAGGTTCAAATGGCCAAAATACACTTAAGGTCATGCTCAACCTCCTTAGTGATCAGGAAAATGCAAATCAAAACAACTTTGAGATACCATCTTACATCTGTCAGAATAGCTAAAATCAAAAACTCCAATGATAGCCTATGCTGGAGAGGATGTGGAGTAAGGGGAACACTCATCCATTGCTGGAGGAAATGCAAACTTGTACAGCCACTTTGGAAATCAGTGTGGCAGTTTCTCAGAAAATTGGGAGTCAACCTCTCTCAGGATCCAGCAATTGTACTCTCGGGAATATTCCGAAGAGATGCCCAATCATATTGCAAAAGCATTTGTTCAACTATGTTCATAGCAGCACTATTTGTAATAGCCAGAACCTGGAAACATCCTAGGTGCCCCTCAATGGAAGAATGGATAAAGAAGGTTTGGCACATATACACTTTAGAGTTCTTCTCAGTGGTAAAAAATAATGACTTCTTGAATTTTTCATGCAAGGAGATAGAAATAGAAAAGCCTTTACTGAGTGAGATAACTCAGACCCCAAAAGATGAATATGGTATGTACTCACTCATTAGTGGATTCTAGCCATATACAAAGGTCATTGAGTCTATAGTTCGTGATCATGGAGAAGCTTAATAAGAAGGTGAACCCAAAGAAAAACATATATTTATCCTCCTGGATATTGGAAGTAGACAAGATCACCGGGCAAAAGTTGGGAGCATGGGGGTGGGGGGGATTTGGAGGGAAGGTTAATGTGGAGAGAGAAGGGAGAAGGGGAGAATTGGGAAGAGCTTGGGGGGAAAGGATGGTTGAGATAGAGGAATGGTGGATATGGAAGCAGCGAAGAAGATATCTTAATGAAGGGAGCCATTTTAGGGTTGGCAAGAGACTTGGCTCTAGAGGGGTTCCCAGGTATTCATGGGGATTTCCCCAGTTAGGTCGTTGGGCAGCAGAGGAGAAGGTGTCTGAACTGGCATTTTCCTATAGCCACACTGATGAATATCTTGCATATCACCATAGAACCTTCATCTGGTGATGGATGGAGATAAAGACAGAGACCCATATTGGAGCACTGGACTGAGTTCCCAAGGTCCAAATGAGGAGCAGAAAGAGGGAGAACATGAACAAGGAAGTCAGGACCGTGAGGAGTGTGTCCATCCATGGAAACGGTGTGACTGATCTAATGGAAACTCATCAAGGCCAGCTGGACTGGGACTGATGGAGCATGTGATCAAACCAGACTCTCTGAATGTGGCCGGCAATGAGGGCAGACTGAGAAGCCAATGATAATGACACTGGGTTTTGATTCTACTAAATGTACTGGCTTTTGGGGAGCCTAGTCTGTTTGGATGCACACCTTTCTAGACCTGGATGGAGCTGGGAGGGCTTTGGACTTCCCACAGGGCAGGGCACCCTATTTCTCTTAGGACTGGAGTGGGAGGGGGAGTGGGGGGAGTGGGAGGGAAATGAAGGATGGGAGGAGGTGGAAATTTTTAATAAAAAATTTAAGTAGCCTGAACACGCAGCATTTTTTCTTTATTTGAGGGAATGGAATGGGCTCCTGGAATTGATAATTTCTCCTATTGTTCTGAGGGACATCTGCAAGTAAAGAGATTTATTCTGAGAAATTCATCTGTACAATTGTAGGATCAGAAAAGTATCTAAAATCTGTAAGAGAATTCATCATGGATGCAGGACAGTCAGGTGGTGATGGTTCATGCCTTTAATCCCAGCACTCTGGAGGCAGAGGCAGGTAGATCTTTGTGAGTTCAAGGCCACGGTGATCAACAGAGTGAGTTGCAGAATAGACTCCAAATGTACACAGAAAAACCCTGTTTCTGAAAACCAAAAAAAAAAAAAACCCAAAAAAGAATTAGGAGAATTAAGAGGGAAGAAAGAAAGATAGGGAGGGAGGGAGGGAGGAAAGGAGGGAGGGAGGGAGGGAGGGAGGGAGGGAGGGAGGGAGGGAGGGAGGAAAAAAGAGAGGAGAGGAGAGGAGAGGAGAGGAGAGGAGAGGAGAGGAGAGGAGAGATTTGTTTTAGAGAAACCTTATATTTTCTCTTGAAGGCCTTCAGCCAATTGAGTAAAACTCACCTAGTTATCTAGTATAATCTCCCTTGCTTGACATTATCTTCTTATATATACACTTATATATACACACTATATATGTGATTAAAATCACATCTTTTACAGTCACACTTAGAAAAGTATTTGAATAAAGATCCTTATCTAGTATAATCTCCCTTGCTTGACATTATCTTCTTATATATACACTTATATATACACACTATATATGTGATTAAAATCACATCTTTTACAGTCACACTTAGAAAAGTATTTGAATAAAGATCCCTCTATTTGGTTGCCTTCTTTTCCCTGTCTCACCTCCCATTAAGTATTTTCTTGGAGGTTTTTTTCTTTAAATAAACCCATTGTATTTGAATTCTCATTTTTAGGACCTTTTCTTATAGAGTACAAACATGAAACAAGAAAAACGTTGTCTTCATGTTTCATCTTTCTTGTTCAAATAACTTGTGCAGGAAAACTCAAGAGTGTACCTTTCACAGGGGCTAGAGAGCTGGCTGCAGGTAAGAATTTGCACTGCTTTTGGAGAGGAACTGATTGCAGTCCTCAGTGTGTAATTGTTACTTTTAGGAGGGAGAAGGAGATTAAGATAAGATGAAAAATGGGAGGATAGGGTGGTTGGGATGTAGAATGAATAAGAATACACACACACACACACACACATATGAAAACTTTGTAATGAAGCATGAAGTTCATTCTCTGTATAGTAATGTAAAATTAGTTTTAAAAAGTAAGACTGAGAATTTTGCTCTTTTTCTTTTTAATTCTGAACCTATCTATACAGTAATAATGTAAGTATTGCTAATGGTGACTCTAACTTTAGTTTATTGAGGTACTATTATGCACCGTATTTTTTTTTGCATTGGACAAACCAGTGATAGTGCCCAGAGAAAGAGTACAATCTGCACAGAAGCCTGGGGTCTTGCCACTTGAGTATTGACTGCTGTCTTTTCAAGGCTGTCTGACTTTTATATTCATTCTAGTAACTGTGGTCTTGCCAGATAACTCAAGCCATGGAAATGAAAGTCGCCTTCCCTCCTAATCACAAAGGTATCTTTTCTAGTTCTGCATCTTTGCTTACCTTTTGTCCATATCTACTGTGCTAGTCTTCTGCTGCCGTTGACTGTCTGTCTCCTGCTTTCCAATTCATAATTCACTGCCACAAGTACCTGTTCTGATTACTTCCTGTCACTCAACCTCACAAACCTTGCCTGATCCTTCTCTATCTTCTTCATCTGACTCTGTATTGTAGATGTCTTATTATTTATGCTCAAGCTTCAACTTCTTTGCCTTGACCTACTTTCAAGTCTGCGCTTAATCATGAGGAGCAGTTCTTTAAGATTATTGCTGGGGGACAAGAGGTGAATTAGAACTAAATATGATGGCACATACATAAAACGTGGGATCCTAAGAAGGGGCTGGAGAGATGGCCATGTGGTTAAGAACATGTGTTCTGGCAGGGGATCCAGGTTAAGTTTCAAGCACCCACATGATGTCTTATGCCCATCTAAACTTCAGTTTCTGGCAATTTGATGCCCTCTTTTGATCTCTATGGGCACCAGGCCCACATATAGTACACATAGACTTACATGAAGACAAAAATACTCATAGCCATAAACATAAAATAAATAAATCTTAATTTTTTGAAAATATATGATCAAACATATAGTTTTTGTATGGTTACTTAATTTTTTTTAAAGAAACCTGTTTTTAGGGATCTATGTTCTCATCAATGATGAATTCCCCCCAGATATGACTCAAATATCACTTGGTAAATCTCAAAGTAATTTTCACTTACTTCTCCCGAGTCCCACAACAATTTCTGTTATAGTTATGCATCAATATACCTTATACATTGGCGTTCTGCATCAGACTATGTGGCCCATGAGGACAACAAGATTTAATTCTTATAGCTTTATTCATATGTGTAACACTCACAGAAATATTTATGTGGGGAAGAATTAGGGAATTACTTGTAATGCAATCCCTTCACTGACTCATACAGTCTTTATTCAAGTTAATGAATTCAGAAGTATTTATATTCTGTTGAGGAAAAGCACTCTTTTGCATAAAATATTACTACTAATGAAAAAGAAGTAATGTTTTGAAGATGTGAATTTTAATCTAAATAATTTACATAGATTCCATCAAAGTATGACTTATACTGAAGATTGATATGACATGAAATGCTTTTTGAAGATTTGTATAATCATTGATACTTTAAGTTCACCATATTTAAACTGTGAAGGATGGTTTATTAAAAGTAAGAGCCTGTCCAATGAAGAGACCTTAGAAAGTGGCTTAGTCAGGCTTGGGTAGGAAAAAATTTAGGCAGTGAGTCTACAGCTCCTACCTGACCTAGGTAATGAGAGTCTCAAAGAAGAGGCAAGAGAAGGGGGAGAGGATGAGAGACCCTTGAGTCTCCTATATGGGATGCCCATATCACACTTTTCCCCCCAAGGTTCAAGAATCTTTGTGGAAAAGGAAATAAAAGAATGTAAGAGCTGGAGCTGGGCTGGCTTCAAGGAAACTGCTTTCCAGCCTCAATAAATATAGGGCAGCCACACATATGAACTCATAGTGATTGTGACAGTGTGCACAATATATGCACAGACTGAAGCCAGAGAAAATCTTAGTCAGAAGTGGGGGGACAAAAGCGTAGTCCCAGCCCTAGCTGGAGATCTAGTGGCACTTGATAATTGCTGGAGAAGGGACCCCTGATAAATACAGTTCAGAACAGACCTCACACTGGAGAGTATTTGAGCAACACTAATTGGAATCTATGAGTTGAGAAAAACAGAGCAAACATGAAGTTACTTCAGTAGGGAAGTGGGGGTAGATCTGGGAAGAATTGAGAAAGTGGTGAATATTATCAAAATATTATGTATTATATTCTCAAATAATTAATACAATATTTTAATGTATTTATTTTAGACTGAAAATGCCCACGGTTCAATATCAACAGTGAATGAGCATTGAAATTCAGGTAAAATGTGAATGAAATTATATGAAGTATGATTGACTACACAATAGACAAGCACAAACTCACAGCTTATGTGTACTACCATATTGACTTGTTTTACCTGAGTCATTAGGGACAAAGAGAAATTGCACTATTATATCTGTGAAGTTAATCAAACACAGTTATGTGCCACATACCGACAATACTGTCAGCTTCTACTCAATTATGGATAAAGAATGGACCTGCTTGCTACCATCCCCATAAGTGGGCTTATTTTCCTATCCGTAATCACCTGAAGTCTCTGTAATTTAAAGCCCTAATTTTCTGCCCTTGTTTTCATAAAGACTGTTCTTAGAGCTGGCACAAAACACTCCAGTTGGTAAGTAATGTACAGTACCCTTGACACATGTAAAGATTATTTCATTAATTATAAAGAAAAACTATAAAAGTGGCCATCTATTTTTTTCTAATCCCATGGAAAAGGTCATAGGTGGCCATTTAAAATTATTTTCTTGCAATTGACATGCTCTGAGTTTTAAGCAGCAAATCTTCTTCCAGCCCCCTAAAGCAGCTACACTTAGGCCTTTCATTCACAAATACAGTGCTACTCAGTGCTACCTCCTTGTTAGCTTTGTTTTCAATGCCATCTACTTACTTTCTACTATAGAAGATGAAGATTTTGCTCTCTTCGACAGCCTTTTTCCACATATAGGGGAATGATCATTTTTAATTCTTAAGATAATTTTTACCCTATCTTTTTTTTATTTTAAAATTTTACTTTTCATTTTACATACCAACCCTAGTTCTCCCTCCTTCCTTTTCTCTTGCCCTCTCATCTCCCCCCTTCCCACACTACCCAGTCCTCAGAGAGTGTAAGACCTTCCTTGGGGGAGTCAACAAAGTCTGGCATAAAAAGGTGAGGCAGTACTAGGCTCCTCTCCCTTGTATCAAGGCTGAGTAAGGTATCCCACCATAGGGATTGAGCAATAAAAAGCCAGTTCATGCACCAGGATAAGTCCTGGCTCCACTGCCAGGGTCCCCCCAACAGATCAAGCACGTAACTGTCAGCCACATTCAGAGGGTCTAGTTCAATCCCATGCAGGTTCCCCAGCTGTCAGTCCATACTTCGGGAACTCCCATTAGCTCAGGTCAAGTGTCTCTGGTTTTTCCCATCATGTTCTTTTATTTGAAAAGGGACTCCTGAAGTCAAACTCAGGTTAACAAAAGAAAGGGGAGCAAATGCTTATTAGCATATAAACAGGAAAGACTAAATAGCTTTGAACAGGTAGCTTTGACTTCTAGTACTTTCAACAAAGAATTGTAAATTCCTGAAAACAATGTCAAAAGGAAAACTTTGAGCCTTTAGGGACCTCAACTTGGGATAAAAGCAATTTTAATCTGCAGAGAGAAGCTGCTTATCAAAATTTGTTCATCTCCTTTTCTCTGGTACCAGAACAAGAAGGGTCCAAAAAAGTTGTCTTCTGTAGCTTAAGCTTCTTTCTTGTTAGAGAAGTGGGCAAGATACTGCTAGTATTTGAGAACCTGTGAACTGTTTTTTTATGCGGAGAAGAGAGACAGAGAGCACTCCTCTAGCTGCTACCTCTTAATTGGCCTCACCTGAACCTTCATTCATTTTGGGGAGAGGGCCATTTTACTCCCCCTACACTCCAACACAGGTCAAGTTTAAAACTTACACTTTGTATTTGCTATTTTCTCCACCTTACTTTGTGGAAAGATAGCCTTTCCTTTTTTTCACTATTATTACAAATTTTACATAATTCCTTGAACTGTACCGTCGTGACATGCTTAAATTTTATATCTTATAAAATTGATTATTTTTTCCCTTGGAATTAATGATTTTTTTTCTCTTCATGTTTCCTTTGGCTTCTCTGTGCAAGTCTTTTCATAGTCAAAAAGAAAAATGAAGGTGAGGGTGTCATGGCTCTGATGTTTAGAATTTCATCCCTGTGACTAGCCCTACGAAAACATATTACATTAGGGTCTCTCAAGTTTAAGTTTGCTACAGATAGTGCATTAATTTGTTTTCTGCTGCCAACAACACAATACCATAGACCAAATTTAAATAAAATGAGGCTTTTTTGGGCTTATATGGTCCTGGAGGTAAGACATCATGCATGTAGTGATCATCCTGTAGCTGGCAGCGTCCTGAGAGGGCCTAGAGCTTTAAATGGGAAGAGACAGTGCAGAAGTGGGGATGGTTTCTGTACCACTCTCCCTTTTAACAAAACCACTAGAACTTACTCATAGGAGCTTCACCACAGCAAATGTATTTAATCTTAATCACCCCCAAAGGCCTCTCCTTTAGACAGCAGAGTCAGAATAAGTTCCCACCCTCTTCATACTTCAAAAATAAAGATAAATTTTAATGGGAACCATGGGGGATGCAATCCAACCATAACCACATAATATATAGTATGGTAAATTTTCTAGCCTTTGCCATAGACCGAGGTAAGGATTTGTGATTAATTTTGTTTTACTTTTTATTTATGTATCATTATTGTTTCAAATATATGCATGATCTGTGTTTTCGAGTGCAAGTGTGCACATGCTGTGGCACGTATGTGGAAGTCGCACGGAAGTTTTCAAGAGCAAGCCCTCTCCCTCTACTGTAGAACATGGGGATTGACTCAAGATGGTTGGCAGGCAAAGACCAGTGCTTTTAATCACTCAGCTATCTCTCTAGCCTTGACAGATATGAGCTGATCTAAAGTGCAGCTCATGCACTCTATTGATGCAGAAGAAACTTGAAGGAGTAAAATTGATGTTATAAAGGACTTACTAATAAACTTGCTTAGGAAGTAGTAAGTTATATAAAGTAGAATTTAGCTCAAGGAGAGCTGACTCCAATATGACTGGAAGATAAATATTATGCTAACAGGATGTTATAAACTGTGAGAAAAAAAATTGTGTACCATAATTGAAGTTGAGTGTTGATGAGAAAGTTCTCGCTAAAGTTTAATCAACAATATTTATGACCAATTAGGCTCCATTCCCATAACAAAATGAGACATCCCTGATCTAGGATTGACATTAGGCCTATCCTGATATCAAAGACCCCACCTCTAGCAGGCAGCACAAGGGGGTAGTGCAGGATCGTAAGCATTGTTAAATCCTTGTCTGCCATTAAGTCCCCTGGGCTCTCATCAGGAAAAGCATAGTTCTGCCAGGTGAGTGAGATGAGAATGGGTAATAGCTATTCAGGAAGAACAACACTAGTGTACCTAAGAACAATTCTGACAAAACTTCTCTGTGTAAATCTTCCATCTTCTCAAGTGGGCAGATTTGCAGTTTCCTGTCTCTGTTTAAAGTGTTCGAAGTGGAACCTGGGGCTGAGACCTAAAAGAGATTTAAGGATAGCAGCATCTATGAAATGCAGAAGCCTAAGATGCACGTAAGTTAGTAAACTCTTTTATTCGGTGCCAGCTCCTCCTTGAGCATTAGCCAGAGCCTGACAAGTGCTATTAAACAGCTTCATTAATCTCTAAGTGTGTGGAGTGATTTCTCACTAGGAAGGCATATTATTTCTATAAATATAAACCAAGTCTCTTCATTTCTGACCTACTTCCCATCTCAGGCAAGCCCCACTTCTATTCCTGAACCTTTCTGGGCTGCTCTGATAAGATGGCATGTGTGTATGATTAATGCTGATTGTTAATTTGGCAGAACATAGAGTCATCCAGAAAACAAACCTCTGAGCATGTCTATGAGAGTTTCTAAATTTAATTAATTGAAGGAGGAGGAGCCAGTCTAAACATGCGTGACATCATTTCAGGGGTTGAGGCCCTGAATGTGGAGTGACTGAAAAGGATAAGATGACCTGAAAACAACATTCAGCACTCTGCTTCCTGAATGTGAACAGAAGTGCCCAGCCACCCCATACTCTTGTTACCATGCCTTCTTCACCAAGACAGATTTTCTCCTCAACCTGTGAGGCAACATCAACGCTCCCTTCCCTGAATGACTTTAGTCAGGTACTTTGTCACAACAATGGGAAAGGTAACTGATATAATGTGCGTCTGTGTTTTCCTCACTATAGACCTGAGCAGCAGTTTTCTCTGCTTTATTGGACAGCTTCCTTTTGCATATTTCTTTCCAACTTGTACATTTAAATTGCGTCAATTTATTTCTGCACTTACTCATTTATTTATTTAATTGTATGTTCATGCACACATGCCATGGCATGCAGAGGACAACTTTTGGAAATTTGTTTTCTTTCTTCTACCTTGTGGGTGCAAAGGATTGAATTCAGGTCATCATGCTTGGCGGCAAGCACCTTTACTTGTGGATCCATCTCACCAGTCCTGGTTTGTACATTTTTACTCTTGTTCCTCTCCTTCTGCTTCCATATTTAGTGCCATAATCCTCTCACCACTATGCTGACAGCATAGTGGCTTGGACTAGAAAATGATAATTAATTCTTGTATTCGATTAACTAGTTTAGCATGACTCATGAATGATTTTTATCTTTTGTGAAATTTTTATAAATGTGTACATTTATAATACTTTATTTTTGTAAATGTATCTGTAGCCTATGCACTCTCTAAATTTACATTTGGAAGTCTGAAATGTAAGAGAAGTAGTGGTACTCCATATTATTTTTATAGTTTATAACCCTATTCCTAACTCAAAGAGGAAAAAGAAGAAAATAAATCAGACAACCCCTCTCCTTTGTACATCAGAGTAACTTACTCCAAAGATCCTGAGAACTTTGAATAGTGAGGCAGAATGGTTTGTCAGGGTTCGAGCTGTAGCTCAAAGGTAGAGTATGTGCTTACCATGTGCAAAGTCCTGAGTATGAGCCCCAATACATATTTAGATAAATAAATGAATAAATATTGTCAAGTCATATATTTTATATCCTTTTGGATATGAGAGTTCTAGTCAAAATATTGTGTCCTTATCATGTGAGGAAATAAAAGGCAGGGATCTCTCTGAACAGTATCTTCTCCCTTAGTCTGCAAGGCAAAGATTGGATTGCTATTTTGTTAGTATTTCAACTGATGCTACCTTTTGGCACAGGACCCCAAGCCCAATAGTCCCAGATGGGTTCCCATGTGATAATTACACTAGCCTGATTGGAGACTTCTGAGAAGCATTTGACATTGGGACACCTACTTTCTCGAACTCTGTGATTCCCCTGTGATTGTGGTGTCACAGTCCTAGTTGTTGTGAGTTTTTGTAGTTGGTGGGTGTCTGCTAAAACCCATCCCAGAAACCCACAATTTCACCTAATTACCCTGGCAGGATAAAAACATAAACTTATGGGAGCACCTAAATCAAGTAACTTCTTTCACAACCCACCTATGGTACTGGGACCAAGGACAGTCACCTGGACACTCTTTGTAGACTACTTTCTTCTCCCTAAAAGTCTATTTCTATGGCATGACTTAAAAAGATACATATTAATTCAGTTGTTTGGTGTCAAAGCAAAGTAGTAGCATCAAATTACATTTTCACCAGATAAGGTAAATGAGAAATGGATATTAAGGAGCTAGTTTAATAATGCTGCTGAAGTTGGTGTCTCTTGAATAAGCATGTGAGGTTTGTATCCTGAATTTATAGTCTATCATCTCTATGGTCTGTCCAATTTCTTGTCAGTCTAAGAGTGTCTATTTCCCTTGCAAATACAGTGACAAACAATATTGCCTGTCAAACCCTGCCCCTAGATGATCTGGTTCAGCAGTTCCATAATGGAACCTAAGGATGTGCATTGTTAAACTAACAGTCTCTCAAAAGCTGCTTCTGCTGGTGCTTTTGCTGCTCTTGAAAACAAATTTTGAGATCCATGCCTATAAGGCTATGTGGAGACAGACTGAGGGAACATCTGCAATGGGCCAAGCTTGGGGCATAGAAAATGTTCCAATTGTTAAATTGCCTGTGCTGTTGTTATTGGAAAATCTGTGCTTTTTCACTTGTGATCTCTGAGTCTAACATCTGTGCCTTAAGACAGTTTCAGGAATGAATAAAAGCAGATAGGAACAATTACAACTAAGGAACAGATGACTGTAGACAAATCCTATGGACTAGACTGAAGCATACCTGACCAGTCATAAAAACTCCAAGAATGTTGGAAAATGACAAGAAGAAGAATTAGTAGGGATTTTAGAATCTTCTCTGTATTTCTTCCTGTTGTTGTCAAAGTAGATATAAGTTATAATCTAACTAACATTTCTGAACACTTATTATGTGTCAGAACATGGGGTAGGAACTTATATAAATGTATCTTGTTGAATACTCACAATAACCAAGTCATGATGAAAGAGTGGAGTGAAATTTGCAGGAAGCAAGGAGCCATCAGAACTCTCTCCTCTCTTACTTGCCATGAGTAATTTGATATTTAAAGAAAAACTTGTTTGAATGTCACATCTGCACATTGACTGTCATGTTATTTAATATATTTCAATGGCTCACAAACTCTTGCATGCATATCAATTAATAGAAAAATTGTAATTTTAAAGCACACATACCGTGTCTTTGGTTGACTCAAGAATATTTCAAAGACATTTTAAACTATAGGGAATTTTTACCTTAAAAGCTAATTTCTAAAGTGAGATTTTTATGAACATGTTAAGTCAAGAAACACCTAACCATCTGAGTTCTCTTGTAACTTTAGTTTTTCTTTAACAATATAAAGGAATGGACCGCCATCAGAAATAAAGCTGAAACCTCTAAAGGATGGTTCTAAGGCTCACTTGACCTAAACATGAAGAAAGTTAATATTAGAGTTATTTTAAATAATATTTTCAACAAAATTTTATTTGATATTGAATTTAATGCCTCAGGTGTTTTGATATGGCAGTAAGTAATGTATAAATTGTTACTCTTATAGAGTATGGTTGTTTGAATGAGAATAGCCTCTGAAGGCTTATATATGTGAATACTTGTTCCTGAATTGAGGAGACTGGGACCAATTAAGAGGTGTGACTTTGCTGGAGGAGGATTGTTACTATGGGTTTAAAAGACAATACCATTACCGGATAGTTCTAATAACATAATATAATCATAATATATTTCATCATGTGAAAGAGGTAGAAAATAACTGTAGGAGTGGAATTTTTTAAGGGAATTCGGTAAGGTGAATATACTCAAAGAACAGATTCTCAGAAATAAAGTGGAAAAGTGTGTTTTGAATAAAAGTACATGGTCAATTTGATTTATGAAAAAGGAAGATCTGGTAACATAAAAATCTGTGAAATGGTCATTGGATTTAACAATAAGGTCACTGGTGTCCTTGAAGTTATTTTCTACTTTCTTTCCTTCCTTCTCCCTTCCTTTCTTTTCTTTCCTTCTTTCCTTCCTCTTTGTGTTTTTATGTATTTATATTTGATACAAAATCTTACTATGTAGTTCAAGCTGACATGATCGTTCCTTATCACGATCTTCATGATCCTCCTAATTTTCCTTCCCTTAAAGCATTGGGATTAAAAATATGTGCTACCACATCTATCACAATGACATTTTCATGGGTTTTGTGGGCCTGGAAACCCAATCAGAATGTACTCAAGGGAAACAGAAGAAGAAAGTAAATAAGAAAGAGGTTGCTATGGAATTTTGTTATAAATGGCCACAAAGAAATGATATAATATGCAGAGGACAATGAATGGAGACAAACACACACATTTACATACTGAGATTATTGATAGAATATAGATGGAAAATTGATGATGTAAGTGAAAATAGAATAAGTCTCAGAAACCTGTACTGGAGTAAATTTTCCATAGTTAGAGTGCACATGCATGTAGAGGGCTTGGCCTTTGGAAAGTGGCTCATTCCAGAACACAGAGGACATTGTAGACTAAAGACAAAGACAGTGTATAGTGAAGGCAAATCTGATAGGAAAATATATGCATGCAATAACAATTACTATAAAAAGGGCTATGAATTTGAGTGAGAGAAGGGAGGGGTATATGCAAGGGTTTGGAAGGAGAAAAGGAAAGGGAGAAATTTTGTAATTAAATTATTTATCTCAGAAATAAAAGAAAATAAAAATTCTGCTTTCAATGCTTATATTTTTCTCACCAGTTAAGAAGCAAGTCTTTTCCCTGAGAAGAAAAAGGAAGGCAGCAGCTATTAGCTTGTTGAAAGCAAGAAAAGCATGAGAATAATCATTTAAGATAATAGGAGAATGAATTGATTTGGGAAACTGTTATACTTTCCCAGCAGCTCAAAAGGGTTCACTGGAAGTCAATATGAATATGAATTGCATGGAGTGAGCTGGCTGGAATACAGCCAGTTTCTAGACTGGCAGGCAAAATGGAGTCCTGCAATGTTAAACCTCTAGCCAAGGGCATACTAGGTTATTTCCTGCTTTACGTAACCCGTTTTGTAAATGTCTATGATCTTTGTCTTGAAAGAAAGTTGACATCTACTAGCAGTGACTGTTTGCATTTTTGCATCAATCACAACACTCCACTGTGACAAGCAAGTGAGAAGGGAATGGCATAGTCACATTCTGTCAGGCACATGGCCAATATTGTGAAGACAGAAACCCTCTATCATTTTCAAGAATGAAATAAACAGCCCTGCCTCTTGGACATGGATGTCATTTTGAAAGGGCCTTCAAGGCAACAGATCTAAACTCATACTGGGTTTTACCCTCCTAGTTCATCAGTTGACTATCCATTTAGTTCTCTAATTATCATTAGGCTAATACCCGTGTGCAAAAGGAGTGGCAGGCTGCTTCCCACTGCCTGCCCAGCTAGCTTTACCTGAAATAATTACATGGAAACTGTATTCTTTTAAACACTGCCTGGCCCATTATCTGTAGCCTCTTATTGGCCAACTCATACATATTGATCTAACTCATTTCTAATAATCTGTGTAGCACCATGAGGTAGTGGCTTACCAGGAGGATTCTAACCTGTGGCTGTCTTGGAGAGGAGAGTCATGGCGACTGTCTCACTGCCTTCTTCCCAGTATTCTGTTCTGTCTACTCCACCCACCTATATTCTGACCTATCAGGCCAAGCAGTTTCTTTATTAATTAACCAATGAAAGCAATACATAGAAAGAAGACCCACCTACATCATTTCTCCTTTTTTTTTGTTTAAACAAAAAGGAAGGCTTTAATTTTAACATAGTAAAATTACAT
Source organism: Myodes glareolus (assembly GCF_982192425.1). Classification (NCBI taxonomy): domain Eukaryota; kingdom Metazoa; phylum Chordata; class Mammalia; order Rodentia; family Cricetidae; genus Myodes; species Myodes glareolus. Next base: position 139,296,051 of record NC_142053.1, read on the forward strand.
ATAGCAAAACAGTTATGAAGCAAGAATTATAGTTACAATATTTATATCCACTTTATCTTTTATTGTAACTAAGGAAAACTATAACTATCTATTTATTTTTTAACTCCATCAAAGACTCCAGAAGGATATCACCTACATCAACCCGTGTGTGAAAAAGCTGCATTTCTGCTTTCCTTTTATGTCTTTGATGGCTCCTTGTTTTCTAAATAAAGAGTTTTGTACTCATAAGCCTGACACAGAGAGAGAATCTTTCTGTTCTGCCTTTGACTCATCTTCTGCTTATATCACTCTATCTTCTGCCTAACTATTTTAAATCTATTTTTACCTACCTTTTGTTTTATCCCACATTTATCATAGTATGTCAGATGATTACATTATGAAGTAGTTCAGGCTTCTGAGATAAGCAAAGTAATTTATATACTCTTTGTTGTTGTTGATGATGTTTTGAGACAGGGTTTCTCCATGTAGCCCTAGATGTTCTGGAACTGGCACCAGAGTGCCAGCCTAGAACCTGGAACCAGGCTGGCCCTGAACTCAGAGATCCATCAGGCCTCTTGAGTTTTGGGATTAAGAACATGCACCACTCTTGATAGTGAAAGCTTTGGGAAATTTATACCAAAGCACTTGCTATAAATTAATTAACCCAGCGAAGGTTTTCCTTGCCTATATACTAAGATAGTCTGTCACAGCCATTTCTTGTTACACAGGTCTGTGGATTTTGATATCTAGGTCAGAACATATCCTAGGAAAACTTTGGAAATCTTTCTTGCCAATAGCTCAACTGTAGCTATGAGATATTATTGTCTGGTTTATTTTAACTAAAATTATATTTAAAAACAAATAAGTAAATAACAACAAAAATCAGCCATCAGTTTTACCACTGTATAAGCTATGATCCTCCAGATAACGAATGTCAAGATGGTAAACAGAATACGTTACTGAGAATAATAATAGAATAGAACAAAAGGCTGTAGTAGAACTTTATATCTACCTGGATACAAGTCCAACCCATGTAGAAAGAAAGAGAAAAGAAGGAAGAAGGGGAAGAGAAATGGGGTGCAGAGAGATAGAGAGAGACAGAGAGACAAAGAGTCAGAGACAGACACAGACCCCAGATGGCAGCACGTCTCTGAAAATAAAGAGTCAGTGAGCCCAATAGGGAGTGCAGAGCAAAAGATGCCTATCAGATATGCTTCATGTTAGGCAGGAGCAACCTAGCTCTAGGTGGCGATTGTACTTGATCATTGGGTAGAATATCCTGGAAATAGTATAGCCTCAAGAGGAACACTGTGGTAGACCTCCACGAAAGGGTTCTTGCCTACTGTTCTCCCAGCAGGCTCTTTCCTGTAGAGCAATCCATGTTTGCATGTTCATGACTGCCACGGTCTGCATTATTTGTATTACCAATCTAGACCTATTCTTATTTTTATAGTCATAATCAACAGAGTTAAAATCTTCTGAATTTCCCAAAATTTTAACAAGGAGTGGTTTGACTCAATCTATTCCCTATCTACTTTCCTTTTGCTCTCCATTTGATTATTTGATACTCAAAATTATATTACTCAAATAGTGTTTTTTTATGCCAGCCCCCCACACCCCTATTCTCCTTATATGCCCCCCATAGAATTTGGCAATACTTTCAGTGGAGCATGTCTAATATCTGAGTCAGTTATTTGCATGTAGCTCAAGTGTTGAATTTTAAAGCCTTTAGAGAAGGGAACATATTTCATTCTCATCATTACCATGGTTCCAAAACTGTATGCCTATGTATTCCAGAGCACTTTAGTGAAATCACAAGGTGAATCATGAAGTAATTTATCTATCCAAGAAAATAAAATAATACAGTATGAACTACAACTGTTAAGTTGTATAGATATAGCTATTTAAAAATAACAAACCATTGGTTATTTCTCTTGGCATACTTTGGACATAACAAACAAACAAGCAGACAAGGAGACAAAAACCTGAAATACTAAAAACTCTAGGAATTGAGAGAGTCTTGAAAATGGCACCCTCTAAATACACATAATACTTGGAACACAACATCTGTTTAGCAAATGACATGATATGATTTTAGATGATTTATTTTACATTTTCCTAGCACATATATACAGTGTCAGACATTCTTAAATGATTTATATATTTTGTGTCATTTGTCCTTCTTACAGTCCTCTTTTATATATGTTGTGTCATTTGTCCTTCTTACAGTCCTCTTTTATATATGTTGTGTCATTTGTCCTTCTTACAGTCCTCTAAGGCAACAAATATTATTACTTTCATTTTGAAGATTTATAAACTAGGACATGACCAGATGAAGTAACTTTAGCAAGGACTCACTAGTGAAAAATATAGCTTAGTGGGAGATCTTACATTTAACATGTTTGAGATCCTGGGTACTATCCACTGTACCACAAAATAAATTAAAACTAGACTGCAATACCCATATACCCTACATATAAATTCTTGAAATATTTCAAAATATCAATTGATGAAGTTGTTAGAAAATAACAAAATCTCATTCATATTTTTCCTAGTGTACTTTTAGTAGTTGCATTAAATTCATTCACTTTGGGAGAGAAGAAGGGGATCCAGACCAGGGTCATTTGTGGAAGCAGGTCTGGTCCAGCAGCCTAGCCCAGAGCAGGCCTGAGGCAGTGAGATCCATGGGAGAGGGACTGAGCCAGCTACCAAGGCTAGCATGGGCCTGAGAAAGTGAGCTCCATGGGAGCAGGAGTGGATCCAGTACAGGGACATTAGTGGAGGCAGGACTGAGACAGCATCCTAGGCCAGAGCAGACCTGAGACAGAAAACTCCAGAGGAACAAGTACAGGGGAGCAACCACTGAGTGAGTGAGCTAGAACCAGAGACTGCTGAGGGTCCGGATGTGAATCTGGGAACTTCAAGTGAGTAGACCTAAGCCAGGACTCTAGCGGGTCTGTGCATGAGTCTTGGACCTCCAAGAACCTAGGCCTGAACCAGAACCTCTGCAGGTCTGGGAGTGAATCTGGGACCTCCTAGGGAGTAGCAGGAACCAGAGATCTCTGCAGGTCCAGGCATGAGTCTGGTCCTTAGAGAGAGTAGGCCTGAGCCAGGACTTCTGTGGGTCCAGTTGTTGGTCTTGGATGTCAAGGGAAATAGGCAGTAATCAGAAACCTCTGTGGGTCTGAGCATAAGTCTGGGACCTCTGAGGAAGTAAGCCTGAGTCAGGTGCTCTGTGGGTCTGGCCGCACCCAACCCTGGGAACTGTGAGGGAGTAGATTAGAGCCAGAGTCCTTTGCAGAACCAACCCCAAGCCAGAAACTTCTACAGGCATAGATACAGACCAGGGACATTTACGGAAACAGGTCTAAGCCAACAACCTAGGCTAGAGCAGGCCTGAGACAGAAAACTCCAAGGGAGTCGAACAAAGCCCAGGAGTGCTGATCAACCTCCAGGAACTCAGAGTAACCAACAAGGTAACTAGAACCGTGGCACTGACTGTACCACAAGGAACAACCAACTAAGCCTTGGATTCACTGGCACTTAGAAGATTAATCAACAGAATCACAGACAGCCCCAACCACACTGATTAGAGGAAAAAATGAGTAGAAAAGGTAACAACATATGCAATACCACAAAGAGCAACATCATACCAGTAAAACCTAAAGACCCTACAACACCACGACTTGAACAAGCAAATATAGATGAAGCAGAAGAAAATGACCTAAAAATAACTTCAGGAGAATGTTTGAAACTCTTAAAGAGGAAATGAGAAATTCCCTTAAAGAAATGGAGGAAAAGTCAAAAAAATTAGAAGACATCAGCAAATACCTTAAAGAAAATCAAGAAAAAGCAATCAAACATGTGAAAGAAACTATTCAAGACTTGAAAACAGAAATAGAGACAATAAAGAAAATACAAGCCAAGAGAATTATAGAAACAGAAATCACGAGAAAATGATCAAGAACCACAAATGCAAGCATAAACAGCAGAATACAAGAGATGGAAGAGAGAATCTCAAGTACTGAAGATACAATAGAGTAAATAGACTCATCAGTCAAAAAAAACCCAATAAATCGAACAAAGCTTAACCCAAAATATCCAGGAAATATGGGTCACCATGAAAAGGCCAAACATACGAATAATAGCTATAGAAGAAGGAGAAGAAGTTCAACTACAAAGCACAAAATATATATTTAACAAAATCATAGAAGAAAACTTCCCCAACATAAAGAAAGATATGCCTATGAAGATACAAGAAGCTTGCAGAACACTAAACAGACTGAATCAAAAAAAAAAAAAAGTCTCCCCGCCACATAATAAAACACTTAACATACAGAATAAACAAGAATATTAAGAGCAGGAAAGGGAAAAAGGGCAAGTAACATATAAAGGCAGACTTATGAGAATTACACCTAACATTTCATTGGAGACAATAAAAGCAGAAGGTCGTGGTCAAGCATTAGGCAGACATTAAGAGAACAAGGATGCCAACCCAGACTACTATAGCCAGGAAAACTTTCAATTACCATAGAATGACAAAACAAGATATTCCATGTCAAAACCAGATTTAGCCAATACCTAGTCACAAACCCAGTCCTACACAAAGTACTAGAAGGAAAACTACAACCCAAGGAAGTTGGCTACATCAACAAAAACACAGACAACTGATGGTCTCACAGCAGCAAATTCCAAAGAAGGGAAAATGTACAAATTAATATCACCAACAATGAAAACTAAATTAACAGGAGGTAGAAATCACTGATAATTAATATCCCTTAATATATTTAGATTCAACTCACCTATAAAAAGACACAGGCTAACAGATTGGATACAAAAACAAAACCATCCTTCTTCTGCATACAAGAAACACATCTCAACCTCAATGACAGACATCAGTTCAGAGTACAGGGTGGGGAAAAAATATTCCAATTAAATGGACCTAAAAAACAAGCTGATGTAGCTATCCTAATATATAACAAAATAGACCTCAAACTAAAATCAATCAAAAGAGACAAGGAAGAACATTTCATATTAGTCATAGAAAAAAAATCCATCAAGAGGAAATCTCAATACTGAACATCTATGCCCCAAACACAAGGGCACCCTCAAATATAAAAGAAACACTTCTAAAGCTTAAATCATACATTAAACCACACACACACTAATAGTGGGAGACTTCAACACTCCCCTCTCACCAATGGACAGGTCAGTCAGACAAAAAATGAACAGAGAATGTTGTTGACAATGGCACTGGGTCTTGTCTGCATGTACTGGCTTTTTGGGATCCTAGTCTGTTTGGATGCTCACCTTCCTAAACCTGGAGGGAGGGGGAGGAACTTGAACTTCCCACAGGACAAGAAACCCTGACTGCTCTTAGGACTGGAGTGGGAGGAGGAGAGGGAGTGGGGGGAATGGGAGGGTATTGGGAGGAGGGGAGGAAGTGGAAATTTTTATAAATAAATAAATAAATAAATTTAAAAAATGAACAGAGAAATAAGAGAACTAACAGATGCTATGATGCAAATGGACTTAACAAACATCTATAGAATATTTCATCCAAACAGAAAAATATATACCTTCTTCTTAGCACCTCATGAAACCTTCTCAAAAACTGATCACATACTTGGTAACAAAATAAGCCTCAACAAATACAAAAATATTGCAATAACCCCATGTATCTTATCAGATCATCATGATTTAAAAGTAGAATTCAATAGCAATAGTAATTCTAGAAATCTCACAAACACATGGAAATTAAACAGTGCTCACTTGAATCATCAATGGGTCAATGAAGAAATAAAGGAAGAAACTAAATTCTTCCTAAAATTCAATGAAAATGACCACACAACATACCCATTTATGGCACACAATGAAAACAGTGTTAAGAGGAATGCCTACATAAAGAAGCTGGAAAAGTCCCACACTAGTGAATTAACATAACATTTGAAAACTTTAGAACAAAAAGAAACAAACTCACCCAAGAGAACTAGAAGACAGAACATAATGTAAGTAGTGCTGAAATCAATGAAGTAGATACAAAGAAAACAATATAAAGAACCAATGAAATATAGTTGGTTCTTTGAGAAAATCAACAATATAGACAAACCTTCACCCAAACTAACCAAAAGACAGAGAGAGAATATCCAAATTAACAAAATCAGAAATGAAAATGGGGACATAACAAAAGACACAGAGGAAATACAGAGAATCATCAGGTCCTATTTCAAAAACCTGTACTCCACAAAATTGGAAAACTTAAAGGAAAAGGACAACTTTTTGGATAAATATCGCTTACCAAAATTAAATCAAGTCCAAATAAGCAAATTAAATAGACCTATAACTGCTGAAGAAATAGAAATAGTCATTAAAATTCTTCCAAACAAAAAAGCCCAGGACCAGATGGTTCCAGCTCAGAATTCTACAAAATTTTCAGAGAGGAAATAAAACCAATACTCCTCAAATTATTTCACACAATAGAAGCAGAAGGAACATTGCCAAACTCATTTTTGAGGCTACTATTACACTAATACCCAAACAACAGAAAGACATTACTAAGAAAGAGAATTACAGAACAATCTCACTCATGAACACTGCTACAAAAATACTAAATAAAATATTGTCAAATAGAATCCAAGAACACATCAGAACCATCATCCACCATGATCAAGTTGGCTTCTTCCCAGAGATGCAGGGATGGTTCAACATATGAAAATCTGTCAAAGTTATCCACCATTTAAACAAACTTAAAAATAGAAACCACATGATTATCTCATTAGATGCTGAAAAAGCTTTTCACAAAATCCAACACCTCTTAATGATAAAGGTCTTGGAGAGAGCAGGGATACAAGGAACATACCTAAACATAATAAAGGCAATATACAGCAAGCTAGCAGTCAACATCAACCTAAATGGAGAAAAACTCCCAGCGATTCCACTGAAATCAAGAAGAAGACAACATTGTCCACTCTCTCCATATCTATTCAATATAGTTCTTGAGGTCCAAGCTAGAGCAATAAGACACCAAAAGGAGATCAAGGGGATACAAATCAGAAAAGAAGTCAAACTCTCATTGTTTGCTGATGATATGATAGTTTACATAAGTGACTCCAAAAATTATACCAAGGAACTTCTACAACTTATAAACACTTTCAGTAATGTAGCAGGATACAAGATTAACTCGGAACATGAGCAGCCCTCCTGTACATAGATGATAAATGAGCTGGGAAAAAAAATCAGAAAAACATCACCGTTCACAATAGCCACAAATAGCATAAAATATCTCAGAGTAACTCTAATCAAACAAGTGGAAGATGTATATAACGAGAACTTTAAATCTTTGAAGAAAGAGATTAAAGAAGACACCAGAAAGTTCAAAGATCTCCCATTCTCTTGGGTAGGCAGAATTAATCTAGTAAAAATGAATATCTTACCAAAATAATCTACAGATTCAATGCAATGCCCATGAAAATCTCAGCAAAATTCTTCACAGACCTCGAAAGAATGGTATTCAGCTTCATATGGAAAAGCAAAAAACCCAAGATAGCCAAAACAATCTTGTACAATAAAAGAACTTCTAAAGGCATCTCAATCCCTGACTTCAAACACTAATACAGAGATACAGTACTGAAAACAGCCAGGTATTGGCATAAAAACAGACAGGTGGACCAATGGAATCAAATCAAAGACCCGGATATTAATCCACACTCCTTGAACACCTGATTTTTGACAAAGAAGTAAAAAAAAAAATCAAATGAAAAAAGAAAACATATTTAACAAATCATGCTGGCATAATTGGAAATCAATATGTAAAAGAATGAAAATAGGTCTATATCTATCAGCATATACAAAATTTAAGTTCAAATGAATCAAAGACCTCAGCATGAAGCCAACCACATTGAACCTTATAGAAGAGAATGTCAGAAGTACATTTGAATGCACTGGCACAGGAAACCACTTCCTAAATATAATCCCAGCAGCACAGGCACTGGGAGAAACAATTAATAAATGGGACCTCCTAAAACTGAAAAGCTTCTGTAAAGTAAAGGGCATGGTCAAAAAGACAAAATGACAGCCTACAGAATGGGAAAAAATCTTCACTAACTCCATATTAGACAGAGGTCTGATCTCCAAAATATGCAAATAACTCAAGAAATTGGTCATCAAAAGAACAAATAATCCAACAAAAAAAAATGGAGTACAAACCTAAACGGAGAACTCAACAGAGGATTCTAAAATGGCTGAAAGACACTTAAGGAAATGTTCAACATCCTTAGTCATCAGAGAAATGCCAATCAAAACAACTCTGAGATTCTATCTTACACCTGTTAGAATGACCAAGGTCAAAAACACTGATAACAACTTAGGTAGTGTGTTTAAGGGAACACTACTACATCGCTGGTGGGAGGGGAGTGCAAGCTAGTACAGTCCCTTTGTATGTCAGTGTGGTGATTTCTCAGAAAATTAGGAAACAACCTTCCTCAAGATCCAGTAATACCACTTTTGGGTATATAACTGAAGGATGCTCAATTGTGCCACAAGGACATGTTCTCATCTATGCTTATAGCAGCATTGTTTTTCATAGCCAGAACCTGGAAGCAATGCCCTTGACCAAAGAATGGATAAGGAAAATGTGGCACATTTACACAATAGAGTAAGTACTATGCAACACAAAAAATTACAACGTCTTGAATTTTTCAGGCAAATAGATGGAGCTAGAAAACATCATTTTGTGTGAGGTAACCCAGACTCAGAAAGACAGTTATCACATGTACTCACTCGTAAGTAGTTTTTAAACATGAAGCAAAGAAAACCAGCCCACAAATGACAATCCCAGAGAACCTAGACAACAATGAGAACCCTAAGAGAGAAATACACAGATCTAATCTACATGGGAAATTGAAAAAGAGAAGATCTCCTAAGTAAAATGGGAGCATGGGGACCTTGGGAGAAAAATGAAGGCAAGGGGAGAGTCAGGAAGGGGAGCAGAGAAAAATGTAGAGCTCAAAAAAAAAATAAAAACTCAAATAAAAATAAAAAACATTTACCTTGGAATACTTCTTCAACAAGTATCATTGAGAATCATGTGGTACAGAGGACCATTCTGTATTCTAAGAGGAATTCAAACTAATAATTACAATGTCAATAACTTTAAAACAAAATCATTATAGACATTATGTAATTTGAAGATACTTTATAATTTGACTTCAATCTGCTAGTGAACTTGAGAAAGAAGTTGAAAAATTTACAATCTATGTTAACTACAAAACTTACCCTATTTTAATTTGAGTAATATTTGGCTAGTGAAGGGGGAATGGGTGGGGGTTGTGTTCTCTTCCTTTTTCTTACTCCTAATTTAAAAGACAAATTTTGTTAATGATTATATAGGAATGAAACTCATATAGATTCAAGCACATTAGAAGTTAATTAGCAAGAGTTAAGGACAAGTGTTCTCTTACTAGGGGTTATAAATATTAGAAGAAAAAAAGTCACCTTGATACCAGAGGTCTTTTGAAATAGAATCAGGAACTCCAGTCAAGACTCCTAAAATTTGAGCATTATGGAGTCAGTCATACAAATGAGTCTTAGATTCCCACAATTAAACAAAGCCAGACCAAAACATTTGTGAAAGAGAGGACACTCAGATTGAGCTGTCCATTTATAGTCTATAGTTAATTAAGGCAAAAATGGATTACAAATTTGGCACTATTATTACAGATGGGAGATCAGCTATGTAGTTGAGATTCACGTGTTGGTCCCACACTTAATCTTGAGCAAAACACTCAACTACTTTAAATCTGAAAATGCACCCAAGTCAGACAGTTCCATCCCAAATTTTCACATCTTGAAGTTTGATGATTGTATTCTGCTCTGCAGTATTTCAGAATAATTTGAGAAGTTATTATTAGAGGCGTATAAAATAAAAACAAAGCCCCACAGAATAGTGTAAAGACATATAAAATAAACACAGTCTTAAAAACTAATATGAAATCTTGTAGAAAACATTTCATCCCAGCACAAGCTCATATCCAAAACCTTCTGTAGTTCTGTATGGATAAGTAGAAAAAAGGGAATTGCTTTTATCTTGAAATTATAATGCCAAGAAAATTGGACTAAACTGAGTCAATAGCTGTTTAGAGAATTTAACCAATGTTATGTGATAAAGATGATAGTATTTCCATTAGTGAGGACACAAGATAAATCAAGAAAACAAGAAAATAATTTTATTTGTGAGTCATCATACCTCCTTGCTAGGTAATAGTCCAAATCCCTTTACCTTTCCTTTTCTTTTTTTATTGTGGGAGCCCACAGTGACTCCACTCTGTCTTGACCTAACATCAGAGAATTCAAGCTTGTTCTTACTCCTCAAAACCAAATAACAAGATGTTTGGCTAAAGGTATGGTTACTAGATATTTTGAGAATTAAGAAGGTGATTATGCTTGTTTGTTCCTTGAATCATGGTTAGGAAGTCTTTTACCCTATCCTTTTTGGTCTAGGTATAAGAGAGCTATGAGAAATTGCTCTGGGATAATGCCCTTGTACCCTGTTAAGATTTATCACCTGTATTGGTTTAATAAAACCCCAATTGGTCAGTAGCCAGACAGGAGTGTACACAGGGTAATCAGACTAGGAGAATTCAAGGAAGAGGAAAGGTTCGGTGTGCAGTTGCCACCCAGATGCAGAGGAAGCAAAATGAAAATATTGTACTGGGAAAAGGTACCAAGTCATGTGGCTACACATAGATAAGAATTATGGGTTTATTTAAGTTGTAAGAGCTATTTAAAAATAATCCTAAAATAATAGGCCAATCTGTTTATAATTAATAGAAGCTTCTGAATGTTTTGTTGGTACTGACTGGCTTCAAGACCAGGCAGGATAGAAACTTCCATATACAAGAAACAAATTTGGAGCAGCTGCAGTATTTAGTGAGATCCCGCCTAATTCTATCTTCTGTCTCTTCCTTTCTTAATCCTCACTCCCCTATTCAGATGTCATTTGACAGGTTAGCAGGCCCAGACAACCTATTTTTGACCTTGAAAGTTAATTTCAGTATTTCTCCATTCCTTTTCTTTCTTTAAAGCCTCCTACATGCCCATCCCCCTTTCCTTCAGATTCATGACCTCTGAGTTTCTCACTGCTATTGCACACATGTACAATATATACACATGTATATGTGTGTATAATACACATATACATAAATTCATACTCCTAAGTATAAACTGTTCAATCCATATAATGTTGCATATGTATATGTTTTCATGACTGACCATTTGGCACTAGGCAAACAGCTGGAAAAGACACCTCTCCCACTCCCAGCTTTGCTCAATTGCCTATAGATCTTTGTGTATGGTTGAGGACTTGTGAGTTTTTTTTCATCCAGTTTGTCATGTATATTGGTTTCAGTCTTTTTTAGTTCATATTCAGGTAGTCATGTTTGTGAGACTTTATGGCCATAGGTTCTGATATTACTAAATGACACAACATCACAGCCAACTCTTGTAATCCTCTGCTTCCTACAATTTATTCATCCCTTCTTCTGAAATGTTCCCCATACCTTGGATGTGGGGGTGTTTCATCAATGTAGCCACTAGTGCTGGGCTCAATAATTCTGCAAAATATTGGCTATGGTTTTCTGTAACTCTCTATGCCTGTTGCAAAGAGAAATTTTCTTGGTGAGAGGTGAAGACTGTAATGTTTTAAGTAAAATGCTGCAGTTCCCCAAGTGGTGGCAGTGGACAGCAGGCCATGAAACCATGCCTCAGGTCCCTGGGCAGTGGCAGGCAGTGGGCAGCAGGTCCCAAGACCATGGAAGGCCATGAAGGCAGCCCGGTCCCAAGCAGAAAACCATGTGGTGGGTGAGAGACCGAGACAGCTAGGCATGCCATGCAGAGTGAGTGGGTATTTATTCAGTGGGTTATAGAGGTAAAAAGGGAAGGAGAAGAAGGGAGAAGAACAGAGAGAGACAGAGAAAGAAGGAAGAGGAGAAGTGGGGAGAGGGGAGAGAAAGGAGAGAGAGAGAGAGAGAGAGAGAGAGAGAGAGAGAGAGAGAGGGAGGGAAGAAAAGGAGACTCAGGCTGGAAGCTGAAGATCAACTTGCCTTGGCAGATGGGGGTGGGAGTGGGCATGGATTGTCTCTTAATAGGGACAGGAAAGACCATTACAAAGACTACAGTTACTTGTGGATATAAGAACAAATGTTTATAGTTTTTTTTAAAGAATTATTCTGGTTGAGTAAATTAGTGCTTGTAGATTCTCCTCCAATAACAATGACTTCACTTTTACTGAGTAGTTAGGTAGGTTTTCAGTACTAGGCATGGTCTCCCTCTTGATGAGTCTGTCTTATGTCTTATTAGAGAACTCTAGGTTACCACCAAGGTATATATACATATGCCACTATTGCACCTTTGGGGTTATTATTCCATGTTGGTCATTAAAGTGGTCTATAGGTATCACAGTTGGGTAGGATTGTTGGTTGCCTTCCTCTTTGGAAGCTTAGACGGTACCTTTAAGTACTATGAAAGCTAATTGACAGGGAAAAGGTTTTCAAGGTCAGTTCTAGCTCAGGAGTTGCTAGGGCTGTTTCTGAAGTACATGATGTCTTAAGCAGTAGAGACTTACTTTCCAACTCTGGAAGATAGCCAAGGTCAACACCTATGGGTTCTATGTATGGGAGTCTCTAGAACAGCCCTGGTTATCAACTCAAAACAAGATATATATATCTGGAATTGGGTTTTTGTTAGGTAGGTCTTTTGCTCCTGGAGGGAACACCATCAACCCAGATGAGAAAGTTTCATTAAAACTATGTAACTAAGTTTAATCTGCTACCAAATAAAATTATTGATTCAGTACTGGTAATGGGATAAGAACATGTGAACACTGACTTTTCAGATCTGTAATTCCTTTATTGGAGTATTTCCAAGCCATGGAGAAAAGTAAATTACCAAATTAAAAAGGTTGGAATTTACAAGTGGAAACTAAGTATAATATCACTCATATATTGTTGGCAGTATGGAAGAATAGAGTAGAAATTACATTTATAACTTTTCTGATAAAACCAGCATAAGGGAGAATAGTTCGGTTTTGGTTCACAATTTTAGAAAGTACAGTCTATCATGGAAGGGAAGACATGTTGCCAAGGGCAATTTAAAAATATAATGTTGTAAGGGGAATGACGGGCTCTATCCTGCCTGGCTCCCATCCACCCGGCTAGCTTAGCCCCCAAAATAATTACATAGAAACTGTGTTCATTTAAACACTGCCTGGCCCATTAGTTCTAACCTCTTATTGGATAACTCTTACATATTTGTTTAACCCATCTCCATTAACGTGTATCGCCACATGATTATGGCTTACCAGCATGAGTCTAACCAGCATCCGTCTTGGAGAGGAGAGCCATGGCATCTGACACACTGCCCTCTTTCTCCCAGCATCCAGTCCTGTCTTCCCTGCCTATCTAAGTTCTGCCCTATCAAAAGGCCAAGATAGTTTCTTTATTTGACCAATGAAAGCAACACCTAGAAAAAGACCCTCCTACAACATTTCCCCATTTTCTGTTTAAACAAAGAAAGGCTTTCATTTTAACATAGTAAAATTACATATAACCAAACAGTTATCAAGCAAGAATTACAGTCACAATATTTATATCTATTTTATCTTTTATGATAACTAAGAAAAACTATAACTAACCATTCTTCAACTCCATCAAAGACTCTAGAAGGATATATTACCTAAGTAAACAGGAAGAGCATTATAAGCAACTTCCAAAACTTTAGAAATGACAGAGACATCTGGTTGCCTGGACAGACATCCAAAGTTTTTCTGTACAGTTGGGACATCCATCTTCAGCCTTCAGGCCCATAGTATCCAGCAGACTTTTGTAAGCTTCCGCACTTTTCTGTGGACACCCGAACCTCGAAACAGGCGCGCGCTTTTCCTGACTCGAGCCCACGAGAACGGACGACTGTCCTAAGGGTTTAAACACATGATACACACACAAAGAGACCGGGCTCATCTGCCAAGGAGCAAGTGGCAAATGGCAGCTTTATTAAGCATAAGTCGGGTATATATACTGTGGGGCAAAAGGACACCAGCCCCCCATCAGGATCAAGGAAAGAAAAAAGTCAGGGGGCCGCACCCAAGGTCAGAGAGCAGCAGAACAGAGAAAAGAGGAAGCCAGGTGGGCGTGCTCTGCTCAGAGAAAAGCTGACCCGGGAACCTTGCCTGCAGGCGAGAACCTTGCTTGCAGGTGGAATTACCATGACAGAAGAGTTCTCTCTAAGCTACACCCTTGGGCCATAGGTGAAATTAACATAACAGGAGAGGGCAGTTCTATGCTACACCCTCAAGCTGATGCAGTGGAACCAGGAAGCAGAACAGCCCTGCAAAGCACCTCAGGGGGGAAAAATGGGGAACGACCTGTGTACCCACAGACTTTTCCATGGAGCAGAAAATTTCAAAAATAGTTCAGTCACTTTCTTCTGTATCCTGCCGAATGTCTCACAGACTCTTTCATGAAGCAGAAACCCTGAAGGAACATCTCACTTTTAGGCAAGGTCATCAGTCCTCTCTCTGCAGGTTCTTTGTGCCCAGTTTATGTAACAGTCCAGGCAAGAGCAGTTTCTTGCCTAAATGGCTAACAAACTCCATAAGTAGCCTCTTTCATGCCCATCTTCCTCTTCAAGTAGATTGGTGCCACCAGGAACAGACATGTCTCATTGTCATGAAAAGCCCAAAGTTATTAAAACATTTTAAAGGCCAAATTCTGTAGTCTTTGAAAGATATGAAGAATGCCTATTTAATTGAAATATATCTCTATGTATCTAGAAAATCTAACTCATATGACTACAAGCTTGACTATTATTAATGTTTATTCATTAACCTATATTTCTTAATTATACATTACATTTTTAACTGAACTAATACCTTAATCAAGATCATAAATACATATACATATAACAAAGTTGACCTTAAATTTATATCAATAGAGTAAAATTTATACCAATGTAAATTGTTCATATCTATATCATATCCCCCTTTCAATGTAAAAGAACATTTATAAACAATATTTTAAATATGGGCACAGTTTTTTCTCTCCAAACTGCTTCATGCTGTATGGGGGCACTGTTAATCGGGGCTTTTATGGTATAACCTGTGTGCTAGGTTCATCTCAGTTGGCAGTTGAGTGAAGTGATTTTCTGAAGGTGTTCACTGCAACTTTTCAAGAAGGTGTGTTCTGTCATACCATATTGGGATAGAAGCAATCCACAGAGTCTCATCCTCTGTAAAAACAAAAGAAGAACCTCTTTTCCAAAGCATTATATCCTTAGACCCAAATTCTGAAGTCAAGATAGCTTTATAATACACATGTTGAATTAGCTTAGCTCCAAAACTGAGGGTACTAAAGAGGTGAGTGAACGACCACATAGCCAGACACCCCATTCACTAGGAACTCCCCAGTGGTACAAAACACAGGGGTCCTTCTCCAACTCCCTTGGCTTTTATAGCCATCCAGCAGGGAGTTTCTTGTGGCTAGGCACCCCCAAAACTCAAACCTATCCAATGGACCCCCAAGCTACTAACCACACCCCAGCTAAAAGCTGAGAGCTTGCTATAATACTGATGTGACCAAGAGTGTGCTACAGCACTGAGGGAACTAAGAAAGACCACCAAGACAGCAAACCAGGAAAGAAGACCAAGAGAGGAGATGTATAGAGACCTCAGAGGTTTTCTGAGACAAACGTTGACAGTACAGAGCAGACCAAGAAAAACTCACAAATACTCAGACAGCGACATCAAGTTCTGGACCAAGATGCAAAGACACTCACTGCTGACCTCATTTGAAGAAGAGATGTGTAGGTGCCAATGCAAAAATTCCTCCAACAACCTAAAAAACAACATGGTAACACCAGAAACCAGCAGTCACAAAACGGGAAGACTTAATCATCCTAACAAGAAGAAGTAGAAGAAAACATCTTTAAATTTAATTTTATGGAAATTATGGGGACCTTTAAAGATGAAGTGGAAA
Source organism: Myodes glareolus (assembly GCF_982192425.1). Classification (NCBI taxonomy): domain Eukaryota; kingdom Metazoa; phylum Chordata; class Mammalia; order Rodentia; family Cricetidae; genus Myodes; species Myodes glareolus. Next base: position 139,312,055 of record NC_142053.1, read on the forward strand.
AACTCCCTTACTTAAATAGAAGAGAAGACAAACAAAAAAATGGAAGAAATTAATAAATCTCTCAAAGAAACCCAAGAAAAACAAAAAAAAAAAATCAAACAGGTGAAAGAAATGGTTCAAGACATGAAGACTGAAATGGAGTTAATAAAGAAAATACAAGTCAAGGGAATTCTGGATATGTAAAATCTTGGTAAATGAACAGGAACTACAGAGACAAGTACAACCAACAGAATACAAGAGATAGAAGAAAGAATCTCAGGCACTGAAGATACTATAGAGAAAACAGACTCATTGGTCAAAGAAAACATTAAATCCAACAAATTCTTAACACAAAACATTCAGGAAATCTGGGAACCCTGGAAATGGAAAATCTGGGTAAATGAACAGGGACTACAGAGACAAGTACATCCAACAGAATACAAGAGATAGAAAAAAGAATCTCAGGTGCTGAAGACTCTATTGAGGAAATAGACTCATTGGTCAAAGAAAGCAGTAAACCCAACAAATTCTTAACACAAAACATTCAGGATATTTGGGACACCAAGAAAAGACCAAACTTGAGAATAATAGGAGTAGAAGGAGAAGAATTCCAGCTCAAAGGCACAGAAAATATATTCAACAAAATTACAGAAGAAAACTTTCCCAACCTAAAGAAGGATATACCTATGAAGGTACAAGAAGCTTACAGAACACTAAATAGACTGAATAAAAAAAATCTCTTCAACATATAATAATAAAAACACATAACATACAGAACAAAGAAAGAATATTAAGAGCTGCAAAAGTAAAAGGTCAAGTAACATATAAAGGTAAACCTATCAGAATTACACCTGACTTCTCAATGGAAACCATGGAAGCCCAAAGGTCCTGGATAGATGTGCTGCAGACACTAAGACCACAGATGCAAGCCCAGACTACTATACCCAGCAAAGCTTTCATTCACCATCAAAACAAGATATTCAATAACAAAACCAGATTTATACAATACATATCCACAAACCTGGCCTTACAGTAAGTACTAGAAGAAAAACCACAACCCTAGGAAGCAAACTAAACCCACAAAACACAGAAATCTGATAACTCCCCTTCTAGAATAACCCAAAGAGGGGAAACACACAAACACTGCTATTGAAAAATAACTGGAGTTAACAATAACTGGTCATTAATATCACTTAATATCAATGAACTCAATTCACCTATAAAAAGACACAAACTAAGAGACTAGATACAAAAGCAGGATCCAACCATCTGCTGTATATAAGAAACACACCTCAACTTCAAAGACAGACACTACCTCAGAGTAAAGGGTTGGGAAAAGGTTTTCCAATCAAATGGATTTAAAAACAAGTGGGTATAGCAATCCTAATGTCTAACAAAATTTATTTCAAACTAAATCAATCAGAGTGATGGAGAAGGACACTTTATATTCATAACAGGAAAAATTCATCACAATGAATTCTCAATCCTGAACATCTCTGTCCCTTATATAAGAACACCCACATATGTAAAAGAAACATTACTAAAACTTAAATCACACATCAAACCCCACACACTAATACTAGGAGACTTCAACACTCCAATCTTGTCAATGGACAGGTCAACGAGACAGACCCTTAACAGAGAATTAAAGAACTAACAGATGTAATGAATCAAATGGACTTAACAGACATCTATAGAACATTCCACCCAAATACAAAAGAATATACCCTCTTCTCAGCACCTCATGGAACCTTCTATAAGATTGATCACATACTTAGTAACCAAGCAAACCACCACAGATACAAAATATTGGTGTAACCCCTTGTGTCTTATCGGATCATCAGGTATTAAAGTTAGAATTTAACAACAATACTACTCTCAGAACGTCTACAAACTCATGGAAATTGAACAGTCAGCTACTAAACCACCCATGGGTAAAGGAAGAAATAAAGAAAGAGATTTTCCGTCTTTGTGATGGACGATGGACAGATATGAGAGCAAGAAAAGAGTTAACTTGATTGAGGGAGCCATTATGGGGTTAGCAAAAAACCTGGCTCTAGAAAATTTCCCAGAAATCTACAAGGATGACACCAGATAAGACCCTAAGCAACAGAGGAGGGGGGTTCCTGAACTGGCCTTGCCCTGTAGTCAGACTAAGGATTATCTTAAATATCACCATAGAACCTTCATTAAACAACAGAAGGAAACAGAGACAGAGACCCTCATCGGAGTACTGTACTGAGTTCCCAAGGTCTAGTTGAAGAGTGGAAAAAATGAGAATATGAGCAAAGAGGTCAAGACCATGAAGGGTTCATCCACTGAAACAATTTACTTGAGCTAATAGGAGCTGGACTGAGAAGGACCAAGCATAGGACCAAACTAGTTCCTCTGAATGTGACTGACACATGTATGGCTGGGGCAGACTGAGGGGCCCTTGGCATTGGCACCAGGATCTATCCCTACTACAAATACTGGCTTTTTTGGATCCTATTCTGTTTGGATGCATGCCTTGCTCAGCCTAAATGTAGTAGGGAGGGCCTTGGACCCTCCAAAAAGACAAGTGCCTTACCCTCACTTATGATTAGAGGGGGGTTGGGTGAGAGGGTGTGTGGAGCAAATAGGAGGAAGAAAGGGAGTGGGAATTTGGATTGGTATTTATTTAAAATAATCTAATAAATTAAAAAAAACAACCTATATCAGCAGTCAAAGATGAAACTTCTTTTCCTGTAAGATTGGAAACAGAGCAAAGATTTCAAAAGATATAGTGAAATAACCACCCTTACCAATAAAAGAAGAAATGATAGACTTTGAACTCAAAGAAAATGAAACTGTCCTTATTTTCAAATGATGCTATACAGAAAGCTCAATCTGCTTATAAAAATGGGACTGGGGAGAGAATCTCTCCAAAAGTTTCATACAGCTCATCAGTTTCATGAGCTCACAGGATATGGTCTCATCATACAGAATTCAATCATATTGTTTTACAATAACAGACATTTGAAAAACAAAAACAAAAACACAAGACCACTCTTCCGGGCAGACCCCATCCCTAAGAGCATTTGGCTAGCACAAAGTAGACTGATGTGTTTCCAAAAAGAAAATGTAATGCAAATTTAGTGAGTATAAAATAGTGAGGAGATCTGAAAGGAGTTGGAGTGAATATGATCAAAATATATTATATGCATTTCTCAAGGGATTAGTTAAAATAATTCAAAACAATACATTTTTAATTGGATTAAAAGGTCATATAAAAACTGTATATTAAAAAGTGTAAAATGCAAACAAATATAAATGAATTGATAGGCACACTGCATTTGTGAATAAGATTCACTGTGATGAGGATGCTGGGTTTCCACATATTCATCTACAAGTTTAACATTTATTTCCTAGAAAGTTTCTTGATGACATAGACAAACATATTCCATTTTTTTTTGAGATAAGGTTTTTCTCTGTAGCCCTGGCTGTCCTAGAACTCTCTTTGTAGTACAGGCTAGCCTCAAACTCATAGAGATCTGCCTGCCTCTGCCTCATGCATGCTGGGATTAAAGGTGTGCTCCATGACTCATCACATATTCCAAAATTTATAAGAAAAGAGAAATGAACTAAAATGGTTAAAATAAATCATGCAGAGAAGAATTTAAAGACAAAAATATGAGCTGATGACTCACTCTGTAGTTATACTAATCATGGCAGTGTATTAATGGAAAGTAAGTGATCAATAAATAGATCAATTAAATGAAGTATAAAAATAGAGCAACACAAATACACTCAGTGGGTTTTTGACAAATGTACAAAAGCAATTTGATGGAAAACTATTTTAAATTACTTTATTATTATATATGTATGAGTTGTTTGCTTGTATGCTTCTATGTGTACTAGTGTACCATGTACAGTGCCCACAGAGGTCACCAGAAAGCATTAGACCCCTGTGATAGAGTTAGAGATAATTTTGAGCCACTATGTGGGCAGTGACTATTGAACCAGGTCCTCTGCAACAGTGGCCAGTACTCCTAACTGACTCAACTCTATCAATGGAAGAAAAATATGTTTAACAAGCTGTACTGAGCATGATACACTCAACTTGATCTACTATTTACAAAAGTTCAAGTGAATTTAAATGTTCAATGTAAAATATAAAACTATAGTATTATTAGAGGCTATCTTTAGGACCTAGTACAAGACAAAGACTTAGTGCTTAAACACAACACCATAAATATCTTTCATTCAAACATATTAATAAGCTGGACTTGATCAAGGTTAATGACTTTGATTTTTTTAAACAAAAAAGCTAAAACAGCAACCTTTACTGTGAGAAAAAAATTTACAAAACCATTTATCTGACAAGTCTTATTTCTTAAATACATTTAAAAGACTGAAAAAATTCACTAGATTCCTTTTTATAAGGAATTATAGATGATACAGGTAGGAATAATTATATGAAAATTTACTAAATCATCACACAATAGATAAAGTCAAATTAAAGCAACAATGACATGTCTCCACCTACTTTTTAGAAAGCCAAGACAGTACTAGTAATAATATCAAATGCTACCAGTGATATGAAAAAATTTGACTCTTCATACATTGTAAATGTGATCCTTACAGTGGTATACTCTAAAAAATTTGTCCCAGAATTTTTCTCAAAACTAAGCATGTACTTAAGTGATCCAGCAATCACATTTCTAAGTATTATCTCAGAAAATACAAACAATTACATGAAAACTCTTATTAATGTAATTTATAGCAAAATAGTATAAAAAACTCAAATGTCCTTTAGTGGGTAGAGTTGAAAAGTTATAGTACATACATACACTATAACACTACATAGCAATAAAAAGGAATGAACTCATTATGTATGCAGCCCGATTTAATTGCATGGATACCATGCTTAGTGAAGAATATCTCAAAAAGTCTCACTGGCACAACTTCATTTATATGACTTCCTTGAAATAACACAACTATAGTCAAAATGGTGCCATGGATGTAAATTCAAGAGGATAGTATAAGGAAGGCTTTTTTTATATATACTGGAACACTTTTCCATTCTATCTATCGTGGTGGCTATACTAAACTATAAAGGAGAATAAATGTATGTATTGACCTTGTGGGAACCTGGTTTGTTTGGATGCTCACCTTTATATACCTGGTTGGAGTGGGGAGGACCTTGGACTTCCCACAGTGCAGAGAACCCTGACTGCTCTTAGGACTAGAGAGGGAGGAGAAGGTGAGGAGGGGGAGGGAAAAGGGAGGCAGGGAGGAGGTAGAAATTGTTAATAATTAAATAAATAAATAAATAAATGTATGGATATAGAAATTCACATGCATGTAGATTAACAAAACTATGAAAATTGGAAAGTAGGTTATTAAACCTACTTTGCTGTTATTTACTTTAATTCAATATAATTTATATGTGTGTTACTGGGAGTCAAACCCAGACCTCCACACATGCTAGGAGTGCTTTACCACTGAGCTATGTTCTAAGTTGTGGCGTATAATCTTGTTAAAGCTAACGTGACTAATACAGCTTTACAAGATGTCCCTTTTAAGGAAAGCTCAAGGATGGTTACATGGGACCATCTGTATTCTTTTTGAAACTGTCCGAAAATTTCTTATTGCTTCCAAAGAAACACTCTTTAACATGTAGCTATGAGGAAATGTCGCATTCTTGAACAAATATACAAATCTGGGATGTTTTCTGGGAATCTAGGAAGGCTTTCAGGTACCAGAGGCTATGGGATTGATCCCAAGACCATCCATCAGGAATTCTTCTGGCTTCTGTGCAAAAAATAACAAATTATTTTGGCAGAATTAAATAATGATTTAGTATAAAAGTTCTTTATAAGCATTTATCGTTTTATATTTCCAACCTCATCTCCATATATCCATCCATCCATGCAGTTTGACAGGGTAAATGCAGTGAACTAGTTTCTTTCCTTGAACAGAATGAATGCCATTATAACTCGGAGTCTTCCTATAGCTCATCTTTCCCAGAAAGGCAGCGTCTCCCATTATTCACTACTTAAACTCAGAGTCTCTTGCTTGTTTTGGGGTCTGATCCTGGTTACACAAAATTATTTGCTTCCTCTGTATCAAAGAACCTAACGCATTTTAACACATAGATGTTTTATTAAAACTGCCCCTGAGATCCTAAGTTACCAGCTGGTGGGGTCTCTATCCTACTTATTCCTAAAGCAGGGCACATGGAGATCATGCTCAGTAGATGTTTTGATGAATTTAGTCTACAGTAATTAAAATAGAGAACTTTTTTTACTTTACCAGATGACACACGAGTATTCTATATGAATGAAAAAGATTTGAAGATAATAAAATAGTGAAAACATGAAACGTTTCCTTCTACAAAAAATGTTAACAGAAGCCAATATTCCCTTAATGACTTGGATTAGATGATACTTAGCACAGAAATAAGAAAGAAATAAAATCTTTGTAAAGAGAAAAGCAAGAGTTAGTGTTATCCCACAACCTTTAGGGAACACTTCTGCATTGCTGGTGGGAATGCAAGCTGGTACAGTCCCTTTGGATGTTAGTGTGGTGATTTCTCAGAAAATTAGGAAACAACCTTCCTCAAGATCCAGTAATACCACTTTGGGTATATATCCAAAGGATCCTCAATCATGCCACAAGGACGTGCTCAACTATGTTCATAGCAGCATTGTTTGTCATAGCCAGAACCTGGAAACAGCCTAAATGCCCCTCGACCGAAGAATGGATAAGGAAAATGTGGTACATTTACAAAATAGAGTACTGCATAGCACAAATAAATTATGACATCTTGAATTTTGCAGGAAAATTTATGGAGCTAGAAAGCATCATTTTGAGTAAGGTAACCCAGACCCAGAAAGACAATTATCACATGTACTCACTCATAAGTAGTTTTTAAACATAAAGCAAAGAAAACCAGCCCACAAATCACAATCCCAGAGAACTTAGACAATAATAATGACAGCAAGAGAGGCATACACAGATCTAATCTACATGGGAAGTAGAAAAAGACAAGATCTCCTGAGTAAATTGGGAGCATGGGGACCTTAGGGGAGGGTTAAAAGGTAAGGGAGAAGCAGGAAGGGGAGCAGAGAGAACTGTAGAGCTCAATAAAAAATCAATAAAAAAGAGTTAGTGTTATCCAATAAAGTTTCATAATATGTAAGTAGGAGGAACATGAAGCTGTTGAGACACTGCTAAACACCCATGTTATTTCACTTAAAAATCTGTTAGTTCAAGCTGGTCATTGTCCTATAATAAATCATTGGGTGATGGAAAATGGATATAAAGTTTTCAGAGTACACACAAGCACATACACAAACATACATGCATGTGCACACATGCACGCGTGTGCACACACACACACACACACACACACACACACACAGAAGGGAAAAGAGAGAAAAAGAGGATGTCTTCTCTCAGACATCAAGAAGGATTGGAATTTTGAAATGATTCTTAAAGTAGAAGTCCACAATGTGAGAGATGGTGATGCAAGGAGGATAAATACAGTTAGGAAAACCTGGTGTGTTTTAAGCTCACTATAGGCATTCTAGTTTACTGTAGGGTTAAGGAAGTAGGGTAGTGGTGTAAGGGAAATCAATGAGGCATATACTATAATGAGTTTAGTGAGATTTTCTTGATCATTAGAACAAACTTCTTCATTTTCTACCTGAACAAAATATTATGTATCTTCTTTGCCCATACAGGACTATCTCTTTTATCCTCAGGGGCTATAAGAAACCCTAAGAAGGGCACCTTGAAATCATTACCATTACAATTCTGCTTACAACAGTAGAAAAGGAATGTTCTCTTACTTCCCTATTTCCTGGTTGAGGTAAAGTAATGGAGATGAACTAATAGGCAACTACCAAGACTGATTCATGTGACCAGTGCCTGGGTCAGGGAAAAATGAAAGCAATTTTATATAATCCTGGAATATGCTGAAAATCAGACTTACATATAATCACAAAAGGTTTGCTTTCCCCTCATATCTCAACTCTAAAACTACTAATCTGGATGTATCCAGGGCCATCCCTGAAGTCTCACTAAGCTGCCTTTTCATGATACAGCCAGGCTTGACCACAATGATCACATACATACTCTACCATATGTGGAGGCCCAAAAATGTGAGTCTATTTCCACCTTGTCTTAAGGTCAGAGAGTTTTAGGTTGCTTAAAATTGTTAACAACAACCAGTGCTACACACTGTGACCTAAAGTGTGGCTACTTGGTTCTTTTCAAATTAAGATGGCCCATACAGTTGGACCTACTTCATTCTGACCAATGATCAAGATATTCAAGCATCCTTCTACTGGCTTCTTCCCCCTGTTGTATTATGGTATAAAGTGTATGGAAAATTCAATGCAGGCAAATTTCAGTATTCACTGAAACTCTCTCCCAGTACTATCCTATGTTTTCTGTTTTATTAATTTTACTTACGTCTTCATTATCTTTACTGTTTTTCTAGTCCCTATGTCTCTACCCTGGTAAGTGGTAGTTTTGTCAGAGCCAGTCTCTGACAGTCATCAGTATTGTTCTACTGACATAACAGAAGGTCTTGATATATGCAGCTGCAAATTCCACAAATAACAAATTCTTAAGTTACATTTTATGAAATAGCCAGATATTCTGTTAATTTCTTTGGTGGGGGAGGTTGAAACTAGAATTTGGAAATGAGTCTGAACACATGAAGCCAGATATCCCTGCCAATGATTTCACAAGCTCAAAAATCCCCTGTTAAGAGCACAGTCAACCCCCCCACCAAAAACAAAACAAAACAAAAAAACACCATATAGGACTGGAGAGATAGCTCAGCTGTTAAGAGCACTTGCTCTTGCAGCAGACCCAGATTCAATTCCAGCACCAACATGGTGGTTTACAAGCATCTATAAATCTAGTTGCACGACATCTGACACATTCTTGCTTCGGTGTGCACAAGACACACTGTGGTACATATACATGCATGCAGGCAAAACACTCATATGCATAAAATAAATATATTTTTTTATTTTTATTTTTATTTTTTTCTTATTAATTTATTTAAAGAATTTCCACTTCCTCCCCTCCTCCCAATACCCTCCCGCTCTCCCCATTCCATCTTCTCCTCCCTCACCATTCCCAAGAGCAGTCAGGGTTTCCTGCCCTGTGGGAAATCCAAATTCCTCCCCCCTCCCTCCAGGTCCACAAAGGTGAGCATCCAAACAGGCCAGGATCCCAAAAAGCCAGGCCATGCAGACGAAACAAGACCCAGTGCCATTGTCAATGGCTTCTCAGTCAGCCCCCATGTCAGCCACATTCAGAGAATCTGGTTTGATCACATGCTCTTTCAGTCCCAGTCCAGCTGGCCTTGGTGAGCTCTCATTTGATCAGTCCCCTTGTATCAGTGGGTGAACGCACCCTTCACAGTCCTGACTTCCTTTTTCATGTTCTCCTTCCTTCTGCTCTTCATTTGGACCTTGGGGGCTCAGTCCAGTGCTCCAATATGGGTCTCCGTCTCTATCTCCATCCATCGTCAGATGAAGGCTCCCTCTGGTTCTGCTTTCCTTACTCACTATCTCCCTCCCTCTGTTTCTCATTTGGACCTAGGGAGTTAAGTTCAGGGTTCCAATATGTGTCTCTGTCTCTATCTCCATCCTTCGCCATATGAATGTTCATATTCCTCTTTTTGAATCTGGGTTACCTCACTCAGTAAAGTGTTTTCTATTTCCATCCATTTGCATGCAAAATTCAAGATGTCATTGTTTTTTAACGCTGAGTAAAACTCTAATGTGTATATGTTCCACACCTTTTTTAACCATTCTTCTATTGAGGGGCACCTGAGTTGTTTCCATGTTCCGGCTATTACAAATAGTGCAGCTATGAACATAGGTGAACAAATGCTTTTGTAGTATGATAGGGCATCTCTTGGGTATATTCCCAAGAGTGGAATTGCTGGGTTCTGAAGAAGGTTGACTCCCAGTTTCCTGAGAAATCACCACACTGATTTCCACAGTGGCTGCACAAGTTGGCATTCCCACCAACAATGGATGAGTGTTCCTCTCACTCCACATCCTCTCCAGCATAGGCTATCATTGGTGTTTTTGAGTTTAGCTATTCTGACAGGTGTAAGATGGTATCTCAAAGTGGTTTTGATTTACATTTCCCTGATCGCTAAGGAGGTTGAGCATGACCTTAAGTGTCTTCTGGCCATTTGAAGTTCATCTGTTGTGAATTCTCTGTTCAGTTCAACACCCCATTTTTTAATTGGGTTAATTAGAGTTTTAGTGTCTAGTTTCTTGAGTTCTTTGTATATTTTGGAGATCAGACCTTTGTCTGATGAGGAGTTGGTGAAGATCTTCTCCCAGTCCAAAGGTAGCCATTTTGTCTTACTGAGAGTGTCCTTTGCTTTACAGAAGCTTCTCAGTTTCAGTAGGTCCCATTTATTCATTGATTCTCTTATTGTCTGTGCTACTGGGGTTCTGTTTAGAAATTAGTCTCCTGTGCCTATATCTTGTAGACTATGAAGCTACAGTTACTCTGGTACCAAAACCACACAAAGACACAAACAAGAAAGAGAATTACAGGCCAATCTCACTCATGAACATCGACGAGAAAATTCTCAATAAAATACTGGCAAACCAAATCCAAGAACACATTAGAAAAATTATCCATTATGATCAAGTAGGCTTCTTCCCAGAGATGCAGGGCTGGTTCAACATACGCAAATCTATCAATGTAATAAATCATATAAATAAATTGAAATAAAAAACCCATATGATCATTTCATTGGATGCTGAAAAAGCATTTGACAAAATTCAACACCCATTTATGATAAAGGTGTTGGAGAGACTGGGGATACAAGGATCATACTTAAATATAATAAAAGCAATATACAGCTATCATCAAATTGAATGGAGAGAAACTCAAAGCCTTTCCACTAAAATCAGGAACACGACAAGGCTGTCCACTCTCTCCATACCTCTTCAATATAGTGCTTGAATTTTCAACAATAGCAATAAGACAAATAAGGGGATCAAGGGGATTCAAATTGGAAAGGATGAAATTAAATTTTCGCTATTTGCTGACGATATGATAGTGTACATAAGCGACCCCAAAAACTCTGTCAAAGAACTCCTACAGCTGATAAACACCTTTAGTAATGTGGCAGGATACAAGATCAACTCCAAAAAATCGGTTGCCGTCCTATACACAAAGGATAAAGAAGCAGAGAGGGAAATCAGAGAAACATCACCTTTCATGATAGCCACAAATAGCATAAAATATCTTGGGGTCACTCTAACAAAGGAAGTGAAAGACCTATTTGACAAGAACTTTAAGTCTTTGAAGAAAGAAATTGAGGATACCAGAAAATGGAAAGACCTCCCCTGCTCTTGAATTGGGAGAATCAACATAGTAAAAATGGCAATTCTACCAAAAGCAATCTATAGATTCAATGCAATCCCCATCAAAATCTCATCAAACTTCTTTACAGACCTTGAGAGAACAATAATCAAGTTTATATGGCAAAACAAAAAACCCAGGATAGCCAAAACAATCTTATACAATAAAGGAACTTCAGGAGGCATTACCATCCCTGACTTCAAACTCTATTACAGAGCGACAGTATTGAAGACACCTTGGTATTGGCATAAGAACAGAGAATTCGACCTATGGAATCAAATAGAAGACCCGGATATTAACCCACAAACCTATGAAAACCTAATTTTCAACAAGGGAGCTAAAGGTATAAAATGGAACAAGGAAAGCATCTTTAACAAATGTTGCTGGCATAACTGGATGTCAACCTGTAGAAGAATGAAAGTAGATCCATATTTATCACCATGCACAAAACTCAAGTCCAAATGGATTAAAGACATCAACATTAATCTGTCCACTTTGAACCTGATAGAAGAGTAAGTGGGAAGTAGTCTAAAATGAATATTTTAAAATATATGTGACCTATGAGTAAGAGGCCAGGTTATAAAAAACTGTCTCTTTTCTCTTCTATCAGTTCCACTAACTGACTGAGAAGGCATGTGTGATGGTGCAGTGAAGCAATTTCTCTCTGTCAAAAACTGGTGTTTGCTTATTGGTTTCTATGCATGCAGAGTACTGACTCCTTGCTCTATAACTCTTCCTTAAATTGCATAAACAGAGTATCTTTGCTTCCAGTGTGCTTCTGTGATCTAGTTTGGAAGGAACAAGATATTTGCTTTTCATCTTAACCATGCAGTTGGCATTAAAATGAGCTATTTCACTCTTTATTATCACTGTATTTTACCATTTGAAGGAAGAATAATTTTCACCAAAAACTGAAACAAATGCTACTTGTTTGTAAACTAGTAAAATGGTCCATTTTTATCCATGTACACATTCTAAAATCCCCAGTGAATCTCTGAAAGCACAAACAGTATTGATCTCTAGGCATACGATGACTTTTCCTATATGGACATATGTATATAAACTTTACTTTGGAAATTAGGCATACAAAGAAACTAGCAATAATAATTAATAATAAAAAGAACAATTCTTTTTCATTTTTGTTTTGTTTGTTTGTTGAGAAAAAAGTCTGACTTTGCAGCCCTGACTGGTCTAGAATTTACAAGGATTTTCCAGCTTCTTCGTCTTGAGTGTTCGGATTAAAAGTATGCACCATCACACATGGCAAAAATAACTTATTTTAATAAACTATGTACTGATGTGGGATGTCTTATTTGTTTCAGATTTCACTTGACTATATATAACTCCAAACACAGAGGGGGAAGTGTGAAGAAACAGGAACTACACTATTTGATTTTAAATCTTCTAATACATTTTCTGGTCGGATACAAATATTATTTTTCCCCAACACATTAAGAAATACTTTTGTCAGATCCTGGCTTGATATATAGTGTCTGAAATTCAGACCTCTGCTGCTGGGCTGTAATCAGGATGCACCTGCAGCATTGCTTTTATTTCTACCACAAATGCAAAACTATGCTACTTCTCACAGCAGGTTTTCTGTATTAAATCTCCCCACCAGCCAAAAAGGGTGAAATTTCAGCAAGCTACTAAATGAAATTGTGTATGTCTTATGAGTACAGTGAAGAGAATTCCTTTTATTAATATTTGCCCACTTTAAGTATTTTAACTCAGAATAGGAACAAATTAAGGGCATGAAAACATTGTTTGCATTTTAATTTTGCAACCTTGACATCAAATCATTAAGAAATACAGTGTTTCATTAGCATTCAGAAATTTAGTCTCATATCCAAAGGACTGATATATCAGCCAATCTAAGATTACCATATTTTTTCTTCTTTTGCCCCGAATGGTGTTGGTTATCTCAACATTTTTCAGACATATTTTGATATCAGTATAAAATCATTTAACAGATCTCACACTGCCTTTTTTATTTCTCTGTTGTTGTGATAAAACACTGACCAAAAACAACCTGCATAGGAAAGGATTTATTTTATCTTACAGCTTACAGTCCATCATGGGGGGAAGATGTCCGGAGACATGGCCCAAGGCAGAGACTGGAGCAGAGACCATGGACCATGGCTATTTACTAGCTTACTTCCTTATACAGCTCAGAACCATTTGCTCACAAGTAGATAGCGCCACATACAGGGAGATAGGACCATCCCACATTAATAATTAATGAAGAAAATGTTCAAGACTTGCCCACAGGTCAATCTGATGAAGGCAATTCCTCAGTTGAAGCTCTTTTTTTCCAAGGTTATTCTAGTCTATGTCAAGTTGGCAAAAAGTAACCAGTACACATATTGTAATTATTTTAACCACCTGTAAGGCTGTACTTCTGAGTTCTAAGGCAGGTGCGTGTGGGTGGATCCTTGGGCACAGGGCCCACGTGACCCACGTGCACGCATGTGTGGTTACTTCCACTCACTACTCAACTAACCTCCTGTGTGTGCATGCGTGGGTCGCCCGCCATCTACATCATCAGCATCTGACGTGCTCACACAAAGACCCTGTGCGCAGGTACAAGGCATAGGGCCACCTGTCATCGGCGTCTGACGTAGGCATGTCTTTCTAGTGCACATGTGCCTGGAAGCCTTTAAAAGCTGGACACGCTATCTTTACTCTCTCTTTCTCTTTTTGCATACAGTTTCTTTGGTCCCGTGAGCACATTTCTCTTTTAATAAACTCCTAAGTGGGTTTGTTGTTATCTCGTGTCCTTTTCTCACCTGCGTCAGACATTTCAACTGGTGCCGCCGAGACTCAAGAGATTCTCCTGCCCCAGGCTCCTACCCTGAGACTGGAATTTCCAGTGCCAGGACCCTGGAACCGGACTCGCAACAGGGGATGTTCTCAAAAACAATCTACATGTTCCATATGCCTGAGCGCGGCCCCTCCAAACAACAGCAGCTTCTAATGGTGAGTATTTCCATTCTGGTCAGCTTAACCATTTCTTTGAACCCAAGGAATTGACTGTTGATCTCCCGGAAACCCTCTGGAGTTCCTAGAGATGGGGGAGACTGCCCCCAACCAAGGTCTTCAAGTCCTCGGTTGTTCCCTTCGCTGACATTCATCTGCAGTTTGCTTTCCTTAGTAAAGCTTGTGTTTGGGACAGACGGGGGCCAACCCACCCACAACTGAGGGCCCAGGGTCCCTCAGATCTTTCTTTTTCTTTTTTTCATTTCCTTTTCTTTCCATTTTCTTTTCTGAGGCTACTCAGAACAGACTCTGGCGTCTCTGGGTTCAGGTCAGTGATTGGACCCAGCTGGGCCTTATCTTCCCACTCATGTCTTGAGGGGATACCCACAGGAGTCGTGCAAAGGTTGCACTGATTTACACCCCACTCCATAGTCAAGAGACATCTTTGGAACCCTGAGGTGTCGCTGTTTTTTGCGGGTTTACACGGCTTTATCCATGGGAAGCAAACCTTTCAAGCCTATCAATCCAGCCTGCCCACTGGGGTACCTTTTAGAGGCCCTAAAACCTCAGGCCTTAATGCCCTACTTACAGACTCCCACACTTATCCATTTTTGTTCAAAAGGAATGGCCTCATTACAATTTAGAGGGAAATATAAAACGGCTGCCTAACGGTACCTTTAACCCCAACATTTTATGGGAACTTTCTAACTATTGTCAGCGCACAGGCAAATGGAAAGAGATCCCCTATATCCAAGCCTTTTTCTACTTAAGCTCTAAATCTAAGCCCTCTGTCCTTACAAACTGTTCACCTGCTCTCATGTTTCTAGTTATGTCATCTGCTCCTGAAGAACCCCCCACTCCTGTTCTGGACCCAGCTAACAAACCTCTGCCTTTTTGACCTCGGGAAGCTACCCCCATTCCCTCAGCTTCTACCCCCGCCTCTGTAGCTCCTTCAGCTGCCTCACCACCTCCAGTCTCTTGCTCTGCCACTCCCTCTCTTCCCTCCCCACCTGCCTGGTCTTCAACAGCCCCTCTAAATTCCTCGTCCTCTCTATTGCCTGGCCGTGGCAGCCGCCCTGTTCTGGCACCCACCTTTACTCCTCCTCTCTCACGTTTGTGTGTCGCTACAGAACCTAACCCTAACCAAGCCAAGCCTGCTACAGTTCTCCCGTTGTGAGAGGTGGCAGGTGTAGATGAATTGATTAGGATACATGTTCCTTTTTCTCTCTTGGAACTTTCCCATACAGAAAAATTACTGGGTTCCTATACATCTAATTCTACCACTTTGATAAAACAATTCCAATATCTTACTCAATCTTATAATCTCACCTTTCATGACATCTATATGATCCTAGCTAATAACCTACTTCCTGAAGAGCGCAGGCGAGTTTGGGGGCAGGTCAGGCAACATGCAGACGAGATTCACCAGACTCTTGCCTCCCACCCTCCTGGAGCAGAGGTGGTCCCAGAGCAAGAGATGCACTGGGATTATAATACTCCAGGTGGGATCTTAGCTAGGGACTGGTTTTTGACTTGCCTCCTGATAGGTCTCTGTAAGACTGTCCTCAAGCCAGTACATTACATTAAACTCTCAGAGATTATTCAGAATACAAAGAAAAATCCTTCCTCATTTTTGGAACACCTCACAAAAACTCTGTTACAGTATGCTAACTTAGATCCAGAAACTATGGAAGGCAGACAGTTACTTATGACCCATTTTTTAAATCAGTGCTACTCTGACATTAGTAATGGCGAATCAATCCCACACCAGTTATGTTTTAAAGGGGTATTTATTTTGGGGGGTAAACTTACATGCACATAAACCGTCAGGAAAGGAGCCTAGTCGCTGGAGCAGGAGCCGGAACCAAGCGCTGGAACCAAGAGGCCGAGCCGAGGCTTGCTGCTCTTCTTTTTTTTTTTTTTTTTTTTTTTTTTTTTTTTTAGTAAATTTTATTAAATTATAAAAGTTTCCATTTCCGCCCCCCCTCCCAACACCCTCCCACTCCCCCCACTCCCCCCCTCCTTCACCTCCGTCCCCCAGGGCAGTCAGGGTTTCCTGCCCTGTGGGAAGCTCCAGCTCCCTCCCCCTCCCTCCAAGTCCAGGAAGGCGAGCGTCCAAACAGACTGGATCCCCAAAATCCAGCATATGCAGAGGAAACAGGTCCCAGTGTCATAGTCAATGGCTTTTCAGAAAGACCCCGGGCCAGCCACAGTCAGAGAATCCGGCCAAATTCCGAGAATCTGGCTAGATCACGTCCTCGTTCAGTCCCAGTCCGACTGGCCCTGGTAAATTCTCATCAGATCCGTTCCCTTGTATCAGTGGGTGATAGCATCCCTCGCAGTACTGATTTCGTCTTTCATGTTCCTCCTCCTTCCGCTCCCCCTCCGGACCTCGGGGGGCTCAATCCGTTGCTCCAATGTGGGCCTCCGACTGCATAGCCGTCCTTCTCCAGACAAAGGATCTATGGTGATAAGCAAAATATACATCAGTATGGTCATGGGCCATTAAAGAGAAATATACCACGCCCCAGTGGGCTGTTATTTCAGCGGCTATTGGCTGAAGCAGCAGCGGAAGGTACTCCGCAGCGGGAGAATTGTCTGTATTCTGTCAATTATGTTTTAAATAAAACGCTGATTGACAGAATACAGACAATTCTCCCGCACCACGTTAGGGCTAAGCTTAGACATTTGGAGAAATGCCCCTTGACCCCACAGGCAGAAGTTCTAGAGTTGGCTTTTAAGGGGTACCATGTGAGAAATGACAAAGCCCACAATCACTGTCACATGTTAGCCATGGCCTCCTGACCAGACGAGGTGACAGACTGCCCAATCTGTGCTGTCCGTGCTGCTCCCCAGCCCACTGGGGCTTGAGAACTGCCAGGTCCATGTTTCAAATGTGGTAAAACCAGTCACTGGACCCGAGCATTCCCTAATCCTCATCTTAGTCCTAGGAGACCTTGTCCAAGGTGTCATAGGGAAGGTCATTGGTCAGTAGATTGTCCTCGTGCACATAGTAGCATAGAGACATCAGACCCAGAAAATTCCCAATTGACCTTCTAGGTCTGGCCATAGATGAGTGAGGCTTCCTGGGCTCCTTTGGCCTGACCACAACTGTCATCTGTAATGAGGAGCCACGGGTACTCATCACGGTATCAGGACGGCCCATCTCCTTTCTCTTGGACACCGGAGCCACATACTCAGTACTGAGGGAATTCTTGGGGCCTACCTCTCCTTCTAGTTTCCCTATTGTCAGGGTAGGGGGACAGCCTTAATTACCTCAACAGACCCCACTACTTAACTGTGTATTTAGGGGCATTTATCTCACTCATTCATTTTTAGTTATGCCAACCTGTCCAGTACCTCTCATGGGAAGGGATTTTTTAACAAAGGTAGGAGCCTCCATTTATTTTACTCCTCCCATTTACCTTAACCCAGACTCGCCAGCAGCTCCACTCCTCCTTCTCCTAGCCTCCCAACCTTCCAACCCTAATGCATCTATTCCTCTACCAGCCTCCCAGGTAGACCCCCATGTCTGGGACACTTAAAACCCCTCCACTGCTAAACATCATTCCCCCATTGTTATCCAATTACAGGACGCTTCTAAGTACATTCCCCAAGGTCAGTATCCTCTCTCTCCAGAGCCTTAAGAGACTTAAGCCTATTATTTCTGATCTTTTAAGGAAAAAGCTACTTTGCCCCACCTCTTCTCCCTTTAACACCCCTATACTTGCTGTTAAAAAATCTAATGGAACCTATCATCTGTTTCAAGAGCTCCTGCTCATTAACTCTGTAATGGTTCCTCTCTACCCAGTCGTCCCTAATCCTCTCACCCTTCTATCCAGTTCCTCCAAGAACCTCCCACTTATCAGTTCTAGACCTCAAGGATGCTTTTTTTCTCTATTCCTCTCAGCCCTCAATCTCAAAACATCTTTGCCTTCACCTGAACTGATCCTGACACTCATTTATTCACACAGCTCACCTGGACTATTCTTCCCCGAGGATTCTAGGACAGTCCACACCTGTTTGGCTAGGCTTTAGCTTCTTGCCTGCTCTCACTGTCTCTCCCAAATGTAAGCTCATACAGTATGTGGATGACATTTTACTTTACAGCCCATCATTGGAGATCAGCAAAACAGATACCTCTGCCCTTTTAAATTTCCTGTCCAAAAGGGACTATAGTGTCTCACCTTCTAAGGCCCAACTGTCTACCACTCAGATTGTTTATTTGGGACTAACTATAACACCAACCCAAAAGGCTATCACTTTAGACAGAAAAAAAACTAATTCAGTCTCTTGCAGTTCCTTCCACAAAAGAAGAGGTTTTATCATTCCTAGGCTTCCTGTGTTCCTGGATCCCCTTTTTTTCTCTTCTCACCCACCCCTTATATGAGGCAGCTCTTGGCTCTCTGCATGAGCCTCTTCCCCACCCTGTTACTAAACTCTTCCAGAGACTCCAGCAGGCCCTTATCCAGGCTCTAGCTCTTCATCTTACAGATTTAACTCGCCCCTTTTCTCTTTAAGTAGCAGAGAAGTAGGGATATGCCCTTGGGGTCTTAGGACAAAAACTGGAACCTTCTTTTGCACCTGTACCATACCTGTCAAAGAAGATGGACCTCACCACTCGGGGCTGGGCACCCTGCATATGTGCCTTAGTGGCTGCCATACTCACTTTCCAATGCTGCTCACCCCTTAATATCTCAAATCTCCTACTGTGAGGCCCTGTCCTCCCTGTTCCTTGAGGCCAAAACACAGGATGCAAGTAATGTTTACACTAACCAGCTAAGCTTCCTGCTAAGTTCCATGCTTGCTTCTGCTACAGCCTGGTACAATAGCCTGAGGGGTCTATTTTACTTTAAAATGGTAATTTCTCAACCTGCCTGAAAGAAGCTCAGGCACCAAGGCCCATCTACCCTGTCTGACACTGCCTTGCACCCTCGACCACCTGCCTGGGGAAAAGCTCTCACAGGTGCCAGTTTCCCCAGCCCCCTCTGGGTGGGAGGAGTTTTTCTTTACTGGGGCCAAAAGTATTTAACCCTGGATTAAGTTGAATAAATTGGGCATTCTCTTCTTGAGGATGACTCGAACTCTGCATCTGTGTGTGCGTCTTGTGTTTTAACCCCTAGGACAATATAGAACTCGTGGGAGGTGTGTGGCATGGAACGGCGACCCCCACATCCTACCTCAACCTAATGTTAATGATTCTCCATCTCACTCGTGCATAGAGAGCCTAGAGGATCTACAGTCCCACCCCTCATATATACAGGAGGGCAAACTGTCCCAGGCTACTTATATATGGTATACAGACAGCAGCTCCTTTTTATGTGATGGGACTGTAGAGCAGGCTATGCCATAGTATCAGATACTGAGACAGTGGAGGCACAGGCACTCCCTGTCCATACAACTAATCAGCAATCTGATTTTATAGGTCTTACCCATGCCTTTCAGTTATCAAAGGGATAATCTTTAAATGTTTAAATCTTTTAAATGTTTACACAGACTCCAAATATGCCTTTCATATCGTCCTGTCCCATGAGGCTATCTGGAAGGAGCACGGGCTTCTTACAATGAAAGGAGGATCCATAACTAACTCAGGTTACATTATGGACCTGTTAAAAGCCTCTCATCTCCCCAAAGCTATAGAAATTATTCACTGTCAGTCTCATTGAAGGCCCCCCATACTTGAAAGCCCCCCATGTCCACATACTATGTTAAACTCTGCTGAAACTTAACTGAGCCATAGAAAAAAAGCCCCCAGACTCAGCTAATGACTCTGCAAAATTTAGCTGGGCCACAGAAGGAAAGTTCCTCCGGCCCAGCTGATGCTAAAACAGGATATCTATGGGTTGTAGACTCTCTGATTAGGCTGAGGAGAGAGAGTACCCCACCTCCAAGGCATTCTATCGAAACTGTCAAGTTGCTGCAGGGTTCTCCATCTAGCTTTGTGGTTTTTCGGGGAAATTCGGGAAAAGACATGGGGCCATTCCTGGGGTGAACTAAGCCCACCAATTTGAGAACCAATAAAATGCTTGTTGCTATGCAGCCTCTTATGCAACTCTTAAATCCCTATAAATACATAATGTGCCTTCAGCCTAGGATGCTCAGTAACTTGGTTGCTGTAGCATCCATAGGTGCCTGTGTAAATAAACTGCCTCTTGCTCTTGCATCCAGTGGACTGGTTCTTGGACAGAGGGCTCCAAGTGAGACCCCCTGACATTTGGAGTCTTTCATCATCAGACTGACAGTTCCATTATTTCCAAGGGAAATAATCAGGGTGACCAAGCAGCTAAAACAGCAGCATTCCAAAGCCCAAATCTACCTCAATCACCTCAAGAGATTCATACAGTACAGCCCACACTCTCACAGGCACCCCCTGACACCCAGCAAATTCTGTCCTACCCACATC
Source organism: Myodes glareolus (assembly GCF_982192425.1). Lineage (NCBI taxonomy): Eukaryota > Metazoa > Chordata > Mammalia > Rodentia > Cricetidae > Myodes > Myodes glareolus. The sequence goes on from NC_142053.1 coordinate 139,332,798, forward strand.
AGCTCTTTAATCCTAATAGAAAAGCTCTGCTTCATTTTGTTAAGGCTCACCTCCAACCCACCCCTGAGGACATAAAGTTCCTCAAAGGTGTCACTGCCTATTGTCAAATTTGTCAAAAGTCAAATCCCAAGACCAAATACCATAGCTTTCCTTTTCCCACCCACCAGGCCAGGGGCTCCCTTTCAGGAACTGACTGGCAGCTGGATTTTACTCATATGCCCAAAGTCAGAGGAGTTAAATATCTCCTGGTTTTGGTGGATACAATGTCTGGGTGGACTGAAGCATTTCCCACTGCTAATAAGAGGGCCCAGACAGTTTCTGATGTTCTTTTCTGAGAAATCATCCCCGGGTTTGGAATCCCAACCTCTCTTCAGTCAGATAATGGCCCAGAGTTCACTTCCCAGATTTCCCAAAACTTGTCTAATGCTCTTAACATCCCTTGACATTTTCATATCCCATACCACTCTCAGTCTTCAGGGAAGGTAGAATGGACTAACCACTCCTTAAAAAATGTTCTTGTTAAAATGTCACAGGAACTTCACCTTGACTGGGTAAAACTCTTGCCTCTGGCCCTCCTTAGGCTTAGGGCTCTCCCCAAAAGCCCCCTTTTCATCTCACCCATTAAACTCATGTATGGGCGGCCAGTTTTAACCCCCGGCCTCTCACCTAAAACTTCTCCCCTTCCCGATCACCTGCTTACTCCCATGTTATCTCATCTATGTTCCCTATTATGGGATTTTACCGACCACTCATTACCTCAACCATGTGCTAAACCATGCCCACCACCGATTAACATAGAAGATCGGGTATTATTTTCTCCCCCAGGCCAATGTCCCTCACCCCTTTCCCCTAAATGGCAGGGTCTACTTAGAGTAATTCTTCTGACTCCCACAGCTCCAAGCTTGAGGAACTTCCCCATTGGATTCACCTGTTGCAACTTAAACCATTTACTCTTCCAGCTCAAGATAACCCCTCATGCACCGTAACTCAGACAGGACCCTGTTCCTTTAGGTTCCAGAGGACACCAAGATCAGCCCCTCCTGCTCCAGTACAAAAGAATAATAAAAGTACCATCCTTATTCAACTCTCTTGTGCCAATATACTCTCCCTTTTCCTCTTAACTCTCTTGTGCTAATGTACTCACCCTTTTCCTCTTTTTCCTATATACAACTTCTCCATATATCTCCAATGTCATGCTTAAATTTCCAAATAACCCCTCGGCTGTTATTACAGGAACCATCATTAAACATAGAGCCGGAGATACAAGGGCTGTCAAAAGCCCAGGTGGTAAGAAACAATAATAAATTTGTAGCCCCAAACTCCAAAAAAAATCTCACAAAGCAAACAAAGACACTGATTGCAGCAGTGTCTCCTGGATGTTGAGGTAATGCCACGATACAAAAATTTACTTCAGGTAAAACATTAAAAAGTCTAACAATTATCCTTTTCAATAATTTCCTCCTTCTTTCCTCCTCACACCATTTTCCATTCTATCATTATATCATAAACAGTTGATATGTCTAAAATTTATTTCTTTTCAAATATTTCTTTTTAAGCTCCAGGGAGCCAATTTGACCTACCTCCCCCAGAATAAGTATCATTTAACTCTTTCCTTATCACTCCTGGTCTCAGGAACCTCAAATCCCCCTCTATCTTCCATCTTAAACCTCTCCTCTATTAATCACTAGGATCTAATTTTTTTTTCTCCCAAACATATTTTTTGCCTTTCCAGAATCTTGCGAGGTCCAAGCTGACAGCGGACCCAGGTCCTCAGAGCCCGGAAAATACAGCTGTAATCAGCCATCCCAGGATGTGGTCAGACATCCCAAACTCCTGGACGCCCACAAAGTCAGCGTGAAGCAGTCATGCGAGACCTTGCTGCGCCCTATTCCCACCCATTAAGATCCTCAGCCCCCCAAATTTTTACAATAAACAAAAGGGTGAAATGTAATTATTTTAGCCACCCTTAAGGCTGCACTTCCGGGTTCTAAGGCAGGCGCATGTGGATGGATCCTTGGGTACAGGGCCCGCATGAACCACATGCGTGCATGCGTGGTTGCCTCCACGTGGGACTCAACTAACCTCCTGTGTGTGCATGCGTGGGTCGCCTGCCATCTGCATCATCAGTGTTTGACGTGCTCATGCAAAGCCCCTGTGCGCAGGTACAAGGCATAGGGTCGCCTGTCATCAGCACGTCTTTCCCCCGTGCACATGTGCTAGGAAGCCTTTAAAAGCTGGACGCGCCATCTTTACTCTCTCTTTCTCTTTTTGCACACAGTTTCCTTGGGCCCATGAGCACATTTCTCTTTTAATAAACTCCTAAGTGGTTTTGTTTTTATCTCGTGTCCTTTTCTCACTCACGTTGGACATTTCACATATAATAACGTATCTCAAATATTAACAACATTAAGTCTGTTTAAAATGACAAAGGAGTGTAGAGTGTGCCTCAGTGATATAGCACTTACCTATCATATATAAGGCTATGTGATTCTGTTTCAGCAGACACACACACACACACACACACACACACACACATGCAATCATAACAGTAGTTGCAAAAATCTTTAAGATTAAATGAGATAGTAAACTAGAGTATATACATCAACATTGGTAATTTCTACACAGTTAATAGAAATAAATTTTATAGCTATGATCTCCCTAGCAATGTTCCATTCTTTTATTTATCCAAGAAATATTTTTAGATGATCCACAATGTGCCAAAAAATTTCACTACATACTAAGACTCACAGGTGATCAAAGCACAGTTCCTCTCTATATGCAGTTTCATCTTAATTGATCAATAAGCTATATAAATGTGTAAGCAAAGTTTTGCTAAATCAGTACCATGCAAGAAAGGCACAGAGTAATGTGAGAACTTATAGCAAATGTAGCACATGAGAACAGAGGTGCACAGATAGAAGGGGTTGACTGAAATTTAGCTTATCACTGCATTAATGATGTAGTTTTATTTTAATTGAAAAATGCTTCATTCCAATGATTATATTTCTTTATACAGCATGTTATGTAACATGTTCAATGGGAAGAAACAATGTATAACCAGAAAATTAGATGAATTATAAGTTGAGTTTTAGTTTAAATATTATGAACTGAGGATTGATATATACCTTCTATTCAACATGCTTCTAATAGTTACAGAATTTATTTGCAGCTTTAAAGTTTAAACTTAGGAGGTATTTGGTGGGGCATGAAGCTCTGTGATATCTTCCTTCTGTGCATAGAGTCCTGGGTTCAACCCCCAATATAAGAAAGAAAAAAAAGGGAAGGAAGCAAGGAAAGGGAGAATAAATGAAAAAAAATGAAAGCTAGATAGTTTGACATATAGTCTTCATTTAAAAACTTTATCCTGTTTTACTTTTATTGCCATTTTTGATGTTAGCAATTCATTCCAGGGCACCTGCATACCACACAAACTCTACTACTGAGCTATCAGCCCCAACCCTTATGTTAGCACTTTTTTAATTTTCAAGGCCAAAAGTCCTCAACCTAAATTCTCCTAGGAAATTTCTTAGACAGATCATGTATTAACCAATGGCATGTATATTAGGAGATGCTGCACACATCTACCTACAAAGCCAGCAGTTTCCTTTACAGGAAGGACAACAAATTTACAGAATGGGTTGACTTAGAAATGCAAAGCCGCAGAAGCTACACAACTGCCTTCCTTTCTTATCAAAACAAAACCCAGGAAGTTTGATGGACCATTCATTTCTCCAATACTCCAAATCTTCAATGATCAAACCACATCCCAGCTTGCTTTCTGGAAAAGTCATACTGACTGTATTAGGACAGCACAAGAAACCAGCGGCACAATCTGTTGTTTACATTAGTGGCCGATTTTAATTGTTTATTTTGTCACAGTCTTCTGGCACTGTCAGAAAGAGCTGGGTCTTTTAGGTGAAGTGGAGCGGCATTACCTTGGAACCCCATGAATTCAGAGTGAACTAGGAACTGTCAAGAAGCTGCTCAACTACTTTGTATGCTTGTACGACGAGGTACCATTAGGAAAAGCCGCATAAAGCTGTTGCAGCTGTGTTATATAAAAAGTGGAGATAATTTAATAGAAAATGTCATCCTTTGCAGAATGCTGATTGCCTATTTTTTTCTATAAAGACTTCTCATCAGAGGGGTTCCAGCAGCTGTGAGAAGGCATCCTGTCACCGATGTTCCCAGACATCCTATCCAGGCAAACAGAGCTCTCCGTGGGCTATTTGGCATCCCAAACATTCTGATGTCGTTTCCTATTTTGTTTCTCCTTTTCATACTCCACTCTATGGAATGTGGAATATTTCCTTTTTGTGAAAACAGAGCAAAGATTTGCTCCTTGACACTAGCATCTGACCGTAAACAAGACAAGCATCTGCTGAAGACATGATGTTAAAGTTTCTGCCATACTGAGGATCACGGAGGCAGAAAACCAACACAGTTCCATAATCCTATAATGCTGAGAATTTACCATTAACAGATGGCAGTCATTAGAAGTGACTGCAGGGCATAAGTCTTCAGAGGCTAAAAATTTTCCCATTCAAGAAGAGAAATTTCACAGAGAAGAGGTTTTATAATCGTGTTCAAATTCTTCTTCTTCTTCAAAGTTCTATTTTCTCATAATCAGAATTAGAAAGGTAATTTTGTCATAAATTTCACTCACTGGATTTCAGAAATATAAGCTATGTATCATTATTGAGTTCAACGTTATACCATAGCACTTCTTAAAGACTATATATTCAGCAATTTAAAGTTTATTATCACTAAAAGGATAATGATTTATACCATTTCTATGTAAAAAAATGCTTCAGTATAAATCTTACACAAGCTGACATAGTCCAAACCACAAGTGTTTCATGCAAAAAGTAGGTGTCCATTTGTTTATGCATGCATTCCTTCCATAAATATCAGTCGACCATTTCCTATGTGCTGGATGCTATTGCAAATGCTGAAGATTCAATTATGATCAAAAACCCTCCTACTTTAAAAGTTACACATCCCCATCAAATACACACTTTCTTGACCCAGATGCATGTACACACACACACACACACACACACACACACACACACATTGCTGATGTTCAATAAAAGAATGAAATGGTTTATTATTTCCTTATGAAACATGCCCTTAAAAGATTAGTTTTCTTAAAACATTTTAAATGTCATATTGTGTAGTCTTTGAAAAATCTGAAGAATATCTATCTGTCTGAAATATATCTAGGTACATCTAGAAAACCTAACATGACTACAAGCTTGACTATTATATCCTTCTGGAGTTTTTGATGGAGTTGAAGAAGAGATAATTATATTTATAGTTTTCCTTAGTTATGAGAAAAGATAAAGTAGATATAAATATTGTAGTTGTAATTCTTGCTTGATACCTGTTTTGCTATATTAATGTTAAAACTTTTACATTTAGACAGAAAAAAGATTAGTTTTCAATATAGTAATGTTCAAAGGTCACCAATTGATTCATCCATGGATAAGCTCACAAGTTAGTGGATTACTAAGAAACATTTGTCACTTTAGGAAGTGGTCTAATTGGAAGCAGTAGGTCACAAGGGCATCCCCTTGAAGGGTTCTCCACCTCATCATAGTAACAGAAACAATAGTTAAGAAACCATAGGCCGCAAACTCTAAAACCATGAAGCAAAATAAACATTTTATCTTTTAAGTTGCTAATCTGACATATTTTGTGACAGTGATGCATAGTTGACCAACAGAAAAAGGTTTGTATAAAATTGTGGGCAGACTTTACACTGCCTCCAATGATCTGGACTTTGTGATATTCATGTCTTTGTGTAATCTTCCTTGAAGTGTAGCTGGGACCATGGCTTGCTTCTGGCCAACCCAATAGGACAAAATGATAGAATATAGATGACCTCGTATACTTGCTGTGTGTGTGTGTGTGTGTGTCTCCAAGCTGTCACAAATCCTACAATCTCAGGCAGAAGATTTAACCAACAATTTGAGAGAACATTCCCCCTTTGAGCCTTTAAGAAAATTGCAGTCCTAATGTAGTCCCAACTGACACCTTGAGGGCAGCTTTGTGAAAATCTTTGGGGAGATCCCTATTCATTCAGGCCTGAACTCCTGACTCACAGAAAAACAGAACAGTATATATGTGATGTTTTGATTTGCCAAGCGTTAGGTTTGGGACATAGTGTTGTTATGGGGAGCCCACTAGCGATGACCACTCAGACACAGTTTATATGCAACTGAAAATCTTTATTTCAGCAGTAAGAAACAGCATCCACCTAGGTGTGGCCCTAAGTATCCAGAACATGGAATTTTTTATGGCAGAAACCACACCCTGGCATCTGACTTGGCAACTACAGGAGGCAGGGCATTTTGAAGGGTAAGTAGTTTAAAGCAAGAAGTTTTAACAGAAGCTAAGACAAGTGGTTAGCTGGAGGGGATTCTGTACAAATGGGGTTTAATAGAAACTAAGGTTGGTTAGTTAAGACATCCTACCTTTGGTTCCTAGAATAGGGTTGGGTAATTTTCTATGAGATTCTCCATTAAGGAGATCAGATTCTAGTTAAACCTGGAATGGCCTCGGCAAGAATTCAAGATGGAGGAAACTTTGCATTGTCTTGCTCCGTCACAGGTTCAAGAGGAAAGAGACAATTAGAGGATAGGAAGTTTATTAGTAATGTTATTTAACCCCATGAACAGAAGACATGGGTGTGGGGCGTGGGCAATAACAAGGCAAAGACTGAAGGAGAGTTCACCTCCAGGACCAGAGAAGGACAGCATACCAGAACTCTGAAGGAAATCTGAGCCTATGTGGCTGAAGTAGAAGCTTCATAACTGTGATTCTCACAGTTATGACTATGGAAAAGGTTCACAGAAGGACGACCCAGGCTCTCTGAGTCCCAAGCAGTAGACAGGGAAGGAACGGCCAACAGGATGTGGTTCCCCTTTGACTAAATCCATTCCCAGCTGATATGTCCTGGCACCAAAAATTCTGGCTAACAACTGACAGACAATGAATCAGCAAGTGTTTGTGAAAACAGGAGCATTGTTGAAAAGTGGCCAGACTAAAACATTTCATTCTTACACTAAGTCTGTTATTTGTCTGTTATTTACCGGACAAAATTAACAGAGTTGTCACCCTGCTTTTGAATCAGACACACAATTATCACTGTAAAAATAAAATAACTCAGGTTCATTTTTTTTTTGGATAACTGGTTTTTGTTTTCTTTTTTGAGAAATGTTTTCAGGACTATTGTATCATTGGTCACATAATTGTTGATGCTAATGTTACACAAATCTACATTAATCTGATGGGCTATGCTGTCACCGAATGAATTAATTTATGAACAAATATGTGATAGTCCCTTTCTGCTCCACATCTAATGGTGCCAAACTATTGACCCATTTAAATGATTTGTGCTTTATATATATGGAGCAAGGCATTGAGAGTTTTTCTGACATTCCCCTCTTGATTCTGCACTAATTCTCTAAAAGGAAAATTTCCCCTCCATTTCCAAATGAGGAAAATGAGGCAGGTTGAGGCAGAACCACGTTCCTCCCCACTGCATCAAGGCTGAACAAAATATTTCACCGTAGGAAATAAGTTCCAAAATGTCTAAATCTCCAGGGACAGGTCCTGGTCTTATCACCAGGAGCCCCTCAAACAGACAAAGCTAAACAACTGTAGCCCATATGCAGGGAGCTTAGGTCTGTTCCATAATGGCTTCCTAACTGACGGGCTAGAGTCTGAGAGTTTCCATAGCTCAGGTGAATTGTCTCTACGGGTTTTCCCATCATGATCTTGAACCCCCCCACCCTCTCTTCGATTGGAATTCTGGAGCTCCACCCAGTGCTTGGCTGTGGATCTCTGCATCTGCTCCCACCAATTACTGGATGAAGATTCTGTTATGATTGTCTCTTTAAGAGACAAGTCACGCCCACTCCCCGCAGCCCCTCCCTCCCTCGCCATTTTGGCTTCTCTCTCTGTTCCCTTTCCCTCTACCCTCTCCTTTCTCTCTCTCTCTCTCTCTCTCTCTCTCTCTCTCTCTCTCTCTCTCTCTCTCTCTCCTTTTTCTCCCTCTTTCTCTGTCTCTCTCTTTCCTTTCTCTCCCTCTTTATCTTGTTCCTTTCCCTCTTTCTCTGTCTCTTTCCTTTCTCTCCCTCTTTCTCTCTCTCCTTTCTCTCCCCCTCCCTCTCTCTCTCTCTCTCTCTCTCTCTCTCTCTCTCTCTCTCTCTCTCTCTCTCTCCCTTCTCCCCTTTTTCGTTCTGCTCCATAATTCACCTAATAAATATCCAATTCTATTCTGTACGATGTGTCTGTCCATGTTCCTCCCACCCACCGCCTGTCTACACTGCTCACTGCAGGGAACTTGCACCTTCACTGGGAACTTGCACTTTCCGAGGACTCACTGTCTGTGGGACCAGCCCGATGACACATGGCTGGGGACCAGTCACCTTGGTTTGTCGACTCACCAAAAGCTGCCAGGACCCGCAGCAAATTTCATAACAGATTCTATGATGCCCGTTAAGGTAGTAACCAATCTGATTATAAGGGAAAGCCAGTTTAGGCACCCTCACCACTATTGCTAGGAGTCTTAGCTGGGGTCATTCTTATGGATTCCTGCACATTTCCCAATGCCAGGCTTCTCCCTAACCCCCAAATGGTCCCTTCTACCAAGACACCTCTTTCATTGCTTTCCCTCTCCGTCCCTCCCCCAACTCTTTTTTTTTCTAATGGCTCTCAAGGATGGTTACTGATAAGAGAAGCCTCAATGGAGGCATCAGAAGCAAGAACATTTCGATGTGAGTTGTAGCCAAAGGAAATCAGCAAGTGATAGAAGCAGAAAGCAATTTGTAGTGAACAGGAAAGAACTCTCAGCAGTTGAGTGTGAATAATGAATGACATATGGGGCACGAAATAGCCAGAGTCAGCAATAAAAATTAAATTGTATGTTCGTCTGTTATATAGAAAGCTGTGTGATATAGCAATTAGATTATAACAAGTGATATGTGTACTATTACAGTCTTTTTACCTTCTGTATTCTTCTAAATGAGAAAACTGAAACTCAAAACAGCAAAGTGACTAGTACAAATTTCCATAGTTAATAATTGGCAGAGTTGACATTTAATCTTACATAATTCTTCATTTTTTAAGCTTTAGTGCTTTTATTTCATGTGTATGGACACACATACACACACACACACACACACACACACACACACACCCAGAGAGAGAGAGAGAGAGAGAGAGAGAGAGAGAGAGAGAGACACCCACAGAGAACCTTTAAGGGGTGATTAAGCTTTGAGAAAACTAAGGACTTTCATGAAATCATGAGCTCTGTCTAGTCTGGCCTGTATCATTCTGGCATGCAATGTTTCAGCAGAAAGGCATTCTCTCTATATGGTGATCTCTTAATGGGCAACTTTCTAGCCTCCAGACTTGTGAGTGAAGGTATTTCTATTCTTAAAAAATTATTCCCTTGGTGGTATTGTATTATAATAGTACCAATGGAATATGATAGCAATTTGTATGTATCATGATGCAGCATATTTTTAAAATGTGGGAAACAGGCCCACCCACATCAGTAGAACTAAGAACTAAGTGCCAGTCAGTGGTGGCTCAAGCCTTTAACCCAAGCACTTCAGAGGCAGAGGCAGGTGTAGCTCTGTGTGAGAGGCCTGTCTGGTCCACAGAGTGAGTTCCAGGACAGTGGGACTGTTACACAGAGAAACTCTGTCTCACATAAAAAACAAAACAAACAAACAAACAAAAACCCACCCAACTAAGAAGTAAAATCTCACCTGAGAACATGCCTTGGCAATTTGTTATAGGAAAGCCTTGCCCTGGAAAGATAAGCACAGAACCAGTAAATAGCTTTAAAATTTGTTTCAGGAAATTCTGTGAAGTCAGTTTATCTGAGACAGCAGTCTACCTTCCTGGGCAACCATTCACCATTCATTTGTTAAACAGTTCACTTAACAATGCCTGCTTCAAAGCCTGCCTCTTCTAGCCCTAGGCCATTCATTGCTGTAGGAATCAGGCCTTCACAGGGAAAACCACACCTTAAAGCAGACCTTTTTTCTGTTTGGACCCCTGCCACTGGTGTACCAATTATCCTGTTAGTGCTTAGCTCACTCACTGGACTTCAACCACACTGACACCCTTGAAGTTTCTCAGTTAATCCTATCTAGGCTTTAAAGTTGTTCATGCACAGTTATTGAGATTTTGTTTAAATGTCTCATTATTATAGTGATTATGCTGTATGTATATTTAGCCCACTCAGTCCTGCTTATCAGTAATTTGCTTTCCTCCATTGCCCTTTTCATAACCGAACATATTATAAACATTTGTGGTTGCATGATGTGCATTTATCTGTCTTCCACCAGAATGTAACTGTTATTCCTTATGCTCTGGTCCCTTTACGGGCTAACCACGCCCACTCCCAGCCACTTCTGACCTCCCTCGTCGCGATCTTAACTCTTTCTCTTCTGTCCCCCGTCTCTTGGTGTGTGCATATGTGTCTCCTCTGTCTCTATGTTTTTATGTCTTTATGTTCCTCTATTTCTGTCTCTCTGTCTCTCTGTCTTTTCTTTAAGTAATAAATGTTTAGCTTTATATATAGCCTTATGTCCATTTACTCCGCCGTCCACCGCATCCACCCACAGGGACCCACAGCCATCCTTGTCAGACTAGCGACTGCTCTGCGAGCCTGCCAGGAAACACGCCCGCCTTTTAAAGAACAAAAGTAACAATCATTTGAGTTGAAAGATTGTTATCATATGCCTCCTGACTGAGAAGTACCTGAAATGAGATAGGAACCCAATAAATATATGTGGAATAGTAGAGTCAAAGAAATGACGAGTAAGGGTAGTGTGGGACTTGACCCTGGAAACGGCAATTTCTGTGGGCTGGGTTGCCTTGTGTTTGGTTTCATTATATACCACACTTGTGGAAAGCAGCAACTTCCAAAACTGACCATGTCCCTTCCTTGCTTAAAACCCTGTACAATTTTCCTAGTAGTGAGGAAGAAAACTGAGTGTATGGCCAAATACATTCTGATGCCTGTTTCTGGAAACAAAGCTTTATTGGACCCAGGCCATGCTCATTCACCAATATACTGTAGTTGAGTAAAGTTGCAACAGAGAACAAATGCTTCACAGAGTCTAAAATACTAACAAAAGCTTTCCCATTGACTCTAGATATTGGCTAAGTAAGTGTTCTTCAGAACTGTCTCATACCTCGGAAGACCTAATAGGTATGACAGAAGAACATATTCTAAAGAGACACTTGTATCTCTCAATATGACTATCAGATTATAGGACAATTTGACCCCAAAGAAATGGGAATTTCCCCAGGAATCTCATGCTGGTAAAAGTAAAGTATGCCAACCAGATGAGGAAGAAGGTTTTACACCATTTTTAAAACTTGATTGATTATCTTATAGGATGAGACTGAAGCCTAGACAATGAAGAGAGATAGGACCATACCCTGAATGTAGACTATTTAGACTTGTACATCCTTGGTTCTATATTGAAATTTTAAGCTCACTTCATGACCCTAAAGATGAATTCTCATGTATTCTCAGATCTCTTTGTTCTACTTCTCATTGTAGTCATGGTGAAGAAATACTTCTTTTCTGTCATCCATTTTTAATTTGGCTTTTTTAATTGACTTATTGAGCATGAGTAGCTGGATTTGACTCGTGGCACCAGTTGTGAATCCCAAGTTCCATAGCAAAATAGCACTGTAAGATTTGAATGAGTTTAGAATTATGCAGCTGGAGACAAGACTTAGTGGTTAAGAGAATTGATTGCTCTTCCAGAAGACCCATGTTCAGTTCCCAGCACCCACATTGAAGTCAACAACCATCTGTAATTCCATAGGATCTGATGCTCTTCTCTGGCTTTTTGGGATACTTCTACACATGTACAGAAGTGTGCTGGGGTCATAGAGATAGAAAATGAAATAGAAAGGGAGAGATGATGTCACTACATATCTAGGTTGACCTCAAACTCACTGTGCAGCCCAACTTGGCCTTAAGTTCATGGTCTTCCTGCCTCAATTGCCTGAGTGTTTGGGTTATAGGCTGTGCTCCATCATTAGAATGGAAGTTAAATTTCAACATGAACTATAGAGAGGCTATTCAAAACACAGTAATTATTTCAAAGTACAAGAACTCGGCTCCAATAGTAATATTTTTCGGGCACAGGTATGGAGTCCTTTTCATGAGTTATCAAATTTATTTTCGTGCCATCCTTATATGACAAACAGTGTGTTCCAAGTTTAAGATGTGAAAACTGAGGATCCAAGAATTAATGATTGTCTCAGTCCAGATCTTGCTCTTGAGACAAAATATCCTTATTAAAATCCAGAGCCGACTGCTGCTCAGGCTAAAATAATTTCTGTAGCCCTCCCATCTCCCTACACTCATGGACACTTGTGGGTGTTCTGTTTGTGATTCTCTAGGTAAGAAACTTCTAGCTGCCTGATTTATCACTTGGGGAAGTGAGTTTGTAGGCTCAGACACACTGCCAATTCCCTATTCCCTCTCCTACTACCTGCTGAGGAAACCCAGGTCCTACCTGCAGGGTCCTGTTACAAAGACTTCTCCCTTCCTCAAAGACCTATGAAAAAGGATACCTTACTACTTTCTGGTGGTCCTAGTTCTCCTTCAGAGCCCTGCTAGGCTACTATCTGACTGTCTGCTCATGGCAGACCTTTCTAATACACTTTTTACCTGCAAAGATCAACATAGTAAAAATGGCAAACCTACCAAAAGCAATCTATAGATTCAATGCAATATCCATCAAAATCCCAACACAATTCTTCACATACCTTGAGAAAAAAATAATAAACTTAATATGGAAAAACAAAAAATACAGGATAGCCAAAATAATCCTGTACAATAAAGGAACTGCTGGAGGCATTACCATCCCTGACATCAAACTCTCTTACAGAGTTACAGTAATGAAAACAGCTTGGTATTTTCATATAAACAGAGATACTGACCAATGGAATCAAATTGAAGACCTGTATATTAATCCACACACCTATGAACACCTGATTTTTGACAAAGAAACTAGAATTATACAATGGAAAAAAGAAAGCATCTTCATCAAATGGTGCTGGCACAACTGGATGTCAACCGGTAGAAGAATGAAAATGAATCCATAGTTATCGCCATGCACAAAACTCAAGTCCAAATAGATTAAAGACCTCAATATAAATCTGACCACACTGAACCTGATAGAAGAGAAAGTGGGAAGTAGTCTGCAGCACAGGAGACAACTTTCTAAATATAACCCCAGTAGCACAGACACTAAGAGCAACAATAAATAAATGGGACCTCCTGAAACTGAGAAGCTTCTATAAAGCAAAGGACACAGTCAATAAGACAAAAAGGCAGCCTACTGAATGGGAAAAGATCTTCACCAACCCCATATCAGATGAAGGATTGACCTTCAAAATATATAAAGAACTCAAGAAATTAGACATTAAAATTCTAAATAACCCAATTAAAAAGTGGTGTACTGAACTAAACAGAGAATGCTCAACAGAAGAATTTCAAATGACTAAAAGATTCTTAAGGACATGTTCTTCTTCCTTAGCTATCAAGGAAATGCAAATCAAAACAACTCTGAGATACCATCTTACACCCATCAGAATGTGAACATTTTGAATTTTGCATAGAAATGATGGAATTAGAAAACACTATCTTGAGTGAGGTAACCCAGACCCCCAAAAATGAATATGGTATGTACTCACTCATAAGTGAATACTAACCATAAACAAAGAATATTGAGCCTATAGTTCATGATCCTAGAGAAGCTAAGTAATAAGGTAAACCCAAAGAAAAACATATATAGACCCACCTGGGAATTGGAAACAGATAAGATTGCCTGACAAAATTGGGAGCATAGTAGCGAGGGGTAGAAGGAAGGGGAGAAGGAGATGGTTGAAGGGAACTTGAGGGAATGGGATAGTCAAAATTGAGGAAGGACAGATATGAGAGCAAGGAAATAGATATCTTGATTGAGGGAGCCATTATGGAGTTAGCAAGAAACATGGCTCTAGAAAATTTCCCAGTAATCCGCAAGGATCACCCCAGCTAAGACCCTAAGCAACAGAAGAGAGGGTGCTTGAACTGGCCTTTCCTTGTAGTTAGACTGATGATTATCTTAAATATAACCATACATCATTTGTTCAACAACAGATGAAAACAGAGGCAAAGAACCATATGAGAGCACTGGACTGAGCTCCCAAGGTCAAGTTGAAGAGTAGAAGGCGTGAGAATATGAGTAAGGAGGTCAAGACCATGAGGGGTTAATCCAGTGAGACAGTTTGCCTGAACTAATGGGAGTTCACCAACTCCAACTGGACTCAGAGTGAATGAACATGGGAACAATCTAGTCCCTCTGAATGTGGTTGACAGTTGGGGTGGACTGAGGGGCCACTGATAGTGGCATTGGGATTTGTCTCTACTGCATGTACTGGATTTTTTGGATTCTATTCTTTTTGGATGTATACTTTGCTCAACCTAGATATAGTAGGGAGGGTCTTGGACTTGCCACAGGTCAGGGTGCCTTGTCCTCTCTTAGGATTTGAGGGGGAGGGATGGGAGGCTGTGTAGTATGTGGAGGGAGTGGAAGAAGGGGAGGGAGTGGGAATTTAGACTGGTATTTTCTAAATAATAAAATGGTATTTAAAAAAGAAGATGAAAAATCATCTAACTGTGTCCCTTGAGCTCCACACCCAAGATATTCTAATCCTGGATCAGATAACTTTAAGATAATGTAAAATGATTTTACACAGTTCTTATGGCTGAATGCTAGAAGGTGTAGTGTCAGGTGAGGACTGCTCCATGCTTGTAAGATGGCACTTTGTGGCTGAAAGGGCAAAGTTACCTAGATGCTTCCTTCCAACCACCCATAAAGGCATAACTCTTCTGAACAAATCACTTCCTATAAGGTCTCAGATTTTAGTTCCTGGGGTTGGAGATAAAGTGTCAACATGAACTTGGGGGAAGGGGGTAAATATTCAGATAATGGCCTTGTTCAAGGACACATAGCTAGAATGTGTTAGAGCTAGGATGAAATTCTAAGTCTTTCCCCCACAGGGTCCACATTCTTTCTGGCTATAGAATACTGCACCCTAGAAAACAAAACAAAAAGCATGCTTCTGATTGTTCCAAGAAGGGAGTCTGGGATGATATGAAGTGCCTCAGTATGGGGTGGGGGTAGAAATGCAGACTATCATTTATAATAGAAGGAAGAAATGAGAAGATCCTGCAGAAATCAGCTGGGTTTTCCTAATAACAAGATGAGGAAGCTGGGGCCCTGAGCTTGAAGGCACTTCACTGAGGTCGCATACTTTCTAAGGAAAACCCTCAAATGAAGGTCGGCTGGGATGCAGTAACATCACTAGGCCCAGGATGCCCGGCCTTTGAAATAACTAGAGGTACATACTCTTGCTACAGATGGTCAACAAGTACCAATCCAGAGCTGAGCTGATGGGTTTTTATCTCTAAAGGCATGACATTCTGAACACTGCATTTTCAGGACCATTGGAAAGTCATCTCACCAAGGGGCTTTAAATATGAATGTAGGAACACAAGAAGACTGAGACCAATCACATACCTTAAATTTAGTATAATGGTCCCAAGGGAAGACTTTGCTGTCCTGTGAAGCACACACGTGTGTTTGTGTGTGTGTGTGTGTGTGTGTGTGTGTGTGTGTGTGTGTGTGAAGGAAGGAGGGGGAAAGAAGCACTGTGTGAGGGATAAATGACTATGATTCATTGTTAAATAAAACATTCTGAATATAGAGGTCTACCTGCTGAACCAGAGAAGATGACAGCGTGAGTAACCATTAACTGAAGGATTAGTACAGACAAGAAAGCAGGCATACTGCACAGATTTTCTGACTTGACAGCTCTGCCAGGCATATGCACAGTAATGGAGAAGCATGATACAATTTCACAGAGGACTTAAAGTAATTTCATGGAGAATTTAAAGTGGATATTTGTTGCACTTACATAGGAGATGATTGTGAGCTAGAAAAATGGCTTAGTAGTTAAGAGTACTGGCTGCTCTGGCAGAGGACTTGGGTTCAGTTCTCACACCTCACATCAAGTGGCTCAAACCTGTTTATAGATTCAGTGCCCTCTTCTAGCACTAGGCACACATGCACACACATGGTACACAGATATAGATGTACATACAAAGAAAACAGTTGCACACATAAAATTAACTTAAATTTAAAAATTGAAAGCATTGCAATTCCATGGATTTCAAAAAAGTTATAATCATGAAAATAGGAAAAATATTTTTCTTGCTTAAATATCTCGATGTTTGCATATTCAATTGAGAAAAAGATTTCAACATTTGCATTACCTTAAATTAAACTATGCATTTATTTATTACTTATTACTTTTTGAAAATGACAGGTAATTGTATAATTTATGTCTCAAATTGGATAGCATCTCCATCAGATATGTGTTTAGGGATTTTATTTTTTTACAAAAGCAAAGACAAAGGAAGAACAAAAGCAAAATTCAAGAAAAATTAATAATTTACCATGAGTCACCTGAATTGCTTCTGCATAAATAAATGAGTATTTTTCAAGACCCTCAGCAATTCTTGCCCCTGTTGCTTTTTACAAAGTGACAGAACAAGAAAGTCCCCTCAGCATCTTATATCTGACCAACTGTTCTTCAGAAATGCAAGAAAAAGAAAGAAAGAAAAGAACCACAAACAAACATGACACAGCATCTAATTATTTAGTACAAGCTGTCCTTCAACTTTCTGTAAAGCTTGCCTTAATCTCAAAGTAATCCTCCCACTTCAGCCCCTTGAGTGCTGAAATTACATGTGTGAGCTAGCACATCAGGCTTAGGGGTTCCTTTCCTAATGAAACCTGGGAAAAGGCACTGCAGAACAACCACAATCTTCAAGAGTATCATGACTTGGAGTCTGAACTTCTAAAAAGATGGATAGATACCAACCTAGGTAGAAATTTCTCCAGACATTGCAAAGTAATTGATAATAAGTATATGCCAGGAAATAAGCACTAATTAACACCGACAACTCTAAGACAGTAAGTACTTTGCTCAAGATCACATAGCTAATACTTATCAGAATTAGAGTTGGAATGTTACAATTTCAAAAGAATAAGATTCTCTTCAAAACCTGTGGTACTCAAGAATCCCTTGTTTAATAAAGCAGCTCTGACCCACATATATTCTCCTATCTCTGTTTCCCCAGAGATTCCCTCATTTTTGTCCCTAGTTCTGCAAGAGAACACCAATTGCAACCTCCCTTCCTCCTTGCACATAGCTCCTGTGAATTTTACAGACCATCCCTTCCTAAACCTTCCTTCTCCTACTCAACTTCACCCCCCAACTCCAGCATCAGCTGGCATGCCCTATTAGTACACCAGCTGAGGCCACTAAAGCAGGTAACACACAGCCTCACACTCTCTGAAAATTTAAAGGAAACAGAAACTAAGGAAAAGAATAATCAACCAACAAGGGAAAAACTAGAAATCAACATTTATGCCTACAATCATCCCAAACCCAGATGCCTAGACACAAGCATAAGAACACAATTAACAGCCAGGGCAATATGTAACACTAGAGCCCAGCTATCTTACATCAGCAAACCCTGAATATTCCAACACTTCTGAAGCATAAGAAAAAGACTTTAAAGCCAACTATAAGAAGATGACAGAGATCTATGAAGAGGAAATGAAAGTTAATCTCTTATAAAAATTCCAGGAAATCACAGGCAACTGAAAAAAATGAATAAATCTTTTAAAGAAAGCAAGGAAAATACAAATGGTTGAAGGAAACAAACAAAACTCTTCAAGATCTGAAAATAGAAATAGAAGCAATAAAGAAAACACAAAGCTGAGGACATTCTAAAATTAAAAATGTTAGGAATTCAAACAGGAACAAAAAAGGCAAGTTTCACCAACAGAACACAAAAGGTAGAAGACAGAATCTCAGATATTAAAGATATGAAAGAAGAAATGGACACAGAGGTCAAAGAAAATGTTA
This sequence comes from Myodes glareolus, assembly GCF_982192425.1. Taxonomy (NCBI): domain Eukaryota; kingdom Metazoa; phylum Chordata; class Mammalia; order Rodentia; family Cricetidae; genus Myodes; species Myodes glareolus. Next base: position 139,350,837 of record NC_142053.1, read on the forward strand.
AATATGAAAATTCCTGACACAAAACATCTAGGAAAACAGGGATATACTATGAAAAGACTAAACCTAAAAAATCATAGGAGTAGAGGAAGAAGTAAAATATTCATGTTGTGTTAAGAAGAAGTCATTGCCAGCTGCTGGGAGAGTGAGGGTTAGTTTGTATTAAATATCTGACCCCGTGGTATGTCTGCCATGCTCGATTGGGTGGCCTTGCACCTAAGAGTATATGGGCAACATATATTGGACTTGATGGGTTAACAAAAACAATGAGGGTATAAAGTATTTGGGTAGGAAAGGGAGGAGATCTTGGGGAATTTGGAGAAAGGAGAGTGATTATGATCAAAATACATCATAAAAATGTAGAATTATTATAACTAGTTTTTAAAAGAAAAGATTTGTTTATCTCATGGCTTGAAAATATATTCTAAAAGTGTCTTCTACAAAAGTATTCCTCAGAATGGAATTTTCTAAAAAATTTTCTGAGAAAATTGAATGTTCCTAATGCCAAAATATCACATATCCAACAAAAACAGATGAAGGTTATTATATTTTTTCAAATTCAAAAATGTTCCAAACTTTTAGAGTTTCTAAAACACAAAATCTAAAAAATTCCTTGCGTTGATTAAATTTTTCAGTTTGTTTTTCCAATTTTGACTATCAATGACTACAATACAGCATATAGAATAACATGAACAACAAATCTTGCAGTACACTCAAATATGAAGTCAATTTATGTCAAATGTTGTTGCATGGAGATTGAAATTTAATCAGCAGAAGTCTTACCAGTGTATCTATGGGCATTCAGTTTAATTGCTATCAGCCATCTACCCAGTCTTCAACGCATAGTTCCCTGCTAGCTCTGTGGAGACCAATACTTGGTGGACATAAGAGGTGAGACAACAGTGGCCCTGAGACCCCGGGACCCCCATTCCCTAAAACCACAACATAGGAGAAATGCCAGGTGCCCCCCTCCCCAGGTGCTTTCAGCATTCCTAGCAGCCAGTAGGAAGCTTGTCTGATAGACAGCCATCTACCCTGCCCCCAGTGCTAGCTCCCTGGAGACCAATTCTTGCAGACATAAGAGTTGAATGAAGGAAGAGATAGAAAGGCGCCAATGCAAGAACTCCTCCAAAATCCTAAAAAGCAACATGGTATCAACAGAACCCAGCAGACACACAACAGGAAGACTTGATCATCCTAATCCAGAAAATATAGAAGAAAACAACTTTAAATGTTACTTAATGAAAATGATGGAGATCTTTAAAGAGGAAATGAAAAACTCCCTTAAAGAAATGGAGGAGAAGATCAACAAAAATCTGGAAAAAATTAATAAATCCCTCAAAGAAATCCAAGAAACCCAAGGAAAAGCAATCAAACAGGTAAAGAAAACAGTTCAAGACTTGAAGACCAAAATGGAGGTAATAAAGAAAACACAAACTGAGGGAACCCTGGAAATGGAAAATCTGGGTAAATGAACAGGGACTACAGAGACAAGTACAACCAACAGAATACAAGAGATAGAAGAAAGAATCTCAGGTGCTGAAGACTCTATTGAGGAAATAGACTCATTGGTCAAAGAAAGCAGTAAACCCAACAAATTCTTAACACAAAACATTCAGGATATTTGGGACACCAAGAAAAGACCAAACTTGAGAATAATAGGAGTAGAAGGAGAAGAATTCCAGCTCAAAGGCACAGAAAATATATTCAACAAAATTACAGAAGAAAACTTTCCCAACCTAAAGAAGGATATACCTATGAAGGTACAAGAAGCTTACAGAACACTAAATAGACTGAATAAAAAAAATCTCCTCAACATATAATAATAAAAACACATAACGTACAGAACAAAGAAAGAATATTAAGAGCTGCAAAAGTAAAAGGTCAAGTAACATATAAAGGTAAACCTATCAGAATTACACCTGACTTCTCAATGAAAATCATGAAAGCCAGATGGTCCTGGATAGATGTGCTGCAGATACTAAGAGACCACAGATACAAGCCCAGACTACTGTACCCACCAAAGCTTTCATTTACCATTGATGGTGAAAACAAGATATTCAATGACAAAAACAGATTTAAACAATATGTATTCACAAACCCAGCCTTACAGAAAGTACTAAAAGGAAAACCTCAACACAAGGAAGCTAACTACACCCACAATAATACAGGCATCTGATACCCCCCAACCCACATAACCCAAAGAAAAGAAACACACAAACACTACTACTGAAACATAACCGGAGCTAAGGACCACTGGTCATCAATATCACTTAATATCAATGGTCTCAATTCACTTATAAAAAGACACAGGCTAAGAGAATGGATACGTAAACAGAATCCAGCAGTTTGCTGTTTACAAGAAATACATCGCAACCTCAAAGACAGACACTACTTCAGAGTAAAGGATTGGGAAAAGGTTCTCCAATCAAACAGACCTAAATAAACAAGCAGGTATGGCTATTCTAATATCTAACAAAATTGATTTCAAACTAAAATCAATCAGAAGAGATGGAGAAGGAATTTTATATTCATAACAGGAACAATTCATCAAGATGAGGTCTCAATCCTGAATATCTATGCCCCTAATTCAAGAGTACCCATGAAACATTACTGAAACTTGAATCACACATCAAACCCCACACACTAATAGGAAATTTCAACACTCCTCTCTCGACTATGGACAGGTCAAACAGACAGAAACTTAACAGAGAAATAAGAGAAATAACAGATTAATGAATCAAATGGACTTTACAGACATCTGTAGAACATTCCACCCAAGCAAAAAAGAATATACCTTCTTCTCAGTACCTCATGGAACGTTCTCTAAACTTGATCACATTCATGGTAGTAAAGCAAACACCCACAGATTTAAAAATAATTGGAGTAATCCACTGTGTCTTATCAGATCACCATGGAGTAAAGTTAGCATTCAATAACAATACTACTCCCAGAAAACCTACAAACTCATGGAAACTGAACAGTCAATTACTGAACTACTCCCAGGTCAAGGAAGAAATAAGAAAAGAAATGGATTAAAGATCTCAATATAAATCTGACCACACTGAACCTGATAGAGGAGAAAGTGGGAAGTAACCTTTAATGAATGGGCACAGGAGACCACTTCCTAAATATAATTCCAGTAGCACAGACACTAAGAGCAACAATAAATAAATGGGACCTCTTGAAATTGAGGAGCATCTGTAAAGCAAAGGACACAGTCAATAAGATAAAAAGGCATCCTACTGAATGGAAAAAATCTTCACTAATCCCACATCAGACGAAGAAGTGATCTCGAAAATATAAAAAGAACTTAAGAAATTTGACATTAAAATGCTGAATAACCCAATTAAAAAGTGGTGTACTGAAATAAACAGATAATTCCCAACAAAATAATTTCAAATGGCTAAAAGATTCTTAAGGACATGTTCTTTTTTCTTAGCTATCAGGGAAATGCAAATTAAAACATCTTTGAGATACCATCTTACACCTGTCAGAATGGCTAAGATCAAAAACACTAAGGATAGCTTATGCTGGAGAGAATGTGGAACAAGGGGAACACTCATCCATTGTTTGTAGGAATGCAAACTTGTGCAACCACTTTGGAAATAAGTGTGGCGGTTTCTCAGAAAACTGAGAATCAACCTACCTCAGGATCAGCAATTCCACTCTTCAGAATATACCCAAAAGATGCTCGATCATACTACAAGAGCATTTGTACAGCTATGTTAATAGTAGCATTATTTGTAATAGCTAGAAACTGGAAACAAACTAGATGACCCTCAAATGAACAATGGATAAAAAAGTGTGGCATATCTACACATTAGAGTACCACTCAGCAGTAAAAAATAATAACATCTTTAATTTTGCACGCAAATGGATGGAATTAGGAAACATTATCCTGAGTGAGATAATAACCAAGACCCAATAAAACGTATATGTTATGTACTCACTCATAAGTGGATACTAGTCATAAACAAAGGGCAACGAGTCTATACTTCAGGATCCTAGAGAAACTAAGTAATAAGGTGAACCCAAAGAAAAACATATATAGACCCACCTAAAAATTAGAATCAAACAAAAATTTGGGAGCACGTGGACAGAGAGTAGAAGGAATGGGAGAAGGGAGATTGAGGAGAACCTGAGGGAATGGAATAGTCAAGATGGAGGAAGGACAGATATGAGAGCAAGGAAAGTAATATCTTGATTGAGTGAGCCATTGTGGAGTTAGCAAGAAACCTGGCTCTAGAAAAATGCCCAAGAACCCACAGGGATGACCCCAGCTAAGACCCTAAGCAATGGAGGAGAGGGTGTCTGAAATGACCTTACCCTGTAGTCAGACTGATGATTTTCTTAAACATCACCATGGAACCTTCATCCAACAACAGATGGGAACAGAGACAATAACCCACATCGGAGCACTGGACTGAGCTCCAAGGATCCAGTTGAAGAGTGGAAGGAGTGAGAGTATGAGCAAGGAATTCAAGACCACGAGGAGGTCATCCACTGAGACAGTTTGCTTGAGCTAATGGGAGCTCACCAACTCCAACTGGACTAGGAGTGAATGAACATGGGGACAACCAGGCCCCTCTGAAGCGGGTTGACAGCTGGAGCCGACTGAGGGGCCACTGATAGTGACACTGGGATGTTTCTCTACTGCAGATACCGACTTCATGAGATCCTAATCTCTTTGGATGTAAACCTTGCTCAACCTAGATGTAGTAGGGAGGGCCTTGGACTTTCCACAGGGCGGGGTACATGGCACTCCTTTAGGGTTGGAGGGGTGGGGGGGACAGTCTTTGAAGGAAGAGGGAGGGGACTGAGAGGAGGGAACTTAGTGGGAATTTGGATAGGTATTTTCTTTAAGTAATAATAAAAAGAAAGAAAGAAAAAATTAAACTAAAACTAAAAAAGAAAAAAACAAGAATTGCCCTAATTTGTTGGTGTTTTCTCCCCATTTACAAGACCATCAAACTAATTTATAGAATTTTACAAGCAAGATTCAACTGTGTCCTCTCTGTAAGAAATATACTTTCCCTCATAAACACACACACACTGAAAGAGAAAGGACAGCAAATCATATGCAAGTAAATGCAGTCCCCAAACCAGCACAGTAGCTATACTTATATCTAACCAAGTAGAGTTCAACTCAAAACTAATTATAAGATCCAGGCATGATGGAGCATGACTTCATTGCAAGTATTTGGGAGGCAGAAACAAGCACATCTCTGTGAGTGCAGGGCCAATCTGGAACGTGTAGCAAGTTCCAAGTGAGACCCTGTCTCCAAAACAATTAGTTATAGGATATAAAGATAACCTTATATTAATAAAGGGAACATTCCATCAAGAAAATGTAAAGATTACACTAGTGAGATGTCTTAGCAGGTAAAGGACTTGCCACCAAGCCTGATGACCTGAATTGAAGGTGAATCCAACATAGTAGAAGGAGGAAACAGACACACTGAAATTTTGCTTTGAACTCCACATGGATGTTGTGGCATGTTTGTGCCTATGTACACATGTACATGTATTTCAATAATAAATAAATATAAAAGAAGAAAAACCAGTGTATCAATGAATTCACTTTAGCAGAACAGTGTTTTATCTTTTAAGTCAACTCATAAAGGGAGAAGAAAAGAAATAAAGTTAGTGTAGGTTTTCTTTTTCATTTCTTTTTTTCCTCTGACTCTAGCTGGAAGCAGAATATTTTATGTATTGGCTCAGAGAATGAATTTCATTTCCACCCTCTCAGCAGCAGCCAGTTGGAGCCTGATTTGAAGCTGATTATTTTCAAGCAGTTACTAGTACACATGCATTTATTAATGGACAGGCGCTGAGTCCCACTTCTCCTTCAATACTAATCTAGTTATAAAATGTGATTTTCAGCACCTCTGAATAGACATGCATTGAGAAGAAATAGAATTTGTTTATTTCAGTACCTATCCAACTTTTTCTTTTAGCTCAACTTTATATTTCTTCCAAGTTAGAGGAATTTTGAAAACAGGAAACCTGGGCTCTTCATGTTTCTTCTTTGTCTTTTGGTGTTTGTGAGCCACATTGGAGCTGGAACCCAAGGTCTTACACATGCAACCTCCTACCAAACTGTACTCTCTAGCCCTTCAGGTTTCTGCCTGAGTGGAAGGAGTGGCTTTCTAACGTATTGGCTGAACTCCTGACCAAAACTGTTCAGCTATCCAGGAGCAAATTCTTCAGCAAAGAGTATGAGATTATTGAAAGAAAGATTTGGGGGAGGTAGAGAAGGCAGGGAATGTAGGACAGAGAAGAAAGGAAAAGAAAGTAAGCAAAGGTGATATTTTAGATCAATTCTTCACTATATCTCGATCTTAAATAAAGTCTCAAGTGATCATGGATTAACCATCACCTAGGTGTAGAACAGGCATGCCAATTGATAGGTATTTCTGTTTGATCTTGTAGCAAAGTAGACCTAAGTGCAGGGATCCAACAAGAATGACAGGTATGTTCTTTTAAAAGAAAAAAAAGAAGAAACTGGTAACCATGGCATCATTATGTCAAGCATATTCTTAAAGAATTTCTGTGGGATGGAACAACAGCTTTCTGATTTAGCTTCTCTCCATACTTAAATGGTTTTTGTTAGTCTTCTGAACTGTAGCCCCAATGCTTAGCATAGACTCATGAGTCACCAAACTCAGGCTGGTCTCTGGTATCCTCAGTCACCACTAACATGACTTAGAGAATTCAACAGACATCAGTTCTGTTTCCTTCTTTAATTTGAAATCTGATAGACTTGTGACACAGGCTTGGTTGAAGACTAGAAATTATCTCTGATAATATTGCAAAGCTAAAATTGTCAAAATTCATTATTTTAGATACATAATGTTTTAAACATTAGGAATAATTTTAAAGCTACTTATTAAGCTTTTAATTATGCATGCAGAAATTTCAATTAATAATACCATATATCTACATATCTCCCCACCACTGTAACAGCTGCTCTTTTCAAATTGGAATTTATATATTTCAAAAGGCCCAGTCATTGTCTTGAAAACAAGTTCTCTATGTTATGCTTCCATTTGTTGCAGCTTCTTGATAGGAACCATCTCTCGCTGAGAATGGAAGCTGAGTATACATCTCTCTTCAAAGCCATAGCCAGTTGGCTTCAGGATGAGGCCAACAGAATCCAAAATATAGAGTTGCACTCCTCATAACCTATGCAACTCCATGTGCAAAATCTCTTCCCCCAATTAATCCTAATGTTTCTGTGGCTGCAGAAAGGCAAGTCAACTATCTTTTAAGTTTGTGTCTAACTACATATTATTTCACTCTTTTATTTATAGTGTTTTCATTTTAATCCTCATGGATCAGTAACTGAATCTGGTGGGTTGGAGATTCTAGAGTCAAGACTCTGGTAAGGGACCCTTGGATTCTGTGAGTCTCACTTATTAGTTCATTCTTGCCCCACTATGAAGAAAATATACATTTCTTCTTCCACACCAACCTTTGTCACGGGCTACTAGAATCGGGAAGAATATTCCAAATAGTTTATAAATACCATAACAAATTAACACAGGGTCCAAGTAAAATGGCCTGAATTTGACAAATGTATATATTTTCTGTACTTTTGAAAAAGAGACAATAAAGAAAACACAAGCCAAGGGAATTATGGAAACAGAAATATAGAGAAAATGATCAGGAACCACAAATGCAAACACAAACAGCAGAATATATGAGATAGAAGAGAGAATTTTAAGTGCTGAAGATAAAATAAAGGAAATAGACTCAGCAGTCAAAGAAAACATTAAATCTAACAAAAGCTTAACACAAAATATCCAGGAAATATGGGACACCATGAAAAAAACCAAACCTAAGAATAATAGGAATAGAAGAAGGAGAAGAAATCCATATATCCCATTCCAGAATTCCCTTGGATTGTGTTTTATTTAATGTTTCTATTTTATTTTAACTTTCTAAACCTAAAGAAAGATATGCATATGAAGATATAAGAAATAAACCAAAGAGACTGGATCAAAAATATGTTCCCTCACTACATATTAATTAAAACACTAAACATACAAAATAAAGAAAGAATATAAAGATCTGCAAAGGAACAAGGCCAAGTAACATATAAAGGCAGACCTATCAGAATTACACCTGTTTTCTCAATGGAAATAATGAAATCCAGAAGGTCCTAGACAGATATGCTGCAGACACTAAGACACTACAATTGCCAGCCAAGACTGCTATATCCAGCAAAACTTTCAATCACAATAGATGGAGAAAACAAGATATTCCACGATACAACCAGATTTAACCAATACCTAGTCACAAACACAGCTCTATACAAAGTACTAGAAGGAAAATGCCAACCCAAGCAAGTTAACTACATCCACAAAAACACAGACAATAGTTAATCTCACAGCAGCAAATTCCAAAGAAGGGAAAAAAACACACAATGACATCACCATCAACAAAAACTAAAATAACAGGAATTAGAAATTATTGGTCATTAATATTCCTTAATATAAATTAACTCAACTAATCTATAAAAAGAAACAGGCTAACAGATTGGATACAACACCAGAATCTATCCTGCTGCATACAAGAAACATACCTCAACCTTAAACACAGACATTGCCTCAGAGTGAAGGATTGGGAAAAATTTTCCAAACAAATAGACCTAAGAAACAAGTTGGTATCACTATCTTAATATCTAACAAAACAGACTTCAAACTAAAATCAGTCAAAAGAGACAAAGAAGGACATTTCATATTAGTCACAGGAAAGATCCATCAAGAGGATATCTCAATTCTGAGCATCTATGCCTCCAGAACAAGGATACCCTCACATGTAAAAGAGACATTACTAAAGCTTAAATGACACATTGAATCACACACACTAGTATTGGGAGACTTTGACACCACACTCTCACCATTGAACAGGTCTGTCAGACAGAATCTTAACAGAGAAATAAAGAAACTCACAGATGTTATGACTCAAATAGACTTAACAGACATCTATAGAACATTTCATCCAAACCTAAAAGAATATACATTCTTCTCAGCACCTCATGTAACTTTCTCAAAAATTGACCACATGCTAGGTAACAAAGCAAACCTTAACAGATAAAAAAAAATAACCATTTTTATCTTATTGGATAACCATGGCTTAAAATTAGAATTCAACAACACTAATTTCAGAATGCCCATAAACACATGGAAATTAAACAATGCTCATCTAAATGACCAATGAGTCAGGGTAGAAATAAAGGAAGAAATTAAAGACTTCCTAAAATTTATTGAAATTGACCACACAACATACCCAAATTTATGGTAAACAATGAAAGCAGTGATAAGAGGAAAGTTCATAGCACTAAATGCCTACATAAAAAAGCTGAAATAATCACACACTAGTGAGTTAACAGAACACCTTAAAACTGTAGAACATAAAGAACCTAACTCATCAAGGAGGACTAGAAGGCAGGACATAACCAAATTGAGAGCTGAAATCAACAAAATAGAAACAAAGAAAATAATACAAAGAATCAATGAGACCAAGAGTTGGATTTTCTAGAAAATCAACAAAATAGACAAACCTTTATCCAAACTAACAAAAGGTCAGAGAGAGACTATCCAAATTTACAAAATCAAAAATGAAACAGGGGACATAGCAACAGACAGAGGAAATCTGGAGAATCATCATGTTATACTTCAAAAACTATACTCCACAAAACTGGAAAACCTAAAGGAAATTGAGAGTTTTCTGGATAAATATCACTTACCAAAATTAAATCGAGACCAGACAAGAAAATTAAATAGACTGATAAGCACTAAAGAAATAAGAAGTCATCAAATTTTCCAACCCAAAAAAGTACAGGATTAGATGGTTTCAGTGCAGAATTCGACGAAATTTTCAAAGAACTAACACCAATAAGCCTCAAGTTGTTCCACACAACAAAAACAGAAGGAACATGCCAAACTTTTTTGATTATGTTATATTTACCCTGATACCCAAACTATACAAAGACATGACTAAAAAAGAGAATTATAGACCAATCTCACTCATGAACAATGACACAAAAATTCTCAATAAAATACTGGCAAACCTAATACAAGAACATACCAGAAATGTCATTCATCATAATCAATTTGGCTTCATCCCAGAGATGCAGGAATAGTTCAACTTATGAAAATCTGTCAATGAAATACACCATATAAACAAACTGAAAAAAAAGACATGATCATCTCATTAGCTGCTGAAAAAGACTTCAATGAAATACAACATACCTTCATGGTAAAAAGGTCTTGGATAGAGCAGGGTACAAGCAACATCCCTAAATATACTAAAGGCAATATACAGCAAGCCAACAACCAACATCAAACTAAATGAAGAGAAAATCAAAGCAATTCCACTGAAATTAGGTTGTCCACACTGTCCATATATATTCAATATAGTAATTGAAGTTCAATAAGACAATAAAAGGAGATCAAGAAAATAAAAACAGAAAAAGAAGTCAAACTCTCACTATTTGCTGATGATATGATAATTTACATAAGTGACCCCAAAAGTTCTATCAAGGAACTTCTACAACTCATAAACACCATCAGTAATGTAGAAAGATACAAGAATAGCTCAAAAAATCAGTAGCCCTCCTTTACACAGATGATAAATCGATTGAGAAAGAAATCAGAGAAATATCACCCTTCACCATAGCCACAAATAAGAAAATATATTGGAGTAACTATAGCAAAACAAGGGGAAGACCTGTATTATGAGAACTTTAAATCTTTAAAGCAGGAAATTGAAGAAGACACCAAACAGTGGAAAGATCTCCCATGCTCTTGGGTATGTAAAATTAACATAGCAAAAATTGCACTCTTACCAAAACCAATCTATAGATTCAATACATTTACATAATAGATACAGCAGAAAAAATAATGGCATCTTGAAATTTGTGGACAAAGGGTGGATCTAGTAAATATCTTGAGTGAGGCAACCCAGACCCAGAAAGACAAATATAATTTGTACTGACTCAAAAGTTACTTTTAGACATAAAGCAAAGAAAACCAACCTACAAATCACAATCCCAAATAACCTAGACAACAATGAGGACCCTAAAAGAGACATACGTAGATCTAATCTACATGAGAGGTAGAAAAAGACATTATTTCCTGAGTAAATTGGGAGCATGTGGATCATGGGAAAGGGAAGAAAGGGAAGGGGAGAAAGAAAGGGGAACAAAGAATAATATACAGCTCAATAAAAGCAATTTAGAAAAAAAAGCAAATTTTGATTAATTACCTTTGTTTTGTCTGCTTTCTTATATCATTTAATTCCTGTGAATTAATAATTCTATCCACTCCTATATTCTTTAGGTTTTTAAATGTTGCTTCAAAAACATTATGTGCATGTGTGTGCCTAATTTTATATATGTGCATTACTTGCATGTAGAAGACTGTGGGTTCAGAAAAAGCACCAGATCCTCTGAAAATGGAGTTGCAGTTTTGAGCAGCCATTTGGGAACTGTAATCCAAATTATGTTCCCCCAAAAGTGCCCTTAACAGCTAAGGTCTCTAAGAGATCTCTCCAGACCTTTGTGACTCTTTTTGTTGTTGTTGTTTTTATTATTTAACAGATTTTCTGGGATCATGATTTAGATCTTTAATTTTCTACTGCTGTAGGACAATGGTCTGTAGTCTGTCAATTATATTTTAAGTAAACACTGATTGGCCAGTAGCCAGGCAGGAAGTATAGGCAGGGCAACCTGACAGGAAGTAGAGGTGGGGCAATGAGAAGAGGAGAATTCTGGGAAGAGGACGCAGTCCTCACCCAGCCATAGAAGAAGCAAAATGTGACTGCCTTGCTGAAAAAGGCACTGAGCCATGTGACTTATATAGGCAAGAATAATGGGCTAATGTATGTTATAAGAGTTAATAAGAAGCCTGAACTAATGGGCCAATCAGTTTATAACTAAGGTAGACCTCTGTGTGATTTCTTTGAGGCTGAACAATTGTGAAAATTGGGCAAGACAGAAAATTCAGTCAACATTCTAGTTTCTACTTTTCTCTTTGATGGCTAGTTTTCTTCTAAGTGGAGCATTAGTATATAACAAAAGTATTGTATTTATTAGAGATTCATTATAATTTTTCTCTAAATATTTTATTTCCATGCAAATTATTTTAGTTGTGCTCTATAATAAATTCTATGTGTTTGTATTATCTCTGTTTTTTAATCATTTAATTAAAGCACTTAACTCACTAATACAAATTGTATTTGCTGACATACCCTAATTTTCACTTACTTTCTATCTATCCATTCCAATGTTCTTTCTTCAGAATAAGATTCTGATTCATTATTTTTATTTCACTGTAGAAGGTGAACTCTGTATCTTTTTTATTACACCAAAAATCTTCAAGATGAATACTGAAAATGTCGTCTAAATGTGATTAAGTTGCTTATTGTCTTCCAAATGTCCCATTTCAACTCTTTTTCTTCTCTCTTTTGGCTGTTATTTTATTTCCTGTCTTTTAAATCTGTCTTTCTAGTTCTATTTGACTTTACTATTGTTGTCCTCTGCAATATGATGCCCTCCACAATTGATACTTATTCATATTTAACAATGCTGTTGATTTTTATTCATTCTTGTATTTCAAACCTTCCACCAAAGTAGATTTTCCTCATCGGAAGTATAAATTTAAGAACTTCTATTATCTAGAGGCAATTTCTTGGAAAATCCTCCCCCTTTAAAAAGGAAATTTCTTTACATTTCCACATTCTTGAACCACATTTCACTTTGTATAAAATACTTCTTTGGGGAATTATTTTTATCATGTTGCATTGGAAATGTAACTTTCATAGTTCTTTCTTGAGGAAAGAAATCTTCTCTGAAGAAGACACTAACAGAGCAGTTGTCATTCCTTTTCTCACCAAATCTGCTTCACCACTAGCTGTCTTTAAAATTACTTTCCTTTGATATATTGTAGACTCACAAGTTTCAACACTGATATTTCTCTGTCTTTTGCTGCCTTTCTTTCATCTGTGGATTGCTAATTTCAAACCACTCCAAAAAATTAGTAATTTTTATCTCTTAAAAAATAAACCATTCCTTACTGTCACTGCTCTGCAATTCTTAAATCATGATAGAATTTTTCTTATTTTTTTAATGTTCCTAGTAGCTCTCTTTTAGTCAACATTTCTTTTTCCTTTGTAGTTCATCCTAGGATATTTCTTTTTTACTCATCTGTCATCTTATTAAATCTGTTTTCACTGTAATTGGTTAATGAATTCTTTTATTTAGTTTCCAATTTCATGTATTATGTTTTTATTTTTTAAGTCCCAGTAGAATCATTTAAACATACTTAAAAAGTTTCTGTGCCCTGCGTATACTTTTCAAACTTGCCACTTTTACCCAGTTTATTTTGAAACAGAGTCCTCCCAATGTTTCCCTGGCTTTCCTGGAATTCCCTCTGTAAACCAGTCTGGCCTGAAATCATCTCACAGAGATCAGGCTGCTTCAGTCTCCTGAGTTCTTGGATTAAAGGCATGCACTGCTATGCTAAGATACAGCTTGTCTTGTCTTAAACATTTTCCTCACATTATTTTATAATTTGCTTGTGATGATTCCATAATCTGAAGTTTTGGGAGCAAGACCTCATTTTGAGTAGTCTATTTACAGCTATTGGTTCTTGTTCATTTTGTTTGATGTGTATGTGTGTGTGTGTGTGTGTGTGTGTGTGTGTGTGTGTGTATGAGAAGGAGAGAGTACTTAGTATTTATTCAGTTTTGTAATTGCTATAAGCTGCTCATTTTCTGGAAGAGATTTTGAATGACATCTTTGATGTTCAGTATGAATATAAGTGCATGATGTAAAGATTGTGCATATAAGTTATCAGTTCTCAACAATTTCAACCTGATGCCTTTAAGTTCAGCTTGTTTCCATGCACTATACTGTCTCCACTGATTTTGAAGACGCTGTACTTTATTTTGATTCACAAGAATAATCCCATACAGCCAATGTTACAAATAGTACATAATTATTATCCTTGGACAACAGTCACTTGTTTGGCTCTCTTTGACTTAGATATTGCCTTGACAACTCTGCTCTTTAAAAAGTTAGATTTTTAAAAATTATTTCTAGTTAAAAAGTGAGGCTGAATTCTTGACCTGCTTTATTACCCCAGTCCCTTACTTATACCTCAAGATGGCTTGAAGTGGGAACTCTGAGTTTTATTATGTTGATTTCTTCTGAAATTACATTTCTAATTTTGAAACTTACTTCTTTTTGAGACATAGGATGTTGGTAGGGATTTACCTAATGTGTTATTTGTTAACAGTAGTGTTGAATCTCCAAGCATGATACCCCCTGAATATGATATATTAGGACTGTGAATATCTTAAACTAGAGATGACTGGTAGCTCCTCAGAGACAAAAAGCTTTCTCTGACTGTTCTTGCACCCTTTCTTCCCCAAAATAGGTCATATAAACTACAATCACCAACCTTAAACAAAGTTATAAAATTTAGAGTTCATTATCTAAAATATGTCTTTATTCCATAGAGATTATCAAGTTTTAAATGTTCTGCCCCGTACTCAGGAAGAAGTATGTCATGAAGAGACAAAGAAGGTAGCCTGAATCAAAAAGGTTGCTAAGTTCTTGCTACCGCACCACCATTAATAGATGATGTCCCCATTAAAACCTACCTCTCCACTGATGTCTATTCTTCACCAAAAATTCATAGTTAAACATGGAATATAAAATTAAATAAAACATAAATGGGTCTTCATTTAAGACTCTCCTGGAACAGGACACTCACTAGTTACCTATATTTATTATACATTTCTCAAATACATCTGTCATTTGTAAGGGGAATATCAATCTGATGTTCCAAATATTGTTATTTCCTTTTCCATAATACTGTTATACTTGTGCAACATTTGACCCAGAAAAAAAGCTCTACTTTTTGCTGATTTCCATACTGATGAATTCATTAAAATGGATCATTTCACATTAATAACACATATGCTTTTTCAATTTAATATTGTAAAAATGAATCCTAAATATTTTGAGGGCTACTTAGTTACTTTATTTCCTACAGAGTCCTACCATATATTAGCATCCAGTACATGTTTATTAAATAATCAAGTTAGTGAAATTGGTAAGGCATTCTATGATATGCTTTCTGCTACCTCTATCATCTGCCATTAAGGTTCTCTTTTTCTTTTGTGAAGGTATAAGACATTAAAAGTCTACCTGAAAGTTCTGCTGGTCTTTAACACTGCCCTTCTTCCCATTACCTTAGTTTGGTCAACCCACCTATACTTCATACCTGGCTACTGGTCAATTGGTGTTTTATTAAACCAATTTGAGTGACAAATCTTTACAGTGTACAAGAGTATTATCCCATAGTCAGAGTTCATTGTTTTAATAGACTGCAAGAAAAAGAAAGGTTTATGTGTTTCTCTCTTTAAGGCATTTTCTTTCCTGACAGGACTTGGCCATTGAGCTTTCAGACATTTTCTACAATGGTAGTTTGATTTTTTTTAACCAAGGAAGTAACAGAGATGAGATAGAAGACAACTGTGCTTCTATTTCATAAATGCAGTTTTGAGGTAGATGAGTAGTAAGAGAAAGCCCTTCTCTGCAGTTACTATTTCCTAGGTGCTCTCAGCATTGGAGCTCAGAGATCATCCTCTTACTCCAATAAAATGCACCAAAACTGCAAGCAAAGCCAGAAACAGAAAAAGTATCATCAAAGATCCCGACAATGTCCAGATATATTGTTGCACACCTTCAATCTAGCACTTGGGAGACTGAGGCAAGAGGACTACTGTTTATCTGTGGCCAGCCCACGTTGCGTAATGCGATCTTGTCTCAAAACTGTTTCTGACCAATGAAATGAAGAATGGTGATGTAAAGAGTTTCTCCATGGTTGTAAGCCTAACTTTCCTGTATCTGAAGAAATATGTTTTAGTAGAGGTGATGATTATTTTCTGGAGACATCGAAAAGCTGTAGTAATACTTTTCATTGAAAATAGATTGTTTTCATTCAATATATTCTGTTTCTGTCTTCTCCTTTCCCAACTCCTCCAGATTCTTCCCATTTCCTCACCCATCCAGATTCATACCCTTTCTTTTTCTCTCATTAGAATACAAGCATCTAAAAATAAGATACAAGAAAATTAAAGAAAACAAGACAGATAGGACAAAGCAAACAAATAAACAGAAGAAACAGAGCCAAAGAAAAAGCTCAAAACATATTGATGCAGGGATACACATGTTCACATACACTAAATCTCATAAAAACATAGAACTAGAAAAAATAACATGTACTCAAAAGACCTGTGAGGTGTTAAAAATAACTTCATCTTTTTTCTATATCCTTAGTATCAAATGTTCTTTTCTGAAGTTATTAGGTCAGTTCCTTTCTTTCTTGTCCTCAGTAGTATGGTTATTTTAATGATTTTTAAAACACCCTTCGCAAAATTGTCATATTGGTATTTGAGAAAATGGCTGAAGGAGGGAGGCTACTCACCTTTCTGTGCCCTTGGATCTTGAAGCAGATTCCTCACTCCTAACTGACTTTTACTTCATATAGACCGTAAGACCTCCATTCTAGAGGTGTCTTTACTATATGTTAAAGGAAAACCTCATCTCTCTGATGATCAGGCAAGAATCAGGCACAAGTGGAAGCCTACACACTTATTTGGCCTTCATGGCTATAGGTGAAGAATTGGGCATTCTGGGGGTTATTTAGTAGAGTAAGTAATCATATTTACATTCCTTCTCCACCCTCTTCCTCATTCTCCTCTTCCTCATTCTTCCCTCTTCTGGTATGTAGTCCAGACTTGCCTCAAATATACTTACTTTCATTTTCTAAGTGCTTGATTTCCACAGGTGAGACTCTGTACCTAAACAATTTACTTTCTAAGTGTTTCCTGTCTTGCTAAGTTGTCAATTTGTGTCACTGAATTAGAGAAACCAAACATTTCTTAGCACCTTGTTTTCGCCCATTGGTGATTTTGGTTGCTGGAGTATCTAGCATTTGATCTAGGAAACATGAGCTAAACAAGAAAAAAACTGCCCATGGCTTCATTTCTTTTCTTGAGGGCTTATTCTGACTTCTTTTCACTTTTCAGAGCTTCCTTCTGCTTGTTTCCCCACAAAATGCCCAGGAGTTGTAGCTGTACATAGTGATAAGAATAAAGTATGTTTTCTTCATATTTCCAGGCATGGAAGTGTAGCTTAACACTTTTCATGAGTCAATTTCTTCTCCTTTGTTAGCTCATTAACTTGACCTCCATTTTGATTGTTTCAGAGGTTGCTTTTCAGTTTTAATATGCATAGTAAATTTTCTGTCTATTGTTAAAAGGTAGTGTGCCAGTTTCTTCAGTATAAGCATCTCATTGTAGTACACTTTAATTTCTCTTCTTCTGATCTTTGTACTCTTTTCATATATTTTTTGTGTTTTAAATTTATTATTTGAGAATTTCTAATATTTTGATATTTGTCCCCTCCCCAACTCTTCCAAGCTCTTCCCTCACATCCTGAACCACCCAGTTTCATAGGCTGTCTTTTTCTGCACCTCCCACACTCCTTCTCTGTCTGTCTGTGTGTTTTGGTTTGATTCTTAAAAAAAACAAAAAACAAAAAACTGAGTTCAGTTTGTGTTGGCCAATTACTCTTGAGTTTGGACCTGCCCTGGAGTGTGATCGATATAACAAGTGTCTTACCACTGAAAGGAATTGACTCTTTCCTTCTTAGTAGCAATAAAATACCAGTAACTCCTCAGCTAGGGATAGGACTTCATACCCACCTCCCATCCTTAATGTTGGAATTTTGTCTTGCTGGAACATTTGCGGACCCTGTGTATGCTTTCACAGTCCCTGTGAGTTTATATGTACATCTTTCCTAATGTGTTTGGAAAAAAATTTATTTATAAGTCTCAGATATTATATTAATTTGGCATCTTCTTTTAGGGCAACTAATAAAAACCCAGAGATATTACAGTTCAAACTAAAGATCAGAAAAGTGAAACAGTTAAGACACTATGAAACTTTACTTTCTTTGAAATCTCCAGACTGAAAGAGAGCATTTCCTGTCTCATTCCACTTTATATTCCCCTCTAGTGCTGGTATTAAAGGTGTGCACCCCCACCGCCTGGCCTTTGTGACTAACAAGTGTGGCTACTGATTTTAAATGTGTGTGCCACCACTGCCTGGCCTGTATGACTGACTAGTGTGGTGGCTTTGTGTTCTGTTATTCAGAGAAGCTGTATTTACTAAAATACAAATGAAATATCATTACATCTTCTTGTAGGACTTTCTTTAGCTTCTTTTATGAGCCTGCTTATCATGAATTCTTTTGCTTTTGTATGTCTAAATTTAATTTTACCTTTATTTAATAACTTATTGAACTTATTCATAAACCATACAAATCACCCACTTAAAGTACAATTCAGTAATTTTTAGAATAATTATGGAGTTCTATGAACATCATCACAATTAACTTTTGTGCTTTTTCATTATCCAAAATGAAACCTGGAACACATTTTGATTCTCAGTTCCTCCTAATTTCAGTAGGCACAGGAAAACACTAGCTTACTTTTCACTGAAATCATTTGACAATTATTGTCTCTTCATGTACGTGGAGTTAGTTATATAAGTAGCAAGGCATTTTTAGCCTCTTTCACTTAGCATGTTTCAAATTTCACATATGTATGTATATATCTCTCTATATATAGCATATCAATATTTCTTTATTTTTTGATTTATTGATGCCAATGTATTTTATGAGAATATAGTACTTGTGCACTTGTAACTTTTTAGATATTGGATTGATTCTACTTTCAGGTCACATTATTAATGCAGCTTAAGTATTTGTGTGCAAGTTTTGTGTGAATGTATGTCTTTATTTCTTTTGTATATACATGTAGGAGAACTACTTATCATGATTAATATTTTCAGGAACAAAATTATTTTCCAAAATGATTGCATCGTTTTACATCCTTATCAGCAGTACATGAAGGTTTTGATTTGTCCATATTCCTCAAAGACAAGTTGCAGTCTGTCCTTATTTGTGTTATCTTAGAGGAGTTGTATCTCATGGAGTCTGTGATTTCCCTTGTCTAATAACAATTAATAATATGAACAACTCTTTACATGTCTATTTGCCATTTGTACATCTCAAAAACTGCTCATATTTTTTGCCCATTTTTTACTTGAGCTTTGCATTGTTATTTTTATTGACTCTAAAACAAAGCCACAATCATATGTATTGAAAATATTTTATCATTTCATTGCAGGTTATTATAATATTCTTGGTGATATTCTCTGAAATATAGAAGTTTTCATCTCGAGTCACTCCCTGGTAGCTAACAAGACATGCCTGTCAGGGAACCAGAAGGCTGACTAGAGTTCTTCACTGCTCCCTGTTTTCCTTTAAATCCAATTGCCCAGTCTCATCCATATATCAATAGCAGACCTTCTAGGGTGATGTCTCTTCACATTCTGCCACAATTTCAAGAAGACTGCATAAGCAGATTCTGGTGGAACACTCTGCTTTCTTCCCTCTTGTCAATCCCCTCAGACACTTTGCCTATCCCCATTACTAAGTGTCAGCTCTCGATACCTAAAAACACATTTTACCTGGGACTCCCAGTGACCACATCTACCAAGTCTACAGAAAATTTACTAGCAGGCAATACACAGCTGATACACTCCCCTAAAAATCAGAGTGAAAACAGAAATGAAGGAACAAAGCACCAACAAAATCAGATATCAGCACCTAGAAATAAAAATTTCCTAACCCCAGAAACCTAGATGCCAGTGTAAGAACACAATCAATAACAATGAGGATAATATGACTCCACTAATGTCTAGCAAACCTGCCACAGTAGGCACTGAATATTCCCAAAGAAAAGACCTTAAAGCTTCATGTATAAAGATGATAGATATCCTTAAAGAGTGAATGAATAAATCCCTTAAAGAAATTCAGGAAAACACAAACAATGAAAGGAAATTAATAAAATTGTCCAAGTCCTAAAAATGAAAATAGAATCACTAAAGAAAACACAAACTGTGGGAATTCTGGAAATGAAAAATATAGAAATTTGAACATCAACTGCAGTGACAAGTTTCATCAACAGAATACAAGAGACGGAAGAAGAAGCATTTGAAGGAAAGGATATATTTTCTTCATATATTAAAACATTAAACTTAAAAACTACTGGCACAAAACATCCCAGAAGTCTGTGATAGTATGAAAAGCCCAAATGTAAGAATAATAGGAATAGGTGAAGGAAAATCAATGCGTGTCAAATTCCCAGAAAATATTTCCAACAAAACCATACAAGAAAATTTCCCTAGCATAAAGAAGATGTTTACCAACATAAAAGAAACATATAAAACTACCACTACCACCAACAACAAAATAAAAGTAATCAACTGTCATTGATTATTAATGTCTCTCAACATTAGTTGTTTCAATTCCCCCAATAAAATAATACAGACTAAATCGATGTGAAACAAAATCTATCATTCTGCTGTATCTAGGAAACACACCACAACATCAAACATAGACATTACTTCAGAGTAGAGTAAAGGGTTGGAGAAAGATATTCTAAAGAAATATAACTAAGAGACAAGCTGGTATGACCATTTTAATACCTAACAAAACAGACTTCAAACCAAACCTACTCAACAGAGATAAAGAAACTACAGAATCATCGAAGGGCTCTACCTGGCCTAAATGGCAAACATTGTGCTGACAAGTTTTGTCCTTGCCATTTTTTACCACTCCTTGCTAAAAACTGTTAGATCACATTCTTAAAGCTAACCCCCAAGGCCCATTCCTTTATTTGGTCACTGAGTTATTCCAGAGACAATACACGAAGGTCCAAAAAGAAAAATTCATTATTTTGCTAGCATGTCCATTCAGGACTAATCAACTTCACCCTAAAACAGACTCCCTCTTTTTCTTCTTAAAAACGTACTATTGCAAATACAAAAACAAACGAACAAACACTTGCTACCTGCTGCTGGTCACTTTCTCTCTGTCTTTGCTGGATCCAGAGACACTCCCCCTAGCTTGCCCCTCTGGGGTAATAAATCTTCTTTGTGCTGAGAATTTGGTATCTTGGTGTGTCTTGTACTGATTCCAGGGGCCTCCCTCTATTACACTCATTAAAGAAAAATTACACCAAAATGACATTTCAATTCCTAACATCCATGCTATGAATACAAGATCACCCAAGTTTTTTTTTAAACTGCTACAGCATAAATCACATATTGACCATCTCACACTGATAGTGGGAGATTTCAATGCCCTACTCTCACCAATACACAGGTCTTCTAGACAACTAAACAGAGAAATGTTTGAGCTAACTGAAGCTATAAACCAAATTGACCTATCAGATATTTACAGAACAGTTTACCCAAACACAAAAGAATATACCTTGTTCTACTTACTGCGTGGAATTCCTCCAAAATTGACCACTTACTCAAAAACAAAGCAAGTCTCAACAGATGCAAGAAAACTGAAGCAACTCGACCACAGATTTAAACTGGATTTCAACAACAACAGAAACAACAGAATCTTACAAACTCATGAAAATGAACAACTTTCTACTGAATGAAAAATAGTTCAAGGCAGAAATTAAGAAATAAAAGACTTTCTATAATTGAATGAAAACAAATATACTACATAACCAAACTTATGGGACACAAGGGTAATGATTTTAAGAGGTAAGTTCATAGCATGAAGTACCTACACACACACACACAAACAAGTCTTGAGCTATCTCATACTGGGATGCAATGAATGCACTTCTAAGAGGCAAGTTCATAGCACAAAGTGCCTATATATAAGAAAACTTGAGAGATTTCATATTAGCAACTTAATAATAGCACACCTGTAAGGTAAGAATAGTGGTTCTCAACCCGAGTCATGATGCCTTTGGGAGTCCCATATCAGACATCCTGCATATCAGATATTTACATTATGATTCACAACAGTAGTAAAATTACAGTTATTAAGTAGCAACAAAATAATTTTATGGTTTGGGGTCACCATAACATGAGGAACTGTATTACAGTATTAGGAAGGTTGAGAACCACTGCTCTAGAAACAATACAATAACTCAATAGGAAAAGGTAGAAAAAATAAATGGAATTCAGTGCTAAAGTCAATAAAATAGAAACAAACAACTAACAAACAAAGAAACAAAAATAATACAAAGAGTCAATGAAACAAAGATTGGGTCTTTGAGAAAATCAACAAGATAGACAAACTCTTTTCCAAATTAACTACAAGATGCAGAGAGAATATCTAAAATAAAAAAATCAGAAATGAAAAGGGGGTTTAATAGACACCAAGGAAATCCAGAGAATCATAAGATCATACTTCAAAAACCTGTGCTCCACTGCTTAGCTAGGAACTTCAATTTGGCCCCAACTCTCTGTCTCCAGACCTTGACCTCAGAAAGACCACCAAGCAATGACTCCTGGACCAGAGCTACTCAAGACAATATCTACAGAGTATGTAAGACATGGTCCCTAGACACTTAGCATGATTTCTTTTCTTCTTTCTTGCACAGAAAGTCACCTAGAAGTTGTTCTACTCAGATTAAACTTGGTCCTATTAATTAAGCTTGATTTGGCTTATTGCAATGTCAGAGAAACTCACAACTGGAAATTTCAGAAATAATTGTCATCCACCAAATTGGAAAAATCTAAAAGAAATGGATAACCATCTTGGTAGTTACCACTTATCAAAGTTAAATCAAGATTAGATAAACAATTTAAAGAGACCTATAACTGCTAGTGAAATAGAACCAGTCATTAAAATTCCCCGAACCAAAAAAGCCCAGGGCTTGACAGCTTTAGCACAAAATGCTGTCAGACTTTCAAAGAAGAAATATTCCCCATATTATACCACAAAATAGAAACAGAAGGAACATTGCTTAATTCGACAGGTCAGCAGTCATTCTGATAACCAAAGACCCCCAAAAGAAAGAAGATCGCAGGCAAATTTCTTTTATAGGCATAGATACAAAAATACTCAACAAAATACTTACAAACCGAAACAAAGAACACATAAAGAAAGATTATGCACCATGGTCATGTAAGCTTCATCCCAGACAAGCAGTGATGGTATATTTGAAAATCAATAAATGTAATACACCATTTAAACTAACTAAAAAAAACCCACATGAACATCTCATTAGACTCAGAAAAAGGCATTTAAAAAAATAAAATACCCCTTCATGATAAAAAAAAATCTTGGAGATATTAGGGATATAAGGAACATACCTCAATATACTAAAGGCAGTTTAAAACAAACTTATAGCCAACATCAAATTAAATAGAGAGAAACTAAAAGCAATTCTACTGAAGTCAGAAGTAAGACAAGTTTGTCCATTTTCTCCATACTTATTCAATATACTACTTGAAGTTTTAGCTAGAGCAATTAAGATATCTGAAGGTGATCAAGGGGATACAAATTAAAAAGAAAGAAACGATAGTATTTTCATTTGCAGATGGCATGATAGTATACATAAGTGATCTGAAAATTTCCTCCAGAAAACTCCTTCAGCTGATAAACACTTTCAGAATAGTAGCAAGTTAAAAAATTAATTCACAAAATCAGTAGCCCTCATATATACTAATAAAAATAGATCAAGAAATAAATCAGGGAAACAGCACCTTTTACAATAGTCTCAAATAATAAAAATATTATGGGAATAACTCTAACCACACAAGAGTATGATAAAAACACTTCAAGTCATTGAATAAGTAAATATATCCCATACTCATGGGTTGGTAAGATTACACAGCAAAAATAGCCATCCTTCCACCATCAATCTAAAGATTAAATGCATTCCTCATCAAAATTCTAACACAGTTCTTCACAGAACTTTAAATTAAAATTCTCAGCTTTGTATGGAAATACAAAAAAATCCAGGATAATCAAAATAATACTGCACAATCAAACAACTGGTATAGGTTTCACTATTTCCAATTTCAAGTTATACTATAAAATTATAGTAACAAATCAGCATGCTAATTTCACATAACCAGTCATGTTCGTCAATGGAATTGAATTGAAAACCCAAACATAAATCTACATGCCTCTAGAAATGTGATTTTTAATAAAGGAATCATAAGTATACACTGAGGAATAGATGGCATTTTCTACAAATGCTGCTTCTCAAATTGAATGTCTCCATGTACAAGAATGTAAATAGATCCATACTTACCACCTTGCATGAAATTCAACTCTAAATGGATCAATGGTTTCATAATAAAACCAAGTACACTGAACGTGATAGAAGCAAGAGTGGGGAATAGCCTTGAACACATTGGCACAGGAGAAGACTTTCTGAACAGAACCTATAGCACAGATACTAAGATCATCATAAATGGGACCTCAAAAAACTAAAAATCTTATTAAGGCAAAGGACACCATCATTAAGAAACAGCAAGAGCTTGCAGAGGAAATGAGAAAATATTTTTACTAGCTTCAAATCTAATAGAGGGTTAATATAAAAAATATAAAGGTCTCAAGAAACTAGATATTAAAAATCCAATTTAAAAATGAGGTACCAATCTAAACAGAATTCTCAATAGAGGAAACTTAAATTCTAAGAAACATTTAAATCTTCTACACCCTTAGACATCAGGGAAAAGGAAACCAGAGCCAGTTTGAGATTACATCTTACACTTTTTAGAATGGTTAAGATCAAAACAAAAGTGACAGCTCATGCTGGTGAGGATATGGACTAAAGGGAACAAACTTCCATTGCTGGTGGAAATGCAAGCTTGTATAGCCGCTTTGGAAATCAGTGTGGTGGTTCCTCAGAAAGATGGGACTTGATCTTCTTCAAGGTCCAGCTAAACCTCTCTTGGGTGTACATTTACTCAACCATGCTCACTGCTTCTCTATTCATAATAACCAGAAATTGGCAACAACTTAGATGTCTTTCAACAGAAGAATAAAAAAATGTGACACATTGACACAGTGGAATATTACTCAGCTTTTAAAAAAAGACACAAAGAAATTTGCAGATAAATGGTTGACACTAGAAATAATCATCCTGAGTGAGGTAACCCAGACCCAGAAAGACAAACATAGTATGAACTCACTCACAAGTGAATATTAGCTGTTAAGTAAATAATCGAGCTACAATCCATAGACTCAGAATGATTAGCTATAGAGTAAGGGACACATTTGCCTCCCTAGGTGGGGGAACTGGAATAGATTTTTGTGCATGGACTTGGGGTGAATTGGGGTGGGAATGGGAGGATGAAATAGGGCGGCAGAGTGGAGAGTTGGTTGAAGGACAAAAATGTGAGGAAAGACAGCTAGAACTGAGAAGTATTTGAAGGGTGATATGGAAACCTAGTGCAGTGGAAACTTCCAAAAATAAATGAAGGCAGTCCTAATGAAGTCTCCTAATAGTGGGGGAGATTGAGTCCCAATTGGTCATCTTTTGCCACCAAATGAAGCTTCTATTACCAAGACTGGGTTACATCAAATTGAGTTGTTGACCAAAGGGACCCACACAACTCAGGCTGCTGTCAAGATGATAGATTGCTATCAATAAACTGACAACAAGGCCCCATTGCTAAAGACAACATCTTAACAACTCACTGAATACAGAAAGGTTAAGTTGGTGCCTAAATAGAACCTTCCCTCTATGTTCTAGCATTTTTAATGTGGAGAGGTACTTTGAAGGCTACAAAAGGAGAATGTAAACACTAGTCCAGCAACAAATTTTTTGGACTACAATGCTGTCAATTGCAATGTGATGCTTTTTATTTTATCTTATTATATTTTATTTTTTTATGTTTTGCTGTTCTGAGAAACTTGTCCTTTTATTGTGAAAGACAGAAAGGAGAAGATCTGGATAGAAATTTAAGTGGGGAGGAAGTGGGAGGATTAGAGGGAGGGGAAACTCTAATCAAGATATATTGTTTGAGCAAGCAATCATTTTCAATAAAAGGAAAAAAGGTTCTACATTTTGATCATATTCATTTCATTTCTTTTCTTTGTGTGTCTGATCATATTTTATCATATTTTTTTCTTTTAGTTTTGAGATTATAATATAATTACATCACTTCCCCTTCCTCTTTTCTCCTTCCAAATCTTCCCATACACTTCCTCTTGCTCTCTTTCTAATTCATGGCCTCTTTTTTCTTTAATTGTTATTTCATGTTTATTATGTATGTTACATAAATGCACCTAAATATAACATGCTTTGTCTATGTAGTATTACTTGCATATATGTTTTTAGGGATGATCCTTTATGGTAGGTTCTTCCCTGAGGAATACTGTCTTTCCCATTCTAGTTTCTTAGTTGCCTTTAGTTTTCTCCATAGGGTTGAGGCCTTGAAGTCTTTCTTCTGTTCACTATGGCATGTCTGTTGTTGTCCCTCTTCAGCTCAGTCATTATACCTTGTAAATTTTGCCTTACTGAGTGCTAAAATGTTGTATTCCTATCCTGTCCTGAAATCTTTTCTGGGATCAAGTTAGACTACTTATAAAACATTGGACCTGGTTTAAGATTTGGGAGGTTTTTCTAGAACAAATGTCT
The DNA here is from genome assembly GCF_982192425.1 of Myodes glareolus. Lineage (NCBI taxonomy): Eukaryota > Metazoa > Chordata > Mammalia > Rodentia > Cricetidae > Myodes > Myodes glareolus. Next base: position 139,377,401 of record NC_142053.1, read on the forward strand.
ACGTGGGACTATTGCCCATTATTGTAGCAAGGCTTCTCTTCATAAATATGCATAAATATCTTTGTAAATGTGAAAAATCTTGATATATAGCATTATTTTTAGGTGGCATGTGAGCATTTTCCCTGTAATCCTGTCAGTTAGTCATTCCCTGTCCTAGGAGAATTTCCTTACTTGTGTTCTGATTGATATTCAGTTCCTGGAGTGTTCAAGTTCCTGTAATTCTCTGTACAGTTCTGCTTTCTACTGTTCTGTCCTGCTAACTCTAAGGCCCTTTGTTCTTCCCAGTTATTCAGCTCCCTCTCTTCAACAGAGTGAATCTGTGGGTTCTGACTGGAATTTTCCTCTCTAGGCTGTAGCCTAAACTCTCTGAAGGAAATTGTGTTACTCTCTTGCCTCCTTTCTCTTTGAGTTGTTGTTATTTACCTTCACTGACTGGGATAAAGTTTCATTCAAACTTCTGTTTTATGTATTTCATCCATATATTTAATAGGTTTAAGTAATACGGTTAAGAGTGTCCAGTCACTCCAATTTGGCCAGAACAAGCTACTTTATACATTTTTTACAATGTAGATTAAACAATAGGCCAATCACTATAGAATTAAAACTAGGATTAGGAAGGTTTAGTTTAGTATTTAATCATGGTATTTTGGTTTTGTTTTTAAGAAATAAACAAAATAAAAAGTAAGTAATAAGAATAAATCTATATTTTTTCTCTAAAAAAAGTTGAGTGGTAATGGTGCACACCTTTAATCCCAGCACTCAGGAGGCAGATGCAGGCAGATATCTGTGAGTTCAAGGCCAGTGAGTTCCAGGACAGGCTCCAAAGCTACATAGAGAAGCCCTGTCTCAAAAATTCAAATAAATAAATAAATTTTTAAAAAAGAAAGAAAAAATACATTATGAGTCAAGGAATCGCCAAAGACGTCAAAGAGTTAGTTTTCTGTTGGCCATCTACTGCTCAGCATGCAACCTGCCATTAAGACTACTTTGCTTTTCCAGTGAGACCCTGAAGAAAACTCAATTTTAATTTGTCAGTGGTTATCAATTGGAAATAGCTTCTGTATTAAGAACAGGAGCTTTTTCTGCTTCTCCTCTTGACGGCTGGGACCCAATCTGGTACAGACCTGTGCTGGTCCTGTGAATGCTACGTCAGCCTCTGTGACCTCATTTGTGTATCAACCTTGCTATGTTGAGAAAAATTTGATGTTTTGGTGTCCTCTGTCCCCTCTGGCTCTTACACTCTTGTTGCCTCCTTTTATTCAGAGTTCTGTGAGCCCCGAGAGAAGGAATTAAATAGAGACATTCCATTTAGAACTGAGTATTCTGAGGTCTCTCACTCTCTGTGTATTTTCTGGGTATGGGTCTCTGTATTTGTTCCCATCTACTGCAGTAGGAAGCTTCTCTGATGATGGTTGAGCAAGGCACGGATCTATGAGTATAGTAGAATGCCATTAGGAAGTTATTTTAGTGCTATGTCCTTTAACAGAGCAGTGGTATTTGATTTTACCCTAGGTCCCTGGCTCTCTAGTTTCAGGTTCGTGGTCACTTAAAAAGCATGGGGTATGATCCTCTCTCATGGAGTGCATCTAATATCAATCAGATACTGCTTGTTTACTCTCACAATCATTGTGCCATCATTGTACTAATATGTCTTGCAGGCAGGGCATCCTTGCAGATCAAAGGATTGTAGAGGAGTTAATGTTTATATCTCTCCTTTGTGATAGCCAGAAAAGTACCTTCTTATACCAAAGATGCTAGCTTGTATGAGTGAAGGCTCTAGGTAGGCACCAGCTCCACTTCTCCATGTTCAATGGATGTTTAAGTGTTGTCTTAAGCAATAAGGACTTGCTGTCAGTTTGTGGGGAACAACCCATATTCTTGTCAACAGCCTGGGTTGTTTGAGAATTTCCATGGGACACCATTGGCCAACAATTTAACTAAATGTAACCCATTCCCAATACTGGAAGCATTAATCATTTGGTGATAAGAGATGTCCAGCTGGGGCTCTGCTTCCCTGTTATTTGGTGATTTTATTTAGAATATGTGTGTGTGTGTGTGCGTACATATAAATGTGTGTATACTAAATCTATTATATATATATATATATATGTATGTATATTCTGGTATAGTAGAATGAGCTTCTACTATATTAGGTTTCCATATTACCCCACAAATGCCCCTGAATTTTAGCTGTGTCTCCCTGTATTCCCTCCCTCACTATTTTCCATCCTCCCCAGTTGATTCTACCATTCCTCTGCACTCTACCTATCTCTCCGTAGTATCTATTCTATCTTCCTTTGTAATGAGAATTATCTGTCTTGTCCAGTCCCTTACTTTATACCAAACCACTGAGATTCTGTATATTGTATCATGCTTATCACTGATTTAATGGCTTATATCTACATATAAGTGAATAGTTGCCTTATTTCTCTTTCTGGGTCTGGGTAACTTCTCTTAAGATGTTTTTTTCTAGTTCCATGCATTTGCTGGTGAATTTCATGATGTAATTTTTTAATGGGTGAGTAGTACTTCATTGTGTAAATGTACCACATTTTCTTTATCCATTTATCTGTTAAGGAGCATTTAGGTTGTTTCCAATTTTCCATCTATGAATAATAGACAAGCCATGAACATATTTGAGCAAGTGTCTCTGTGGTAGGATGAAGTATCCTTTGGGTATATGCCCAAGAGTGGTATAGCTGGATCTTGAGGTAGATCAATACCCATCTTCCTGAGGAACTGTCACACTGATTTCCATAGTGGCTGTATAAATTTATACTCCCACCAGTAATGGATGAATGTTCCCCTTACCCCACATCCTTGCTAGCATGAGCTTTCATTTGTTTTATTGATCTTAGCCATTTTGATTGATGCATGATTGAACATCCAGGTAGTTTTGATTTGCATTTTTCTGATGGCAAAGGGCATTTAAATTTCCTCTATTGAGAATTCTCTGTTTATAACTGTACCCCAGTTTTAATTGGGTTATTTGTTTTCTTGATATCCAGTTTTTAAAGTTTAGTTTTATCTTTTAGATATTAGTCCTATATCAGATGTGCAATGGGTAAAATACTTTTCCATTCTGTAAGGTGATACTTTGTATGAATGATAGTGTCTTTTGCTGTGCAATAGATTTTCAGTTTCATGATGTTCCATTTATGAATTGTTGCTCTCAGTGCCAGTGCTAATGGTGTTCTATTCAGAAAGTCTTCTCAAGTGGCAATAAATTCAATCTATTCCTCACTTTCTTTTATATCAGGTGTTTTTCTATCTGGTTTTATGTTGAGATCTTTGACCCATTTGGAGTTGAGTTCTATGTAGGGTGATAGATAATATTCTTCTGCATACAGACATTCAGTTTAACTACCACCTTTTGTTGAAGATAATCATGAATTTAAACTACAGTTAAAACAAAAATTTCCTAGTAAATTAATAACTAGAGATATAACAAAAGATCTTTCACCTTTGACCTGTTGATAAATATATTATATACCACAGCTTTACAGGAAATTATCTCTTTTAGATTTCTGTAATTGGTGTTATTCATTTCTACCCCTGTCTACTAATGCTGACAACAGGTCTAGTTTCACAAAGTCATTTGCTTCTGTAAATGTTAGTCTTGCAAATTCTGTGTTTTAAATCTTCAGAAGTCTCCTGAAGAGATGATATTGGCATGCATCCATGAGTCTGTTTCTTCAAACTTCTTTACATTAAAATAGCAAATAGAGACAGAAGGGTTAAAAGTGTAATTCAATCATGGTAAAGTCTTTGCCTCACATGCGTAAAGCCCTAGGCTCAATCATCAGCACTGCAAACAATCAAACAAACAAAAACCCAGCCCTCCCAAAACAACACCAAAAAAGCCAAACAAAACTCTACAGTCAAGATAATCTTCTGAAGGAAACACCAAAACTCTTATCTTTCATAGTTCTTTCAAAAATATTTGCCAGTCTGAAACTTTTTTTCCTTTTACTGAGTTAGATACTCCTGGAGTCTTTATTCTTCATTTAACCACTGTCATTCATTCTGGATGTGAAAGGTATGTGAAGGACTGGCAAATGGGGGAGGAAGACAGTGACAGTGATGTGCAAACTCGCCAAAGGTGGTCACATCAGGCAGTATTTGACCCATATATTGAAAAATGGATTCCCATAGGAGTTAGCATCAGTAAATCTTGTAAAGTAGGAAGAGCAAAATTGTGTAGAAATCAGGAAACTCTCATCTTCCTCTTCTAGAATACAAGAGTCTACATAGATAAGGGTAAAAACAAACAAACAAATCCTCAATCAGTAAGTAAATTGATCTTTTGTTGCAGGAAAAACATAAGAATTCAGATGTGAATTCTTTCACTGAGATATATTTCTGAAGCATATGTATTTCCTTGAAATATTTCATAATGATTTTCTTGACTATTATGATGGTAAAAAGTATGCTGTCAACTGAGGAATTGGTAAATCACGGTCTGGAGAGGCAGCCATTCTATCAAACAGTTGTAACAGAATGTCCCCATAATTAACATTGGGAACTGAGTTCTTTTTATTGGTTTACTTACAGTTGTCAACAGAACTCCCTATAGCAGATAAAAGCATAAACTTAAGAGATTCTTTTGAGAATGTACAGCCAAGGTGGGCAAAGGAAAGATCGTTTGTCATCTGCTTAGAGGATGCTGAAAGCAAATAATAATTTTAATTGCCTCACGTTTGGAATAAATAATACTCTAAAGTACTTTTAATTTCACTCCCTGAGGTACAGGGATCTCCTCCCACTTAAACATAAAATTAAATAAACAAATATATATATATATATATATATATACATAGACATACATGATAATTAAAACACAGATTGTGACACTGTTTGAAAATGTAAGCTTCAGCTTTTGACACTGTAAACATACAAAAAGTGGATTTTTTGTCTATGTTGTCAAATATTATATGTGTGAGAAAAAATAAATAAAAATTATTATTGGGTGACCAAGTAAATTGCTTTCTAATTCTTCATCAACTTTGATTTCTTGAATATTCTTTCGTATATTGTAAGATTGCTTATTAATCCTAACAGTATAATATTCTATTAGACTTTTAACCATATTTGCAAAATTTGTGATTTGCTTCTAATGGTATAACAGTGTAGTTGTCGCTATTGAAATTTAAAGAAACAACTACTCAGAAAATTGTATCACCTGCAATAATACACAGATAGCACAGGGAAAGTGAATCTGGACTCCACATAATCTGACCCACTACTTGGCTTTCACAAGAACAACAGAAAGTATCAGTGCTCATTACAATTCAATTTATTTGAACATCCATGTTTGTATCTGCATATTCCTAAAACCATGTCTGTTAAAAAATGACATATCTGACCACATGATACAGGTAAATCCTAATTACTGAAACTTTTTGATTGAAAAATAAAATACAAGTGTTTTTGATCTTGGCCATTCTTAGAGGTGCAAGATGAAATCTCAGAGTTATTTTGATTTGCATTTCTCTAATGACTAAGGATGATGAGCATTTCCTTAAGTGTCTTTCAGCCATTCGAGATTCTTCTGTTGAGAGTTCTCTGTTTAGGTTTGTACTCCATTTTTTATTGGATTATTTTTTCTTTAGATGACCAATTTCTTGAGTTCTTTGTGTATTTTGGAGATCAGACCTCTGTCTGATGTGGGGTTAGTGAAGATCTTTTCCCATTCTGTAGGCTATCATTTTGTCTTTTTGACTATGTCCTTTGCTTTACAGAAGCTTTTCAGTTTTAGGAGATCCCATTTATTAATTGTTTCTCTCAGTGTCTGTGCTTCTGGGGTTATATTTAGGAAGTGGTCTCCTGGGCCAATGCATTCAAGTGTACTTCCCACTGATCTCTGAGGTTCCATGTGGTTGACTTTATGTTGAGGTTTTTGATCCATCTGGACTTGAGTTTTGTGCATTGTGATAGACATGGATCTATTTTCATTCTTCTATATATTAATATCCACTTATGCCAGCACCATTTGTTAAATATGCCTTTTTTTCATTGTATATTTTTTTACTTCTTTGTCAAAAATCAGGTGTTCATAGGTGTGTGGATTAATATCTGGGTCTTCAATTCTGTTCCATTGGTCCTCTTGTCCGTTTTTATGCCAATACTAGGCTGTTTTCAGTACTATAGCTCTGTAGTAGAGTTTGAGGTCAGGGATTGTGATGCCTCCAGAAGTTTCTTAGGATGTAGCAAAGGGAACATTCCTGCATTGCTTGTGGGATTGCACATTGGTAAAGCCCCTTTGGATATCATCATGGCGATTTCTCAGAAAAGTAGGAAACAACATTTCTCAAGACCCAGCAATGCCACTTTTGGGTATATATCCAAAGGATGCTCAATTATATCACACGGACATGTACTCAACTATGTTCATAGCAGCACTGTTTGTCATAGTCAGAACCTGGAAACAACCTAAATGCCCCTTGACTGAAGAATGGATAAAGAAAACATTTATACAATGGAGTACTATACAGCAGAAAAAATAACAACATCTTGAAATTTGGAGGCAAACGGATGAAGCTAGACAACATCATGTTGAATGAAGTAACCCAGACCCAGAAAGACAATTATCATATGTACTCACTCATAAGTGGCTTTTAAGCATAAAGCAAAAAACAACCTATAATTCACAATCTCAGAGAACCTAGACAACAATGAGGACCCTAAGAGGTCCATACATGGATCTAATCCACATGAGAAGTAGAAAAGGACAAGATCTCTGTTAAGTTGAGAGCATAACCCCAGACCTTGACATCCATCCCAGCCCCCTGGCCTGGGAGTTGCATTGGTCTGGACACCAAATCCTTGCATGCCAAGTCCTGATCCCTACCCCGGAGTCAGGACCACTCCCACAGGGTATTTAAGTAAGCTACCAGAGGAGGAACTGTGGTTCCGGGTTTGCATATGCTCCCTGCTTCTCTGTCTCCCTGCCATGTTCTTGGCCACTCAAGAACTCTGCATTTAATAAAATATGGGCATTTTAGTTCAGTTTAATCTGACCTAATTGGATTTCTTTGTGTTGGCGGAGCGGCTCGACTTAGGATTCTTTCCTAACATTCTCTTGAGTAAATTGGGAGTATGGGGACCACGGAAGAGGGTTGAGGGAGAGGGGGGAGAAAAGGAGGGAAGCAGAGAAAAATGAATAGCTCAATAAAATCAAGAAAAATTTTATAAAAAAAATACAAGCAGAAACTAGGGAGATAGCCAGTAAATTGTTTACCTTTCAGGCATGAGGACCTGAATTTGATCCTCAAAACCCATGGAAAATAAGAAAGCAATACATGATGGCATAAACTTTTAATCTTGTCACTAGGGAAGCAGAGACAGGCAGATCCCCAGCACTTGCTGCTACCTAGACTCATATACTTGTCAAGTTCTAGGTCAGTATGAGATCCTGTCTCAAAAATAATGCCTGAGGAATGACATCCAAGGGTGTCTTTTGGCTTTCACATACATACATATTCATTTGTAAACAAACACATGAACATGAACACATGTGCACACACAGAAAGAACAGCAAACATTTAGTATGTAAAATATTTCTGTTTATTGTATTCTATACTGTGACAATTTCAGAAGGGAATCATTGACTGTCCTTAGTTACAACATGAGGGTTCTGCTTTTTGGGGTTTATGTCCTGCCCAGTTCCCCACAGCCAGCAAGCCCCAAAGAAAATCACACAGAGGACTCCATAAGATTATAAATTGATTGACCCATGAGCTCAGGCTACTTATTAGCTCTTGTAGCTTATATTAACTCATTATTCTTATTTATGTTAGCCACGTGGCTCAGTACCTTTTCCAGCTGGGCAGGTTACATCTTGCTTCTCAGTGGTCTGGGCAGGAATGGGAGGAATGGACTTCCTCCTTCCCAGAATTCTGTTCTCATTGCCCCACCTCTACTTCCTGTCTGGTTGACCCACCTATACTTCCTGCCTGGCCAATCAGCGTTTATTTAAAACATGATTGACAGAATACAGACAATTCTCCCACACCAGTTAGTAACATTTCTTTCTGCTACAGCAAAATATTCGGGCATGGTAGTGGGGGTGCATGCCTTCAATTCCAATACCCAGGTGGTCTAGGCAGGAAGATCTCTGTGAGTCTGAGATCCAGGACAGCTAGAACTTCACAGAGAAATCCTGTCTCAACAAACAAACAAAATCTGACAAGAGCAATTTAAGAATGGGACAGTTTGGTTGGTTCACAGAATGTATAGCCCAAGTCCTACACAGCAGAAAAATCATTTCCACAGAAATTGTTGAATCCTGTTTCAGCTCATTTTCTCTCCATTAAGCCCCAGCCTGAAACCCATGGACCGGTGCTACCCATATTTGGGCTGAATCGTCATACTTTGACTAAACTAACCTAGATGATCCCTCACAGGTACACCCAGAGACTGCTCTCCAGGCTGTATAACAGATAATTTCTAGTTAACAAATAGCACTAACTCCCACGCTCTCTTTTAGAATAAATTGGGCAAAACTGTTTAATTTGCAGATGATTTGCTGTTAGAGTAATAAAATAACTTTGATAATTATTCTCTTGTGTTGATGGCAGACAGTGCTAAAGCTTTCAGTTTTCCCTTTAGCTCTCCATTTGGAATAGTCCCTTAAAAGTAGCCTGAAAGCAATTATATTTATTTGCTTGTTACTAATCTATCTGGAGGTCAATCATTGCCTATGAATTAATTCTTCCCCTTTGAGCATATTATTTCTTTTGTGCTGTTGCTTTCTAAGGAGAGCTCTTGAAATCATGTATCTTTAACATATATAAGCTTAGTTCGTAGACCAATTTAAATATGAGCCCCTTTAAATGTGCTTAACTTGTTAATCTCTCTAGTAAATGGATTCCTTTAACTTCCTTACAGACCTTTCTGTAGGACAAGAAAAGTTTCAACTGGTGTCCAAGAGCCCTCAGCCACAGAGAATCACTGACCCCAATTCCAGTAGCGTCACTAGTGTCTGTCTGGCTATAAAGGAACATTTCTGAAGCATCACTCTGTCTACAGAATATCTGATAGAGTTGTCTGCTACCTTTGCCCTACTGCCACTTCAACTAGACCATTTTTCTTCTGCCCACTCCTGCTACAGTTTTTCCCTTCATAAATATCCATCATTCTAAGTTCTAGTCAAGGTCCTTTGTCCAAAATAACCTAACCTTTAAAATTAGGTTAAATAAAAATAAGTCTTTGTCTTTAGTAACATTGTTCCTAGATCCAAAGTCCATTCTATTAGTCTAATTTTGCAAACCACTGTGTCTATCTAGAAAAGCAAATTCTCTGTTTATGTCACAGAAAAATACCATACTTTGTATCATTAGCTGAACCAGTTTCCCTTGCATCACCCCATGGTGGATTTGTCTGTATGTACTAGATATTCTAATACTATATACAAGTTACAATTTCTACAATAAATTACTCTTAGCTGTTCAGGTTTATTGTAAGAAAAATACTGTCAATCATGTTTTAAATAAACACTGATTAGTCAGGCAGGAGGTGTAGGTGGGAAACCCAGACAGGAAGTGGAAATGATGCCAAGAGAGCAGGGGCATTCTGGGGAGGAGGAAGTTGATTCCTCCCATTCCTGCCCAGATCACCAAAGAGGCAGCATGTGAGCTGCCCCACTGAAAAAGGTACTGAGTGACATGGCTAACATAGATCAGAAGAGTGGGTTAATCAAGATGTGAGAGTTAGCCAGTAAGAAGCCTGACCTAATGGGCCAATCAGCATTATAAATTACAGAGATCTGTGTTGTGATTTTTCTCTGCTACTAAACAACTGGGGAGCCAGGCAGGACAGAAAACCCCAATAAACAAGCAGCCCCCCCCTCATGCTACAGAATGATAACTGCATCCACACAAAGCCTGAGAAAGCTTGGGAAAGAGTAGAGTAAAGCATTTCAGCCGTAGCAGGAAAAAAACTGCGCTGTTTTAAAATGCCGACTTTCTGGGCCATCCTGCCAGGGAAAACTCTGACTCTTTCAAGTAGGCAGTCTCGACTATGGATACAATGTTGCAGCTTTCTTCCTGGCAAGGACCTTGAAAAGCCATAGGAGCTTTTGAATGCTGTCTTCTCCATATTCCTTAGCAAATTGAAGACCCACAAGGTCAGAAAGAGATATACAGTAAAGAGAGATTAAAAAAAAAACACAAAAACCTTTAAATGGTTTAAAGTCCTTAAAATAAAAAAGAATGAAAGAGAGTAGTTGGGTGTGGTGGTACACACCTTTAATCCCAAGGCTTGGGAGGCAGAGACAGACAGACCTCTGTAAATTCAAGGTGTGGTGGCAGACACCTTTAATCCCAGCACTGGGGAGGCAGAGACAGATGGATCTCTGGGAGTTCAAGGATAGCCTGGTCTACAGAGGGAGTTCCAGGACAAAGATATGCAGAGAACCTGTCTCAAAAAGCCAAAAGTTAAAAGTAAAAATAAAAGAAGTAGAGGTTAAAATAAAGCTGCATAAAGATGGAAAATATACAGAGAATCTCGATACTGTATGCTATTATGCTCTCTTTAAATCGTTTGAATGCTGAGGAAGGAGCAACAGCTGCTAAAAGATATTTGCTTATAAATGCTGCAGAATTAATCCAAGATAGATATTTTGAAAATACCTTGGCTTCAAAATTGAAGTGAAAAGGTATGTTACTTTGGAGAAGAGATTTTGCTTTTGTTTCTACAGAAATGAGAGGCTCCGGATTTATTCAGAGTTAAGAAAAATCATCTTTGACCAAGGGAGACCACCTGAGCAATCTCCGGTAGGAACAGATGGCCCAGATGTCTGAGTTCTTCATCCAGAACAGATTCAAGACTGCTGCCTGAGATGATCAAGACTCACAGGATACTTCAGTCAGGACTTGATCATAACTCTAAATTTTCTTTAGGTCCCCATAAGATTATCAGGGCCCCCAGCCAGCAGGAAGTAGCCTGGAATACTACACCCACATTCCCAAAAAAATGGACTACGGATATTTTCCTTTTTTTTTTTTAAAGGGGGAAGTGGTGCAGGGGAATTTTCTGTATTCTGTCAGTCATGTTCTAAATAAACGCTGATTGGCCAGGCAGGAGGTGTAGGTGGAAAACCCAGAGAGGAAGTGGAAATGATGCCAGGAGAGCAGGAGAATTCTGGGGAGGAGGAAGTTGATTCCTCCCATTCCTGCCCAGACCACCGAAGAGGCAACATGTGAGCTGCCCCACTGAAAAGGGTACTGAGCCACATGGCTAAAATAGATCAGAAAAATGGGTTAATCAAGATGTGAGAGTTAGTCAGTAAGAAGCCTGACCTAATGGGCCAATCAGCATTATAACTTACAGAGATCTGTGTGTGATTTTTCTCTGCGACTAAACAGCTGGAGGGCCAGGCAGGACAGAAAACCCCAACAAACAAGCAGCCCCCCATGTTACATTTAGTAATATTGTTCCTAGATCCAAAGTCCATTCTAGTCTAATTTTGCAAACCATTGTGTCTATCTAGAAAAGCAAATTCTCTATTTATGTCACAGAAAAATACCATACTTTGTATCATTAGCTGAGCCAGTTTCAGTTGCATCACCCCATGGTGGATTTGTCTGTATGTACTAGATGTTCTAATACTATACACAAGTTACAATTTCTATAATAAATTACTTTTAGCTATTCAGGTTTGTATTGTAAGCAAACAGGCAGCTATACAGCTAGAATTTCTCTTCCTTAAAATACAAAGAATTATACATGACTAATTGCCTACATTAGTCAATATGTGAAGAATTACTGCACAAGTTATATGATTTTAGCTAAAAGAAGAACATATTTAAGACTCAAAGTCCCTACACAGCAAAAACACAGAACATGTTCCTGTATCCAAATTAAGTAAGTGATTATTTTCACATTGTATTTTTCTAAGGGTTTTGATCATTCCTTATGAATATAATTTAATACATTTAGCAAAAGTCAACAGTTCCAGACACAATGCATAATTCCTCTTGCTCTATGAAATCAAGTTACCTTTCCCAGCAGCCACAGAAGAGGCAACAATGGGGACACTTAACAGTAACTTCCCAAGTCATGAAATTACCAGTACTATTCCTAAAATTATGCTTGGATATTTTCAGTTTCAAAATGTAGAAAACAAAACCTCTAGACGGAAACATCTCCAACTGCCATTTCTCTTTGAAATGATTATCAATTAAAGGCAACAGCTCTACAACAGGAATACCAAGGAACTGTGAAGCTCTCTGTACCACTGTTCAATGATAGTACTTAACTTAGAGCTATTTTGTTTCACTATTGTTGAGTATCAAGATTCTTAGTTGAGTTACCTCAGTTTCTTCCCCATATTAGTTTTTAAAAGTTTGACATGCTTATTATATCAGAAAGTTTTAATTTCATCACAGAAGACTTACACAGATAAATGATTCCACCCTTGATAAAGATGCAGGGAAAAGACTAATTAGAAAACCATTGTTGGACTGAGTATACAATAAAAAGAAAGGTTTGGTAAAGTATTTAAGATGTACAAGATGATATATATATATATATATATATATATATGTAGTTTCATTCTTCTATGTATAGGTACTCAGTTTCCCAGCACCATTAGTTGGAGAGGACAGCTTGTCTATAAAGAAAGTTTTTGGCATATCTGTCAACAATTTGGTGGCTCTAGCTGTGTAGGTTTATATTTGAATCCTCTGTTCTGTTTCATTGATTTATGTATTTCTTCCTGACAAGGACCATGCCATTTTTGATGATATAGCTCTTTCACTTAACAGAGAAAGTGAACAAAAATATGCTCTATATAAACAATAAAATTTTATTCAGTTATAAAGAACGAACTTTTGTTTTATCAGGGATATGGATACAGCTGGAGGTTATCATGATAATTGAGACTCAGAAAAACAAAATTCACCTGTTTTCTTCCAGTTAAACTTTTAATGTTCTATATAGGTATAAAAATTGTGTATCTATATAATATGAAAGTGTAAATGAAACTATTTAGGGGGACAAAAGCAACTAACTAGAACGAGGGACAAAATAGAAAGGAAAGAGATGTGGGGGACCATGGTCAAAGTATAATGCATACTTGTATAAAAGTGGTCTTATGAAATTCATTGCTATGGACAATAAATGTGTACTAATACACCAAAAGATCACATAATACAATTTTAAAAAATGGAGTACAGACTTAAACAGAGAACTCTCAACAGAGGATTCTAAACTGGCTGAAAGACACTTAAGGAAAAGTTCAACATCCTTAGTCATCAGAGAAATGCCAATCAAAACAACTCTGAGATTTCATCTTGCACCTCTAAGAATGGCCAAGATCAAAAACACTGATGGCAACTTATACTGGACAGTTTGTGAAGAAAAGAGAACACTTCTGCATTGCTGGTGGGAATGCAAGCTGGTACAACCCCTTTGGATGTCAGTGTGGCGATTTCTCAGAAAATTAAAAAACAACCTTCCTCAAGACCCAGTAATACCACTTTTGGGTATATAGCCAAAAAATGCTCAATTATACCACAATGACATGTGCTTAACTGTGTTCATAGCAGCTTTGTTTGTCATAGTCAGAACATGGAAACAACCTAATTGCCCCTAGACCAAAGAATGGATAAGGAAAATGTGGTACATATACACAATAGAGTACTACACAGCAGAAAAAATAACGACATCTTGAATTTTACAGGAAAATGGATGGAGCTAGAAAACATTATTTTGAGTGAGGTAACACATACACAGAAAGACAAATATCACATGTCCTCACTCATCGGTGTTTTCTAAACATAAAGCAAAAAAAGCCAGCCTATAAACCATAATCCCAGAGAACCTAGACAACAGTGAGGACACTAAGAGAAATGTACATAGATCTAATCCACATGTGAAGTAGAAAGTAGAAAAAGACAAGCTTTCCTGAGCAAATTGGGAGTGTGGGGACCTTGGGGGAGGATTGAAGAGGGGAGGGGAGCAGAGAAAGACATAGAGCTCAATAAATATCAATAAAATAAAAAAATAAAAAACAAACAAAAAATAAAAGTATTCCATTTATACTGCTGTACAAGAGAATAAAAAATCTCACCACTTCTTGAGTTTTTATTTATGTCTATCTGAGCAATGCCCAAACATATTTTTGGAAATATTGATTTATCCTATGAAGGAACCAATAATCAAAACACTATAATGGTGAGAATATGAAATGCCCCCCTACAACCTCATATGTTTTAATACTTTGTCCCCAGTTCATTTGGGAAAGGTTGTAGAATGTTTAGGAGGTGCAACATAGCTTATGAAGTTGGATGTTGGGGGTAGGCTGTTAGGTTACAATATAGCCCTGCTTCCTAAACACATTTTCTCTTAGCTTCCTGGCTGGCACCCTATAACAAACAGCTACTCACTGCCATACCATCTTGCCTTGGATGTTTTGTATACTAGAAAGGGGCAAGTCTTTGCATAACTACAGGTCTTCAATACTTTTGTAATCCCAACAACAATTTTCAATTCAGCAAAGTTGATAAACTAAAACTCCAAAAGAGGAATCTAGATCTCTGTACCCACTGTTGAATTGCATTCATCTTCTGGCACTTCACTTTCACATAGAACACAATAGGTTGGGCATTTGACATACATGGGTAATTGAATTTGAATTTGGATGAGGTAAAATAAAAACTTAGTACCAAATTCTTTGTTACACTATGATAGGTACATGCAGTTGGTATCTTAACACTGTAGTTTGATGTTGGATGTTCTTCTGTATATGTGTTACTTTTATTGGCTGATGAATAGAACTGTTTCAGCCAATGGCTTAGCAAAGTAAAGCTAGACAGGAAATTTGAACAGAGATATATGGAGAGAGCAGGTGGAGTCAAGGCGTTACCATGTAGCTAATGAAGGAGACAGGTGCTGAACCTTACTGGTAAGCAACAGCCTCATGGTGATACATAGATTAATAGTAATGGGTTAATTTAAGATGTAAGAATTAACTAGAGATATGCCTGAGCCACTGGCCAAGCAGTGTTGTAGTTAATATAGTCTTTGTGAGATTATTCGGGTCAGGGTGGCCAGGAAACCAATGCACGGTTTCTGTTTTCAATAGATGGTAAAGACTTTGAGACTATTTCCACAGTCTTAGTTCAGGTTTCTACTGCTGTGAAGAGACACATGACCACAGCAATACTTACAAAGGAAACATTTAATTGTGGTGGCAACTTACAGTTCAGAGGGTGGATTCATTATCACCATGACATGGAGCATGGAAGCATGTAGGAAGACATGGTGCTGGCTACATCTTGATCAGAAGGCAGCAGGAAATGGCTTCTGTATGACACTGAATGAAGCTTGAACATATATGAGACCTCAAAGCTCACCTCCACAGTGACACCCTCCAACAAGGCCATACCTACTCTGACAAAACCACACCTCCAAACAGTGCCATTCTCTTCAGGGAGTCATTTTTCTTTTCACACCACCAAGTATATTCTATTAGAAAGTGTTCTACTAAGTATGATAGAATCCAAAAAATCAAATTAGGAGCTCACAACTAACTGTCTTATGGTCGATCATATGTTCATGCATACATCCTAATATATATGTATTTATACAAAGTCTAAATAATAGCAAATTTTAATTAAGGACAAATGATCCACTCTCATTTAATAACCTTTTTAGTTAATCTCCTTCGATATGCATGTGCAATTTTTGGCTCTGATGTATATTTATTCCATTTTGTATTTGTCTAGTTTTGATTTAAATTATATAAAACATCTTGTTGATGTTCCAACATAATCTTAATTATCATTTTAATGCTTGCATAATATTTCATTATATCAATGTCCCATAATTTATTAAGCCATTTCTCTAGAGTTAGACATTCTCCTAGAGCTTAATCCTTTTTTTAAATCCTAATTAACTTCACAAAGCAGTTTTGTATATAAATATTTCCACTGTTCTCTTATACTTCATAACCATTTTGTTTATTCACATATGCTTCTTAATGGAGATCCCATTTGGAGCATCTATGCTGCCCAGAGTATAAAGGTATCTATGTGTAATTTAATCCAATAACAAAAAAACAAAATAGCTTATGCAAGCAATGGATTTAGCAGTTGTTTATGTGTGTCATTGGTGAATGACCTTGATTTAACTATGCAATTTTCATTCTTCTGCAACTTTCACTCCTTTATATAATGCACTTGGTCCCAGAGATAGTCTATAGAAAAATAGAATTCATGATACTCATAAGAAATAACTGCAAAACTCCATTTTTATTTTTCCTTTGCAATCCCAACTCTTCTTTTCCAAACTTATGTTCTTGACAAAACGCAATAGGTGAGCCACACCCTGGGAAAACCACCTACGTGATCATGGTATCTGCCCTGCTGGGTGAGAAAAGTGGTAGAAAAGCTTGTATTTAGTGGTCCAGTTGTTTCTATGCTGTACCTGTGATATACCCCAACCTCTTTCTACTTACATTCAGAAATAAGGTCTAGAATTAGAGGCATTTTACTAGCTCTGATCTCTCCTTGAAGCAGAAAATACTTTGCCATTTTCGTTCTAATATTTGATCTCCAGAAAATTTTATCTTCAACCTAGGGTACAGATACAACCACAGAGTAGGACAACAGAAAGGAAATACATACAACAATACTTCATAATCTGAGGCTCTCTAAAATGGAAGTACCCTGAGCTGGGAGGTTGGTAAGTGGTTAAAGGTCCTTGCTGCTCTTGTCATGAACCCAAATTTGATTACCAGCAGCCATGTCAGGTGTCTTCCAACAATAGGTAACTCCAACTCCAGGTTATTCATGTATTTAGGGCTGACTACATGGGATGGATAACCTATCAGGGAACTTGTTCCTGGAGAACATTGATTATCTCTGTCTCAGCATACATTGATTGCTTGTAGCTCTCCATGCAGCGAGGAAGCCGTGTGAGAATTCATCCATCCACAGTGGAATGTCAATTGGTATGGTCATTCAGGTCTTTGCACAGGCAAACAGATTGTTGAGATTTTATGGGTGTAGCATTTTTTTCATGTTTGGTAGATAATGTCACCGCAGAGTTCCTGGTACTTTGGCTTTTACAATTTTTCTGTGTTCCTCTTTCCCGAAATTCTCTGAACCTTAAATATATGGGTTGGGTTACCTTGTAGATGTATTAACTGAGGCTGGCCTCCCTCGTGACCATTTCTCCTTTACATTTTGTGCAGTTATAGACCTCACTGATAGTATCTGTCTGCTCCAAACACAATGACTGATAGTTACATTTACCTGTGGCTATAAGGATAAGTGTTAAAAATACAGCTAGAAGACAGGTGGTGATGGCACACACCTTTAATCCAGCACTCGGGAGGCAGGGGCAAGTGGATATCTGTGAGTTTGAGGCTATCCTGGTCTGTAGAGTGAATTTCTGGACTGGCTCCATAGCTACTATGAAATTCTGTCATAAAAACCAAAAAAAAAAAGAATACAGATAGAGCCTAGGACCTATGCTGATACAGGAAAATGGCAGTGGTGGATTGTCCCTAAGATCTGTGACATCTGCTGGAATATATTTTATGTTATGATAGTTACAACAAAAACTAGACTTTGTAAATGGTTAAACCAGGTGAAAATCATCAATCTGCACATCCCCAAAGAATACAAGTCAGCACAAGATGTCTGTAAGGAAATTTTGAACTTTAAACAGCACATTATAAAACATTAACTAGTACATTCCAATGTTATCTTAGTTTCCTTCTACAGGCATTCCATACACATGGATAGAGGCATCCCACCCAGCCCAGGTGCAAACAAACCATCACCTCATGCATTGAGATAAGATATGTATACATACATTGGGTTATATTTCTGTTTTCTCTATCTATTACATAACATAAACTATACTGATAGACACATGTCAAGCCTCATAAAAGTTGCTTGAGCATTTTTATCTTTGTGTTTGCAGATATTCAACTTAGAATATCCTTTTAACTTTAGCAGATTAACTTATTAAATAGCAAGGAGAGGTTAAGATAAGAAAAGTTATCTGAGTTCTTTATTCTACCAAGGACTCTGAGTTTGTAAAGTGCTTCAGGGCATTCTGTAACAGATGGATGGGTAAGTAGCTATTCAATCCAGTCTCATTCAACATCGAATAAGAAAAAAAAAACTATAACATAATTCCAGAGCTTCTCTGTATATTTTTCTCAAGGGACAAGTGTTACAAATAGAAAAATGGAATGTGCTGACTGAATTTTCATAATGGTGCTTTAGTGGAAACCTACTGCCATGGTTTTGGTGCTTTTGGACACTGTATTGTTTGACTTGGGAAACTGTAACAGAGTACAAATAAATCACAACAATTTCTTGGTTGCTCCTCTATGGGTTATAAGGTTTAAAATCAAGGTGTTAAAAAAGGCTGTGAGTGTAAATCTTTTTAGGCCACTTTTATTACCTAATAATAGTCATTGTATTCTTATGGGAGTTAGTGACATGGCTTAGTGAGTGGATGTTCTTGATTCTATGCCTGATGACCTGAGTTCATCTCTCAATCCCTCATAAGGGAAGGAAAGAAAATCAATAATACCCCAAATCCAAAAGCTGCATATAATAAGCAGAAAAGAATGATCAGAGCAGAAACTAGTGAAAAAGAAACTAAAATAACAATACATAGAACCAAAGAGTTAAGCTTTTAAAGTAAATACTTGATGTATTAGACAAACTAACCAAAAGGGAGAGACAATATAAATTCATAAATTTGGAAAAGAAAAATGGAAAGTTAATATACATTAGAATGAAACTCAGAGAACTACTAGGAATGTTATGAACTTATATCCCAAAAGTTGGAATATCTATAAAAATATATAAATTTCTATATATATATATAACCTATAAAAAGTAAATCAAGAAAAAATAACTTAAACAGATCCACAGTAATCAACAAGAGACAGTTATAAAAAGTCTCTCAACAGAGAACAGTCCAGTACCAAATGGAATCCCTGTAGATTAAATGTTTAAAGAACTAGCTAAAACCAAAGCTTTTAATCTTTTCCATAAAGTAGAAAGGGGAGTAGCATTGTCAAACTCATCTCACAAAGACAGCATTATCCTGATTCCACAACAATATAAAAGTACAACAAAGAAAGAAAATTATACAACAATTTGGTGAACATTAGTTATAAAATTTCTCGATAGAATTCTTGCAAGTTTAATTTAAGAATACACTAGGAAGATCATATACTATAACCAAGTTGGTTTCAATCCAGGACTACAAGGTTGGTTCAACAAATGGAAATCAGTAAATATAACTCCTCAATAATTAGACTGAAATAAGGAAATGAATCTTAATCTATACAGACAAGGTCCTCAAAAAATTTATCATCCCATCATGATAAAAATTTCAGAAGAAAATGGACTAACAGGAACATACGTCAGAATATTAGAGATCATATATGACAAGTCTATCACCAACATTCTACTAAGTGGGAAGATTTCAAATTATTTTCTGTAAATTCTATGGTCTTCTGGCCTCTGGCCTCCATGAGCATTAGACATTCATGTGATACAGCTACATACATGCACCCAAAACATTCACATACATAAAATAAAAATAATTAAAAAGAAGGAAAAAGGATACAAATAGAAAAAGAGCTCAAAATTTCCCTATTCGTAGACCACATAATCGAATATTGACAAATCACAATGATGCCACCAGAAAACTCTTAGAACTGGCTAAGTTAAGCAAAGTATCAGAACACAAAAATCAGTAAAATGTCTATAACTAATTAGAAATTTGCTGAAAAGAAATGAGAAAATTATTCCACTCCCATTATCTTAGAAACACTGAAATATCTAGGAGTAAACTTAACTAAACGTGCTAAAAACTTTTACAATGAAACTAAAGGGCATTTGAAGAACTTGAAGTAGATGTTAGGAGGTAGAAAGTTTTTTGATTCTTATGGATTAACAAAATTAATATTATGAAAATGGCAATATTGAAAAGTGATCTACAGGTTTGATACAATCACCATCAAATTCCAGTGACATTCTCAACTGAACGAGAAAAAAATTCTAACATACATATGGAAACATGAAAGACCCCAAATATCAAACAATACCAATCAGAAGGAAGTGTCATATCTAAAATCAAACTAAAGAGCCATGCTAAAAGAGACAACACATAAAAACAGATAATCAGACCAATGGAATAAATTTGAGGAGACTGAAATGAGCCCATACATTTACCTCTACCTAATCTTTAACAAAAATGTCAAAAGCATACTTCAAGAAAATATATAACCTTTTCTGGAAATGTGCTGTGAAAACTGGACATGCAGAATAATTGTATTCATATTACTTACCCCTTACACAAATCAATGAAAAATAAATGAAATACATTAATATAGGACATAAAATTTTGAAACTACCAGAGGGAAACATGGATCAAAGATGTATATAAATATAGGCATAGGCATGCATTTCTGAAAATAATTCTAATAATATAGGAAATAATCTATAAAATTGACAAATAGAGTTATGTGAAATTAAGAAACTTGTGCTTCGCAAAGGAAATAATTGTCAGAGTGAAAAGAGCTCACAGAATGAGAGAAAATCTTTTCCAGTTGCAAATCAGAAAGGATATTAATATCAATGACATAATTAAAAATAAACCAAAAAATTAAACAGCACCCAAAACAAATCCTCCAGTTAGTAGATGGAGTAATGAATTAAATAAATGACTGCCAAAAGAAGAAATACAAAAGACCAATAAGCACTCTAAGAAGTGTTAAACATCTTTAGCAATCAAAAATGCAAAATGAAGCAATTTCGAGAGTTCATGTCATCCCTGTTAGACTAACTATAGTCAAGAAAACAAATGACAAGGGTCTTCTGTGTTCCTCTCGACCCTGTCCTGCCCCCATGTTAGCCCTTTATTCTGCAGTGTCCTTGGACTACCAGCTATCCCTGTGTCTGTGCTGAGGAGTTCTATCCAGAGGGGTGAGTGTGTGGTATCTGGGGCGGACTGTCCCAGAAGAGAGCACAGAGCCCACAGCTCCTGCTGTAGGGTCTTCTGTGTTCCACTCGACCCTGCCCTGCCCTGCCCTGCCCCCATGTTCACCCTTTTGTCTTCTGTGTCCTCGGAACGCCTGCTACCCCTGTGTCTGTGCTGAGGAGTTCCATCCAGAGGGGTGAGTGTGTGCAATCTGGGGCAGAATGTCCCGGAAGAGAGCACACACCCACAGCTCCTGCCACAGGGTCTTCTATGTTTCCCTTGACCCTGCCCTGCCCCCACAATTGCCCTTTTGTCTCCAGTGTCCTTGGAATACCCGCTATCCATGCTTCAGTGCTGAGGAGTTCCATCTAGAGGGACAGGAACAGTTCCTGCTCCTGCACTGAAGAGATCCATCCAGAGAGTCTGTCACAGCAAAGACTGAACCAAGACACCAAGACTCTCCTGGCTCCATTTGAAGGAAGAGATGGGCAGGCACCAATGCATGAATTCCTCCAACAACTTGAAAGGCAACATGACATCACCAGAATCCAGGGATCATGAAACTAGAAGAATTGAACACCCTACTCCAGAAGAAATAGAAGAAATCGACTCTAAGCAGAAGTATATGAAAATAATAGAGGAACTTAAACAGGAGGTGAAAAACTACTGTAAAGAAATGGAGATAACAAACAAAAAAGTAGATGAAATGAATAAATATCTCAAAGATACCCAAGAAAACCAAGAAAAAGCAATCAAACAGGTAAGAGAAACAGTTGAAGACATGAAAAATGAAATGGAGGTAATGAAGAAAACACAAACTGAGGGAAGGCTGAATATGGAAAATCTGAGTAAACGAATAGGAACTGCAGAGATAAGTATTACCAACATAATACAAGAGATAGAAGAAAGAATCTCAGACACAGAAGATACTGAAGAGGAAATAAACTCACTGATTAAAGAACAAAACAAATCCAACAAATTCTTAACACAAAACATCCAGAAATACTGGGACACTGTGAAAAGGTCAAACCTACGAATAATGGGTATAGAAGAAGGAGAAGATTTACAGCTAAAAGGCCCAGAAAATATATTCAACAAAATTATTGAAGAAAACTTTCCCAATCTAAAGAACGATATTCCTATGAAGGTACAAGAAACATACAGAACACCAAATAGACTGGATCAAAAAAAACCATCCCCTCGCCATATAATAATAAAAACACAAAACATACAGAATAAAGAACAAATATTAAGAGCTGCAAGGAAAAATGATCAAGTAACATATAAAGGAAAACCTATCAGAATTACACCTGACTTCTCAATAAAAACCATGAAAGCCAGAAGGTCTTGGATATATGTGCTGCAGAAACTAAGAGACCAAGGATGCAAGCCCAGACTACTATACCCAGCAAAGCTTGCATTTACCATTGATGGAGAAAACAAGATATTCCAGGACAAAAACAGATTTAAGCAATATGTAGCCACAAACCCAGCCCTACAGAAAATACTAAAAGGAAAACCACAAAAAGTAAGCCAACAACACCCATAATAGCACAAGCACCTGACAACCCTCCACCAGCACAACTCAAAGAAGGGAAACATACAAACACTAGCACCAGGAAAAATAACCGGAGTCAACAACCACTGGTCATTAATATCGCTTAATATCAATGGACTCGACTCAAATATAAAACGGCACAGGTTAAGAGAATGGATACGAAATCAGGATCCAACATTCTGCTGCCTACAAGAAACACACCTCAAACACAAAGACAGACACTACCTCAGAGTAAAGGGTTGGGAAAAGGTTTTCCAATCAAATGGACCAAAGAAACAAGTGGCTGTGGCTATACTAGTATATAACAAAATAAATTTCAAACTAAAATCAATCAGAAGAGATAGAGATGGACACTTTATACTTATATCAGGAACAATTCATCAGGAGGAAGTCTCAATCCTAAATATCTATGCCCCTAATATAAAAGCACCCACATATGTAAAAGAAACATTACTAGAACTCAGAACATACATCAAACCCCACACTCTAATAGTGGGTGATTTCAACACTCCTCTCTCACCAATGAACAGGTCAACCAGAAGGAAACTTAACAGAGAAATAAGAGAACTAACAGATGTAATGAACCAAGTGGACCTAACAGACATCTATAGAACATTCCACCCAAACAGAAAATAATATACCTTCTTCTCAGCATTTCATGGAACCTTCTCAAATATTGATCACATAATTGGTAACAAAGTAAACATTGATAGATATAAAGAAATTGTAGTAATCACTTGTGTACTATCAGATCACCATGGAATAAAGTTAGAATTCAACAACAGTTCTAACCCCGGAAAGCCTACAAACACATGGAAACTGAAGAGTCAACTACTGAAGCATCCCTGGGTCAAGGAAGAAATAAAGAGAGAAAATAAAGTCTTCCTTGAAGTCAACGAAAATAAAGACACAACATTCCCAAACCTATCGGACACTATGAAAGCAGTGCTAAGAGGAAAGTTCATAGCACTAAATGCCCACATAAAGGAAATGGCGAAAGCACACATTAGAGACTTAACAGCACACCTGAAAGCTCTAGAAAAAAAAAGAAGCAGACTCACCCAGGAGGAAAAGAAGACTGGAAATAATCAAACTGAGGGCTGATATCAACAAAATTGAAACACAGAAAACAATCCAAAGAATCAATGAAACAAAAAGCTGGTTTCTGGAGAAAATCAACAAGATTGATAAACCCCTATCCAAACTAATCAAATGGCAGAGAGAGAACACTCAAATTAACAAGATCAAAAATGAAAAGGGGGACATAACTACAGACACAGAGGAAATTCAGAGAATCATTAGATCTTACTACAAAAACCTGTATGCCACAAAACTGAAAAATGTGGAAGAAATGGACACATTTTTAGATAAATACAATTTACCAAAATTAAGTCAAGCCCAGGTGAGCAGTTTGAATAGACCTGTAGGTCGCGAGGAAATTGAAGCTCTCATCAGAAACCTCCATACCAAAAAAAAAAGCCCTGGCCCAGATAATTTCAATGCAGAATTCTATCAGGTCTTCCAAGTAGAGTTAATACCTATACTCCTTAATGTATTTCACAAAATAGAAACAGAAGAGTCATTGCCTAACTCCTTTAATGAAGCTACAGTCACCCTGATTACAAAACCACACAAAACCCAACCAAGAAAGAGAATTACAGACCAATCTCACTCATGAACATTGATGCAAAAATTCTCAATAAAATACTGGCAAACAGAATAAAGAACAAATCCAAAAAATTATACATTATGATCAAGTAGGCTTCATCCCAGAGAGGAAGGGCTGATCCAAAATATGAAAATCTACCAACATAATCCATCATGTAAAAAAACTGAAGGAAAAAATCCATTTGATCATTTAATTAGATGATGAAAAAGCATTTGACAAAATTCAACACCCCTTTATGATAAAGGTCTTGGACAGAATAGGGATACAAGGTTCATTCCTAAATATAGTAAAGGCAATAAACAGCAAGCCGACAGCTAACATTAAATTAAATGGAGAGAAACTCAAAGTCATCTCACTAAAATCCGGAACAAGACAAGGCTGTCCCTCTCATCTTACCTCTTCAATATAGGGCTTGAAGCTTAAGCAATAGCAATAAGACAGCATAAAGAGATCAAGGGGATTCGAATTGGAAAGGAAGAAGTCAAACTTTCATTATTTGCAGATGATATGATAGTGTACATAAGCGACCCCAAACTCTAACAAAGAACTCCTACAGCTGATAAACACCTTTAGTACTGTGGCAGGATACAGTATCAACTCCAAAAAATCAGTTGCCCTCCTATACACAAAGAACAAAGATACAGAGAGGGAAATCAGAGAAACATCACCTTTCACGATAGCCACAAATAGAATAAGGTATCTTGGGGTAACTCTAACCAAGGAAGTGAAAGATCTATTTGACAAGCACTTTAAGGTTTTGAAGAAAGAAACTGACGAGAATACCAGAAAATGGAAGAATCTCCCATGCTCTTTGATGGGTAGGATCAACATAGTAAAAATGGCAATTCTACCAGAAGCAATCTATAGATTCAATGCAATCCCTACCAAAATCCCAGAGAAATTCTTCACAGACCTTGAGAAAACAATAATAAAGTTTACATGGCAAAACAAAAAACCCAGGATAGCCAAAACAATCTTATACAATAAAAGTACTTATGGAGGCATTGCCATCCCCGACTTCAAACTCTATTACAGAGCTACAGTAATGAAAACAGCTTGGTATTGACACAAAAACAGAGATGTTGACCAATGGAATCGAATCGAAGACCCAGATCTTAATCCACAAACCTATGAACACCTGATTTTTGAAAAAGGAGCTAAAACTATACAATGGAAGAAAGAAAGCATCTTTAACAAATGGTGCTGGCATAACTGGATGTCAACCTGTAGAAGAAAGAAAATAGATCCATATCTATCACCATGCATAAAACTCAAGTCCAAAGGGATTAAAGACCTCAACATTAATCTGACCACATTGAACCTGATAGAAGAGAAAGTGGGAAGTAGTCTACAAGACATTGGCACAGTAGTCTAAAAGACATGGTCTACTACGTAGAACCCTAGTAGCACAGACAATAAGAGCAACAATGAATATATGGGACCTCCTGAAACTGAGAATCTTCTGAAAAGCAAAGGATACTTTCATTAAGACAAAAAAACAACCTACTGATTGGGAGAAGATCTTCACCAACCCCTCATCAGACAAAGGTCTGATCTCCAAAATATACAAAGAACTCAAGAAACTAGACACTAAAACTCTAATTAACCCAATTAAAAAATGGGATACTGAACTGAACAGAGAATTATCAACAGAAGACTTTGAATGGCCAAAAGACACTTAAGGTCATGCTCAACCTCCTTAGCGATCAGGGAAATGCAAATCAAAACAACTATGAGATACCATCTTACACCTGTCAGAATGGCTAAACTCAAAAACACCAATGATAGCCTATGCTGGAGAGGATGTGGAGAGAGGGGAACTCTCATCCATTGTTGGTGGGAATGCAAACTTGTGTAGCCACTGTGGAAATCAGTGTGGCGGTTTCTTAGGAAACTGGAAGTCAACCTACCTCAGGACCCAGCAATTCCTCTCTTAGGAATATACCCAAGAGATACCCTATCATACCACAAAAGCATTTGTTCAACTATGTTCATAGCAGCACTATTTATAATAATCAGAACCTGGAAATAACCTAGGTGCCCTTCAATAGAAGAATGGTTAAAGAAGGTGTGGAATATGAATACGTTAGCGTTTTACTCAGCAGTAAAAAAACAATGACATTTTGAATTTTGCATGGAAATGGATGGAAATAGAAAATGCTTTACTGAGTGAGGTAACCCAAACCCAAAAAGAGGAATATGGTATGTACTCACTCATAAGTGGATTCTAACCATAATTAAAGAACATTGAGCCTATAATTAGTGATCCTAGAGAAGCTAAATAAGAAAGTGAACCCAAAGAAATTCATTTAGTTATCCTCCTAGATATTGGAAGTAGATAAGATTGCCAGACAAAACTTGGGTCCACGGGGGTGTGGGGGGAGTGGATGTCAGGGGAGATGAGTAGAGAGAAGGGAGAAGGGGAGGATTCAGGAGAGCTTGGGGGAATGGGATGGGTGGGATGGAGGATGGGTGGATATGGGAGCAGGGAAGTAGATATCTTAATTAAGGGAGCCATTTTAGGATTGGCAAGAGACTTGTCTCTAGAGGGATTCTCAGGTCCAAAGAGAGGTTCCCATATTGTTCCTTGGGTAGCAGAGGAGAAGGTCCCTGAACTGGCCTTGTCCCATAGCAACACTGATGAATATCTTGCATATCACCATAGAACCTTCATCTGGCGATGGATGGAGATAGAGACAGAGACCCACATTTGAGCACTGGACTTAGCTCCTTAGGCCCAAATGAGGAGCAGAAGGAGGGAGAATGTGAGCAAGGAAGTCAGAATCACTACAGGTGCGTCCACCCACTGAGACGGTGGGACTGATCTAATGGGAGCTCACCAAGGCCAGCTGGACTGGGACTGATGGAGCATATGATCAAAATGGACACTCTGAACGTGGCTGGCAATGAAGACTGACTGAGAAGCCAAGGACAATTGCACTGGGTTTTTATTCTACTGCATGAACTGACTTTGTGGGAGCCTGGTTTGTTTGGATGCTCACCTTTATAAACCTGGATGGAAGGGGGAGGATCTTGGACTTTCCACGGGGCAGGGAACCCTGACTGCTCTTAGGACTAGAGAGGGAGAAGGAGGTGGAGAGTGGGAGGGAAAAGGGAGGCGGGGAGGAGGTGGAAATTTTTAATAAATAAATAAATTAACTAATTAATCAAAAAAGAAAACAAATGACAAGGGATACTGAATGTGAATTAGTGCAACCACTATGGAAAGAAATATAGATAGACTTCACAGAAACTGAAGAGTACTACCATATGACTCAGGTACACCCAAAGACTCTAAATACTAAATATAACACAGAGACATTCTTGCACCTATGTATGCCACTATGTTACTCAAAGTAGCCAAGAAATAGGCCATCCTAGAAGTCAGTAAACAGCTGATAGATAAAGAAGATGAGTGTATACAAATAGAATTTCTAAGTAGCCTTAAGCAAGCAATGCTGTACCATTTTTAAGAAAGTGGTTTCAACTGGAAACAATTTGAAATTCCAGGTCCAGAGGATACTCTCTTCTGAATTCTGGACATACTGCGTGTATGAGGTACACAGACAAATATAGAGGCAACACACCCCTCATCATAAAAGAAACTTATAATAATAGAAATTAAAATAGCAGCAAGGATTCTTGTGGTGATAGAACTGTTCAATGTCTTCTTTGTGGTATAGATGTACAAATCTAAACTGGTTACAAAATTATATAAAATCTAATAGTGCACTTCAGAGTAAGCAAAACTGGAAATATATGAAAGTTCTTAGTATCAATGTTAATATTTTGGCTGTTGCATATTATAGTTTGTAAATTATTAGCATAGATGTAAGAAGCAAAATTTACAAAGGATTTCTCTATTAATTTTTACATTTGTGTGAAACAAAATTATCTCACAAAATTGTGTGAGTTACGACTTACAGTTTGGTCTGATGTTGGATTGCATCTTCTAGACAGTAAGTTAAACAAATGCTTGTTTTTTTACAAGCCAGTTGCCTGGGTGTTTCATAGTAGAGCCATGAAACTAATACATGGAGATACCAGTACACTTCTTTTACAATGGGTAAAATCTAAGGATATTCATTCTCCTTGCAAAGCTGTAGAGCAACTAGGAACCTCACACACTGCTAATGGAAATTCAAAATGGCACAACCACTTTAGAAATAGAATTGGCAGCTTTGTTGCAAAATTAAATATTCACTTTATACATAATTACATAACCCAACAATTTTATCCTAGCAAAATGCACTGCTATGTACATACAAAAACCAACACACAATTTCCCTCAATTTGTGGTATGTTATTTTTTATATTAATTAACATGTTGATTGTATAAATTGAGGAGTTTCATTAAAGATTTATGTAAATGTGTATCATATAATTTACTCATATTCATTGCTCTTTCACCGTCTCTTGCCCCTTCCTCCCCCTATAGTTCTACTTCTGCTTTCATCATTAACACACACAATTTTAAGTCTAGATTCTTCACATGAGAGAAAACATTCTATATTTATCTTTTTCTCTCTGAGAACTTCAGTTTCTTTGATTTCCAACAAAATAACAATTTCATTTTTTATGGCTAAATAAAATTCCACATGCAACACATTTTCTTTGTTTACTCAACTGTCACAGAGCACTTAATGAAACAATAAACACTGATGTATAGGTATCTCTGCAATATGGAGTGATATAATGGGTCATATTGTAGTTCTATCTTTAGTTTTTTTTTTTTTAGAAACCTTCAAACTGATTTCCATGGTGGCTGCATTCACATTATCAGTTTATAAGGTTTACACCCCCACTAGAGCATAGCCAGTATTTCTTGTTTGTGTTCTAGATAATAGCTATTTCTGACTTGGGTGAGGAAGAATCTTAATGTAGTTCTGATTTGTATTTTGTTGATGCCTAGATGTTAAACATTTTCCCATACACTTATTCTGTTTCTTTGCAAACTACTCATTCTGTTAATTTTCTTATTAATTGATTAGATAATTTAATTTGTATATGTTTAATTTTTATGGTCTTTATGCAAACTAGATATCAATTCATTATTAGATATACAGCTGGCAAAAAAGTTACATTCTTCAAGATGCCTCTTCACTTTGGTAGTTGTTTCCTTGGTTGGAACAGCTCTATTTTAATTGGTCCGAGCAAGAAACAAGCTAAATATCTGTCAGAAAGTGAATGGACTATGATATACACAAGCAACTCAAATATTACTCATAAAAAAGGGATAAGCTATCAGCACTGGAACCATCAATTAGTCACAAAGGCAATAAATTAGAATGAAGCAAATCTGTGAAGGTTACATACTATACTATCATACTTACAATACATTGTAGCAAGACAAACAGATTATTGCTTGACAGAAGTTAGCAAGGGAAGTCATATATAAGAGCAGAATTATAACATGAAATCATTTTTAAAAAATGAGAGAACTATTGTGCATCTTGTTTGTGGTATTGAATACAGACATTTAAATATGTTAAACTCACAAAAATATATATTAAAAGGGGGAAAGAAAATAAATTAGAATGGATGTTTGGTGTGGTAAGTCCTTCTGTATATGTGTTTCTTTTACTGGTTAAGGAATAAAGAATCTGCTTTGGCCTGTGATAAGGCAGAGCTAGGCGGGGGAGCAGGGAATTAAATTGAAAGCTGGGAGGAAGAAGGCAGAGTTGCGAGAAGCCATGTAACCCTGATGGAGACAGATCCTGGAAAGAACCTTGCTGGTAGGCCACAAACTTTATGGTAAAATATAAACTGATAGGAATGGGTTAACTAAGATACAAGAGAAAGCCAGAAATATGCTTCAGTGATTGGCCAAGCAATAATTTAAATAATATAGTTTCTGTGTGATTATTTCAGGAGTCTGGGCAGCCAGAAAATGAACAAGTAGCCTCTTGCTACGACTGTTGAATAGTTTTATAACCAGTAGCTCCTCCTAACAATTTTTGATCAATCCTCTGATTCTCCATACCAAAAGACTTAAAATCAGTGACTAGTTACCTATATATTTGGTCTTGATCTAAAAGTTTATTCTGCCTGCCCAGGTTGCTTGAGAACAAAAAAGTTGGTAATGATGTTTAATGTGATTTTTCAATTTTTAAGACGCATTCTCAACATACAAACGTAATTTCATGTTAGTCTTTTGCTGTGCATGTCTATTTTCTGACCCAAGCAACCATTATCCCAAGGAGTTAAGTTGTGCATCCTTGCAAAAGGCTGATTCTATCTGAGCTTTTGTCTGTTAGCTCTCCCTCATGGAGGTATAGGATGGGTCACAAGACCTTCCTCTGAGTATTTGATCAATCCCGCCTTCCTGCTGTATGTACCCAACAATAATTGTGTATATCTTAGGCTAACCTTGAACTCATAATATTCCTGCTTCAGCTTTCTGAGCCCTGGGTTTATAGGCATATACTGCCATACTAGGCCTACAGATTTTTAAATATCATGTGTTTTAAAGAGTTTGAATTTATCTTCTAAAAATGGAATGTTTTAATCCCAGCACTTGGAAGGCAGAGGCAGGTGGGTCTCAGTGAGTTCAAGGCCAGCATTGTCTACAAAATGAGTTCCAGGAGAGCCAGAACTATTTCACAGAGAAATCTTGTCTCAAAAAAACAAAAAAAAAATGATATTTTTCCTATAATTAAGACTAACAACATTAAAATACCAGTGTAGCTATGTCCTAATGGTTTTGAACTACTTGTTTGTTATATATGGTTTGATGTTACACATATTAATTTTGAAACAAATTTACACAGGAGGAACTGTGAAGGATCAAGAAGTAATATCAAAAACATTCTGATGTGTTGAAACCAGCACCGAAATAAAAAGTTTCTCTTTCCCTTTGTTTTTGCTCCTACTTCCTGCTTGAACTGGGCACATGCTGGAATAGTTAGCACCTTAATAATGTTGAAGCTTCCCGTTCTGTGTTGGATCTACTATCTATTGACCCCTAATGAATATTTTATGGGATCAAAGAAATAAAGGAGTCATTGTCATCGCTGTCATTCTCTGTTAAAAGTGCCATTTTACTTCATCCCATCACTGCCAAATTTCGTTCTTGCTTTGAAAAGCCCATGTACTCAATAGAGCTTTTGTGGATTAATTGACTGAACAAACACATTTTCCCATTACCTTGTCCAAACACAAGATGTGCTTCTAGTTCCCACTCACTAATTCTTATATAAATCCAGCGACTCTTTGCTTTTAGATAATGCAAATATCTGAGCATTATGCATATTCATTCAGATAAATGTTTATTATTCAATTATGTGTGTCATAAACATATTCACAGTTTATCACTCTAGTCCCAAGAAAGAAACTAACCACATTCCTGAGGAAGTTATGCTCCACATTTTTTTCTGTCAAGCTTGACTCCATTCATAAAATAACATTAAATAAGTGTTTTAAATGGATGATGACAACGTAACTTCCTGTAGCCTATGATGCAAAGGAATTTTATTCACATTTAATGGCCATGGAAAGAGAAATAAAGAAATGTACATTCTTTGTTTCTAATAATATAATGGACCATTATCAACTCTGACTATAACAACAGTATACAAACTTCTAGATTTTAAAATATTGGTGATTTGGGTATAAAACTCTTAGTATTGCTTCTACTATCCCTATCAAACAGCAGTTCCAAGAATGTCACTAGTTTAAGGGAAAAACTAGCACCAAGAAGTAAAAATGTCTTCGAAATAAGTTTGCATGGTTCCTAAGTGTAATCTTACTTTGTCAGAAGGAAAAACAGCAGGCCTAGGAGAAATCAACATGGCAGTGTGATCCTAATCACACTTGGCATATACTTCAAAGCATATATTCTCCACAACTCACCACCCTCAACTTGTGTTTTAAATGAGACACACTGTAAGTTTTCTATGTGAAAACTATTTTCAAAATGAAAGGCAACTGAGGGGGGTGAAATAGCAATATCATCATTTAAAGTCTTGTTGCTACATATAAGCCAATGTCTTCCTGACCGTTGGTGGTACACTTTTTAGTAAGAAGTGAGTATATGACCTGAATGCTAGTAAGTGCAGAGTTAGAAACACACAGATCATTATTGTATCACATTGCCTACAAAAATTTGCAAATGTTGGCAACTATCCTATTTGATTTTCCACTCTGAATATCTTTTCCCCTGATGAATACTGATTTTATAATTGCAGTCTCTGTAAAAGTTGTGTCTCAAGCTTAGGTGAGTAGCCAGGCACTCACACACTAGCCATTGTGTTTGAAGATCATTTTTTTTATAATTTCTTTTTTTTTTCTTCCAAAGTTTATTAAATTATAAAAGTTTCCATTTCCACCCCTCCTCCCAACACCCTCCCACTCCCCCCACTCTCTCTCCTCCTCCCTCTCCATCCCTAAGAGCAGTCAGGGTTTCCTGCCCTGTGGGAAGTTCAAGTTCCTCCCCCCTCCCTCCAGGTCCAGGAAGGTGAGTATCCAAACAGACTGGATCCCAAAAATCCAGTATATACAGAGGAAACAAGTCCCAGTGTCATTGTCAATGGCTTTTCAGAAAGACTCCGGGCCAGCCACATTCAGAGAATCCGGCCACATTCAGAGAATCTGGTTGAATCACATGCTCGTTCAGTCCCAGTCCAACTGGCCTTGGTGAACTCTCATTAGATCAGTACCCTTGTATCAGTGGGTGCTCACACCCCTCGTGGTCCTGATTTCCTTTTTCATGTTCTTCCTCCTTCTTCTCCTCATTTGGACCTTGGGGGGCTAAGTCCGGTGCTCCTATGTGGGTCTCTGTCTGTATTGCCATCTATCGATGGATGAAGGTTCCCTCTGGTCTTCTTTGCTCATGTTCTCTTTCCTTCTGCTTCTTGTTTGGACCTAGGGATTTAAGTCCAGTGTTCCAACATGGGTCTCTGTCTCTATCTCCATCCATCGCCAGATGAAGGTTCTATGGTGATAAGCAAAATATTCATCAGTATGGTTATGGGCCAAGGCCGGTTCAGGCACCCTCTCTTCTGTTCAGAGAACAATCTGGGGATCTCTCCTTGAACCTGGGATCCCATTTATAATCAAGTCTCTTGTAAACCCTAAAATGACTCCCTTAGTTGAGATATATTCTTCCCTGATCCCATATCCATCCTCCCTCCCTCCCCCCCATCCCAGACACCCGAGCTTTCCCCATTCCTCCCCTACTCCCTTCTCTCTAACCTTCTCCCCTTCCAACACCCCTCCCACCCCCCCATGCACCCGAGGTTACCTGGCCCTCTTGTCTATTTCCAATCTCCAGGAGGATAACTACATGATTTTCTTCAGGTTCACATTCTTATTTAGCTTCTCTAGGATCACGAATAATAGGCTCAAAGACCTTTAATTATGGCTAGAATCCACTTATGAGTGAATACATACCATATTCCTCTTTTTGGGTCTGGCTTACCTCACTCAGTAAAGCGTTTTCTATGTCCATCCATTTGCATGCAAAATTCAAGATGTCATTGTTTTTTACCGCTAAGTAAAACTCTAATGTATATATGTTCCACACCTTCTTTAACCATTCTTCTATTGAGGGGCACCTAGGTTGTTTCCACGTTCTGGCTATTACAAATAGTGCTGCTATGAGCATAGTTGAACAAATGCTTTTGTGGTATGATAGAGCATCTCTTGGGTATATTCCCAAGAGTGGAATTGCTGGGTGCTGAGGGAGGTTGACTCCCAGTTTCCTGAGAAACTGCCACACTGATTTCCACAGTGGCTACACAAGTTTGCATTCCCACCAACAATTGGATAAGAGTTCCCCTCTCTCCACATCCTCTCCAGCATAGGCTGTCATTGGTGTTTTTGACTTTAGCTAATCTGACCGGTGAAAAATGGTATCTCATAGTTGTTTTGATTTGCATTTCCCTGATCGCTAAGGAGTTTGACCATGACCTTAAGTGTCTTTTGGCCATTTGAACTTCTTCTGTTGAGAATTCTCTGTTCAGATCAGCACCCCATTTTTTAATTGGGTTAATTAGAGCTTTAGTGTCTAGTTTCTTGAGTTCTTTGTATATTTTGGAGATCAGGCCTTTATCTGATGAGGGGTTGGTGAAGATCTGCTCCCAATCAGAAGGTAGCTTTTGTCTTACTGATGGTGTCCTTTGCTTTACAGAAGCTTCTCAGTTTCAGGAGGTCCCATTTATTCATTGATTCTCTTATTGTCTGTGCTACTGGGGTTCTACCTAGGAAGTCGTCTCCTGTGCCTATGTCTTGTAGACTACTTCCCACTTTTTCTTCTATCTGGTTCAAAGTGGTCAGATTAATGTTGAGGTCTTTAATCCATTTGGACTTGATTTTTGTGCATGGTGATAGATTTGGATCTACTTTCATTCTTCTACAGGTTGACATCCGGTTATGCCAGCACCATTTGTTAAAGATGCTTTCCTTCTTCCATTGTATACCTTTAGCTCCCTTGTCGAAAATCAAGTGTTCAAAGGTTTGTGGGTTAATATCTGGGTCTTCTATTCGATTCCATAGGTCGACTTCTCTGTTCTTATGCCAGTACCAAGCTGTTTACAATACTGTAGCTGTATAATAGAGTTTGAAGTCAGGGATGGTTATACATCCAGACGTTCCTTTATTATATAAGATTGTTTTGGCTCTCCTGAGTTTTTTGTTTTTCCATATAAAATTAATTATTATTCTCTCAAGGTCTGTGAAGAAGTTTGATGGGATTTTGATGGGGATTGCATTGAATCTATAGATTGCTCTTGGTAGAATTGCCATTTTTACTATGTTGATCCTCCCAATCCAAGAGCAAGGGAGATCTTTCCATTTTCTGGTATCCTCCTCTATTTCTTTCTTCAAAGACTTAAAGTTCTTGTCAAATAGGTCTTTCACTTCCTTGGTCAGTGTTATCCCAAGATATTTTATGCTATTTGTGGCTATCCTGAAAGTTTAAGTTTCTCTGTTTTCCCTCCCTGCTTCTTTATTCTTTGTGTATAGGAGGGCAACTGATTTTTTGGAGTTGATCTTGTATCCTACCACATTACTAAAGGTGTTTATCAGCTGTAGGAGTTCTTTGGTAGAGTTTTTGAGGTCGCTCATGTATACTATCGTATTGTCTGCAAATAACGAGAGTTTAACTTTTTCCTTTCCAATTCGAATCCCTTTGATCTCCTTATGTTGTCTTATTGCTATTGCTAGATCTTCTAGCACTATATTGAAGAGGTATGAGGAGAGTGGACAGCCTTGTCTTGTTCCTGATTTCAATGGAATGGATTTGAGTTTCTCTCCGTTCAGTTTGATGTTAGCTTTCGGCTTGCTGTAAATAGTTTTTATTATATTTAGGAATGATCCTTGTATCCCCAATCTCTTCAACTCCTTTATCATAAAGTGTTGTTGGATTTTGTCAAATGCTTTTTCAGCATCTAATGAGATGATCATATGGTTTTTTTCTTTCAGTTTATTTATATGATGGATTACATTGATAGATTTGCGTATGTTGAACCAGCCCTGCATCTCTGGAATGAAGCCGACTTGATCATAATGGATAATTTTTCTAATGTGTTCTTGGAATAGGTTTGTCAGGATTTTGTTGAGAATTTTTGCGTCAATGTTCATGAGTGAGATTGGCCTGTAATTCTCTTTCTTGGTTGTGTCTTTATGTGGTTTTGGTATCAGGGTAACTGTAGCTTCATAAAAAGATTTTGTTAATGACTCTTCTGTTTCTATATTGTGAAATACCTTAAGGAGTATAGGTATCAGGTCTTCTTGGAAGTTCTGGTAGAATTCTGCATTGAAACCATCTGGCCCTGGGCTTCTTGGGTCGGGAGGTTTTTGATAACAGCTTCTAATTCTTCGCAACTAACAGGTCTATTTAGATTGTTCACCTGGTCTTGATTTAACTTTGGTAAATGGTATTTATCTAAAAACCAATCCATTTCTTATACATTTTCCTACTTTGTGGCATATAAACTTTCATTTTAAGATCTAATGATTCTCTGAATTTCCTCTGTGTCTGTTGTTATGTCCCCCTTTTCATTTCTGATCTTATTAATTTGAGAGTTCTCTCTCTGCCATTTGATTAGTTTGGCTAGGGGTTTGTCAATCCTGTTGATTTTCTCTAAGAACCAACTTTTTGTTTTGTTGATTTTTTGGATTGTTTTCTGTGTTTCTATTTTGTTGATTTCAGCCCTCAGTTTGATTATTTCCAGTCTTCTACTCCTCCTGGGAGAGTCTGCTTCTTTTTTTTCCAGAGCTTTCAGGTGTGCTGTTAAGTCTCCAATATGTGCTTTCTCCATTTTCTTTAATTGGGCACTTGGTGCTATGAACATTCCTCTTAGCACTGCTTTCATTGTGTCACATAGGTTTGAGTATGCTGTGTCTTTTTTTCATTAAATTCAAGGAAGACTTTAATTTCTTTCTTTATTTCTTCCTTGACCCAGGGATGATTCAGTAGTTGATTGTTCAACTTCCATGTTGAACAATCAACGTGGAAGCCGCGTTTGTAGGCTTTCTGGTGTTTGAATTGTTATTGAATTCTAACTTTATTCCATGGTGATCTGAAAAGACATAGGTGGTTACTAATATTTTTTTGTATCTGTGGAAGTTTGCTTTGTTACCGAGTATGTGGTCAATTTTTGAGAAGGATCCATGAGCTGAAGGTATGTTCATTCCTATTTGGGTGGAATGTTCTATAGATATCGGTGAAGTCCATTTGCTTCATTACCTCTAGTAATTCTCTTGTTTCTCTGTTGAGTTTCTCTTTGATTGACCTGTCCATTGGTGAGAGAGGTGTGTTGAAGTCTCCTACTATTAGTGTGTGTGGTTTGATGACTGCCCTGAGTTCTAAAAGTTTTTCTTTTACATAAGTGGGTGGTTTTATATTAGGGGCATAGATATTCAGGTTTGAGACTTCCTCCTGATGAATTGTATGAAATGTCCATCTCCATCTCTTCTGATTGATTTTAGTTTGAAGTCAATTTTGTTAGATATTAGAATGGCCACACCTGCTTGTTTCTTAGGTCCGTTTGCTTGGAAAACCTTTTCCCAATCCTTTACTCTGAGTAGATGTCTATCTTTGTGGTTGAGGTGTGTTTCTTGTAAATCAGAAAGGTGTGTTTCTTGTAAAGCAGAATGTAAAGCAGAATGTTGGATCCTGTTTCCGTATCCAATCTCTTAGTCTGTGCCCTTTTATAGGTGAGTTGTGTCCATTAATATTAAGTGATATTAATGACCACTGGTTGTTGATTCCGGTTTTGTGTGTGTGTGTGTGTGTGTGTGTGTGTGTGTGTGTGTGTGTGTAGTAGAGTTTGTGTGTTTCTCTTCTTTGAGTTGTGGTTGTGAAGGGTCGCTAGATGTCTGGGTTATTGTAGGCAGTGATGGCAATGTTGGATTCCTTGGGTTGCGATTTTCCTTCTATTACTTTCTGTAAGGCTGGATTTGTGGCTACGAATTGTTTAAATTTATCTTTATCCTGGAATATTTTGTTTTCTCCGTTGATAGTGAATGATAGCTTGGCTGGGTATAGTAGTCTGGGTTTGCATCCATGGTCTCTTAGTTTCTGCAGTACCTCTATCCAGGACCTTCTGGCTTTCATGGTTTCCATAGAGAAGTCCGGTGTAAGCCTGATAGGTTTACCTTTATAAGTTACTTGACCTTTTTCCTTTGCAGCTCTTAATATTCTTTCTTTAATCTGTATGTTTTGTGTTTTGATTATTATATGGCGAGGGGATGGTTTTTTTTTTTTTGATCCAGTCAATCGGTGTTCTGTATGCTTCTTGAACCTTCATAGGAATATCGTTCTTTAGATTGGGAAAGTTTTCTTCTATAATTTTGTTGAATATATTTTCTGGGCCTTTGATCTGCAGTTCTTCTCCTTCTTCAATCCCTATTATTCTTAGATTTGGTTTTTTTTATTGTGTCCCAGATTTCTTGAATGTTTTGTGAAGAGAATTTGTTGGATTTGCCGTTTTCTTTGACCAGAGCGTTTATTTTCTCTATGGTATCTTCAGAATCTGAGATTCGTTCTTCTATCTCTTGTATTCTATTGGTTATGCTTGATTCTGTAGTCTCCATTTCTTTACCTAGGTTTTCCATATCCAGCCGGTTCTCGGTTTGTGTTTTCTTCATTGCCTCCATTTCAGTTTTCAATTCTTGCACTGTTTCCTTTACCTGTTTGATTGTTTTTTCTTGGTTTCTCAGGGTATCATTCACGGATTTACTTCATTCTTCAAACTTTTTGTTATACTTCTCATCCATTTCTATACTCATTTCTTCAAACTTTTTGTTATACTTCTCATCCAATTCTTTTTTTTATTTTTTATTTTTTATTTTTTTATTAAATTATAAAAGTTTCCATTTCAGCCCCTCCTCCAAACACCCTCCCACTCCCCCCCACTCCCTCTCCTCCTCCCTCTCCATCCCCTAGAGCAGTCAGGGTTTCCTGCCCTGTGGGAAGTTCAAGTTCCTCCTCCCTCCCTCCAGGTCCAGGGAAGGTGAGAGTCCAAACAGACTGGAGCGCCAAAATCCAGTATATGCAGAGGAAGCAAGTCCCAGTGTCATTTTCAATGGCTTTTCAAAAAGGATCCAGGCCAGCCACATTCAGAGAATCTGGTTGGATCACGTCCTCGTTCAGTCCCAGTCCAACAGGCCTTGGTGAACTCTCATTATATCAGTCCCCTTGTTTC
This sequence comes from Myodes glareolus, assembly GCF_982192425.1. Taxonomy (NCBI): domain Eukaryota; kingdom Metazoa; phylum Chordata; class Mammalia; order Rodentia; family Cricetidae; genus Myodes; species Myodes glareolus. The sequence goes on from NC_142053.1 coordinate 139,416,240, forward strand.
AGGCAGGCTATTGAAGCACAGGCATTCCCTCCTTCCGGGATGTGCCTACAGCCCAGGCCCTGAGCGCTGGGCAGCTGAGCTGGGGAAATTTTATGTCCCCAGGGGGAAGGGAGAAATATAGGAATTTGTACTTGAATGGAAGCAGGGATGGCAGGCGGGAGAGCTTAGCAAGGTGGAGCCAGCACTGCAGGGTGACCTGGGAGTCTATGGGGTCAGGGAAAGTCAGAGCTCCTCCTCGCCAGGCCCCTGCCGCAGGCCAGAAGCAAACTCCGTGTTTGAAGATCTTAAATCCCAAGAAGGCAAATTGTTTTTTCTTCTCCCAAACTCGCTTCAGGTCTAGTCCACAGAGAACCCTCCAGTTGCTAGCAGTTGCAAGCAGGCCATTCTTATCTGATAAATGGGTTTAAACAAGTAACTTTGTTCTCCTTTTCTGCTTTTCAGAGATCATCACATCACTAAGAAAGATTAACAGATGCAAAGAGGGGGGATAGACCCTTTATCCCTTCAGTACAAGGGCACAGTCTTTAACTTGGTTTTGAGGAAGGTTTGCAGGGAAAGCAGGTCTTCCAGGGCAACACTCTAACAGTAGCTCATGGGTATGTTTCTTTGTATATTTTCTCAATAATACTTAATATTGATTCTTACTCTTTAAAATTTATCTTTTATTTTTTCCAGCCTTTATATAGCTCATGGTTTCGGCCTAAGAATTGCATATCAAGTATTTTATTCTCTTCTAATTTATTACAAATAATATCTCTGCTTTAAATGTCCTTTTGCTTACTCAGAACTCCATACATGTGAACTGTGAACTAAAGACAAGAATGAAGGTTCTTTATTTTGGAAGTGCATGTAGGGAACAGAAACTAAGAGCCAGCTGTGGACAAAAAGGAGAGTCAGTTGTGGTGGTGCACATCTACAATCCCAGCACTTTGGAAGGCAAGAGGATCACAACTCCTGGCCTTCTTGGTGAGATCTTCTCAGAAGAAACAAGTAAGGAAAAGAGGGATGGATGGAAGAGGAGGGGAAATGAAAGCTTCTGTAACCCATCTACAAGTAACTGGAGCAGATAACAGGAGGTAACTGAGCTTAACCTTGATAGAAACCTCAGAAGCATCATTTACTATAGACTTCGTGACAACTGAAGTGAAGTGAAGGAGGTTAGGTCAAGTCTAGAATATTTATCACGGATTCTATTCCTTGTTGTTTGAATGTGTCTCGTGTATCAGAAGTCTTCCAGGCTGTTCGTGTGATATGGAAGCTTACACTTCTATGCTGGATAGATTTCTTAGACTAATAGAGGCATGAGATAAGTCGGGAACCTAATGGACATTGATAACAATCTTTATTTGCAGCTACAACTGAACTCAAGTATCCAATGAAATATGAAACAGAATACTAGTGGTGTCTGCTCCTTCTTTCTTCTGTACTTAGATTTGCTTAATAAAATTCATTGACAATGAAAGAAAGTGATATAAATGCACATTTTGAATTATTAATCCTGACCAATAAAAAAGTTGTATTGTGGTTTGGATATGGTGTTGGTGTATTTATCCAAAGGCTAATGTGCTAGAGGTCTTATTTGTTTTTTATTAGCAAATTGTGTGTGTGTGTGTGTGTGTATGTGTGTATGTGTGTGTGCTTGTGTGTAAAAGAAAGAGAAGATGAGAGCATAAACCGTAGAAAATAGTTCAAATACCAATTTTATTATAATAAATTTATACAGTAAGAGTTGTTGAAAACTAAAGGTGGATGTGCTATTTATTTTGTCCTAAACATTTAGCATAGTATTTTTTTTCAATCAAACTTGATCCAATAAGATGACTCAGTGGACAAATCCACTTGCCATGAATCCTGATGGTCCTCGAACTATTTATATAAGCTTATTCTGCTTTCCAGAGTAGGATAAGCCATCTGAATGTCAGGGAAGATAAGGAACATTGAGCTTCTGATGCAGAAATGAGTTTTGAGCAGCAGCCATTTCAGTTTAGATGGCTAGATAGCAGCTGCTCAGAGTAGAGCATCTCAGATTTATTTTGTAGTAGGGGAACAGCTATGTTGAAATCCTTCTATAATTTTGGAGGTTGCTTTTTGTCAAATTATGGAAACTTCACCTACCTTAACTCTGAAAAATTCTATGAGTTATCTCTATTACACTTTAATTTTGCTTCTTTATTTTTAAAGGATAGCTTCCTTTTTGCCTAATCAGCCAGCTGCTTTCTAGTATATACAGCTAAGTATATGGAACAATACAGAAATTGAAACCAGAAGGTGTTTCAGACAACAGAACCCTAGGGGAATGGGAGAGATTTTGATTGGTTATGTAGTGCAGCAACCATGGAAACATGCTGCACAGCTCTCCTTCAGGAAAACATGCTGTGTGAAGCAGAGAGCACAGTGATTGACAGCTTCCAGCTGCTATTCCTCTCAGCTAGCAGTTAAGCCAAGGCTGAGGCACTGGAGTAAGCATGTTCTTCCCTTGGGCCAGTTTTCCTCTGAGGAACAACTTTTGGTTTGGAAAACCCTAGCAGAATTGCTTTGTCTTTCTGCCCATTTCTTCCTTCCCTTTGCTATTTTCTTTCAAATTTTGGAGGCTCTACCTGCCTATAACTGCTCTCTTTACTTTAACCCTCCCTGGACTGTTCCTACTATAAACTATAAACTTTGCACTTTTAATTTCATCTTGGCCTCTGTCACTCACAGAAGCTAGCTAACTTAGGCGGTACTGGCAAAGGTCGGGAAAACGTATGGAAAGGAATCTGGGCTGGCTCACTCAGCACCTAGATAGGAAGGGGAAGCCTACCCCACCTGAATCACCTGGGAATATATCCCACTGTGGAAGAATTCCCTAACAGACTTTGATGATTCAGAGATTTGAGAGATACAAGTGTCATAAGGACAGGAGAGGTAGATGGTTGTGACTATGTCCTTTTGACATCCTGTATGGAGATGATGTGAGACTAAGAGCTGTTAGCAGTTAAAGACTATGATGACCAGAGTGACTATTGGCAGCTTAACGAAGAGGCTATTACTTCGTAAGGAGCAGGAACTGATACTGATACAAATGAGCCCAAGACCCAACTGAGCAACAGAGGTCTAGAGGCATTCAAACATTAAGGCAGAGCAGGACAGTTGTGCAAGTTCAAGACCTTGGTGGAAAAAATATGAGCCTTGAAATACATACTAGGGATATCTGAATGGATGCTTTTGGGGGTTATAACTGTATACATCTCCAATCCCTCAAAGCTTTAAAGGCAACTACAGCTCCTTCAGTAAGAACTAGAATTTCCACACATATGGGAAGATGCTACAGGCTTCCACCCTGTAGCTGATTCAAATTATGAATTTTTCCATATCAGGAACTGTTCCACTTATACACTTGGCCACCAGGCTGATAATTAAAGTTAAATGCCAGAATTACTGCATGGTTAGGTCCAAAAGCAAAGGATGGGGTTACATATGATGATAGCTTCAAGAATTAATTAGTGTTCAGCAATAAGAACAAGTAATATTGTGGTGTGTATTTTGAAGTTGCTTGAAAGGGACTAGACTATATAACTAAATGAGTCCAAGTTAATTAAGGTGGAAAAATTTAAATTATTGGAGAAAATATTCTAGAATGCAGCTTTTGGAAGCACAGAGAGTGACTGTCAATGCCACAGTAGGTGAAATGATGTCTGAGTTCTCATAGCAGGCAGTAGAGATAGACTGAAGAGCTTGAGGAAAATGGGTATACTGGAGTGCATATATTATGTGGAGCCAGATGAGACAGCGGGAAGGCTGGGAGCATGTTCTGTTTATCAAGAGTATCAGAAATGTAGTAGCAAGAGGGGAAGCATTATCACTGATGTGAATGGTAATGGTTCCTTTCAGGACATGGGAAAGAAGATGCCTTAAAGTAATCAGTATGACAAACCATATGGGCTAACATTTGTATGTCACATCTTACCTGCCACTGGGGAGCATTTACCATAGAAGAACAGCATAAAGGAAAAGACAGAAAATGCTTGACTAGCTGTTGGTATGCAGACATTTGTCACTGACCTCCACATGTTTGCCTCAAGGATTCCTAATTGGTCTCAGTGGAAACATTCTTAGAGTCTAAGGACTTCCAACACTTGATCTCTCCACTACTTCAGCCAAATCTGGTGTATATCTCATTTCATATGCTTACTGAAACACTTGGCTGATATTAAGAGGTGTGGTTAGCAGTTCATAGGTCCTTACAGCAATAAGCACTTAAATTTGGTTCATCTATAATCACTAAATCTAAAGTATATAATATAACAATTTAAACTATTTAGTATTTAGTAAATCTGTAGAGTTAGAAGCTGCTATCCCAAATATTGCAAAGAAAATGAGGGTTGCGGAGATGAACTACAAGCTCAAGGACTTAAGATCTTAAAAATTTTCAGAGAAGATATAGCAGGAAACTATGCACTAAAATGAAAATGAAGTTTGGAAAATTACAATTTCATTCCAAACTTCATCAGGGCTCATGTGAAAATTAAAAGACTGTCCAAATAGCAGCATGCCACTATTGGAACCCTGTCCCATGGAACAGCATGAGACATACTATTCTGCCAATTTCATTGCCTTCTGAGTTTGCTTAGTGTGTGTTTCATATGTGAAAGGTTTTCCTTTTTCCTTTCCTTGTGGTGTGTGTGTGCGTGTGTGTGTGTGTGTGTGTGTGTGTGTGTGTGTGTGTGCAGTCATGCGCATGTGTGTGACTGTGTGAGTGGCCAGCATATGACAAGCACTCGATGAGTGAACTTCAGCCCCAGCCCTATCAAACTTTTGGTTTGCTGTCTTTGTGAATGATAGAAGCTCAGAATTGGTTTTTAAAGGGAAATTTATCTTGCTTTCTGCTAGAATTTGTGTGGTTTATTCATATTTAGTTTTTTGGGGGGGGAGGACTAGATATCTAAGCCATTAGAACTTCATCTTGGTGTATTGTATGGGAGTAAATCTACCTTTACCTACACTCCCCAGCGACTATCCACTTATTACAATAGAATTTTCTTCAGTTTTCACTCCAGTGAAACAAAGGTGCCACCGTTATCTTCTTAAATTTCCATATGCTTTTGGATGTAAAGGACCTCTCTTACTGGGTCACAGTTACCTTATGACAGTTGTGATGACTGAAACCAGATTTGACTTGGAGGGATCACAGCAAGTCTGTGACAATTTTATTGAGAACAATCAGACTTTTAAAACCTTTATCAGAAAGAGAATATAATCACAAGTCTCAGGATCAATACAATTGCAGTTGCCAGCATACAATGAAGTTTGCAAGTAATACAGGATACAGAAGATTAATGTCTAAGAGCAATTGTCTTGTTAAGTTTCCATGCTCCCATGAATACTAAGGGATCTCACAGGGAAACATAAGCAGCCTGAATTCTTCACTACCTAAGGGAGTAAATCAGTCTCTCAGAAACTGGACAGCATATTGTGCCCCAGAAGCCATGGACTTTAACCTGAATAACCTAACACATGACTCTCAGGGCTAGTCTGAACCAACTCCATGGTTCCCTGCACTTGGGTATATTTGCGGACTATTCTATTCTGTTCTACTGACCAGTCTTTTCATCTGCTGGTGTTAACACTATTAATTACAGAGGAACTATGAAGTCTTAGTATATAGTAGGAGCTATTTCCCGCACTGCTCTGTTTTTAGCATTTTCCTAAATTATGACCATATATTATGGCATTTTTCTGAATGGGCCACTTTTGAAAACAGGGTGTGTTTATTTGAAGAATATATTCATATATAAGAAATGATTTATTTAATCTTTTGAATGACATCTGTCTTTGCATTTGTAAATCTAGTGTGTGTCTTTGGGGCATATTATTATTAATACTTTCTGATATAGATTTTGTGATATGTAATTAAGTATGTTCAAATTAGTATCTTTCTTGTTATTGTAAATTGCATTATATATTTTATATATTAAGCATGCTGATATTGGAATTTCATATGTTACTAAATTACTAATTTGTTTTATTATTTGTTTTATTTTTATCAGCAGTTATTTCAGGCTTTTTTGGTATACTATCATATTACTGTGTTTTATTCTTCAGTTCAATTTACATCTTTAGATTTTCTTTTTATTTCATTTCTATTAATTTCAATATAATGTAAAATAGGAAAAAATGGGAATTATTTCAATCCTGATATTTGTGATACTATCTCTATTGTTCTATTATATAATTCATATGCTTGAAACTAGTTCACACACACATGTGCACATTTTTATCATTTGAGAAAAGCACGCACTTTTTGTACATACATATGTCCGTGTTGTTATCATGTCAGAAAAAAAAAATTTCCTGTTTCCTACTTACCTTTACTGAATGTGTGTTTAATTTTGCCAATGATCTTTTTAACATCTATGGAGAAAACCATGTAAATTTTCCTTTTAATTTTGCTGTATGATAATACTTTATTAATGTAAAAGCATTAATATTTATGAGATTAGTTCATAAATGCTATTTGTACATTCTCTATTAGATTTATTTGTTTTATAAACAAAGCTGGGAAATGTTTCTAGGTTTTAGAATCATATAAACAGTACCTGAAGTATCAGATCTTTGAGGGTCTGGTAGGTGTCCCTCCACAAAACCTTCTAGGATTGTTGATTGTTATAGAATGTTTTTATCTTGTACATTTGATATTCTGTATGTCATTATTTTTCCTTTTTATTTATGAAAAGAAATACATATTTGATGTGTGTGTGTGTGTGTGTGTGTGTGTGTGTGTGTGTTTCTGTACGAGTATATGCCCAGTGTGTAAAGGGGACCTTGGAAGACAGAACAGGGTGTCAGATTTCCTGGAGCTGGAGTGGCAGGTAGCTTTAAATCATCTGATGATGTAGGTAATGGGAACTGAACTTAGGTCCTCCCCTTTTCCTTAATTAGGTTAGTTGGTGGTTTGTCTGTTAATTTCTAGATTTTTACTAGGTTATTATATGATTCTAAATGTTTCTTGTGGTGGTTTGAATAAGTATAGCCCCAATAGACTCTCGTGTTTGGATGCTTGACACATAGGGAGTGACCATCTCCCTTTCTCTTCTTTTTCTCCACCATATACTTGCTCATCACAATAATACCAATGCTCCAGGTATAACAAGGTGCTGGGAAGGCCTGGGGTTGCTCCAGGCAGGTCAGACCATGAAGACACAGGCTGAAGGCTGGTGCTCACCTGAGCTACATGGCATCAGGAGGTCTGTGGATGCTTCAGTCAGGACAGACCTTGAGGATCAAGGCTGCCTGTCCCATGGATGTCTTTTGCTCACCTAAGCTATATCATTTCCTTTGTTATTCATATTACTGCTATTTTTCCATTTGAAGATTTTTTTCCTTTCTTTTTTCTTTTTATTTATTATTCTCTCATATAATGACATCTTGATTTAAATTTGTTAAGTGTTATCTATAGCAAAAATTATCCATTTCATTTGGATTTTCCAATTTTTAAAGCATGGACTAATAATTCTTCAGATTCCTTGGTGTCTGTTGTTGTGCCCCTCTTTTTGTTTCTGATTTTGTTAATTTGGATATCCTCTCTGTGTCTCTTAGTAGTTTGGATAAAGGCTTGTCTATCTTGTTGATTTTCTCCAAGAATCAACTCTCTGTTTCATTGATTCTTTACATTGTTTACTTGGTTTCTCTTTTCTTGATTTCAGCCCTCATTTTGATTATTTATATCCAAGAATGTTCATGACAGAGTTCTTCTTAATAACAAAACACTGGAAATAATTTATATGTCAATCAAATGGAGCCAATAAACTGCTATATATTCTAAAAACAACTAGTATACAACACTAAAAAGGATCAAACGTCTGCCAAAAGTACCAATATGAATCACTGACCCAGACCAGTCTTATCTGGAAAGGGTCCCAAGAGGAAAGGCCAGGGACAAATAAAAACATGTAATAAAAATGTAATGAAAGTAAAACGTCAAAAACTGGAGTCAGCAGGGCTAGGAGTACTGAGACTCAGGCCAGCCAGTTTATTAGTGGCACAGGCTTTCTTCTATGCCTCAAGTGTGGAAGCAGAAAACAAGTCAGTAAAAAGCATCAGAAAGCAAAATTATAGGGTGCTCAGAATATCTCAAGTTCTCCTTTATAAAAGTATATTCTGGGATGGCAAAAAAAGTATATTCAGTTCATATCTCAGCATCTGGAACATTTGACCACATACATACAGGGAAATTACAAGTGCAAGTTTCCAAACTACAGCCCTCTTAGACCCTGGTGCCAGTCCATAGTCCATAGCAAGCCCTGTCTGGCATGACCCCTAGATGAGGAGGCCATATCCCATCAGGGACTCTGGTCTAGGCCACAACAGATCTCACAGTCATAATATTAAGTAAAATATACCATGAAATAGTGCTCACAGAATGAATAATACATACTGTGTAACTTTCTTAAGAATTTCAAAAACAAGAAAAATAATCAACAATGATCAAAGTCAGAATATTTGTCAGTTTGGGGGGAATTTATATTTGGGAAAGGACATAAGACAGTTCTCTGGAATGCCTGAGCTATTCTGTATATGAGGCAGTGGTTGTATAGAATATCTGATATTTATTTCACTGTATGGTGAAGATATGTGCAGTTAATACAGAGTAGTTATAGTTTAAAACTCACAAAGTGGGAGAAATAGAGAGAGGGAAGGTACTGAGGGAAAGAGATGGGGGAGAGGCTTCTTTCTGTAAAGAAATGACACTGTATAAAGAAGTTACCTGAATTCTGACTGCTGCAAAACATTCTGAAGTGACTGCGGTACTGGTAATGAGTTATGTCCAAACATACCTTGTCACCTTGCCCAAGCCAGTTTTCCCTTCTGCTGTATCTCATTCCATGAGCTAGGTGTAATCCCAGATGTTTTCTGAAATGTACCAAAAAAAAGTTCTGATTCATTAAAGGCTTTATTCACCAGAACTGTTAGAGTAACTACACAAAATACTTTTTTTCTGTCATCTTGACACAGGCTAGGGCCATCTGAGCACAGAGAACCTCACTTGAGAAAATGCCCCAACAAGATTGTCCTGTACACAAGACTGTGGTAGGGCATTTTCTTGCTTAAGGATTGATATGGGATGGTCCAGGCACTTTAGGCAGTGTTCCTTTTTGTAGCTGGTTCTGGGAAGTATAAAAAGCTGGTTAAGCAAATCATGAAGAGAAATCTAGTAGGCATCACTCAGCCACAGTATATGCTTTAGTACCTATATGCAGGTTCCTGCTTTGAGTTCCTGTCCTAACTTCTTTCAGTGATGGACTGTGGTCCAGGATGTTTATGACAGCTAAAACCCTTCCTTCCCTGGTTGTTTTTGGTCATTGTGCTTATCTCAGTAATAGAAAGAAAACTAGGCCGGCTTTCCAACAGTGAGTCCAAACTTTGTAGAGTAAAGTGTCTGTTTGGGATGCTGCCATGCTATGACCTGTAACTAGTGGCATTATTTCAGCAGTACCTATATGGGAGCTCCATAGTTCAAGTGACACATGAATTCTATAGTAGTTTTATGTCTTGCTGATCTTATATCCCTATAAAGACCTAACTTAACTGAACATCTTATGTTTATAACCCTTTTCTGATCACCCTGTGTCCCATCTCTTTGCCACTATCAGCTTTAAAGAACCAAGAAACAGGCTGCACTGTCACTGGATCTTCAAGCTTGTTGGAATTCACTGTCACTCACCTGTTTGCAACCCTACAGGAATAACTCAGGATTTGGAGTTTGTTAGATGAGTTGAAGAGAAAGAAATGACTCAGTTAACATAATAAGAAGACTCCTTTTTAATCTTTAAGAGCAAAGATATGAAAAAAAAACATAAGGTGGCACAAGTTTGTGTTTTATTCTACAAGGTCTTCTTATGTGGGCTCTGTGATTGGCATATAGTTCATGGATAGAACACTTGCCTCGCTTGTCACCCATAAGGCCATTTGTTCAATTCCCTGTATTGGGGGTGGATATCCTGCTCTAGTAGCTCCAGTAAGCATCTCAAGCTCTCTAAGGAACACATAGAATAAAATAAAGCTTTTTCCTTCTTATGGATTTCTACCTACTAATATCCTTCATATTTTTCTCCTTTGCATTGCTCATGCCAGTAACAAGACAGCTACCAAACCCATCTTAACACCATTTAGACTCTTTTCTATAATTTATCTATTAATCTGTCCAATAAAGTGTGCTTTGACGTAAGAAAATTTTACCTACTGCAAACTCTGTATCCCCAAGAGGAGGTTCTGAGATGGGGATTAATCTACAATTACTTTACTTGGAAACAATAAGTGTCTTTGTGCTACTAGTAGGGTGTTGGAATAAGGAAAATTAACAAAGGGCAGTGATAGATAATTATGTAGTAATAAGAATGCTCTCAGATATGCCAGCACCATTTTTAAAAAATAATTTCTTTCTTCCATTGTATACTTCTAGCTCCTTTGTCAAAAATCAGGTGTTCATAGGTTTGGGGATTAAGATCTGGGACTTCAATTCGATTTCATTGGTCAACATCTCTTTTTTTGTGCCAATACCAAGCTGTTTTCATTATTGTAGCTCTGTAGTAGAGTTTGATTTCAGGGATGGTAATGCTTCCGGAAGTTCTTTTATTGTATAGGATTGTTTTGGCTATCCTGGGTTTTTTGTTTTTCCATATAAAGTTGATTATTGTTCTCTCAAGGTCTGTGAAGAATTTTGTTGGGATTTTGATGGGGATTGTATTGAAACTATAGATTGCTTTTGGTAGAATTGCCATTATTATTTTGTTGATCCTCCAATGAAAATAGATCCATATCTATCATCATGCACAAAACTCAAGTCCAAATGGATTAAAGACATCAATATTAATCTGGACACATTGAACCTGTTAGAAGAGAAAGTAGGAAGTAGTCTACAACACATGGGCACAGGAGACCACTTTCTACGTAGAACCACAATAGCACTGACAATAAGAGTAACAATGAATAAATGAGACCTCCTGAAACTGAGAAGCTTCTGTAAAGCAAAGGACACTGTCAGTAAGACAAATCAGCAACCTACTGATTGGGAGAAGATCTTCACCAACCCCACAACAGACATAGGTCTGATCTCCAAAACATTTAAAGAACTTAAGAAACTAGACTTTAAAATGCTAATAACCCAATTAAAAAATGGGGCACTGAACTGAACAGAGTATTCTCAAAAGAAGTTCAAATGGCCAAAAGACACTTAAGGTTGTGCTCAACATACTTAGCAATCAGGGAAATGAAAATCAAAACAACTTTGAGATACCATCTTACACCTGTCAGAATGGCTAAAATCAAAAACACCAATGATAGCTTTTGCTGGAGAGGATGTGGAGTAAGGGGAACACTCATCCATTGCTGGTGGGAATGCAAACTTGTGCAACCACTGTGGAAACCAGTGTGGCAGTTTCTCAGGAAATTTGAGATCAACCTACCCCAGGATCCAGCAATACCTCTCTTGGGAATATACCCAAGAAACGTCCTATCAAACTACAAAAGCATTTGTTCAACTATGTTCATAGCTGCTTTATTTGTAATAGCCAGAACCTGGAAACAACTTAGATGCCCCTCAATGGAAGAATGGATAAAGAAAGTGTGGAATATATATGCATTAGAGTACTACTCAGCAGTAAAAAACAATGACATCATGAATGAATTTTGCATGCAAATGGATGGAAATAGAAAACACTATCCTGAGTGAGGTAACCCAGACCCAAAAAGATGAATATTGTGTGTACTCACTCATAAGTGGATTCTAGCCATAAATAAAGGACATTGAGCCTATAATTCGTGATCCTGGAGAAGCTAAATAACAAGGTGAACTCAAAGGAAAACATATAGTTATCCTCCTGGATATCGGAAGTGGATAAGATTGCCAGGCAAAAATTGGGAGCTTGGGACTTGGGGTGGGGTGGGGGTAAGGTGAGAGAGGGAGAGGGAAGTGAGAAGGGGAGGATGAGAAGAGCTTGGGGGAATGGGATGATTGGGATGGAGGAAGGATGGACATGGGAGCAGGGAAATAGATATCTTAATTAAGGGAGCTATTTTAGGGTTGGCAAGAGACTTGACTCTAGAGCGGTTCCCAGGTGTCCAAGGAGATGTCCCCAGCTTGTTCCTTGGGCTGCTGAGAAGAGGGAGCCTGAACCAGGTCTATCCTATAGACACAGTGATGAATATCTTGCATATCACCATAGAATCTTCATTTGGCGATGTATGGAGATAGTGACAGAGACCTCCACTGGAGCACTGGACTGAGCTCTCAAGGTCCAAATGAGGAGCAGAAAGAGGGAGAACATGAGCAAGGAAGTCAGGACGAGAGGGGTGTGCCCACCCACTGAGAAAGCAGGACTGATCTAATGGGAGCTCAACAAGGCCAGCTGGACTGGGACTGATGGAGCATATGATCAAACTGGACTTTCTGAATGTGGCTGACAATGAGAGCTAACTGAGAAGCTAAGGACAATGGCACTGGGTTTTGATTCTACTGTATGTACTGGCTTTGTGGGAGCCTAGTCTGTTTGGATGCTCACCTTCCTAGACCTGGATGGAGAGGGGAGGACCTTGGACTTCCCACAGGGCAGGGAACCCAGACTGCTCTTTGGACTGGAGAGGGAGGGGGAGGGGAGGGAAAGGGAAATGGGGAGGTGAAAATTTTTAATAAAAAATTAAAAAATTGCTGAAAAAAAAGAGAATGGCCTCAGAACTAAGCATGATGACATGCACTTACAACCCCAGTATTCTGAATGTAGAAGCAGGAGGGTAACTAGTTCTAGGCCAGCTGTGGTTATATAGCAAATTTAAATGAAGCTTGGGGTTATGTGAGATCTTGTTCCAAAAATAAAAAAAAAGGAAGAAGAAAAAAATGGCAGGGATCTTTAAAGCTAAAATGGCCTCAAAGGACTATCCCTCTGAGGTGAGTGAGCTGACCTTTATTGTAGCCAACTATCATTGAATGCAGGCTGTTCACAGAAAGGAAGTGTAGTCTCAGTTGATATACTTCTCTTAAGCCAATGAAAATATTCAGAATGAGCTTGGGGCTCAGGGCTGAGTGCTACTAGCACTCTGAGCGGCTGAGATAGGAACTGTAGTTCTAAAAAGGAACATCTTTGTCATCCATGACAGTATCCACTACAACCCATTTCTTAAAGCAATAGCTATCTGAGATGGAAAGATGATAATGATCTCATCACATAAATGAAAGGGAAGCAGTTAGGTTGCTTAATCAGATTCTCTTGGTGCCTACTGAGCTGCTTTTACAACACTGAACACTAAATACAAAGGTTTCTGTTCTGCGCCAAACCAGTTCTCAATACCACTGGGCACCGGTTGAGTGCCCCACAATTGAATTCAATTCTAACTTTTACTACCCACCATGACAATTATATACTAAGCATTTAAAGGGTATGATCTTACAAAAGTATTCTCATTAAACTCTAGGTTTAATAAACGACCCTGTCTCAAAATTCCAGTAGAGACACAATGGAGCTGATGCACATATGAATACAGAGGGACTACAGAAGAATACACAAGACCTGCACAGGTTCAAGCCAGATGGAATATCAGTCCTGAGAGAGGGAAGTATCCCTGGAGTCCCACCCCAACGAAGAAGTTATTTGCAATTGATAATTGCTGGTAATGGGAAGATCAGTTTTCTCCAATAGAGAATTAATGGATGTATTGATTACACTCCAGGACAGCTCCCATGTACAGGAGGAGCTGGTTAGCACAAAACAGACTCCAAGTTTTGCTCATGCTTTCTGTTTGGTTTGGCATTTTTTGTTGCTCCTTTGTCTGCTTGATTTTTGAATATCAAGTTGTGTGAAGTAGTGTTGATTGTTGTTGTTTGAGAGATAGAGAAAGAGAGAGACAGGGAGAGAGAAAGAGAGAGTGAGAGACAGAGAATAAAGTTGGGTGCGCAGGATTTGGGATAAGTTGGGGGAGATGAAAATATGAACAAAATATATTTTATGCAAAAAAACTTTGAAAAGACAAATCTACTTAGACTGAAACAATAAAATCAAATGAGAAGATAGACATTTTCAATCTCTGTTGGGGATAGTGGCGCACACTTCTAATCCCAAAAGTCTGAAATGAGAATGGAGGGCTTCAAGTTTCAGTCCAACCTGAACTACATAGCATGGCAACATCCCCCTTCAAGACAGTGACCAAGCAGAAAAACACAGAATTTACCGTTAATGATGACCAAAGAACTATTACCAAACTAAAAACCAAAAGGATAATAAGAGAATATTATGAAACTCCTTATACCAATAAATAAATAAAACAAATTCCAAAAGTTACAGTGGTGATCAACACCTGTTGTCCACCTCTGCTCCCCCAACACACACACACTCACACACACACACACACACACACACACACACACACACACACACACACACACAAAACTGATGTTGTACCACACTGATCTTCAATAAATGTAAAAAGATACATGTCCATCTAAGAATATGTTTCCTGTGGGGCACTACACACTATTTTCTCAAAGATACCTATATACTAGAATCATTTAAGGATCTTTCAAATAAAAATCTCTAGCCTATCACCCACACAAAACTCATCATAGAGAAAATGCTATTCATAATAATTTTGAACTCTCTAAGATGATTGCAATATGAAGACAAATTGAGAATCAATATTCAATATGAATTTGTTGTTACAGTGAGTATATATACTTATTTCCTTGGTCAACTCAAAAGAAATAAAGCAAATAATACTAAAAGTATTTGTTCTAAGTATATTGTGGTGGTAAGAGGAATGGAAGGGCTGAAGTTCTGAAGATAGAAACTTTAAACCATCTTTCTAAATGTGAGTTTAAGAAGAAGCAGCCCTTTTTGTTATAGATGGGTGTGGTGCTGCTGTAGTGACCGTTCAAACCGAGGGACTGTGGTATTTAACATCAGCACCTTAAAAAAAATTGCATAAATATCTAATTTGACTCTAGCAGATTATGCAGAGCCTGGCTTTTCCTTTTCTAGAAGATGCCATTTTGCAGAACATAAGCAGACTGCCCGTTTTTCCTATTTTTTCTCGTTTTCCTCTTCTATAAACTTTTGAGGCACCTAGGGAGCTTGACAAACAACAAATTTGTCAGTAGTTAATATGCTGGGATCTCTTCCAAGTTGATCTTCACTTGTAAGCATTTTCTGTGCTTGAATTAGAGTTGCCTGGCACTTTGGTATGCATGGAGAATATAAAAAAGAAGGAAGAATTTGCCTCTTAGACAATGCTATTTAATTTGTAGCAAGTACTGTGAGAAACTCAGTTTCTCTCCCTTTCTTTATGTGCTCTCAGTGTGTGTGTGTGTGTGTGTGTGTGTGTGTGTGTGTGTGTGTGTATGTGTGTGTATGTGTGTGTGTGTAGGGGACTACAAGCACATTTCCATTTATGTTAAGAAAGGGGAAGGTAAATTATGCCATGCTGACAAACACGCACCAGATCTCCATGGCTTAAACCAGTAAAGATTCTTGTCAGCATGCTCACCATACAGTAGCAGAGGCGTTTGATCTACATCATCCTCACTTGGTAATGAAGCTGGAGTGAGGGGATTTGCTTGCATATACTTGCATAAGGTGAGGCAAAATCAGAGCATGTGATTGATAAAACAAAAAGAAAGAAATGGAACACTGGTTCATAAAGGTTCCATCCAGAAGTGATATCAATTTCTTCTACTCATAATTAATTGTCAAAAACAAGTCAAATATCTCCACCTATTTCAAAAAAGTATATGAAGCACAGTGCTATAATACATCCAAGAGAACTGGGAGTATGTGGCAACTGGCTGAACGATCCCAATATCTCAGTTCACACTTGTTATACTGAGAGCCAAGGTTGACAGAAGTGGATTGGGAATCAGAAAGCTTTGTTTTTATTACTGTTTTTGTTCACAGAGCTGGCTTGAATGTCTTGCTGTCCCACTTTGATCTGATGTATAAGTAAAAGGTTGAATGATAGTGGATAATGATAAGCATTTTATAACCTATGGGAGTACCCAACATTGCCTGAGCTTTACAGAGAATATTCCTGATCTCTCAAGTGCCAGTCCTGGGCTAGATATTAGACAAGAAATTCTACAGCGTTGACAGAATATTGCTAAAATCCAGCATGAAGAAGCAAAACCATGTCTTTCTGCTTGACCACAGCAACAGAGATACAGCCAGTGGAAGGAGTTAGAAGAGAAACATTTGTCATGCTGCCTACCTGAATACAGAAATGCACATCTGACAATCTCCTTGAACTAAACACCACCAGGAACACATTTGCAGTTAAACAAATTGGTTTTTTTTTTATTTATTACACTGAAGAATTACTAGGGAATCAGTATGAAGATGGCAGGACTTCATATAGAAGTTGAATTTTGGTTAGGTGGTTTAGAGAATGGTCTAAGAAAACAAGGAAACATCCAAGATTGGATGCTGAGAGAAAGTGGGCAATGTTGTGATTGTCAATGTTTCATAAGTGGCACAGTGAGCTTGATTTTGTTGGTACTTAGAGGAAATCATAAAACCATTTTACTCAGAATCCCATTATTTTGTACAATAGCTAAAAATAAATTTAAAAATCTTCTTTTCTAAGTAAAAAATTAAATAAATTTCCTCAGTTTTAAGAAAGAAGAAAAACACTTTGGTTTGTTTTACTTCTATCACAGTTTCAAAGTCACTTTGTCTATTTGGAATTCTGGAAACTGTATGTATCTAACAAACTAGCCACTTGAAACAGCTTATATGCAATAATGAAGTTTAGCTGTGAGTGTAAAATCAATTCTGAATGTCAGGCTGTTTTTTAATTTCTCACTCATTATGACAGAATGATGTGACCAACATTGGGGAGAAGTTAGTAGTCATGACTGAGTTAAGATTTGATACTGCAGAACAAAGATGTTTCCATTGCTATACCCTAAGTAGAAGTACCTTATGCATAGAGTTAGGTATGACTAGAGTGTCTGTAAAGCTCTATGCTTTAATAAAACTAAGACAAGACCAGAAGAACATATTGCTATCCATTTAACTTTAGATAAAGCTGAGAAAATCAAGTGGTTTTGTGTGGGCTGAATTCTGTCCTTTTGAAATTCATGTGTTGAATCTTTACCATCCTGTGTGATAGTGTTTGGAGATAATATCTTTAATATATAGCATTAGATGAGATGATGAAGCTGGGGGGCCTCGTCATAAGAAGGGTGCAGTTATAAGAACTCTCTCTCTCTCTCTCTCTCTCTCTCTCTCTCTCTCTCTCTCTCTCTCTCTCTCTCTCTCTCTTCATGTTTCCCTTTCTGCCCTACCCCTCTGTTTCCTTGCTGCCATGAGAAGGGCAGCTTCTTCCTGGAGGAACTAACTGCCATGACACTCTGCCCTCCCTTGGGTCAAAAGCAAAGGAACTGGTCAATGGAATGTAGTGCATGAAACCATTATTTAAAATAAATTCTTCTTCCTTCAATTGTTTTTTTTCTTAGGCATTTTGTTACTAAGACAGAAAATTGACCAACACACTAACCATACTAGCAATTATAGCTCAAACTTCCTGCCTTTACCACCATCAAAACACAGGGTTCTGATACGCTCAATATGTAACTCAGCCTATGGTATTCTATTATGTCAGCCCAAGCTAGCCAAGGCACACCCATGACTGTGTTGTCATTTACTTAAAGGGTGGAATACTATCTTGTCTCTGTGAGTAAACCACCAGGTCTAGGTGGTAGGATTTATAGTTTCCATGTATCAGAACTGAGGTGAAGCTGATCATGAAATAGAAAACTAAGTCTAAAAAAATCAATTGTTTTTCATGATTTCAGAAATGGAGTTTGAGCTACACAGAGCTAAGAATTTGCTAGTCTTATAGCAATTTCCCAGATGAGCTGGGTGCCTACAAAAATATTTTTTCCTATAACACTTCCCTGGGACTGGGAGTTATTTTCTTCACCCACATCCATCCTTCATTTCCTTTAAGCACAAAATGATTTTAAATAACTGTGTTTAAACCATTTCATTTTTTTCTAAAACATAAACAAAATCTGTCTATTTTTTAACTCCCCAGGCAAAGCAATCCCTCTATGTTTCCCAACATTATATTAGATAACAGCGCTGTTTTTATACATCTACAATTTTATGAATTGGGAAAAACAATAGGGATCCCTGGAAGCCCAAAAGAGGATATATTAAGGAGCAGCTTTCAGCTTTCAATCTTGATGAATGTATTCTTCTGTCACGCCCTACCTCGACCAGCAAGGACTGACGCAACACCAAGAGTCTTCCAGCAAGCGGCTTTATTGCAGGATCTCCGTTACAAAATAACGTCTTATTTCCAGAGCCCTCCGTGTAAGCAGCTTATAAGCCTCTGTTCTCCAATGATTGTAAGCCACGTGGGCATAGCTCATAGGCTCCCTGACAACTGCAGACACTCGTCAGAGTGTGATGCAGAGTCATTCCACAGAGGAGCTGTGGTCCGATGCCAAATAAGGAGTTGTTTGCTCCAAGGTGGCCGTTAGAGAGGCCAAGAGCCAGTGCCATTTTTAAGGCACTGTCGGGGAGCCATGTGGGGTAGGCAAGCAGCGCCCCACATTCTTCTGCAACTCAGTTTTGCAAGTGTGATGTGAAGATTTTTTCCACTCTTCTATTGGACTGTAGATTTCTAACACCTTTCCTTGCCCGTTATGACTTTGCTCTTGACAAAGTTCACTAAACTGTAGCTTACTGTTGGTAAATGTATCCAATACCCTCTACTCTAAAGCTATAGTAAACAAATCATGCAAGTACTACATATAACAGCAAGTAAAAGCCCTCATTTACATTTCTCTTCTAAATTGAGAAATAGGACTTTCTCTGATCTGCTAGTAGTATCTTACAGACTTACTAACTTCTACTCTCAGATGTCCACCTCACAGTCAAGACTGGTTCATATGTTGTGACAATTTCACCAAATCACTTGTCTTTCAATTACATATGTGCCATAAAATGTAATAACTGAATTATAGATTATTAGAAAAATAATCACAACCCCTATAACATTCTTGTATTGCCTTGCAGAGTACTTGGCTTAGAGAAAGTGCTCACCAAGTGTTGATAGGGTGAATGAACATATGGTTTTTGTGATTGAAATTCCTGATGTCCCTTGATATATAACTTGATAAGACATACAACTCTCAACTCACAGAAACATTTAAGGATCCAATAAAGAGTCCCAAATATTGAGAGAAAAACATAAAGTGGTTCTGGCATTTTTCAATTACTTTTTCAAACTGTGTTCTCAATCCCTCCTTTCATGCTGAATTTAATAATACAGTTTGCTGTCAATGTCAAGGATATGGTATAAGGTAGGCATCACTAGGACATGTTATTGTTGTATGACCATTATAGAATGTACTTACACAAACAAACAAAGCTACAATATTACTAAGTTGTGTATTCTTATCAGATCCCAGTACTTATACAATTTGTCTTTTATTCAGATTCAGATGTTGTTATGAAACATAACTATAATTTTTGCCTCTGCTTCTCCAACCACTGTCACTTATTATAGTGGTTTGATTCAGTATCCACAGGCTGAAGGGTCTTAAGTATGTTACAATACATAATGTACTTGAACATCATATATAGTCCAAGGATTTTTCTCTATTCTCATCCACCCTTCTATCTCACAATCTCCCCTAATCCCCACCTCACCCCACCACCAAGCTCCCAATTTTTGCCTGGCAATGTTGTCTTCTTCCAATATCTAGGAGGATAACAATATGTTTTCTTTGGGTATACCTTCTTATTTAGCTTCTCTATACTCTGAATTATAGGCTCAATGTCCTTTATTTAAGGCTAGAATCCACTTATGAGTGAGTACACACAATATTCATCTTTT
The DNA here is from genome assembly GCF_982192425.1 of Myodes glareolus. Taxonomy (NCBI): domain Eukaryota; kingdom Metazoa; phylum Chordata; class Mammalia; order Rodentia; family Cricetidae; genus Myodes; species Myodes glareolus. The sequence goes on from NC_142053.1 coordinate 139,436,106, forward strand.
TGGGTCTGGGTTACCTCACTCAGGATAGTGTTTTCTATTTCCATCCATTTGCATGCAAAATTCAAGATGTCATTGTTTTTTACCACTGAGTAAAACTCTAATGCATATGTATTCCACACTTTCTTTATCCATTCTTCCATTGAGGAGTATCTAAGTTGTTTCCAGGTTCTGGCTATTACAAATAAAGCAGCTATGAACATAGTTGAACAAATGCTTTTGTAGTTTGATAGGGCATCTCTTGGATATATTCCCAAGAGTGGTATTGCTGAATCCTGGGGTAGGTTGATCTCGAATTTCCTGAGAAACTGCCACACTGATTTCCAAAGTGGCTGCACAAGTTTGCATTCCCACCAGCAATGGATGAGTGTTCCCCTCACTCTACATCCTCTCCAGCAAAGGCTATCATTGGTGTTTTTGATTTTAGCCATTCTGACAGGTGTAAGATGGTATCTCAAAGTTGTTTTGATTTTCATTTCCCTGATTGCTAAGTATGTTGAGCACAACCTTAAGTGTCTTTTGGCCATTTGAACTTCTTTTGAGAATACTCTGTTCAGTTCAGTGCCCCATTTTTTAATTGGGTTATTAGCATTTTAAAGTCTAGTTTCTTAAGTTCTTTAAATGTTTTGGAGATCAGACCTATGTCTGTTGTGGGGTTGGTGAAGATCTTCTCCCAATCAGTAGGATGCCTTTTTGTCTTAATGACAGTGTCCTTTGCTTTACAGAAACTTCTCAGTTTTAGGAGGTCCCATTTATTCAATGCTGTCCTTATTGTCTGTGCTACTGTGGTTCTACGTTGGAAGTGGTCTCCTATGTCCATGTGTCATAGACTACTTCCTACTTTCTCTTCAATCAGGTTCAGTGTGGTCAGATTAATACTGAGGTATTTAATCAATTTGGACTTGAGTTTTGTGTGTGGGTCGCTCCACACCATGGGGTAAGCATCACGACCCACCTCCCATGAGTTCTCTATTGTCCTAGGGGTTGAACACAAGATGCACACAACACAGATAGAGAGTTCGAGTCATCCTCAAGAAGAGAATGCCCAATTTATTCAGCTCAATCCGGGGTTAAAATACCCTTTGGCCCCAATAACGAAAACCCCTCCCAGCCAGGAGTGAGATCAAGGTGTTGAGCCACTGGTGCAAAGTGCCAGGAGCTCTCAGGATGGAGAACAGAGCTGGGAAGCCTGATAGACAGATAGGAGGAGATTCAGGGCGCCTGTGAGGATCCTCCTTGGCAGGTGAAATTACCATATCAAGACTGAAACAAGGTTCTGAACTAATCCCCTCCAGCTGGCAGAATCTGGCAGAGGAAGCTAGGCTGGTTAGCGTAAATATTTCTTGCATCCTGTGCTTTGGCCTCGAAGAACAGGGAAAACAGCGCATCACAGTTTTGTGCATCGTGATAGATATGGATCTATTTTCATTCTTCTACAGGTTGACATCCAGTTATGTCAGCATCATTTATTGGAGATGCATTCTTTCTTCCATTGTATACTTTTAGCTCCTTTGTCAAAAATCAGGTGTTCATAGGTTTGTGGATTTGTATCTGGGTATTCTATTCGATTCCATTGGTTGACTTCTCTGTTTTTATGCCAATACCAAGTTGTTTTCATTACTGTAGCTCTGTAATAGAGTTTGAATTCAGGGATGGTAATGCCTCCATAAGTTCCTTTATTGTATAGGATTGTTTTGACTATCCTAGATTTTTGTTTTCCATATAAAGTTGATTATTGTTCTCTCAAGGTCTATGAAGAATTTTGTTGGGATATTAATGGGGATTGCGTTTAATTTATAGATTGTCTTTGGTAGAACTGCCATTTTTACTATGTTGATTCTACCCATCCAAGAGCATGGGAGATCCTTCCATTTTCTGTGTCCTCTTCAATTTCTTTCTTCAGTGCCTTAAAGTTCATGTCAAATAATTCTTTCACATCCTTGGCTAGAGTTATCACAAGATACTTTATTCTATCTGTGGCTATTGTAAAAGGTGAAGTTTCTCTTATTTCCCTCTCTGCTTCTCTATCATTTGTGTATAGGAGTGCTACTGATTTTTTTTAGTTGATTTTGTATCCTGCCACATCACTGAAGGTATTTATCAGCTGTAGGAGTTCTTTGGTAGAGTTTTGGGGGTTATTAATGTACACTATCATATCATCTGCAAATAACGAATGCTTGACTTTTTCCTTTCTGATTCAAATCCCCTTGATCTCCTTATGTTGTCTTATTGCTATTGCAAGAACTTCAAGAACTGTGTTGAAGAGATATGGTGAGAGTGGACAGCCTTGTCTTGTTCCTGATTTTAGTGTAATGGCTTTGAGTTTCTCTCCATTTAATTTGATGTTAGCTGTTGGCTTGCTATATTTTGATTTTATTATATTTAGGTATGATAATTGTATCCATAACCTCTGCAAAACCTTTATCATAAAGGGGTGTTGAATTTTGTCAAATGCTTTTTCCACATCTAATGAAATGATCATATGTTTTTTTCTTTCAGTTTATTTATGTGATGGGTTACAATGGTAGATTTTCGTATGTTGAACCAACCCCGCATATCTGGGATGAAGGCTGCTTGATTGTAATGGATAATTTTTTTTATTGTGTTCTTGGATTCTGTTTGCCAGAATTTAATTGAGAAGTTTTGCATCGATGATCATGAGAGAGATTGGTCTGCAATTCTCTTTCTTGTTTGGGTCTTTGTGTGGTTTTGGAATCAGGGGGTCTGTAGCTTCATAAAAAGAGTTTGGCAATGACTCTTCTGATTCTATTATGTCACACATTAAGGAGTATAGGCATCAGTTTTTCTTGGAAGTTCTGATAAAATTCTGCATAAAAATCATCAGGTCCTGGGCTTTTTTTTTGTTTGGGAGGTTTTTTTATGACAGCTTCTATTTCCTCCCAACTTATAGGTCTATTTAAATTGTTCACCTGGTCTTGATTTAATTTTGGTAAATGGTACTTATCTAAAAACAAGTCCATTTCTTTTACATTTTCCAACTTTGTGGCATATAAGCTTTTGTAGTAAGACCTAATGATTTTCTGAATTTCCTCAGTGTCTGTTTTTATGTTACCCTTTTCATGTCTGACCTTGTTAATTTGTGTATTCTTTCTTTGCTTTTGATTAGTTTGGATAAAGGTTTGTCAATCTTGTTGACTTTCTCAAAGAACCAGCTCTTTATTTCACTGATTCTTTGGATTGTTTTCTGTGTTTCTATTTTGTTGATTTCAGCCCTCAGTTTGATTATTTTCAGTCTTTTACTTCTCCTGGGTGAATCTGCTTCTTTTCATTCTAGAGCTTTCAGCTGTGCTGTTAAGTCTCTAATGTGAGCTTTCTCTGTTTTTTTTTTTTTTTAAATGTGGGTACATAGAGCTATGAACTTTCCTCTTAGCACTGATTTAATAGTGTCCCATAGGTTTGGGTATGTTGTGTCTTTATTTTTGTTGAATTCAAGGAAGACTTTAATTTCTTTCTTTATTTCTTCTCTGACCCAAGGGTGGATCAGTAGTTTACTGTTCAGCTTTCATGAGTTTGTAGGCTTTCTGGGGGTAGAATTATTGCTAAATTCTATCTTTATTTCATGGTGATCTGATAAGTAACAGGGGGTTACTAATATTTTTTTTGTATCTGTGGAGGTTTGCTTTGTTACCAAGTATGTGATCAATTTTTGAGGTTCCATGAGATGCTGAGAAGAAGGTATATTCTTTCCTATTTGGGTGGATATTCTATAGATGTCTGTTACATCTATTTGATACATTGCCTCCATTAATTCTCTTTTTTCTTTTATTTATTTATTTCTTAGAAATTTCCATCTCTTCCCTGCCTCCCTTTTCCCTTCCCCTCCCCACCTCCCCCTCCGTACCTCCCCTTCCATCTCTAGTCTTAAGAGCAGTCAGGGTTCCTTGCCCCGTGGGAAGTCCAAGGTCCTCCCCCATCCATACAGGTCTTTAAAGGTGTACATCCAAACAAACCAGGCTCCCACAAAGTTAATCCATGCAGTAGAATTAAATCCCAATGCCATTGTCCTTGGCTTCTCAGTCAGCCTTCATTGCCAGCCACGTTCAGAGTGTCCATTTTGATCACATGCTCCATCACTCCCAGTCCAACTGGCCTTGGTGAGCTCCCATTAGGTCAGTCCCACCGTCTCAGTGGGTGGACACACCTGTAATGATCCTGACTTCCTTGCTCACATTCTCCCTCCTTCTGCTCCTCATTTGGGCCTAAGGAGCTAAGTCCAGTGCTCAAATGTGGGACTTTGTCTCTATCTCCAACCATTGCCAGATGAAGGTTCTATGGTGATACGCAAAATATTCATCAGTATGGTTATGGGACGAGGCCAGTTCATGCACCCTCTCCTCTGCTGTCCAGGGAACAATCTGGGGATCTCTCCTTGGACCTGAGAAACCCTCTAGAATCAAGTCTCTTACAAACCCTAAAATGGCTCCCTTATTTGAGATATTTACTTCCCTGGTCCCGTATCCATCCTTCCTCCGTCCCACCCATCCCATTCCCTCAAACTATCCCGAATCCTCCTCTTTCCCTTCTCTCTACCCAACTCCCCTTACATCCACCCCTCAACCCCCACCCCCACTCCCCTTGGCCCAAAGTATGCCTGGCAATCTTGTCTACTTCCAATATGCAAAAATTCTCAATAAAATACTGACAAACCGAATCAAAGAACACATTAGAACAATTATCCATTATGATCAAGTAGACTTCATCCCAGAGATGCAGGGCTGGTTCAACATACGCAAATCTATCAATGTAATCCATCATATACATAAACCGAAAGAAAAAAAATATGATCATTTCATTGGATTCTGAAAAAGCATTTGACAAAATTCAACACCCCTTTGTGATAAAGGTGTTGGACCGATTGGGGATGCAAGCATCATACCTAAATACAATAAAAGCTATTTACAGAAAGCCAACAACTAACATCAAATTGGATGGAGAGAAACTCAAAGCCATTTCACCAAAATCAGGAACACGACAAGACTGTCCACTCTCTCCATACCTCTTCAATATAGTGTTTGAAGTTCTAGCAATAGCAATAAGACAACATAAGGAGATCAAGGGAATTTGAATTGGAAAGGATGAAGTTAAACTCTCGTTATTTGCAGGTGATATGATAGTGTACATAAGCGACCCCAAAAACTCTACCAAAGAACTCCTACAGCTGATAAACACCTTTAGTAATGTGGCAGGATACAAGATCAACTCCAAAAAATCGGTTGCTTTCCTATACACAAAGGATAAAGAAGCAGAGAAGGAAATCAGAGAAACATCACCTTTCACAATTGCCACAAATAGCTTAAAATATCTTGGGGTAACTCTAACAAAGGAAGTGAAAGACCTATTTGACAAGAACTTTAAGTTTTTGATGAAAGAAATTGAGGAGGATACCAGAAAATGGAAAGATCTCCCTTGCTCTTGGATTGGGAGGATCAACATAGTAAAAATGACAATTCTACCAAAAGCAATCTATAGATTCAATGCAATCCCCATCAAAATCCCATCAAATGTCTTAACAGATCTTGAGAGAATAATAATCAAGTTTATATGGCAAAACAAAAAACCCAGGATAGCCACAACAATCTTATACAATAAAGGAACTTCTGGAGGCATTACCATCCCTGAATTCAAACTCTATTACAGAGCTACAGTAATGAAAACAGCTTGGTATTGACATAAGAACATAGAAGTCTACCTATGGAATGGAATAGAAGATCTGGATATTAACCCACAAACCTATGAACACCTGATTTTCAACAAGGGAGCTAAAGGTATACAATGGAAGAAGGAAAGCATCTTCAACACATGGTGCTGGCATAACTTAATGTCAACCTGTAGAAGAATGAAAACAGACCATATCTATCACCATGGACAAAACTCAAGTCCAAATGGATTAAAGACATCAATATTAATCTGACCACATTGAACCTGATAGAAGAGAAAGTGGGATGTAGTCTACAAAACATGGGCACAGGAGAACACTTCCTAGGTAGAACCCCAGTAGCACAGACAATAAGAGCAACAATGAATAAATGGGACCTCCTGAAACTGAGAAGCTTCTATAAAGGAAAGAACACTGTCACTAAGACAAAAAGGCTACCCTCGGACTGGGAGAAGATCTTCACCAACCCCTCATCAGATAAAGGTCTGATCTCCAAAATATACAAAGAACTCAAGAAACTAGACTTTAAAATGCTAATTAACCCAATTAAAAAATGGGGTACTGAACTGAACAGAGAATTCTCAACAGAAGATATTCAAATGGCCAAAAGACACATGGTCATGTGTCATATTTAAATGGCCAAAAGAAACATGGTCATGCTCAACCTCCTTAACAATCAGGGAAATGCAAATCAAAACAACTTTGAGATACCATCTTACACCTGTCAGAATAGCTAAAATCAAAAACACCAATGATAACCTATGCTGGAGAGAATGTGGAGTGAGGGGAACACTCATTCATTGTTGGTGGGAATGCAAACTTGTGCAACCACTCTGGAAATCAGTGTGGCGGTTTCTCAGGAAACTGGGAATCAACCTCCCTCAGCACCCAGCAATTCCACTCTTGGGAATATACCCAAGAGATGCCCTATCATACTACAAAAGCATTTGTTCAACTATGTTCATAGCAGCCCTATTTGTAAAAGCCAGAACCTGGAAACAACCTAGGTGACCCTCAATAGAAGAATGGTTAAAAGAGGTATGGAACATATACACATTAGAGTTTTACTCAGTGGTAAAAAACAATGACATCTTGAATTTTGCATGGAAATGGATGGAAATAGAAAACGCTTTACTGAGTGAGGTAACCCAGACCCAAAAAGAGGAATATGGTATGTATTCTCATCCATTTCTATAAGGGATTTTTCCACCTCCTGTTTAAGGGACTCTATCACTTTCATAATGTCTTTTTTTTTCTACTTCTTTTAGATTAGTGTGTTCAAGTCTTCCTGTTGTATGTTTGCTGGATTCTGGTGATATCATGTTTTTCAGATTGTTGGATGAATATTTGCATTGGCACTCGCCCATTTCTTCCTTCAAATGCTCTCTGATGCATCTTCTGGTACAGGATCAGGGCCCCTTGCTGACCAGGGACCTTGCAGACTAAAGGACTAGCTTGCTGCTTGCAGGCTCAGTGAAACAAAGGAAGTCCTGCCTGGTTGCACTCACCACCTTGTCCCAGCCCCCAAACAGGCTGAACTGGGGGATCTTATGCCCCCGAAGAAGGGAAGGGGTGCCCGGGAGAAAGTTGGGATGGGATAGGAAGAGACAGGCAGTAGCTGGGGTGAGAAGTCCCTGCAGAATGAGCAGAACGTTTAAGGGGTTGAGGAATGTCTGTGCTGCCTTTCCAGGGCTCCTCCCAGTCGGTCAGGAACACACCCCTCCAATGGATCTTCTGGTACAGGATTAGGGCCTCAGTTTATAACTAATGTAGACCTCTGTGTGATTTCTTTGGGACTTAACGACTGTGAAAACCAGGCAGGACAAAAACATCACACTACATTAACGCAAAAAAAAAAAAATTCTCTTTAAGTCTCTTTTTGACAGATAGAAGAGGAAAGTAACCATTTTGCCCAAGGTCACAACTGATCAATACAAGGAAGCAGCAACTTCTAGTATTTGACTGGGGTGGGATAAACTTAGTGTATGTACTTCTCAGTTCACATACTTCAGTGTTGTACAGTCCAGACTATTTTAACATACTCTCAATAATTCCACTGTTAATGTTAGTTGTCTTGAATACAGACACAAGACATATTTACTGCAAAATATAACAAAATTGTTTATATATGCTATTAGACTATACATGTATATCCATATATTCACATGTCATAGATGTACACATGAGCCATATATTTACACATGTATTTATATGTATATATATATATTCAGTGAGTTGTGAGAAATTAAAAACTATGCAATTTTATTGGCTTGTATTATTATGTACATTCATGGATGTTCTCTACTTAATTCTAATTTTTAGATTGTTTTCTTTCTAAATAAAAAGTTTTCTAAGATTCATATTAGTGAAAATAAAATGTCAGACAAATTTTTTAATAAGGAGGAAATCTGGAATGTTGAGAAAAGGAAAAATTAAGGGTTCTATATGTGAATGCAAAAGACTACAAAAGATGGAAATGCAAGAAAAGACATGCATTCTGGAGAAATAACCTATCCTAGGACGTTAGACTTATAAAGCCTCACTACTCTATCCTGGAAGCTAGAGGACAGAGAAAGATTAGTATCTAAATCCATTATTTTTTTATCTTGCCACACAACAAAACTAAGACGAGTAAGAAAACAAATTAAGGCAAGCCCCCCATCCCTCTTCCTGCTTGCCCAACCCATCCCATCCCCGGGTCCACCCTATCCACTCCTCCAAAATGGTAAGGCCTCCCATGAGGAGTCTACAAAGCCTGGTACCTTCAGTTGAGTCAGAACCAAACCCTTCCTCCCTGCATCAGGCTGATCAATGTATCCCACCATAGGAAATGTGCTCCAAAAATCCAGCTCATGCACCAGGGGTAGACCCTGATCCCACATGCAGGTTGTGGTGGCATATGACTTCGTTAGAGAACTTATTATTAACTCACAAAACTGATCATGTGAACATCTTACAGTGTAACAGTTCCAAATGTCAGCACAAATAACCAAGGAAAACTCTCAATTCTCAAGGTATACAAAATTCAAAAAAATGTTTGTAATGAAGAAAAGAAAGCAAAGTGTAAAACACAACCACTTAAATGTCCACTAACACAGAATGAATAAAATAAACAAAGGAACAATCATATATAGATACAAGGAAATGTGCTAAATGTCACAAGGTTGATGTTTCACTGCACTCTATTTCTGTTCTTTCTGATTGTACAACTAAACACCTCCAAGCCCCTTATATAAATACAAAAATGTTATGTGATCTTGCTCATATGTTTGAATAGTCAGAACTAGGAGAGTTTTGAGGGTAATTCCTGTGAACAACAAAGGGTGGAGGGAGGCATGGATACATGGGGAGAGCTCTTGAGATTGAGATACTCCCAAGAGTATAGCAAGCAAAAGAAAAGTGGGCATAGAAACTTTGGACTGTAGCTCTGAAAAAGCTTTGGCCACCTCAACATTGAGTTGTGGCACAAATATTGCCCTTGGCCGAGTGCTTTGAAGGACAGAAGTGCCCAGGTCCTAGTGTACATGCTGTGCTTAGTGGATGGACACTGGTGGGGAAGATCTTTACCTCAATGTAAATACTTAGTAAGTCTTGATGATACCACAACTGGAAGATATTATCTCACTGCAGTTCTTCTTATGGTGTCTTTCCTACTAGAGAGAGATTTGAAGTACATATCATCACACCATGTAACTGCGAGAACGTGAGTCAATTCCACATCTGACCCATTGAAACTTCCTATATAAACTATCTAAGGTTCCTCCTGCAGCTTGGGAGTATGTAACTTTAGCAGTGTGGGAAGTCATGTATTAAATACAGCAGAGGACAAAATGAAAACATGATACATTTATGACACACTATTTGGATAAGAGCCATTTGTTATTACAGCATTCATTTTAAACTTTATGCAGAAAAGAAACTATTGAGTTGCAATCCTGAAATTTGGAAGTTTATCTATTATGACAGCTAATTATATCCTAAATCATGCTTCCAACAACTCATTAAATCATAGATGAATCTTGCAAACTTAATTTTGAGAGGGGAAAAAAAGTAGAGCACAAAAGATAAAATACAGTAACCCACAATTTCATAGACTCAAAAACAAGTAAAACTAATAACATATTGCTTAGGAATAATATTTTCAAAGCTATAGATGATTCAAAAATTAATGATAGCAGTTAATTCTAAGGGGACTCAAGGGGAGGTTCTGGGAAGAAGATTTAAGCAGATGGGAAACGTGTGTAGTAAGATTAATCACAACTTCTCAGATAATAATTATATCATCTTCTTTAATCCTTCTTTGCATATAAATACTTGTTAATAGCAGAGGCTTCTAGTTAGATGGAGAATTTCTGCTATGGTTTCTTCAGGAATATCAAGTATGCTTATCAAGGATCTCTCAGTCCTTGGGGGAGCAATTGACATTTTGAAATAAAGCTTTTCTCTGAGATATCCAGAAATTGTCAAGCCTGAGAGATAAACTGAAAACTTAAAGCATTTTTAAGTGCTCAGATATCAGATACAGATTATCAAGTGAAATTTGAAAGTAGGTTTTGTTGGGAATTTTCTTTCAGCATAAGTTCAGGAACTGAAAAATAGTAACTTAAATACACAAGGATTTATTCTCTCACATTGAAGTCTCGAATTTGGAAGCTTAGGATTGAACTGGAAATTGACAGTGACTTTAGGGAATCAGATTCTCTTGTTCTTCTGCTGTGTCCTAGTGTGTGCCTCTATCTTCAAATGTCAGAGTGGTGCTGGCTTTCTACTAACTTACATTCTAGATAGTGGAAAGGGAAGAACAGTCTTATGCTGGCCAGCTTTCCTAAGCTCCCTCCCCAAAGGTTCACTGAGCACTCCTTCTTTCATTCCATTAGGCAAGCTGAGAATTAAGTGCCCATTCCCTAGGAAGAGGGCAAGCCAAGTGTAGGAAATGGAAAATTGAATGGGAAAAGTGTGTGAAAATATCAGAGCTAAGTCCATTATTTTATGTTTATTTTTGTTGAAAATATTTTTGTTGTGTATATTATATATACATATTTTTATATATAATATATATAATAATATATAAATATTATATATTTATATATTATTATGTATCCTGCATGTATGTATGTCCACCATGTGTATGACGTGATCATGAAAGTTCAAAGGGGCATTGAATCTTCTGACGTTGTAGTTAGAAGTAAGTGTGAGCCACCACATGGGTACTGGGAACTGAATCCAGGTCCTCACAAGAGCAGCAAGGGCTCCTAACCACTAAGGCATCATTTGAGTATTCGAGTCCCCTAAAATTTTTTAAATTAATTTTAAAATAAATAATAACAATCTCTGTTCTGCATGGCCATGCCTCCAGCTAAAATATCAGTTTTCTGAAGGAAACATTAAGGAGATTGTATAGTGGGAAGGAACTAGTAGCTTGTGCAATTGAGTAGAAAAAATTACCAGAAATTAAAGGACATTCTGAGTAAAACTGACCATTTACAGATTCTGTGACTGAGTACTCATATGACTATATGAAGACCTTACAGAAATTCCTCAAAATGCTGACAAGAAGTCATGTGCAAGGATTTTCATCAATTCAGTGTTCATATAAAAACTATATGCTATCAGATGTTAGTGTAAACCAAATGTTAATACTAGAATATAGCATGCATAAATAAACTTTACTATAATTATATAATGAAGATAGTATTGTAAGATTAAAAATCAATGGTGCATTTTATAAGTATAACTAATAATGACAGATGTACATTCAATGGAACACAGTAATGATTGCACTGATACACATCTCAAAACTTAAGAAACTTGAGTCATATTTACGTATATACATATAAGCCAAGGAAACAGTGATACACAAAAGTCAATGTTTATTAGATTGTGTCCCACCAAAATTCATACACTGAGGTTCCAAATCAGAGTTTCCAGAATGTGGTTGCATTTGAAGACGGACCCTGTTCTGGTTTGCTCTTGGTTGCTTTGATAAACACCATGACTAAAAGCCAACTTGAAGAAAGAAAGGTTTAATTCATCTTACAGCTTATGATTGGAAGTTGAGACAGGAACTGAGAGGCAAGAAATGATAGACCGATGAGGAACACTTGTTCCCGACCTGCTCCCCATGACTTGCTCAGCCTGCTTTGTTATACAATCCAGGACCACTGCCCCAGGTGTAACACCACCTAAAGAGGACTGGGCACTCTACATCAATCATTAATCAAGAAAATGCATCAAAGACCTATATACAGGCCAAATCTTGTACTGACATTTTTTTCAGTTGAGGTTTCTTCTTCCTAGGTGGCTTTAGCTTATATCAAACAGCACAGGTCTTTTGAAGAGATGATTAAGCTTACATGAACTTGTTAAGGTAATCCTAAACCTACTGTCATTATAAAAAAAAACTGGATAACTATCATAGATGCAACTACAAAGAGAAGATAATGTGAACTCATGAAAAGGCAGCTATTTGCAAGCCAATGGAAAAATCTTTCTAAATATAAAACAAAATCAACAAATAAACAAGCAATGTACCCTTGATCTCAAACTTCCAGCTCCAGAATTGTAAGACAATAAATTCTTGCTGTTTAAACCATTAAGACTATGGTGTTCTATTATTGTAATAATATGGTAAACTAATAAATTGGATTATATATTTTTATTGGGATATATAGAATGCGATCAAGAAAGGCCAGTTATGACTCATCTCAACCAATGTCTAGGGCCTACATGCGAATGTGAATCATAGATATGTAGGAATTTTCTTACCATTATTATTTCAATGTGAAATATATTTTATATGATGTCTTATATTTCTAGTATATATTACCATTTAAACATGAGGAAAAGAGAAAAGAAATACATGAAAGCAAGCATTTAAGTAAAGAAAAAGCAAAATCAAAGAGATGCGAACAAAATTCTAAATTGAATAATTAAAAAATGTATAGTTTAAATTTGGGTCATAACTATAAATCTAAATTTAAGCACTGCAGTTCCACTACAGATTTTTTTATGTGTTTCATTCAAGAAGAACCTTGAGTATTAAAAGCTTCAATTCAATTACTTAATGTGAAAGCTAATTACCATTTGTTAGCAATTTGTTATGTGTACTTCTGATGCTATCTTGTAGCAATCATCAGAGAGGGTTGGGAAATGGCTCGGTGGGTTAAAGCATTTGCCAAGTAAATATGATGTCTTGATTTTAAATCTCCAGAACTCACAGAGCAGTTGGACTCAAGTCCAAATCAATTATTATCTCCCCCGAGTTATATTCGTTTCCCTGCCTCTCTCTCCAAAAATAAAACAGAACAAATGAAAACAAATTTAAAATTGCCAAAATAAAACAAATGAAACAAAAATCACTACCCTCCCCATACACGTGTACACACGCACACACACACACACACACACACACACACAAAAACCATGAGTCTGTTTGGTGTTGGACAACTACTCCTGGGGTCTACTCTGTAGTGTGGTGACACTCCACTGGAGAAAATTGATTTTTCCTTTCCCAGAAGTTATCAGTTGTAAATTACTTGGTTATGACTTCTTATTTAATTACTGTTAATACTTCTTATTTAACTACCGTTAGTGTTATTTAATACACTGCTACAAAGTCATAAAGGTGACTTCACATGTTTATTTACATCACATATTTCCCATTTTTTTTAAAAAAAGTCTTCCGATCTACAATTCTGGTGTTAGGATACAGCATAGTGAAAGAGGACTTGCCTGTCATGCACATAGAAATGGTTTCAATCTTTAGGTCAACAAGAAATAATAATAATATCCATATTTTCATCATTTCTCTTGTGGTTCCTCTCTTTTACTTCTCCAACATTCAGTGCTTTCATTTCCTGATCTGAAAAGAAGGTCACTTGGCTCGAACTCAGGCTTTATAAAATTTCAATGGCACAGATGTTTTGAAATATGAAGTTTAGTTTATGAATAAATATGGGGACCTCTCACACTCTTGATGTGTCACTGTGGTGGCACAGTACAACTCACTCTGTAAATGTTCATTTTTCAAATGACACCATTTCATATCCCTATTATGCTTCCCCATACTTCTTCTTCCAATTCCTCAAAAATAAGGATGACTATCTGAATGCTTGGGGTTTATGTTGCTGGAAAAACTGCAAATGTACACATCTTTTGATATATAACAGAATTTGAATGGCAGAAGCACTAAAATAAAAGAAAGGCACTATCTTTCAAATCCTTCTCCAAATACATGCGTCCAAGAGAATTTTGCCTTTTAAAATATCTCCCAGTAATACTGAGGATTCATTTTATAGTTTTCTTTGTGCTGTCATTTAAATTTAGGAATAATTACCAATTAACATGGTATTTGCAGCATGGCAATCAAAGGGAATTCTGCAATGCTAAGTCATTCATATTACTCTTAAGTTTGATAATATATTTATCTAAACCTAATGTATGAAGTATGTTATCAATACTTTACATTGGAAACTAAACAGAATTCAGTATATAATAATTGGTTTTAAAATTCATAAAATATTTAATTAGATTTATTTTTCTAATTTGTAGGCTAAAATATTTACTGAAATACATTTGATACTTATGATTTATACTTGATTTGACATTTCATGACATTTTTTCCTGGTTTGGAGTCTGGGTTCTGGGGAGAGAGTCCAGGTCCTTATTGTGTATGCCAACATAAGGCATCTAACAGTGAGCTACAGTCTCAGTCAAACGCTTGCATTTGACTTTTAATTATAATAAAGAATTTTGGATGAAAACATTAGTGTAAATAATATAATTGTCTCAGTTTATGAAAACATTGACTACAGTAATGAGATTAATGATTGCTGAAATATAAGCAAGGAAAAAATCATAAAATAAACACGCCTTACTTAATAAATTATATCTATGTTTTACTGACTTAAATATCACCAATTCATTAACAGAATGAGGTCAGGGCAATATTGATTAATTTTTGTAGTTTATCATTCAAGCACACTAACTTTAAAAGTTTGTCATCATAAAGTTGTTTATCAAGATAAAAGGATATAGTATATGTGGTTATTTTTTAGATCTTACCAATTTGTTAGTTTGGTTGATGATTTGTAAGTAGTCAGACAGTACATTCAGCTCCATATGGATCTTTGCTTTGGTTACCATGATTATCAGCAGTAGGTTTTCTTTTCCCTTTCTTTTCTTGTGAATTGCAATAGTTTTGCCTAAGTCTCCTTCCTTCTTTCTGAAATTCTTATTCTGATGACCATGGCAAGTAATTTATGTGTGTTTCATTTTTAAGAATATATTTTTATTTTATGTGTATGGGTGTTGTATGTGAATGTGCATGCAGTGACTGTGGAGGCCAAAAAGGGGAATTAGGTCATCTTGGACTGCAGTTGCAAATAATTATTAACCACCATGGATTCTGGCAATTGATCTCAGGTCTTCTGGGAAAGCAGCCAGTTCTCTTAATCAATAGATCATCTTTCCAGTCCCTTTTGTTTTACTCTTAACCCTGCATATCCATTTTATTCTAATCTTCAGAAAGATTTTTCTGAGCCTTCTTTTTTACTTTTTTATTAATTAAATTTGATCTTGGATGTTTCATCTTATGTATAGAATGCGCACTGATTACTTTTATCCCCTACCCTGTCTTAATTCTCTCCCATTTCTGTCTACTGCCCTCTTCCCTACAAACCACTTTCTCAAATTCCTGTTTGTTTTGTATTGTGATCTGCTAAGATTAACCCACATGACTATGACTGTGGTCTTGGAGCTCTCCATTGAAGGCTAGTTAACTCACTCATGTGTACACAACTAAGAACTATGATTCTTCCTCCCTGTTATTCCATGAATAACCAATATTGCCTCAATGTAGTGATTAGAATGAGAATATTCTCCCCTTATGCTCAGAATGTGACCACTTGGTCCAAAGTTTGTGGCCCTTTTTGTGGAGGTTTAGGAAGCATGTCTTTGTTATATATCACTGTGGATGGATTTCGAGAGTTTAAAGACTTGGGCCACATCTAATCTCTTCTCTCTGTTTCATGTTTGTAGTTCAAGAAGTGAGCTATTGGCATCCAGTTTCTGATGTCATGTCTGCTACTTGATGTCATGCTTTCCTGCCATGGTAGAGTCTTACCCTCTGGAGCTGTGACCTCAAATTAATTACTTTATAAATTGCCTTGTTCATGGTGCTTTATAGCATAAATGAAAAAAACTAATATATCTAATGGGGTTAGAGCACCATGAGTTCTTCTCCTATACATGAATGACAGTTTCCAAGCTCAGTTCTGTAAAGGCCCAATGTATGTAACCACAGTTGCTCTAAGTTTCATGGTTATGTCATAGCTGACGAACAGAATTCAAAAACCTTTCTTGCTATATTCTGGCTCTTACATCATTTCATCCCATTTTCTACAATGTTCCTTGAATCTTAGAGGTGTAATCTAAATGTTTTGAAGTTGGGTCTTAAACTGTCACTTATTCTCTGTATCCTGGGCAGCCATTAGTCTGCATTTATCTCTATATTAAAAATTCTTTGAATGGGCTTGAATAGTTTTCCCTTTCTTGTACATGGTAAATATTTGTTATAGAGGATAATCTCTCCTCCTTATTATTTATTCCACCTTTTTTGTTCTCAGAATTAAACATATACTCTAATATATTCTATAACTTCTTTTAGAGATTAAGTTTGAGTCTCCATAAAGTGGTTTGTATTTACATATAATGTCAACAAATGCCAGCATGGATAAGGAAAAAGGATATTCTTATATACTGTAGGGAGATTGTGAACTAATGCAATAACTTTATAGTTCAGTCTGGAGATTTCTTAATAAACTATAAACAGAACTGATATATGACTCATCTGTTCAACTCCTAATATAAAAAACATTTTATATCCTACTACAGAGACACGTGTACATACCTGTTCATTGCTACCCTATTTATAATATCTAGAACATGGAATCAACTTAGATGTCCATTGACCAAAAAATGTAATACACACAAAGAATTTCTTCAGCTGTAAAGAAAATGAAAACATGAAATATGCAAGTATATGTGTGGAACTGGAAAAATCGATAATTCAGGCTCAGAAAGACTAATATCTCACAGTTCTTTCCATTTTTAGCTTTTAGCTCAAAACATTTTTGTGTGTTTAGTTCAGATTATGAGTGAAATTTAGGAAACTGGAAAGAGATATTTGGGGAGATGGACACATTAAGTGGGAGGTGATAGTAGATTATAGGTAAAACAAAAACAGAGAGGTAGAATGCTAGAAGTAGAAAGGATGAAGTGGGAAGGTGTGTGGGAATATATGAAATTGAGATGGAGTGGAAAGGACTAACCCAGATAAAAGGTGTATGTAAGCTCATATGAAATCCTATTATCTCACAACATATCTAAAAAATAACTGAAAAGAGGGTAGAATGTATATTCTATAAAAGAAAAAGAGGAATATCGTGAATGAAAAGATTAAGTGTGGATATGGATTGATGTGGGAAGCCTTCCTTTTTAGTATAAAATGTCTCTTTTATTGATATTTTTCACACAATATGTTTTCATTGGCATTTTTTAAAATTTATTTATTTATTAAAAATTTTCACCTCCTCCTGACCTCCCTTTTACCTCCCCCTCCCCTCCTCCACCTCCATCTCCAGTTCTAAGAGCAGACAGGGTTCCCTGCCCTGTGGGAAGTCCAAGGTACTCCCCCCTCAATCCAGGTCTTGGAAGGTGAGCATCCAAACAAACCAGGCTCCCACAAAGTCAGTCCATGCAGTAGAATCAAAACCCAGTGCCATTGTTCTTGCCTTCTCAGTCAGCCTTCATTGACAGCCACGTTCAGAGTGTCCATTTTGATCACATGCTCCATCGCTCCCAGTTCAGCTGGCCTTGGTGAGCTCCCATTAGATCAGTCCCACTGTCTCAGTGGGTGGACTCACCCCTCATGGTCCTGACTTCCTTGCTCATGTTCTTCCTCCTTCTGCTCTTCATTTGAACCTTGGGAGCTCAGTTCAGTGCTCCAATGTGGGTCTCTGTCTCTATCTCCATCCATCGCCAGATGATTTTCTATGGTGATATACAAAACATTCATCATTGTGGCTATGGGACAAGGTCAGTTCAGGCACCCTCTCCTCAGCTGCCCAAGGAACAAGCTGAGGACCTCTCCTTGGACCTGGGAACCCCTCTAGAGTCAAGTCTCTTGCAAACCCTAAAAGGATTGTGGGAAGTCTTCTGTACATGTATTGCTTTTATTGGCTAATGAATAAAGAAGCTGCTCTTGGCAATGGATTAACAGAATATAACCAGACTGAAAAAGATATATATAGAGAGAGTAGGTGGAGTCAGTGAGAAGCCATGTAGATGCCAGAGGAGAAAGATGCAAGCCACCACCTGAAACCTTGCTGGTAGGCCATGAACCTTGTGGTAAAATATAAAATAATAAAAATGGGTTAATTTAAGATGTAAGACTTAGCCAGAAATACACTTAGGCTATTGGCCAAACAGTGCTGCAATTAATATAGTTCCTTTGTGATTATTTCTGGGCTGAGTGGCTAGGCACCGAACAAGCGGTCTCTACCTACAAGGAATAAAGATGATAGTGGGGATTTACTAAGGATTTATGACAAATCTTATGAAAACCCACTAAATAGTAAGCAAATTTTAAAATAAAACTAGAGTTTGAACAGAATTACCCTTTATTGGTGAATGCTGGTGCTCCCAAAATATGTGGGTTATTAAAGTGAAAAAATTAGTACAAAACATGGATTACTTCTCTGGATAACGGGTTAAGGAGGCCCCAGAGAACTCTAAAACTGGCTATTGTCATTGACCTTGGTTGTACATCATATCTATGTGGTAAGACCGTTAAGACCATGTTGCTGAAGATACCATATAATTTGGCTAAATGACATAGAGAAATCAATCACACTAACTAGAAAACATTCTCTATGTGGAAGTGGCACAACTGTTATGGAGTAACTAACTGCTTTATGATAGTATTCCAGTCTGACTTCACAGGAGGAAATTTCAGGCCTGGTTTTGTAACCCTAGTTAACAATGGATGACTAGGGTAATCATATACTCAAGTGTAGAAAGCTACTAACGTTTTCCTCAATGGTGATTTTTGACAAATTGTAATCAGTATTTGTACTCATAGACCTAGGCTGCTCTCAGAGTTGTTCAGAGAAGTTTCTTTTTGCAGTAGAGAACAGTCAATAAAGAGATACATGAGTGGCCAAAGTGTTGAAAATAGGAGAGTGAGTATTCAGCCCAAAATGAGTTATCTTATCAACATGTACCTACTTAAATCGTAGGAAACATTGCATAAAAGGAGGTAGAAAGAATACAAGAACCTGCAGGGAGGCTCCCCCCAAAATTAAAACCATTCAGTGGCCCATCCAAACTACTAGCCACACCCAAAACTCATCTATCCTCCTTCAATCTTGGTGGAACTCTGGAACACAGCTTATTCCAATACTGAGGGGACTTAAGAGGTGAGTGAACAGCCATGCAGCAGGATACCCCAGTCTCTAGGACCTCTACATTGGGACAAAACTCTGGGCTCTTCCCTCAACTCCCTAGGCATTTCTAGTCAACCAACAGAGAGTTTCCTGTGGCTAGGCTACCCTAAAGCCCAAACCCATTCACTGGACCCACAAGCTACTAGCCACACCCTGCCTAAGAGCTGAGAGCTTGCTATAATACTGAGGGAACGAAGAGCATGCCACAACACTGAGGGGATTAAGAGAGAGCACAAGGGAACAAACCAGGAGAGAAGATCAAGAGAGCAAGCAGATAGAGACCTCAGAGGCTTTCTGAGAGACATTGGCAGTACAGAGCAGACCAAGAAAAACTCCCAAACACTTAGACAGCCACTGCAAGTATTGGATCAAGATGCAAAGACACTGCTGGCCTCATCTGAAGAAACAGATGGGTGGGCAAGCATTTCTCCAAAAACCTAAGAAGCAGCATGTTATCACCAGAACCCAGTGGTCATACAACAGAAAGATTTGATCATCCTAACCCAGAAGAAGTAGAAGAAAATGACTTTAAATGTAACTTTATGAAACTGATGGAGAACTTTAAAGAGGAAATAAAAAACTCCCTTAAAGAAATGGAGAAAATTACAAATAAAAATTGGAAGAAATTAATAAATCCCTCAAAGAAACCCAAGAAATCAAGGAAAAAACAAAAAACAGTTGAAGCAAACAGTTCAAGACTTGAAGACTGAAATAGAGGTAATAAAGAACACACAAACTGAGGGAATTATGGATATGCATAACTTGTGTAAATGAAGAGGAACTACAGAGACAAGTATAACCAACACAATGCAAGAAAGAGAAGGAAGAATCCCAGGTGCTGAAGATATGGTATGGGAGATCCATCTGTATATCTGTTGCTTTTATTGGTTAATTAATAAAGATATTGGCTTGGCCTATAGTATGGGAGGAGGGAGGTGGAATTAGGGAGAAGCCATAGAGCCACTGCCAGAGTCAGACATGCAGAAACATTGCTGGTAAGTCACTGCCACATGGCGATATACAGATTAATAGAAATTGGTTAAATTAATATGTAAGAGTTAGTCAATAAGAAGCTAGAGCTAAGGGGCCAAACAGTGATTTAATTAATACAGTTTCTGTGTGATATTTTGGGTCAAAGCTAGCTGGGTGGCCAGGAACCAATAAGCAGCCACTCACTACAAAGATACTATGAGGAAATAGACTCATTGGTCAAAGAAAACATTAAATCCAACAAATCCTTAACACAAAACATCTAGGAAATATGGATAGATAGTTTTAGTGCAGGATTCTACCAGAACTTTCAAGAAGAGCTAATACCTATGCTCTTCAAAGAGTTCCACATAATAAAACAGAAGAAACACTGTCAAACCCTGTTTATGAGGTTACAGTTACCCTGAAACCAAAACCACAAAAAGATTCAAACAAGAAAGAGAACTACAAACCAAACTCACTCATGAACATGGATGTAAAAATAGTCAATAAAATACTGGCAAACCAAATCCAAGAGCAAAAATCATCCACATGATCATGTCGGCTTCATGCGCGTGATGCAGGGTTGGTATAACATTTGAAAAACTATCAATGTAATCCATCATATAAATTAACTGGCCCCCAATTCAGCTTTCTTTGGAGCTGAGGATCTGGGGGAAAAGTGGGAAGTGCAAGGGCACATGAGTTCCTTTGTTTCAAGGAGCCTGCACTCTGCAAGCCAGGTCTTTTGTCTGTGAGGTTCCTGGCAAGCAAGTGGCCCTGATCCTGTACCAGAAGACCCATAGCAGAGGTGAGTGTCTTCCAGAACGGCTGGCAGATACCCTGGAAACGGAGCACAGACACCCTGCAACCCCCTAAACTATCTGGGTATTCAGCAGGGTCTTCTCTCCCTGGCTACTGCCTCTCTCTGCCTAACCCATCCCAGCTTGCTCCCAGGCACCCCTTCCCTTCTTCGGGGACATAGGATCCCCCAACTTAGCCTGCTTTGGAGCTGAGGATCTGGGGGAAAAGTGGGGAGTGCAAAGGGCACAGGAGTTCCTTTGTTACACTGAGTCTGCACTCTGAAAGTCTGCCCTTTGGTCTGTGAGGATCCTAGCCAGCTAGTGGCCCTGATCCTGTACCAGAAGATCCATCAGAGAGCATTTGAAGGAAGAGATGGTCAGGGGACAATGCAAGAATTCCTCGAACAATCTGAAAAACAACATGATATCACAAGAACTCAGCGAACGTACAGCAGGAAGACTTGAACACCCTAATCCAGAAGAAGTAGAAAAAAATGACATTATGAAAGCAATAGAGTCCTTTAAACAGGAAAAGTCCCTTAAAGAAATGGATGAGAAGAATAACAAAAAGTTTGAAGAAATGAATAAATCCGTAAAAGATACCCTAGGAAACCAAGAAAAAGCACTCAAACAGATAACGGAAACAGTTCAAAACTTGAAAACTGAAATAGAGGCAATGAGGAAAGCACAAACTGAGGGCTGGCTGAATATGGAAAATCTAGGTAAACGAACAGAGATGACAGAGACAAGCATAACCAACAGAATACAAGAAATAGAAGAAAGAATCTCAGATGCTGAAGATACCATCAAGAAAATAAATGCACCGATCAAAGTAAACAGCAAATCCAACAAATTCTCATCACAAAACATCCAGGAAATCTGGGACACAATAAAAAGACCAAACCAAAGAATAACAGAGGTAGAAGAAGGAGAAGACTTACACCTCAAAGGTCCAAAAAATATATTCAACAAAATTATAAAAAAAAACTTTCCCATCCTAAAGAAAGATATTCCTATGAAGGTTCAAGAAGCATGCAGAACACCAAATAGACTGGATCAAAAAAAATCCCCTTGCCATATAACAATCAAAACACAAAACATACAGAATAAAGAAAGAATATTAAGAGCTGCAAAGGAAAAAGGTCAAGTAACTTATAAAGGTAAACCTATCAGAATTACACCTGACTTCTCTATGGAGACCATGAAAGCCAGAGGTCTTGGATAGATATGCTGCAGAAACTAAGAGACCATGGATGCAAGCCCAGACTACTATACCCAGCCAAGCTTCCGTTCACTATCAATGGAGAAAACAAAATATTCCAGTATTAAAAGCAAATTTAAACAATATGTAGCCACAAATCCAGCCTTACAGAAAGTGAAAGAAGGAAATTCACAACCAAAGGAACCCAAAAATGCCCACAATAACTCAGACATCTAGCGAACTTTCACCAGCACAACTCAAAGAAGGGAAACACACAAACTTTACTACCAAAATGAATAAATAAATAACTGGAGTTTACAACCAGTGGTAAAAATATCACTTAATATCAATGGACTCAATTTACCTTAAAAAAAAAAAGCACAGGCTAAGAGATTGAATGCGAAAACAGGATCCAACATTCTGCTGTTTACAAGAAACACACCTCAACCACAAAGACAGACATCCACTCAGAGTAAATGATTGGGGAAAGGTTTTCCAATCAAATGGACCTAAGAAACAAGTGGGTGTGGCCATACTAATTTCCAACAAAATTGACTACAAACAAAAATCAATCACAAGAGATGGAGATGGATATTTTATACTCGTAACAGGAACAATTCATCAGGATGAAGTCTCACTCCTGAATATCTATGCCCCTAATATAAAAGCATCCATGTATGTAAAGGATACATTGCTAGAACTCAAAGCACACATCAAACCACACACACTAATAGTAGGAGACTTCAACACTCCTCTCTCACCAATGGACAGGTCAATTAGATAGAAACCTAACAGAGAAACAAGAAAATTATGGACATAATGAAACAAATGGACTTAACAGACATCTATTGAACATTCCACCCAATAGAAAAGAATACACCTTCTCCTAAACTTCTCACGGAACCTTCTAAAAAATTTATCACATATTCGGTAACAAACTTCCATAGATACAAAAAATATTAATAACCACCAGTGATTTATTGGAACATTATGGAATAAAGTTAGAATTTAACAATAATTCTACCACCAAAAATTCTACAAACTTATGGAAACTGAACAGTCAATTCCTGGGTCAGGGAAGAAATAAAGAAAGAAATTAAAGTCTTCCTTGAATTCAACAAAAATAAAGACACAACATACCCAAACCTATGGGACACTATGAAAGCAGTCCTAAGAGGAAATTTCATAGCTCTAAGTGCCCACATTTTAAAAAAAGCAGAGAAAGCTCATATTAGAGACTTAACATCACACCTGATAGTTCTAGAAAATAAAGAAACAGACTCACCCAGGAGGAGTAAAAGACTGGAAATAATCAAACTGAGGGCTGAAATCAACAAAATAGAAACACAGAAAACAATCCAAAGAACCAATGAAACAAAGAGCTGGAACAAGACAAGGCTGTCCCTCTCGTCTTACCTCTTCAATATAGGGCTTGAAGCTTAAGCAATAGCAATAAGACAGCATAAAGAGATCAAGGGGATTCGAATTAGAAAGGAAGAAGTCAAACTTTCATTATTTGCAGATGACATGATAGTGTACATAAGCGACCCCAAACTCTAACAAAGAACTCCTGCAGCTGATAAACACCTTTAGTACTGTGGCAGGATACAGTAACAACTCCAAAAAATTAGTTGCCCTCCTATACACAAAGAACAAAGATACAGAGAGGGAAATCAGAGAAACATCACCTTTCACAATAGCCACAAATAGAATAAAGTTTCTTGGGGTTAACTCTAACCAAGGAAGTGAAAGATCTATTTGACAAGCACTTTAAGGTTTTGATGAAAGAAATTGAGGAGGATACCAGAAAATTGAAGGATCTCCCATGCTCTTTGATGGGTAGGATCAACATAGTAAAAATGGCAATTCTAACAAAAGCAATCTATAAATTCAATGCAATCCCCATTAAAATCCCAACAAAATTCTTCACAGACCTTGAGAGAACAATAATTAGCTTCATATGGAAAAACAAAAAACCTAGGATAGCCAAAACAATCCTATACAATAAAGGAATTTCTGGAGGCATTGCCATTCCTGACTTCAAACTCTATTACAGAGCTACAGTAATGAAAACAGCTTGGTACTGGCATAAAAACAGAGAAGCCAACCAATGAAATCGAGTAGAAGACCCGGATATTAACCCTCAAACCTATGAACACCTGATTTTCGACAAAGGAGCTAAAAGTATACAATGGAAGAAAGAAAGCATCTTCAACACATGGTGTTGGCATAACTTAATGTCAACCTGTAGAAGAATGAAAATAGACCATATCTATCACCATGCACAAAACTCAAGTCCAAATGGATTAAAGACCTCAATATTCTTCTGACCACACTGACCCTGATAGAAGAGAAAGTGGGAAGTAATCTACAACACATGGGCACAGGAGACCACTTCCTACATATAACCTCAGTAGCACAGACAATAAGGGCAACAGTGAATAAATGGGACCTCCTGAAACTGAGACGTTTCTGTAAAGCAAAGGACACTGTCATTAAGACAAAAAGGCATCCTACTGATTGGAAGAAGATCTTCAACAACCCCACTGATCTGATTTCCAAAATATTTAAAAACTCAAGAAACTAGACTTTAAAATTCAAATTAACCCAGTTAAAAAATGGGGCACTGAACTGAACAGAGAACTCTCAACATTATTCTATTCCAGAACCTGGAAACACCATAGATGCCCCTCAAAGGAAGAATGGATTAAGAAAGTGTGGAATATATGCACATTAGAGTACTACTCAGCAGTAAAAAAACAATGACATTATGAATTTTGCATGCAAATGCATGGAAGAGCAAATACTATCCTGAGTGAGATAACCCAGACCCAAAAAGATGAATTTGGTATGTACTCACTCATTTGTGGACTCTAGCCATAAAACAAGATCATTAAGCCCATAGTTCACAAGCCCAGAGAAATCAAATAACAAGATGAACCCAAAGAAAACCATATATAGATCCTCCTGGAAATTGAAAGCAAACAATTTTGCAGGGTAAAAGCTGTGAGCATGGTGGTGGTGACTGGAATGGAGGTGAGTTTGGGGGAAGGTTAGAAGGGGAAAGGGAAGAGAGAAGGGAATGACTGGTAAAGGCTTGGAGGAGTGGGAGGGTGGAGATGGAGGTAGGGTATATATATATAGGAGCAGGGCAGAAAATACCTACAGTAAGGGATCTATTTTTGGGTTGGCAAGAGTCTTGGCTCTAGAGGGGATCCCAAATGCCAACGGGATGTCCCCAACTAGGTCTTTGGACAGCAGAGGAGAGGGTGCCTGAACTGTCTTTGCCCCACTATCACACTGATGATTATCTCAAATATCACCATAGACTCCTCATCTGTTAATGGATGGAGATAGACACAGAGATCCTCAGCAGAGCAACAGACTGAGCTCCCAAGGTCCAGTTGATAGGCAAAAGGAGGGCGAAGATGAGAAAGGAAGTCAGGACCACAAGAGGTTGTTCCATCTTCTGAGGCAGTATGCCTTTTCTAATGGGAGCTCACCAAATTCAACTGGACCAGGTCTTAGTGAACATGTGATCAAACTGGACTCTGATTGTGGCTGACAATGGAGGCTGACTGAGAAGCCATCGATAAAGGCACTGGGACTTGTTTCTACTGCATGTACTGGCTTTTTGGGACCCTACTCTATTTGGATGCACACCTTCCTAGGTCTGAATGAAGGGGAGAGGGTCTTGAACTTTCCACAGAGCAGGGTTCCCTGCTCTCTCTTAAGGAGGGAGGGGGAGAGAGGAGGGTAGGTGGGGGACTGGGAGGGGAATGGGAGGAGGATAGGAAGTGTAAATTTTTTAATGAAAAATAATAAAATAACAAAAAACAAAAAATAAAGGAACAAAACAAAAATAAAAGAACAATAATCAACTTCATATGGAAAAGCAACAAAACCAAAATAGCCAAAACAATTCTGTACAATAAATGAGCTTCCAGAGGCATCACCATCCCTGACATTAAGATGTATTATAGAGCTAAAGTACTGAAAATAGTCTGGTATTGGCATTAAAAAGAGACCAGAGAACAAATGGAACTTCATAAAAAACCTAGATATCAATCCACACATCTAGGAACACTGGGTTTTTGACAAAGAAGCAAAAATTATATAATGAAAAAGTATCTTCAACAAATGGTGCTGGAATAACTGGATGCCAGCATGTAAAAGAATGAAAATAGATCCATATCTATCTCCATGCACAAAACTCAAATACAAATGGATTGAAGACCTCAATATAAATCTGACAACCCTGAACCTGATAGAAGAGAAAGTAGGAAGTAGAATTCAATGCATGAGCACAGGAGATCACCTTCCTAAATATAACCCCAGTAGCACAGACACTAACAGCAAAAATAAACAAACGGGACATTCTGAAATTGAGAAGCTTCTGTAAAGCAAAGGACACAGTCAATAGACCAAAAGGCAGCCTACTGAATGAGAATAGATCTTCCCCAACCCCACTTCAGATAAAGGACTGATCTCCAAAATATATAAAGAAATCAAAAAATTAGACATTAAAATTCTAAATAACCCAATTAAAAAATGGTGTACTGAGCTAAACAGAGAATTCTCAACAGAAGAGTCTCAAATGACCAAAAGATACGTAAGAAAATGTTCAAAATCTTTAGCCATCAGGGAAATGCAAATCAAAACAACTCTGAGATACCATCTTACAGCTTCAGAATGGCTAAGTTCAAAAACACCAACGATAGCTTTTGTTGGAGAAGATGTGAAGTAAGGGGAACACTCCTCCATTGCTGGTGAGAATGCAAACTTGTGCAATCACTTTGGAAATCAATATGACAGTTTCTCAGAAAATTGGGAGTCAACCTACCTTAGGATCCAGCAATACCACTCTTGGGAATATACCCAAGAGATACCCAATCATACTACAAAAGCATTTGTTCAACTATGTTTATAGCAGCATTATTTGTAATAGCCAGAACCTGGAAACAACCTAGATACCCCTCAGCTGAAGAATGGATAAGAAAGTGTGGCACATGTACCCAATGGAGTACTACTCAGGGATAAAAAAAAATGACATCTTAAATTTTGCATGCAAATGGATAGAATTAGAAAACACTATCCTGAATGAGGTAACCCAGATGCAAAAGGATGAATTTGGTATGTACTCATTTATAAGTGGATATTGAATATGAACAAATGACATTGAGCCTATAGTTTATAATCCTAGAGAAGCTAGTAAAAAGGTGAGATCAAAGAAAAAACATACATAGATCCACCTGGAAATTGGAAACATACAAGATCGCCTGATAAAATTGGGAGCATGGGGGTTGGAGGAGAAGGGAGGGTAGAAGCGGAAGAGGAGGGGAGAAGGGGAGGATTGAGAAGAACTTGAGGGAATGGGATAGTTGAGATCGAGGAAGGATAGAGATGAGAGGCATTATAGGGTTAGCCGAAACCTGGATCTACAGAAATTCCCAGGAATTCCCAAGGATAACCATGATTAAGACCCTAAGCAATAGAGGAGAGGGTGCCCGATGTTGACTTGTCCTGTAGTCAGACTTATGAATATCTTAAATATCACCATAGAACCTTCATCCAGCAACTGATGGAAACAGAGGCTGAGAACCACATTGGAGCACTGGACTGAGCTCCCAAAGTTCAGTTGAGAATAGAAGGAATGAGAATATGAGCAAAGAGGTCAAGACCATGATGGTTTCACCCACTGAAACAGCTTACCTGAACTAATAGGAGCTCACCAGCTCCAGTCGAACTAGGAAGGAACAAGCATAGGGCCAAACTAATTCCTCTGAATGTGGTTGACAGTTGAATTACAGGGGTAGCCTGAGGGGCCACTGTCCCTGGCACTGGGATTTATCCCTACTGCATGTACTTGCTTTTTGGGATCTTATTATATTTGGATGTATACCTTGCTTAGCCTAGGTATAGTAGAAAGGGCCTTGGACCTTCCACAAAGCAATGTGCCTTACCCTCTCTGAGGATGGGATGGGAGTGTGGTGGGTAGGTGTGAGGAGGCATTGGGAGGAGAAGAGGGGTGTGATGTGGGATTGGTATTTTTAAAAAATCTAATACATAAATTAAAAAAGAATACTAGAACCAGCAATTGGGGAAGAGAGCTGTGGAATACTGTCTTCTGAATGCTAAATGGCTGTTACACTCATGAACTCACAGCAGCTGTCGTTACCTGCGCAAGATCACACTACCCAAAATTTTAGCATAGATTCAGGATATGCTCTTCAGGCCCCACCCTTTACAGAGGAGCTGTTGACAGTTAATTGCTGTAGTATGTTTGATCACACTATGTGAGGATGTCTCTGTTTTACTTCTCCTGACTGACTGGCTTAATAAGAACTGAATGGCCAAAAGCTAGCAAGGAAAGGATAGGCGAGACTTAAAGGGAGAAAATCTGAGAGGCAGTTAGTCACCAGTCAGACACAGAACAAGTCAGATGCAAGGTACTGAGGAGAGATAATGAGCCATGTGGTAGAACATAGATTAATATTAATTGGTTAAATTAAGTTTTAAGAGGTAGTTGGGAATAAGCATAACTAAGGCCAAGCTTTTATACTTAATAAGTCTCTGTGTTATTATTCAGGAGCTTACTGTGAGACAATGGTCTCTACCTTGTCAATTGTATTTTAATAAAATGGTGATTGGCCAGTTGCCAGGCAGGAAATATTGGCAGGGCAACCATGCAAGAAGTAGAGATGGGGCAACAATAATTCTGGGAAGAGGGAAGTTTCAGTCTGCAGTTGTCACCCAGATACAGAGCAAGCCAGACACAGAAGAAGCAAAATGTAACTGCCTCACTGAAAAAAGTACCAAGTCACGTGGCTAATACAGACAAGAATTATGGGCTAATATAAGTTATAAGAGTTAATAAGAAGCCTGAGTTAATAGGCCAGTCAGTTTATAATTATTGTAGAACTTTGTGTGGTGTGGGAGAATTGTCTGTATTCTGTCAATCATATTTTAATAAAACGCTGATTGGCCAGGCAGGCAGTATAGGTGGGAAAGCCAGACAGGAAGTAGGGGTGGAGCAAAGAGACTGGGAGTTTTCTGGGACACAGGAAGTTCTCTCGCCATTCCTGCACAGATCACCGAGGAGGCAGCATGTAACCTGCCCTGCTGAGAAAGGTACGGAGCCATATGCTAACATAGATAAGGATAATGGGGTAACATAAGTTATAAGAGCTAATAAGTAGCCTGACCTAATGGGCCAATCAGTTTATAATCTTTTGGAGTCCTGTGTGTGATTTTTCTTTGGGGCTTGCCGACTGTGGGGTACTGAGCGGGACAGATACCCCAACAAGGCGGCCCCCTCATGTTACATATGGCGCCAACGTGTGGACAACTGTATCCACATAAAGCCTGAGACAGCTTGGGAAGTAATTCTAGAACAAAATAACAGCATTATGCATGGTTTCTTGGTAGCAGCAGTTTCTCGGGTCTGCTCTGCTTGCTAGAGGCAAGCAAATGCCTTCATCTAAGAGAGGCTTCCTGACTCAGCTTTAGCTGCAAAACCTTGCAGCTCTTTTGGGAGGTCCTGCCGCGAAGCACTTAAACGGTGTTGATGAAGGGCTGAATGCATGCTTTTCGGTTTTCAGCCATAGCACGATAAAAGCTGCGCTGTTTTGAAGTGCCGTCTTTCTGGGCCGTCCTGCCAGGGCAAACTCTGACTCTTTCAGGCAGGCAGTCT
Source organism: Myodes glareolus (assembly GCF_982192425.1). Taxonomy (NCBI): domain Eukaryota; kingdom Metazoa; phylum Chordata; class Mammalia; order Rodentia; family Cricetidae; genus Myodes; species Myodes glareolus. The sequence goes on from NC_142053.1 coordinate 139,465,951, forward strand.
GACTGAGTGTGGTCTGTGAGCAGAATGCTGCAGCTTGCTTGCTAACAAGGACCTTGAAACGCCACAGAGTTGTGGCAGTGAACTGCAGCTCTGGCTGGTATCTCAGCCATGAGGCACAAAAGCTGAGGAATGGACTGGATCTAGCCGTCAAAGCCACGTCTCTCCATATTGCTTAGTAAATTAAAGGCTCATGTAATCAGAAAAAAGAGAGATATACAGTAAAGAGAGATTCAAAGAGGAAGAAAACCTCTAACTGGTTTACAGTATGTTAAAAATATATGCAGACTAAAGGTTAAAGTCATTAAAAATAAAAAAGAAAAGGGAGAAATAGGGTGTGGTGGTACACACCTTTAATCCCAATGCCTGGGAGGCAGAGGTATATTGACCTCTGTGACTTCAAGGTGTGGTAGTGCACACCTTTAATCCCAATGCCTGAGAGGCAGGGACAGACAGATCTCGGTGAGTTCAAGGTGTGGTAGCACACACTTTTAATCCCAGCACTGGGGAGGCAGAGACTGAAGATCTCTGTGAGTTCAAGGACAGCCTGGTCTACAGAGTTATTCCAGGAGAAAGATATATACAGAGAACCTGTCTCAAAAAGCCAAAAGTTAAAAGTAAAAATAAAAGAAATAGAGGTTGAAATAACGTTGCATAAAGATGGAAAATAAACAGAGAATCTTGATACTGTATGTTATTATGCTCTCTTTGAATTGTTTGATTGTTGAGGAAGGAGCAACAGCTGCTAAAGGACTGTTGTTTATAAATGCCACTGAACTAACCCAAGATAGGTATTTTGAAAATACCTTGGCTTCAAAATTGAAGTCAAAAGGTATGTTACTTTGGAGAAGAGATTCTGCTTCTGTTTCCACAGAAAATGAGAGGCTTTGGATTTATTCAGAGTTAAGAAAAATCACCTTTGACCAAGGGAGGCCACCTGAAAAATCTCCGACAGGAATAGATGGCCCAGATGTCTGAGTTTTACATCCAGAACAGATTCAAGACTACTGCCTGAGATGATCAAGACTCACAGGATACTCCAGTCAGGACTTGATTATAACTCTAAATTTTCTTTAGGTCCCCATAAGATCATCTGCGCCCCCAACCAGCAGGAAGTAGCCTGAAATACTACGCCCACATTCCCAACAAATGGACTATGGGTATTTTCTTTTGTTTTAAAAAAAAAAGAGGGAAATGGTGTGGGAGAATTGTCTGTATTCTGTCAATCATATTTTAATAAAACGCTGATTGGCCAGACAGGCAGTATAGGCGGGAAAGCCAGACAGGAAGTAGGGGTGGAGCAAAGAGACTGGGAGTTTTCTGGGACACAGGAAGTTCTCTCGCCATTCCTGCACAGATCACCGAGGAGGCAGCATGTAACCTGCCCTGCTGAGAAAGGTACGGAGCCATGTGCTAACGTAGATAAGGATAATGGGGTAACACAAGTTATAAGAGCTAATAAGTAGCCTGACCTAATGGGCCAATCAGTTTATAATCTTTTGGAGTCCTGTGTGTGATTTTTCTTTGGGGCTTGCCGACTGCGGAGTACTGAGCAGGACAGATACCCCAACAAGGCAGCCCCCTCATGTTACATTTGTGTGTTTCATTGGGACTGAATGGCTGCAGGACCAGGCAGGATAGAAACCCCGGTCAACAGATGTGGGACCTAGTGGGACAGAAACCTCAGTCAACAGGAGCTGGTAGTCCAAGAAAAGTCCAACTACAGTTGATAGCTGCATGGGAAGGGAGAGTCACTGGTAGTCCTGCCATGCCTCAGTGATGGCCCCACACATCTTGGCAGCATTAATTGTATTTAATCAGTCATCCAAAAAATAATAAAAGAGATGAAGTTCAGAAAAAAATATATTTGAGAGAAAGTTCAAAAAGGAATGTATTGAATGAGATGAGAAGAAGTTGGAGGGTAAATATTTTTTCTTGTATACATGTATGAAATTAAGAATAAATATTAGTCATAAATCCTTAAAAGCAGAAAATAAGAAAATTTCCCTGAGTGTTTGAAACTTATCTGAGACTAAATTTATTCTCAAAATACTAAAGTTCTCTGTAACTATCAAAAAAAGAAAATGAAAATATCTACAATCATAGTGGAAGCTTTAATGTTAGAATTTTCAAAATGTGGTTATCAGTAGAGAAGAGCTTCCTTATTTGCAACAATGAGAACATGTATTGTTACAGTTTTATAATCTTAGTTGTAGGTATTTTTGCCTAAATAATAGAAACAAAGGGAGGATTTTTTAATAGGCTGTTCATCTCATTTTCCAAAAAGATGTCAAGATATATTTCTATTGCTGAGGTTATCTTTTAAAGTGCGTGTTTATTTCATTTCCATTATACAATATTCTCTGCACTTAATAGAAATGGTTGTTCTAACTTACCTTTAAAATAAACAATCAACTTAACACTTAAGTTAATTACACTTATTAATAACACTTATTAATTCTTTTTCCCATGGACATAAAATTTTGACACAGTGTCTGGAAAACAAACTGCATTTATTAAGTCATAATTTGATTTTATATTTTAGCTAATCACAAATATTCACAATGTATTAGTAACTTTGATCTTTGAAATGTGATTACGATAAAAGCATTACTCTGGGCATTATTGACATAAATATGTTATTTCAAATAAATCTTTAAATTATTGAAAATAGCCTGCAGATTTGACTGTTTTTTACTAGCTTTATTCTGTAAAAAATTAAAATAAAATTAGTTGTTGACATTTTAAAAAAGCTGACTTGAGGCTAGACTTCTAGTTAAAATCAGAAGGCACCGGCAAATCCCAAGAAACCATTGTAGAAATTGGCAATATGACCCTGAAATTGGAAATCTACTAACTCTGGAAAATGTCTAAAGACTTATGATATCTTGAGGGGTATTTAAGCTTTAAAAACTGATGTACTGAAGCTAAGACCTGTGAGAGTCTGTAGCACTCTTGATCGTATATTACAGTTTGAATCTGAATCATTCCTCCAAAATGCTCATGTTTAGAAAGCTTGTTTCCCAGCTGGTGTCAGTGCTTTAGAAGGTTCTGGAAACTTTAAGGATCAGTGCCTAGTTGCTAGTTGGAGGAAGTATACCACTGGAGAGCATGGCTTTGCTTTCTTTTACTTACCTGTCTTCCACTCTCTCGGCTCTCTTGTCCTGTATCTCTTTATTTCACCAAAGTTACCAGTTTTGCTATCCCGTTTCCTTCTTGCCTCTACAGACCCAGATCAACAGAACTAGAATACAATGAACTACAATTTGTACAACTTTAAACCAAAAGAACTCTTTCTTGTGTTAAGTTGATTGTTTCCAGTATTTTGTCATAGCAATGGAAAGCCCAACTAATACACCTTTGCTGCCTCCATTGAATGTTCCCACTGTTCTCAGTTCAAAATAGATGTGCTCAGTCTAAACTGACAGGTTCTGACCATGGCAAGTGTGCTGTCAGAAGTGGTGATCAGTTTACTGCTAAGATTAGCATGAGATGGTGAGGCACTCACATTTACCTTTTAAGGAAATCCATATATGCATTAGTTATGATAAGTAATCTAGTTTAATGTAACATGTTAAAAACATAATCAATGTAAACATCCAATGTTGAACAAAATTAAGATTTTAAATTAAAACTAATGACAGCCTAAGTAACGATTCTATTGTGGTTATGATTCAAGCAACTATATTCTTGGACAAAGCAAAGAAAAATATACTTGGATTTTTTTAAGTATTTAAAATTACCAAATAAAAATTTCTAGGAGGTTTTACAGTATCCATAGAATCTGATAGATCACTTTTTAAGCCGGCAATTTTAATCTGTATTTTCCTTATCTTCAAGGAAGTTTTATAATTTTATTGTACTGAATCACATAACATCATGTTTATGCAAGTACGTGATGCACTTTGAGCATATCCCTGTACTCTGTAACCTGGCCCTTTGTCGTCTCTCCCTTTTTTGTCAATCCCTTTTGTTTCCATAAACAGGTTTGCTTGCACTTTAGTACCATATCCACATACATGATTTTACATATTGACATCAAAGCCAAAAGTCGCAAATAAGGGAAAGCATGTGCTCATTTATTTTTCACTAATTGTTATTAGATCCAGTTTTTATTAAAGTGTATATGAGAAATACTGTTTCAAATACTGTTGTTTTACTTGAATTCTTGTATTTTATTGAATTTTTCTCAGTGGCTCACCCAAAATATTATCAAATTTATGAATTATTCATGTACATTGTATAAATTCAGAGTTTCCTATAAGTTATGCATTATTAATTGCTTCCCATATCTTCCTAAATTTTTTATTGACTAAGTCTGTCTTAAATTGAGAGGGATGTAAATGTCTATTATTAATGGGAAACTGTCATATTTTTTATATGTGTGTGTATATATGAGAGAGGTAAAATATTTAGGATATTTATGTATACGTGTAAATACATACTCATATAAACATAGTATTTTGCTAGAAAGTATTCTTGATCCCCCCTCTTTCATGTTATATCTTTTGATACTTATAAAGAGCTATAATTTTGTACTGATGGCTTCTTTTACACTAATTCGATAATAATCCTTTGTTTTCTGCACTCTCGACTGATTCACTAATGCATCAACTTACCTGTCACGCTTCTTTTCTACCATGTGTTTTTTGTGAAGTATTATGTTTTTAATCCTAGTTTCTAACCATGGTCAGTAAAATGATGCCATTTCCATATATGTCCAAGCCCTAATTCCTCAAACCTGGTAATATGATATGAGACAAAAGGGACTGGGCATATTTGATTCAGCCATCAACTATGAGATGAGACAATTTTCCTGCATAATCCAGGTGTGTTCAATGAAACACAAAGGGCCTTTATGTAGAAAGAGATATAAATGATGGGGGGCAGAAGCAGATATTGGAGTGATTCACTCGCATGTCATGAAACGCAGCCCAGTTCCACTTCGAAAGGATCAAGGGAATAGATATTGTCCTTTAGGCTCCCAAAGGAGTGCAGCCCTGTTGACATGTTTTGGACTTCTGACTTGTAACTATATAATTTTGTGTTAATTTAAGATCATAAATCTTTATCCTTGTGAGTTGCTGAGCTTGTAGCAATTGTGATAGCACGAAAAGGAAAGAACAAAGGCAGTCAGTCAACACATTCTTCCCTGCTTTTCACATTCTGATCCTCTAGCCCATTTTTCTGATATATCAACAATTTGTATTGCTTCTTCCTCTACAGAACCTGAGTTAGATTCTCAGCTTTCAATCTGGGTATTTCATAAACTGCCTATAACTCTAGCCCCAGGGAATCTGAGGCCCTCTTATGGTCCCCATAGGCACCTACATGTACATGTGCTTACTGCACAAACACAAATAAAGAAAAAGACAATTTTTTCAATCTATTTTTTTTCTGATTATGCCTTAATACATTATTTTGATATTGGATTCATAATTATTTTTATGTTCATATATTAAAATTATTTACAAAAGAAAAGAAATTATAGATAAATTTTAAATAAAGCGAATCATCTGCTGAGTTGGTGACATTATAAAAGATAAGACAACTATTTTGATTAACTTTAGAATCTAGTAATTCAACCTTACATTTTTAAAGAAACACAGCCAATTTTGTCTTATTGATTTTCCCTTTGTTTCTAGTTTGTTTGTTTGTATATTTATTTTTTGTTGTTATTTTTATGTATTTTTATTGAGATGCAGAGAAAGAACTTGGAGTAGGTAAGGAATTGAGGATCTGGGAGAAGTTGGGGAAGAAAAAGAATATGGTCAAACTAGACTGTGAAAATGTTTAAATCAAAATTAAAAGAGAAATATGTTCTCAAGAAAAGTAGAGTTGCAAATAAAGTTTGAAATCAACTCATACATGTTGTTAGTGGTGTACTATTTTTAATTCACTTTGTAGTATAAGTGTCATTTTTAATCTATTTTGTAGTTTAATGCAAATAAATAATCATAATGATGGAGGAGAAAAAAATTAAAGCATAAAATATCAAATAGTTTAAACAAAAATGCAGCACAGAGTATGTATTTGTTTGTAGGAAATAATGTGGGAAGATCAAGAAACTGATTAGTAAATATTCATTTAGTATGTACAAGACTGGGGTTCAATCACTGGCATTATAAAAAATTCTTGTTATTTTTGATAGGCATGACAAGGATACTGTGATCATTTAAAAAATAGAGACTGTCCATCACATTTAGACATGAATACTAAATATGTGGAAGTATTACAATATTTCTGGGATGTGTTTCAAACTTTCTCAGCAAAGGAAAAAGGAAAAAGAATCATTTGGTGAATTGCATATGATAAATTCTTAGGAATTATTTAAACTAGGTGAAGAATATGTAGGAATTGAATGTGTTATTCTACTTTTGAGTATACTTTAATTTTTATAGTAGATCCTTTTTAGATATTCAGGTTTCTCCCAGAAAAGAAAATCAAAGCAATATTATTCATTATTCAGAGTTTTTATTGTGTTAAATAAAATACAGTACAGTGTGTTCGTAGCATACAGTGTCCTACTGTTTAACCACCACTTAATGAACCAGATGAAAGTTAAATAATATTGTGTTAAATAATTTTACAAAGGACAGTCATTTGAAGAGTAATCTTTTTATAAAACTACTTTTGTCCATTCTTCTGTATATTTGGCTATCTATATACATGTACACACTGAGATTTTGAAGACTGGTAGTGACTGAATAATAATTATGAAAAGTTCCAAATGACATATAATCTGGGATAATTTTTTTATTTTTCTCAATTTCTGTAACAACTGCAATGGTAGAGTGAACATTATTTAAATTGTTATTGATAAATCATGTAAATGATGAATATGCAATTCACTTTGGGACACAATTCATGAGACTTGAAAACATACAATTCCTGAAACAAAGTAGTGAATCAACTCTTTGAGATGCAGAGTGTAAGATACATGTGATTCAGTGTAAATAAATATTCTCATTTAGTATTTCACACTCATATGAGGACTCAAATCACTATATTTTGGTCAAAAGTTGCTTAATGATACATAATAGAGGAATATGAGTGAGATGCAGGATCATAAAAAGACAAAAGTTTTATAGGAGACGTGCGTGGACATATTCATGGAGAAACATAATTATGTCTATTTGGTTAATAGTGTGAACCTGTTTGGCCTGGAATCACACAAAAGACATAAATGATTGATGTTTTTCTTATAATCACATCATTTGAAAAATGCAGTTTCTACATTTATATATAGTATTAATATAATTAATATCCACTCAAAATCATGAAGTTAGCATTCTACTTACTCCCCAAGTTCCATCAGCAATAATTATAAATTATTGACATTTCTAGAATATATCTGTAATTGAAGAAACTCCTCTTTGATTATATGAGAAGCTCTGGGGCTATTTTTATTACTTGCATCCTGGGGGAGTTCAGACATATTGCTCTCCTGCCTGGCCCACAAATTTTTTAACAGAAAGTTAAAAGATAATTGTACATTTTGTATACACTGTTTATTAACTGTCATGATACATGAGGTACTTTTTAATAATCTTCATCCTAGGAGGATGACTCTATGGCCCCAATGGAAATACTATAGGCCCCAAGATTTATTTTTAACAATAGTAGTATGACTTGGATTTTATATTCAGTAACAGATCATGTACAGCAGAAAAATACTATTTTTCTTTGAGCCTCCCTTTTACCCAAACTGATTCCCTAAAGGGAACCAATATTCCTTCTTAATATAAACAGTGGTAATGAACAGGTTTAACAATTCTTTTTCAAGTAATAAAATTAATACAAAAAGTTATAAAAATATTTTTAAAATACTTTTGATCTTTTTTCCCTACCTTAATTGAACTAACACTGTTACTGTTACCCACGCACATTTAAAGTCTAAGAAAGATTTTGTGTGGGTTGAATTTCTTAAATTTTTTTAGTAACACAAAATACCTAAAACAGATTAAGGTATAAAGAAAAGAGATTTACACAACTTGAATGTCTATAAATCCAATATGAAGTAGCATCAACTGCTTTGTTTCTTGGAGGAGCCCTATGGCTATATAACAACATATTAGGTGGACACAGGGCAGGCACATGTCACATAACAAGATAGGGATAGGAAGCTGCTGAGATTCAACAGGGTAAGATTACTCCACTTTCCCCAATCTTCCCATATAGATTTCTATCCAACATATGATACAAACTTATCATCAAGGAGCACAGTGCAGTTGTGTGAAAAGATTGCTATCAAGGGAAAGGCCTCGACCTAACTCTCCAGCGCAATTTTGTTCTTCAGTTATTTTATCTGAAGCACCTAAGGAGATTTCCACCTCTTCAACCCCATCCTGGTCACCAAATAGATACAACATAAATGTAGATATTTAACGATAAGTCTGCCCCTAAAGTAAAAACATAACATCAATAATAAAAAGTAATTAAAATGACCATGCCCCGCCTTTTGTTAAAAATAACAATTGACTCTTGAAAGAAATACCCAAAGGTTCCCATCTGAGAGTGCATCCCTATTAATTTAGTCCTAGTCCTCTAGTCTCCATCTCCTAAAGCTCTCTGTATCTCTTCTAGTAATAAATCCTCTTCTTTCACGGTTTCATCGATGTGTATTCTGTATTCTGGTTACTTTCATTTACATTCTCTCTTGCTCCTTATTTCTGTAGGCATGTTGTGCTTAGAAAATTATAGCCATTCTTTCTGTCTCCTAGCTCTTACATTCTTTCTAATCCTCTTCTGCAATGTTCCCTGAGACTTTGAGGAGGTGGTATAAATGTCTTGTTCATGGCTACACTCTCAAACATCTTTCATATTCAGTACTTTGTGCAATCATAAATCTCTATATTCACTTCCAGTCACTGCAAAGAAATTTCTGACAAATGTTGAGAGTAGCTTTTATCTGTGGTTACACATAGATACAATTGATACAATTGTGGCATCTGTGGGATGAAGCCGACTTGATCATGGTGGATGATGGTTCTGATGTGTTCTTGGATTTGATTTGCCAGGATTTTATTTAGTATTTTTGCATCAATGTTCATGAATGAGATTGGTCTGTAATTCTCTTTCTTAGTAATGTCTTTCTGTGGTTTGGGTATCAGGGTAATTTTAACCTCATGAAAAGAGTTTGACAATGTTCCTTCTGTTTCTATTGTGTGGAATAATTTGAGGAGTGTAGGCCTTAGTTCTTCTTTGAATGTCTTGTAAAATTCTGAGCTGAAACTATCTGGTCCTGGGCTATTTTTTGTTGGGAGAATGTTGATGATTGTTTGTATTTCTTCAGCAGTTATAGGTCTGTTTAATTTGCTTATTTGGACGTGATTTAATTTTGGTAAGTTATATTTATCCATAAGGCTATCCATTTCCTTTACGTTTTCCAATTTTGTCATGTACAGATTTTTGAAATATGAACTGATGAATTAATGTCTCAAAAAGCCAAAAATTAAAAATAAAAGAAATGGAGTTTAAAATAAAGCCACATAAAGATGGAAAACACACAGAATCTTGATACTATATGTTATTATGTTCTCTTTAATTTGTTTGAATACTGAGAAAAGAGCAACAGTTGCCAAAAGATATTTGTTTATAAATGCTTCTGAATTAATCCAAGATAGGTACTTTGAAAGTACCCTGACTTCAAAATTGAAGTCAAACGGTATGTTACTTTGGAGTAGAGATTTTGCTTTTGTTTCCACAGGAAATGAGAGACTGTGGATACATTCTGAGTGAAGAAAAATCAGATTTGATCAAGTAAGACCATGTGAGAAATCTCTAGTAGGAACTGATGGCCCAGATGTCTGAGTTCTACATCCAGAACAGATTCAAGATTGTTGCCTGAGATGACAAAAACTCACAGGATACTCCAGTCAGGACTTGATTATAACTCTAAATTTTCTTTAGGTCCCCATAAGATTATCAGTGCCCACAACCAGCAGGAAGTAACTTGGAATGCTATGCCCACATTCCCAAAAAAATGGACTATGGATGTCCTTGTTTAAAGAAAAAGAGGGGGAAGTGGTATGGGACAATTATCTATATTCTGTCAATTATGTTTTAAATCAATGCTGACTGGCCCAGTAGCAAAGCAGGAAGTACAGGTGGGACAACCAAACAGGAAGTAGAGTTGGTTGGGTCAATGAGAAAAGAAGAATTCTGGGAAGACGGAAGTTCCCTCTGCATTCCTGGCCAGGCAAGGAAGAAGGAAGATGTGACCTGCCCAACTGAAAAAGGTACTGAGCCTTGTGGCTAATATATACCAGAATAATGGGCCAATATAAGTTATAAGAGTTAATAAGAAGCCTGAGCTAATAGGCCAATCACTTTATAGTTAATGTAGACCTCTGTGTGATTTCTTTGGGACTTAATGACTGTGAAAACCAGGCAGAACAAGGACTGGGCAGGACAGAAAACCTCAGACCACAAGCATTGTCTAATTTCCATGTGTTTGTGAGTTTTCTGAAATTAGTATTGCTGTCGACTTCTAGTTTTAAACCATGGTGATCTGATAAGATACATTGGGTTATTACATTTTTTTATTAGTTGAGGTTTCTTTTGTTAGCAAGTACGTGGTCAATTTTTGAGAAGGTTCCATGAAGTGCTAAGAAGAATGTATATTCTTTTCTGTTTGGATGGAATATTCTATAGATGTCTGTTAAGTCCATTTGAGTCATAACATCTGTTAGTTCTCTTATTTCTCTATTCATTTTCTGTCTGACTGACCTGTCTTGTGGTAAGAGGGGAGTATTGAAGTCTCCCACTATCAGTGTGTGGGGTTTGATGTATGATTTAAGCTTTAGAAGTATTTCTTTGACATATGAGGATGCTCTTGTATTTGGGGCATAGATGTTCAGTATTGAGATTTCCTCTTTATAGATTTTTTTCCTGTGACTAATATTAAATGACCTTTTTTGTCTCTTTTGACTGATTTTACCTTGAAGTCTATTTTGTTAGATATTAAGATAGCTTCATACACTTGATTCTTGTGTCCATTTGATTGGTATATTTTCCCCAACCCTTTACTCTGAGATGATGTCTGTCTTTGAGGTTGAGATATGTTTCTTGTATGCAGAAGAAGGATGGATTCTATTTTTGTATCCAATCTGTTAGCCTTTGCCTTTTTGTAGGTGAGTTGAGTCCATTTGCATTAATGGATATTAATGACCAGTGGTTTCTATCTCCTGTTAAGTTAGTTTTCATTTTTGGTGATTTAAATAGCCCTATAATCTACAAGGAAATAAAAGCTGTCATCAAAAGTCTCCCAACTAGAAATCCCCAGGGCCAGACATTTTCAGAGCAGAATTCTACTAGAACTTCAAAGAAGAGCTAATACCTATATGCCTCAAAGTGTTATGTATAATAGAAACAGAAGGAACATTGTCAAATACTTTTTATGAGGCTACACTTACCCTGATACTGAAAGTACACAAAGACTCAACCAAGAAAGAGAATTACAGACTAATCTCTTTCATGAACATTGATGCAAAAATACTCAATAAAATATTGGCAAACAAAGTCCAAGAAGACATCAAGAAAATCATCCACCATGATCAAGTTTGCTTCATCCAAGAGAACAACATAAAAATCAGTGAATGTAATAGACTATACAAATAAACTGAAGGAAAAAAATAGGGGTACCTCCAAACAATGAGAGACAACCAAGCCCTCCCTCCGGCTGGAGAGACGTCTACCTAGATTTTGTTGTCTCATCCTCACTTCATAACTTTGAGACTATCCTTCAAACTCAAGCCAGGCTTTTCCCTCCTACAGGCCTCAAGGTACAGGCCCTGAGATAATTTTGACCCAATGCTGCTGCAGATCAAGATGTAGAACTCTCAGCACTTTCTCCAGTGCCTTGTCTACTGGCACACTGCTATGCTTTCTCCCATGATAATAATAGACTAAAACTCTGAAACTGTAGGCTAGCCCAAATTAAATGTTTTCTTTTATAAGAGTCATTGTTGTCCTGGTGTCTGTTCATAGAAATAGAAGACCTAAGGCAGACATATACACAAATGCATAAAATAATTTTAATATTGAAAAGTAAGAATAGTAATTTTATTGTCCACTACGTCTATTGTTTTCACTACTATTTATTTCTTTAGGTAGATTCCCAACTTCTACTAGCCGCTTTCCTTTTCTTTACTTATGTTCTTCCCCCTCTTCTGTGTGCATGTATATGTGTGTGTGTGGTCTATATCCACATTAGTATGGGGATTTATACACACATATGCTTGAGTATGGAGGCAAAACGAAGATGCCAGGTGTCTTTTTCTGTAACTCTTTATCATATTGCCTTTACAGAACCTGAGGCACACCATTTTCGCTAAGCTGGCTAGCCAAAATGTTTCCATGATCAGCCAGTCTCAGATTCCCAATGTTAGGGTTCTAGGCACAAACAGCCATATTCAGCATTTTTTGTGGGTGCTGAAGATTTAAACTTTGGTCCTCATGCTTGTGCAGCAAACACTATTACCCACTGAGTCATATGCCCACATTTACTTTTTGTTGTAGCTCTCCTTCCTTAGATTTGTGGCAGACTACATTCGTGGCAATAGAATTTCCCTACTGGTTTTCTCAGATTTTCTGTTCTACTTCCTCTGGTATACCAATTACATTTTCATTAGTGCTTTGATATTTTTCAACAGCTCTGGAATATTTTAGGTCTATACACTTTGTAATTCTTTTTATTTCTGTTTTAGTCATTTCTATTAGATTATGATTACATTTATGGCTTTATTGCCTGGTCTGTCTAGTCTGTTGATAAACATGCTTCTACCTCTAGTGGGTTTGTACATATTTTAACTTCCTAACTTTCCAGTTTACCTCTCTGCTTAAACTTTGAATCTGTTAATATATGCTATCCACCTCTTATGCTACTTTTACTTAATTAAGATCATTTAAAATACCCTATTATTGTTCTAATAGTGAGAAGGTAATCCCATGATCTGGCTGAGTTTACTGATCTTTATTTCCTATCATTGTTGTTTTCTTTTATGCAAGCTTCATAATTTTTATTTGAATGGCAGATTGTGTGTAGAAACTGATCTAAATAGTAGTTACACTGAGAAATGAGCACAGCTATCCTCTGGCAGTCCACTAATATGGAGTCATTAAACCACTTTAATCACAAGTCTAGAGGGATTTATATTTTGTTGTTATAGTTAACTTTAGAGAACATAAAATTCTTCCAGTGATAGGATATGTTGGCTTTTGCTTAATGTGAGATATGAGAGACTTTACCCATATTTTCCTCCTCTACTCTCAGCTTTCAGTAGTTTCTGTCACATGCATTTCCTCCACATCCTCCTACCTCCTCCAATGCAAAACATTATTGTTACACAGTCTGTCATTCATTGTGACAGTGCATGGGAACAGTTCTGTTTTCCTTGCCTCATTTCAGCATTTTACTAGTATACTTACAGGCTCCTTAGAAATCTTCGCATTCATATGACAACAAAATTCCTTCTTCTAGTTGAGGAGGATTTCTACTAAAAGATAATTTTCTGCCCTTCTCCCTGAAGTAGAGGGTTTCAGCTTTATTATTGAAATTCTTGAGAACTTTGGTGAGATATTTTCTTGCGCCTTCATACACAGTACATTGCTGTTTAATATTATTTGGTGCAAGGCCTCTGGGATATGAGTATGGTAGTTTTTATCACACCAACCATATACTCTGTACTTGCTCATGACTGTAAAAAGAGAGTTTCCTACCCAACTCACATGAACAAATGGCTCTCATCGTCCTTTTCACTCTCCTCTCCCTAGAATAATGTGTGTTTGCCTGCACCAAAGGAAGTTTTTCCATATTTCCCCATTGCATGAACGGTGTGTAAAATTAATAAAGAAGTACAGAAATTAGACAATTTTTCATATCTATTTTTCTTGTCTCCTGTTCTTCCCTCTTTATTCCTTCTCATGAGCACTTAGTAGGGCCCACTGAAAGTGATAGGTTTTAAGCCTGGGATAAAATGCTGAGCTGTCTATATAACATGTCAAAGCAGACACTGGCCTCCAGGTTTTTCCAGCATCCCTCAGTTCCTACCTGTTACAGGCTATGACTGGCATACTCTACCCTCTACCCTAAACTTCTCCAGCCTGAGGCTGGGCTGCCCTTACTCCAGTTGCTCTTCCCTAAATAATCTAACCATTTTGGCTACCTTTTTCTTTATTCTGCTTCCTTTTGGGCCTCCTGGCTGTTGCACCTTGTTCTCCTCTCTCCCCTCTCCCTTCCCCTCCTACCTCATCACATGGCTCAAGTTCATGTCCACTCTGGACTCTTCCAGATGTACCTGCCTCTGTTTATCTCTTTTATTTACAACAAACATTCTCCTCTACTACACCTAAGAGCTGTCATCTTTCTTTCTTTCTTTCTTTCCTTTTTTCTTTCTTCCTTTCTTTCTTTCTTTCTTTTCTCATTCATTTGATGCTGAAACCTTGGGACAAGTCATGTTCTTATCCTTTTAGTTTCTTTTCTTTTTTTCATCTGGTGCAGAAGCCAGAATAAATGAGTTTCCTCCTTAAGGAATTTAGCTGTTCTGAACCAAGGTATTGATCTGACACTCCTAAGGTATGTATGCATCATTTGCTTCTGTTGGCTTCTGCCACTCATAAAATTTGATTTTAAATTCTAGAGTTTGATTATTCAGGTACTACATCCCTCTATCTGCTTTCTAACCATCTGTCTCTTATCTCTGGGGTCTGGCATGCTATGCCCTCCACATGAGTATCTCTCTGGCCCCTGTAGCCTGCTATGCCTCTGTCCTGCTAGGCCCACATGAACATCTTTCTTTTCTCCTGATCCCTCCACTCTCCTTTGCTAACAAGTAAGTATCATCCTGAGCTACCTGTGTTGTTTACTGTTATTCCAAAATCCACACCAGTGTGTCAGCAACCTCCTCTCATCCACACTGGGCTCCAATGACAAGAAAAAGGGACATCTTTCCTCTGTGATTTGAAACATCTTTCACTTTAACAAGTTTTCTATTTCACTTGAGGATGGCCTAGATGCTTGTCACAAGATACTTTATCCACCTCAGCCACTTGCATCTTTCATCTTTGACCTGCTACACCTATCTGGGTTTCTCTATTAAAGATACTTGATCCCTTCACCCCTGAAGTCTCACAAATTCTGCTCATTCAGCTCATTTGTAGAGTTTATAAAAATTCCCTCAAATAGAGTGTCATCTTGCGACCTTCCCTCTCTTCTTCCATACAGATCAATGGCAAAAAAATCAGTGCACTTAATTGGCAAATTCTCAATGATTGTTGTAACTTCTGCCACCACATAATAAATGATGTGGGATTCCCCTCTGTATGCTGTGAATACCATTGGTTAATAAAGAAGTTTCTTTGGGCCTATAGCAGGGCAGAATATAGTCAGGCTAAAAGAAATATATAGAGTAGGCAGAGTCTCCCTGAAACACCATGTAGCCACAAAAGGAGAAAGACACCTGTATGCCAATACCGGTAAACCATAAGACTTGTGGTAAAATATAAAATAATAAAATTGGGTTAATTTAAGATGTAAAAGCTAGCTAGCAATATGCTTAAGTGATTGGTCAAGCAGTGCTTTCATTAATCAAATCTGTGTGATTATTTTGGGTCTGGTCAGCTGGAAACAAACAAGTAGTCTTGGGTTTGGGTGGCCAGAAACAAACAAGCAGTCTCCTGCCAACAGAATGGCGCCCATTGTGGGGCATAGATCCACATCAGACCATAAAAGCACTGAAGAAAGAGGGCTTCTAGACTCACAAAAACAAGAACCAAGCACAGTTTCTTGGTAATCACATATTTTTTTAAAGATAGTCTCTGTTTGCTAATGGCAAGAGATGCGTTTCCTTAAAAAAAAAAAAGCTGTAAAAAAAAAACTGCACGGCTTCCTGGTTTGCCAGCCCATATGCCTTTGACTCTTTTAGGAGGTCCAGATATGGAGCTTTTAAATGGGTTTTGTGTTAACTTTCAACTTGCTTAATGGCAACATAGACCTGCTGTGTGCATTAAAATGGGACTGTGAGCATGTTTTGCAGAGGTGTTCAATAGACCTCTGTCATGTTGGACTGGGCAGAGCCAAAAAGCAAAGTAGCCTTAGTCAAGCCACTTAGCATTTTAAAAAGTGGGCCTCATCAAAAAAGGGTTATGGATAAGCAATAAAGACAAATAAAAATAGACCTCTAAATGGGTCACAGTGTTGGATAAATATATGTAGGCTTGAAATAGAAAAAAATGGTAATTAAACAGTAAAAAGTTTTTAAAAATAAAACAAAGTCTTTAAAGAGACAGAATATAGACAGTCATAGAATAAAGAAGTAAAAAAAAGTCACATAAAAATAAAAAATACACAGAGTCTGGATTATGAATATTATTGTTTTCTTTAAATTTTTTACTGTGAATGAGCTAAGTACAGAGAGACATGTCACTGTATGGGCTGCCAAGCTAAACCAATTTATGTATTTTAAAGATATCTTGACTTCAAAATTTGGTCTAAGGCTATGTAGCTTTGGAAAGAAGGCTCTACTTTTGTATCTATAAAAGATAAGAACCTATAGATTCCTTCTAAACTAATGTGGCTTGATGGACCATAACTCCACAAAAAGTCTGCTAAAATTACTTTTTCCAACAAAAAACCGAAAGCAGTTTACAGAAATCTTTGCCCAAATTCCCAAATATTGTTTATAAATGTCTATGTTTAAAGAGAGATATGCAGTAGAGATAAATACTTTTCATTGGTATGAATCTTGTTCTACTGCTACAAATTTAAGGTCAGTTTTGTTATATGTGTATTTCTGCTCTTAACAAAGGTATGGTTTGTACAGTTCATTTAAAATGTAATATATAATTAAAAATACAGGTTATTAGGAAAGTTGTTTCCTCATTTTCTGAAAAATCACAATACCAACATTCAAAGGAGCTGTACCAGCTTGCTTTCCCACCAGAAATGCAGGAGTGCTCCCTTTACCCCAGTAATACCACTCTTGAGTATATATCCAAAGGATGCTCAATCATGCCACAAGTACATGTTCTCAACTATGTTCATAGCAGCATTGTTTGTCATAACCAGAACCTGGAAATACCCTAAATAAGGAAAATGTGGTATATTTATATAATGGAGTACTATACAGCAGAAAAAAATAATGACATCTTAAATTTTGCAGGCAAATGAATGGAGCTAGAACATATCAAGACAATTTTTAAATATACTCACTCATAAGTGGTTTTTAAACCTAGGGCAAAGATAACCAGTCCACAAATCACAATCTCAGAAAACCTAGACAATAATGAGAACCCCAAGAAAGACATATATAAATCTAATCTACATGGGAAGTAGAAAAAGATAAAATTTCCTGAGCAAATTGGAAGCACAGGGACCTTGGGAGAGGGTTGAAGAGGAGGGGAAAGGCAGGGAGGGGAGCTGAGAAAAATGTTCAGCATAATAAAAATCAATAAAAAATATAAAGAATAAAAAATGCAGGTTGATAGATAGTCTTTTGTAGTAATCAAGCTTGCAGTCATGTTAGTTAGGTTTTTGTTAGATATATGGAGATATATTTCAGTTAGATAGATATTCTTCGGATCTTTTAAAGACTAACAAAATACGACATTTAATGTGTTTTAAGAACTTAGGACTTTTCATGACCATAAGACATATCGCCTAGAAGCACCAATGTACTTCAAGAGGATGATGGGCATCAAAGATGCTCCTTACGGAGTTTGTTAGCCAATTGAGCAAGAAACTGCTCTTGCCTGGACTGTTTGACTGCATGATGTATAAACTAGACATGCAGGACCCACAAAAATGACTACTAATATTGCCTAAACAAGGTGAGGCAGTCTTTCAGGGTTCCTGCTTCAAAAAGTCTTCCAGACATTCTGAAGAACACAAAAGAAAGTTACTGACAAACTGCCAATATAGGAAAAGCTGTCTTTAAAATTTTCTGCTTCATAAAGTAGATACTATAGGCCTGTAGGTTAAAGATAGATGACTGAAAGAATGTTACGAAAGAACTTTAGTTGACTGTCCAGACAGTGAAATATCTCTGTCAATTCTAGAGTTTTGGAAGTTGTTTACAATGTCTTTCCTGCTAACTTAAGTAATATTATATCCTTTTAGAGTCTTTAGAGGCAAAGTATAGATAGTTATAATTATAGTTTTCCTTAGTTATGATAAAGGATAAATAGATATAAATATTATAACTAGAACTTCTGCTTGATACCTGTTTTGTTATATGCAATTTTACTATGTTAAAGTTAAAACCTTGCTCTTTAATTAGACAAAAAGGGGAGGTGGTGTGGGATTCCTCTCTGTATGCTATAAATACCATTGGTTAATAAAGAAACTGCTTGGGGCCTATAGCAGGGCAAAATATAGTCAGGCTTAAAAAAATGGAGAGAGAGAGAGAGATTAGAAAAAGTCATATAGACACCATATAACAACCAGAGAAAAAAGACAACTGTTCACTGGTACCAGTAAACCACAAGCCTCATGGCAAAGTATAAAATAATAAAAATTTAGTTAATTTAATATGCAAAAACTAGCTATCAATATGTCTAAGTGATCTGTCAAGCAGTATTTTGATTAATACAGTCTGTGTGATTATTTAGGGTGTGGGTGATAGAAACAAATGAGCAGCCCTGGGTTTGGGCAGTTGAAAACAAACAAGCAGTCTTCCATCAACAAAAGCAGGTAGATCTCTGTGAGTTCAAGGACAGCCTGGTCTACAGAGTAAGTTCCAGGACAACTAAAGATACACCAGAAAGCGGTATCTCAAAAAAAAAAAGAAGTTTAAAATAAAGCAATATAAAAATAAAAAATACACAAAGAATCTGAATACTATGTGTTATTGTCTTATTTTTAAATGGTTTGATGGCTGAGGAAGGAACAACAGCTGCTAAGAGACATTTGATTTCAAGTGCTGCTGGATTAATCCAACCTATATATTTTTAAAATGCCTTGACTTCAAAATTTAAGTCAAAATATATGTTACTTTAGAAAAGAAGTTTTGCTTTTGTTTCTACAGGAAATGAGAGGCTGTGTATTCATTCTGGGTTAAAAAAATCAAGTTTGATCAAGGACGACCCCCTAAAATGATCTCCAATAAGAATGGATGGCCCAGATGATTCAACATTTCAGAAAACCTCTGTTTGAGTTTCCTCTGAGTTCTACATCTGAAACAACTTCAAGACTGCTGACTGTGATGATCAAGCCTCACAAAATATTCCAGTCAGGACTTTACCATAATCCAAAATTTTCTTATCAGCATCCCCAATCAGTAGAATGTAGCCTAAAAAACTATGCCCACATTCCTTCCCAAAATGGAATATGGGTGTTTGTTTTTGTTTAGAGTGTTGATTACAAGTTGTTATGGCTAATGGTCAGGAAGAAAGCTAAACAAAGGAGATTAGATTCAGGGTTTTTTGTTTGTTTGTTTGTTTTTAAAGGGGGGAATGCTGTGGGACAGTGGTCTTATACCTTGTAAGGATTTATCACTTCTATTTGTTAAATAAAATGCTGATTGGCCAGTCGGCAAGCAGGAAGCATAGGCAGGGCCACTAGGCAGGAAGTATAGGCAAGGCAAACAGAACATGAAAATTCTGGGAAGAGGAAAGGCTAAGTTTGCAGTCACCAACCAGTTGCAGAGGAAGCAAGATGTGAATACCTCGCTGACAGAAGATACCAAATCATGTGGCTAACACAGACAAGAATTATTTGTTAATGTAGGATGTAAGCGTTAATAAGAAACCTGAGGTAATAGGCAAACCAATTTATAATTAATGTAAACCTCTGTATGTTTCTTTGGGACTAAATGGCTGCAGGACTAGGTGGGACAGAAACCTCTTTCAACAAACAAGTGTACCCAAAGTCTGTTAACTTTTATATCTAAACTTGTTCTGCTCGGTACTTCCAAAAGTCTCTTACCTCCAAGGTTCTACTTCACACTCTTAAAATCTTTTATCTCCATGGTTTTTCCCTGCACTCTGCTCTTAAAAACATTTTTTAAAGACCATGCTGTAAACACTATCCCAAGATTTAGAAGTTTATTGGGTATACTTAAAAATCTATAGAATCTGTAACAAAATTTGTTTTAAAATTACAACAAAAGGCTTATAGTTAAAACCTATACATAGGTCATTTTAACTTTCTACAACATATATGTGATTCAACTCTGGTTTATAATATACTGTTTGTAACTTCAACTCTTATTTAAGAAAATATATATTTTTAAATAGCAAACATGTGGCTGTCCTCCATCTTGCAGACACCCCCATCAAAATGTAAGAAACTACATAGCTAGAAACTATCTTTATCAAGGTTAATGGTTACAAGTCATGTGACTTCACAATCTTTGGATGACCACATGTCATAAAACAACATTTATAAAATTTCTCCGTCCTTCTGAGCTCTCTCATTCCCTTGATATCTCCTTTTTAACTAAGGTTACAGCAACAGGTCTTAAATATTTTGGATTGGTATGATTTTTGTATTATTAAAAAAATTTAAGGTTAAAAATGTATATTCAGATTAATAAAAGCTGACTTAGAGATTTATACTTAACTACTTATACAGTTGCTAATTGTTCAATACCATGTTTCTAGAAAATTTAGATAAGTAATAACATGTTTAGTAAATGAGGTATATTTGATAACCAAAGTTTACAAATTCCTAAGGTCTACTCAGCTTTACAGTAATATTTGTCTAGTTTCCTTGTGTTTGCTCATTTTGTCAATATTTTTTTATTTGGATAAATATAGTCATACAAAAAACTGTCATATTCTCTAATTGTAAAAGTTTACGTATTTATGGTTCATTTTAATACTAGCGTATATCCAATTAAATCTTCAACTCAAATTTTAAGGTTCAGACTCAACAGGAAGAAAACTGTAAAACTGAAGCATTAATCTAATTAATCTCAGCAATAATACCCCTGAGTCAGATATTAAGGTGAAAGCTGAAAAATCAGAGAAGCAAAGCAGCCAATCATCAGAAACTTCTTACCTCTACTAAATCTTAGACCAAATGGTGGCTCCTGTCTCTATGAATCCTCAGACTAAATGGGTGAAATCCTATCTCCACCCAATTTATAATCCTGTCTCCACTTTTATAGTGTCTGGTTTAAAAGTGTGATCCTCCCATGTGGTGGGATTAAAGGTTTGAGTCTCCCAGGTGCTGGATTCAAAGGCTTGAGCCTCTCATGTTCCAGGATTAAAAGCATGAGATCCCAATTGCTGGAATCAAAGGTGTGAGCCTCCTGTGTGCTGGGATTAAAGGTGTTTTCCACCACTGCCTGACCTCTATGATTAACTAGTGCTAGCTCTGCCCTCATATTGACAAGCAAGTTTTATTTCCCAGAATGCAAACAAACTATCATACAACATAAAATCCTAACATTGTATAAGCTACTAGTTTGTAAACTATTCATTTAGTGATAGCTTTATGTAGTATCATGTCAAGCATTTATTTTCAAGGTTAAACCAAAAATCAGGTATACTTAATAGGTCCTCAAAGTCTTCAAGTATCTGCTGAACTTGGCATTTAAATGTTTAATAATTACAGCGATAAATGCCGCCTCTTAGCAGGAACCCTTAAGGTCTCTGAAGAAGGCAGACTGACCCCACAATGATTCCATCTAAATTGTGATAACACTAACCACTGTGAAAAACTGTCCCATGCTTTGCCTGCTGCCAGGACTCTACTATGGACACTTATGGACTGATTGTCCTATTTAGACTGGTCAAAATAAGGTCAGTTTCCCCTAGTTTCTCTGTAGGAAACATCTCTGGAATCTACATCTGATGATCAAAGCCCTGTGTTGCTTTGTATGAAGGCTAAAGATTAAATGCCACCTTGTATCACAGCCTAATACTGACTAATTCTGACCCCATGAACCATGGAAACCTAGGGTAATCTGCCTGCATATGGGTCTCTGACATTTTGATTGATACATAGATTATTTGGATTATATTTCCAGATATTTGTCTTCCTTCTCAGATCTGTGACCATATTGACTAACTGTAACTTTGGCAGCAACAAACATGCCAACTATTTTCCCAAGGTTTCAGCTGCCTTCTCAGTTCTCTTTATATGTACAAATCAGACTCCACCCTCACTTTCCTAGGCCTCCAGCTGAGAAAGACAGTTTATCTTGCTACCAAACTCTAAGGTATATAAATACAAATTACAAAAGGCCTGTGGGTATTAAAGCTTACCAAAATTGTGTCTAAAAAAGTTTTAAGGTGTAAACACAAGTTATAAAGGTCTAAGAAAGAAATTTAAGATATTGTTATGCCCAGATCACAGAGTCCCCCAAAACCAATTAGGAGACCGAGTCCTGTATGTGTAAGCAAAGAATCTTTATTATTACACAAGTTTGCAAACTTAGACTCTCCATGTGTCCAACGTATTGGAGTGGTCTGATAGCCCCCAGCTGGGTTTGGATTTTTATACAGCAAAGGTACGAGGGAGGGATTTCTAAGCTTCATAACCCCTGATTGGCTGACATTTGTCTAGTAGTGTCCTGGTGAAAGGTGATGGATGTGTGTTGGCAGGTGATCCTATCTACAATGGTTGGAACGTTAGGAATTTCCTTTGTGTTATCATTTATAAAGAGGTTGGGGCGGGGACAGGTCCCATGAGAAGAGGCAACTGGTCAACAGAGGCAGGTCCCCTGAGGCCTAGGTAGGTCCTCTGGTGGGTGGCTTGAGGCCTTAGTGGGAGACAGACAGATGCCATGCAGAAAGAGTCTGAGTAAAGAGTTTATTTAGTGGATATGGAGGAGAAAGGAATGGGGAGGGGATGACAGTGAGAAGGGGGAAAGAAGAGAGGGAGGCAAAAGCTGCCTCTCCAGAAGAAGAGCAGAGGGAGGGGGACTGGAGAGGAGGTGGAAGAAGACGGGGAGGGAGGTTGAAAGTGGCCAGGGTTTATCTCTTTAAGGGACAGGGTGACAGACCAGGCCAGCAGATTATACTTTGGATGATCTGTTTCTGGGTGGTGCCTGGGTAATCTCAATTTATAGTCTTTCTTGGAACCAGGAATTGCCTTAGGGTAAACTACTGAAACTTGGGCCTCCACGGAGCTTGTCATGGCTGGGTCATACAGGTATATAAAAAATGAAAAATGCTTCATATTTATTTTCCTTATTATGTTATTGTTACACTAAGACTTCAAACGTTCAGAATTTTAACCATCAATGGAGTTGTGATAAGCTATTAATCTTGGTCTGGTACTAATATTATCATAGTCACAAGCTCAAAATTTTTAATTTCTGTTAGTTGTCTTTAAGTATACATTAAAAATACTTCTCTTTATTCTGAAAACACGTGTCCAATCTCTAGACGCCCAGGCTTACGGATAGAGAAGGAAGTGCTCATTGTTTTAACTCAAAATTACTTTAGGGTCCCCAAGTTTTTACGATGATTCAAAGGTATGAGTCTTCTCTGGTTTCTACAATGTGGGTTTCAGTTGAATTGCAAACAGAGGGTGTTATGATTTCAGTCACAGTAAGGCTGACACTTACATGTTCTAAGTCAGTGCATATATGGACAAGTCATCAGGCAGAATGGTCCCAGGGATGTTAAAGGATGTTTGTGAACAACCTACAGTGTGGTTGCATCATCCACGTATGGCTCAGCTAAGCCCTTATGCGCATGTGTATGTAGTCATGTCAACCCCTTATGCATATGCGCGCTAGGCAGCTTTTAAAACCTGGATGTGCCCTCTCTCTGTCTCTCTGTCTGTCTGTCTGTCTGTCTCTCTCTCTCTCTCTCTTTTGCACACTGACTTCCCCAGGCCTGTACATGTCCACTCTAATAAACTCCTAAGTGGGTTTGCTGCGTGTTCCATGTTTCCTTCTCACTCGTGCCAGGTAATTTCAGTGGGAATGCTAACATATCTGTAACTTTTGTCTCCTTTTAAAAGTGTAAAAAAATTCTTGTTAAGCTTCAAGGAATCGATTTGTATCCACCTATTACAGGTTAAATGGACTCCAGAGAAGTACTGTCAACCAACAACCTAAGTTTTCTGGTCTACTACCTATAACCTATTCCTGAAGCTGGAATCTCTCTCCTTCCCTGGTCATGGCACTGCCCTACCCCAACTACAAGGACTGTAGGTCTGGAAGTTTCAAACATACACCCAGGATAAAAATTTCCCCCTTAACTTCGTAAGTTTATTTTCTTTCCCTAGTCTATCTGTCACAGCAGATTTCAATCAACTGCAGACTGTTCCTGGAGCAACTTGCCAGTTCCAGGTGTTCCCTCAAAACTACACCCAGGACAGCTTCAAAGTTGAAGCCCCAGGTGTTCAAGCCTCACAGACTGCTCCGAACCTGCCTGGAATTCTCTAGGCCCAGATGGTCTTGCAGAGCCTGGATAGCAAATGAAATAGCCTGCTCTTCCTGGACTTGGCAAGCATTCCAGCTTTCCTGTCTAACAACAACAACAATGCCCCCTATCAGCAGGATGTAGTCAGAGTCAACAATGTGTAACCACTTATCATTGATTTATTATTAACAAAAAGGTTTGGATTTTAGATTTCAAACAAGGACAAACTGCTAAAGTATCTATTTAACATGTCAAAGCAGACATTGGCCTCCACATTCTCCCTCACTCCTCAGTTTCTACCTTTTAAGGCCCTCCTGGCTGGCTTAAACTTCTCCAGTCCAGGGGCTAGGCTCCCCTTCTCCCAGCTGCTCTTCCATACACAACATAACTATTTGGTTGCCTGTCCCTTTCATCTACTCTCATTTGAGATTCCTCTCTCACCCTCTCTCCTTTCCCTCCTGTCTCCTCACAAGACTCAGTGTCATGTACACTCTGGATTCTCCCAGATGGTTCTGCCTCTGGCCATGCTCTCCCACATCATAATTATAATAAACTTTCTTCTCAACCATATCTAGGGCCAGTAATGTTTCTTTCCTGTTTATTTCCTTTTTCATTCAAAAAGGGCCTTGGGATACTGTGTCCTTAGGAATTTATTATATTTTCAGTCTCACTTGCTTTTGTGTAGCGCATCTCATCTTTCAATGTTCTTCCAAAATAAAACTGTGTCTAAATATTTCCACAGTTGGGCTAATTGACATTTGTAATTTACATTGTTACACTGAGTTATATAACTCAATGTATTGTAGCTTCTAAAGGTAATAATATTAGATCATCATTATTATTTATATTGCATTGTTTCAGCCTATTGTAACTGCATATATATTCGTTTGAATATTTCTTAAGCCTTAGTGTTTTCATAGCTAAGATGAAATATGGTACAAAATTATAAGATAAGGCTAAGCCCTAATATGAACTATTTTGCTTTAAAATATTTCCCAGTACCCTATCAGGATAGATATAATAATTGGAAGTCAAATTATGAAAACAAAATAGCACTAAACTCTCCATATAGTTTAGAAAAGGAAAAAAATTGGTAAGGTTAGATAGTTTTATTATGCAGTAAATGTAACTCCTAGTAAACAGCATTTAAGATAATTAGAATTTGCATGTTTGTGATCAGAAGACTCTGGAATACAAAGGGGTCAAATGGAAAGCTTTGGAACAGCATTAGTTCTTGAGCTATTTGGAAAAGAGTGGCATATACTTTTAAGACAAGTAATGAAGAAAGGGACTTCTCATCATACCTCTACTCCTTCTTGTTTACCATGTTCCTTCAAACATATATACAATTTAAATAAAGACAGAAGAAAGTCACCACATAACTAATTGAACTTAGACTTCAGAACAGTCACTTGACCACTGAGTAGATCAAAACTCACATTTAGAACTGATGTTCTCTGTGATTCAAAGACTGTGTTCTAAACCAAATAATTCATAGAATGCAGAATGGTTTTTTTTTTTTTTGAGACAGGGTTTCTCTGTAGCTTTGGAGCCTGTCCTGGAACTAGCTCTGGTAGATCAGGCTGGTCTCGAACTCACAGAGATCTGCCTGCCTCTGCCTCCCGAGTGCTGGGATTAAAGGCGTGCGCCACCACTGCCCGGCTACCTTGCAGAAAGTTTTTAGGTAGTCATGACTGCCCTTGAATTTCTGGTCCTCTTGCCTTCAACTACTGGAATTACACAGGTGTATGCCACCTTCCTAAAGTGATTATAGAAATTTTGATTAATTATAATAAACTTTTCCCTGACTTCCCCTGCCCACACCAATGAGGAAAAGACACAAAGGCAAGCAAGCAAATAAATATTACCTGAGAAGCATAAAAGTGCTACTAAAACACAAAGAAACATTACCAACTGAAGGAAGATAAAGGATAAAGGCATGTTTCAGAAGTGAGCCTGAAGTGATTGTGCTCCAGCAAATATACTCTGTGCTGCATACCTATTATCCCAGAATTCAGGAGAGAGAAACGAGAGGAAGGTGAATGAGTTTGTAACCATCCTGGGCAACATAGCAAGACCAGATATTTAAAACAAACAAAATAATAAAGAAATATATGTTTTATATGAGTATGCTTATATACATCAGAGCATATGTAAAAGGGATTAGTAGGTGAAGTGTTAAGATAGTAGGAAACTGAAAATAAAACTGGAAATTATTTCATAATGAAATAAGATACAAAAATGTTTAAAGTTTAACTACCCCTAAATGTGTGTGTGTGTGTGTGTGTGTGTGTGTGTGTGTGTGTGTGTGAGAGAGAGAGAGAGAGAGAGAGAGAGAGAGAGAGATGCTTTATTTCTGTGTTATTTTCGTGGATAAATTTTCCACCTCTGGCCAAATTTAAGATGACAATGTGAGGCAAATGAACAGAGGGTTAAGAAGTTACACATAGAATCAATCGGTTTTTAGTCATTGCTGTGTATCACATTCAGTACACTGCTAGTCAAATGTAACAACATGGATGATTCTGACAAATTTTAACTTCAGTGTAGTTATGAAAAAAAAGATACCTAGCTGAGCAGTTTACCCTATTTGTGCCATTTACTCTAAGGTATTTATCCTAGAAAATTGAAGGAACAAATGGAAATATATAATTCTAATAACATAAAATTTTAAATTGGGAGGGTAGTAAAAAATTTTGTAGACAGCTCCAAATTTTATTTTAAGACCCAATATCCTTCCCATGAGACCTTCCTTAAAGTTGTCTGATTGTGCATTTGGAGAGTCCATAAGGATGCCTATTGAATGATATTGCTAATTTGGAAAGCATAAAATATTTTAAAAAGAAAAACAAAACATAAGTTGCAAAAGTATAAAGAATAGAATTAAAATACTAAAAAACAGGAAAGCAGTTTGTCTTGTGTTGATGGTGAGGAACACAGAGACAGTGAGTTACCATCTGCAAGCAATACACAAGCATGTTCCAATGAGCTTCTGCTTCTTAGCTGGGAAGTATTTGCAATGTTTGTTTTCCAGCAAGTTCTTACGGCATATATTTTGGTTTTATATAATTTTTCTCTCTGTCATATTGTCCAATATTTTTAAATGGTCAAAGAGATTCTTTTGTCAAAAGGAGTACTATGAAGGTTCAGGAAGTTTTTCTAAGCACTACCCAGAGAGCCAAGAATTACCTCTCATAATTTAAGTCACTTAAGGGATTCTCTCAACTAAATTTCCACAACTCCCACAAGGTATGTGAAAGCTGCTGTTGTTTAACGGTAAGTTCTTTCAAAAATAAAAGCAAATGTCAAAAAATATTGTTTATCTTCATATCTAGACACTTTAACCTAGATACATTTTTGCTTTTTATTATCTCAATTATAAGGGGAAAATGACTTCTTTTATCATCATTTAGAATTATTTTTACTCTTTTTTGCATATTTTTATTATTCTTTTTCTTTTGCCCCAACCTTCTCTGTCCATATCACACAAAGAAATAAAAAAATTATGGATGAAAAAATTGATGGAAAATAATGTAAAAGTAAAAATTGTAACATAAACCTTGTGTTGGCTATTTCTGATTGTCAACTTGATGTCATAGAATCTGGGCAGAAAGTCTCAATGAGGATGAATGAAGAAAGTCTAAATCAGGGTGGCTTGTTGGCATGTTGCGGGGGTATTATTTTATTTATATTAATTGATATGGAAAAATTGTATCTCTGTAGGTCGCACTGTTTCTTAGGCAGAGATCCAAAACTGTATGAGAGTAGAGAACCTACAAACAGCATGTGTGTATTAATTCATTGCTCTCTGATCTTCACTGTGTAGTTGCTTCAAGTTCCTGTCACTTTGACTTCCCTGCAATGATGGAGTGTAACCATCATTTTGATCCAAATAAATCCTTTTTCCCTTAAGTTGGTTTTCTTGGGGTGTTTTACAACAACAATAAGAAACAAAACTAAGAGAACAACATCCTTCTCCAGGGTCTATCCAGGCCCAGACCTTCAGCATGTGGTTTCTTCTGCTCCAAACTGCTCTGCTAGATAAGACACAGAACTATCAAAAGAAGTCACATGCCCAGATCTCATTGCAAAAGTACTAACAGTATGTAAGATCATGTCAATATTTTTCTCTAAAACCTACCAGTACTATTGAAATGCATGCTAATTAAAAGTATCTAGATGAACACATGATATAGAATTTAAAACAATAACAATAATAAATCTATTATATTAGAATGTAATTAATTTAATTATATTAATTACAATTAATTTAATTACATTTAATAAATAATTATATTATCCATTAAATATAATTTATGATATATTTAAATATAATTATAAAATACATATATAAATAATAACAATAATAAACCATGAAATATTCAAGAAATTTCAAGAACATATAAATAAAAATTTGCTAAAATTAAAGAAAAATGACTTAGAAAGAATAAATGTCTGAGTGATGTCCAAGAAAACATAAACACAAGGTTGATAGAAATGAGAAAGACAATCCATGACTTGAGAATGGAATTCAACCATGAGATAGAAACATTGAAAAGGAGAGGGAAGGAGAACATGAGGGAATGGAATGGTTGAGATGGGGGAAGGACAGAGAGGGAGAGCAAGGAAAGCGATAGCTTAGGGATACCTTGCTCAGCCTAGATATAGTGGGGAGAGCCTTGGTCCTGCCTCAAAGCAATGTGCTAGACTTTGTTGACTCTCCATGGGAAGCCTTACCCTCTCTGAGGAATGAATGTTATGTGTAGGGGGGAGGTGGAGGGAGTGGAAGGAGAGGAAGGAGGAGAATTGAGATTGGTATGGAAAATTTCAATTAAATAATAAAAAATAAAAAAGAGAAGGACTCAGGCTGAAAGGAATATAAGATTGAAAAATCTCAATAACTTGCAAGTAGAATGAAACAAGCAAATGATAGAATATCAGGTCTCAAATATAAGCAGAAAATCTAGACCAAATAAACAAAAAATACTAAAAAATAAAGCCACAGGAAAGGAACATATTAGAATTGTGGGGCACTATAAAATGACCAAATATTTGGATTATAGGCATAGGGAGGGAGAATAATTCCAAACCAGTGGCATAGACCATTTCGTCAATAAGATAATAGAAGAAAACTTTCCCAAACTAATGAAAGACTTACCCACACAGATAGAGGAAGCACACAGCCCACCAAGTAGACAAGACCAAAAATGAAAATCTCCTCAGCATGCCATGGTCCCCTCATAGATGGTACACTTGGTATGTCATGCAAAGTACAATCAGACAGACAACTAGAATTGGGAGAAAGTATATATGCTTCAACATTGCATGGCACTAACTTTAGGAAAATTAAAAGATATTCACAGTGCCAGGTTCACCTTTACTCTATCAAAAGAAAACATAAGGGCTGGGGATATGGTACAGTGAGTACAGTACTTGCAAGCATGTTTGTGCAAGCGTGAGGACCTGAGGTCATAGATCCCCAAAACTCACATAAATTCAGACATGGTAACCTATATCTGTAACCCTAATGCTCCTACACTGAAATGGGAAGCAGAGACAGGAGAACATTATAAGGCCAAGGGTCGAGATAGCCTGTCTTCCACAGTGATAAACAATTAGACACATTATCTCAAACAGGGTTGGAGGTGAGAACTAACACCTAAGTTTGCCCTTGAATCTCCATACAAGTCTGATGGCATGTATGCACTTGCACTAAGACACACACATACACACACACACACACACACACACACACACACACACACACACACATGCACAAAAAGAGAAAAAGGGAAGACATATAAGAGCATTAAATTCTATGAATTTTTCTTTAGAAGAGAACTAGAGGTATGGAGTTGGTACATCCATAGCCAAAACCCAAGTGGCCTGTCCATCCTCAGCTTAACCCAAACGACAGCCCTGAGTAAAGAAATCAGGTTGCTTGTAATAATGCTGGATGCCAGACGTGATAGAGTCCTAGGTATGAAAAAGAGAATCATTTTGGTGATATACAGTGGCAGGATCATCATCTTTTTTTTTAAAGTAATTTTATTAAATTATAAAAGTTTCCATTTCCACCCCTCCTCCCACCACCCTCCCACTCCCCCTACTCCCTCTCCTCCTCCCTCTCCATCCCTAAGAGCAGTCAGGGTTTCCTGCCCAGTGGGAAGTTCAAGTTCCTCCCACCTCCCTCCAGGTCCAGGAAGGTGAGTGTCCAGACGAACTGGATCTGCAAAATCCAGTATATGCAGAGGAAACAAGTCCCCTTGCCATTGTCAATGGCTTTTCAGAAAGACTCTGGGCCAGCCACATTCAGATAATCCGGCCTCCTCCAGAGAATCTGGTTGGATCAAGCGCTCCTTCAGTCTCAGTCAACTGGCCTTGGTAAACTCTCATTAGATCCGTCCCCTTGTATCAGTGGGTGATCGCATCCCTCGCAGTCCTTATTTCCTTTTTCATTTTCTTCATCCTTCTGCTCCTCATTTGGACCTTGGGGGGCTCAGTCCGGTGCTCCAATGTGGGTCTCCTTCTGTATCGCCATCCATCGTCGGATGAAGGTTCCCTCTGGTCTTGCCTTCTTTGCTCACGTTTTCTTTCCTTCTGCTTCTCGTTTGGACCTAGGGAGTTAAGTCCAGTGTTCCGATGTGGGTCTCTGTCTCTATCTCCATCCATCGCCAGATGAAGGTTCTATGGTGATAAGCAAAATATTCAAAATATTCAAAGAACTCAAGAAACTAGACACTAAAACTCTAATTAACCCAATTAAAAAATGGGGTACTGAACTGAACAGAGAATTCTCAACAGAAGAACTTCGAATGGCCAAAAGGCACTTAAGGTCATGCTCAACCTCCATAGCGATCAGGGAAATGCAAATCAAAACAACTTTGAGATATCATCTTACACCTGTCAGAATAGCCAAACTCAAAAACACCAATGATAGTCTATGTTGGAGAGGATGTGGAATGAGGGGAACACTCATCCATTGTTGGTGGGAATGCAAACTTGTGCAGCCACTGTGGAAATCAGTGTGGTGGTTTCTCAGGAAACTGGGAGTCAACCTCCCTCAAGACCCAGAAATTCCACTCTTGGGAATATACCCAAGAGATGCCCTAACATACTACAAAAGCATTTGTTCAACTATGTTCATAGCAGCACTATTTGTAATAGCCAGAACCTGAAACAACCTAAGTACCCCTCAATAGAAGAATGGTTAAAAAAGGTGTGGAACATATACACATTAGAGTTTTACTCAGCGGTAAAAAACAATGACATCTAGAATTTTGCATGCAAATGGATGGAAATAGAAAACGCTTTACTGATTGAGGTAAGCCAGACCCAAAAAGAGGAATATGGTATGTATTCACTCATATGTGGATTCTAACCATAATTAAAGGTCTTTGAACCTATAATTCGTGATCCTAGAGAAGCTAAATAAGAAGGTGAACCTGATGAAAATCATGTAGCTATCCGCCTGGAGATTGGAAATAGACAAGAGTCCCAGGTAACCTCGGGTGCATGGGGGGGGTGGGAGGGGTGTTGGAAGGGGAGAGGGTTAGAGAGAAGGGAGTAGGGGAGGAATGGGGAAAGCTCGGTGGACTGGGTTGGGGGGGAGGAAGGAAGGATGGATATGGGATCAGGGAAGAATATATTTCAACTAAGGGAGTCATTTTAGGGTTTACAGGAGACTTGATTATAAATGGGATCCCAGGTCCAAGGAGAGATCCCCAGATTGTTCTCTGGACAGAAGAGAGGGTGCCTGAAATGGCCTAGGCCCATAACCATGCTGATGAATATTTTGCTTATCACCAGGATCATCATCTTTATAAAGATACCAGACATAAGACATTGCAACTAGCATTTTATAGCATCTAAAAATTTTATGCTCAAGAATCATGCAACCAAGCTAAGAATTTATATTGTTTGAGTAAGTTTACAATTCTATTTTAGGTTTTATCCATTTTCTCAGCCTCAAGTGACTGCTTGTGGCCCACTGGTCACAAGCCATATGCACCTGGACAGAGTCTAGGTTTCTGATCAAAAACACTTGGTGAACTATTCAATAAAATAAGGTCAAATTATCACATGCCTAGTTCTATGCAACTTTCAAACTGAAGAGTATCTTGCTTTATATAATAATAAAGATAATAAAAAGCAAAATAAATGAAGCTGTAAAATAAAGATAGAACATTGTGTTCAGTTGAAAAATATAGAGTGTTTTCAGTCCCAGAGACAGAAACATTCTTGCTATTCAAGGGAGATACTTTTCATAGTCCCAAGGCATTATTACAGATCTTCAGGAAAAAATTGAAACTTATCTCCAATAAAGAAGTGATTCAGTAGTCAAAGTTTTTCTGGCATTTGGGCATTCTGTTTTAATTTTTATCATTGGAAAAATTGGAAATAATTTTGTTTATGCACTCATGTTCTTATCATATAACTTAAGCATTTAAAGTTTCACTTAGACAAGAAGAAAAATTAGTTACAATGAATATTACCATATATGTAGATCATAAATTCATCTTTTTGATGTCATTCATCCCTGATCAATGTATATATAAAATCTTCATATTAGCATACTTATGTGACATAGAATTAAATAACATCATTCTTATATAAGACTTATGGTTTTTGGTGCTTATAATGATGTGACACTGTCCAAGATTGCACAGAAGTCCTAGGACCTCTACTACCAGCTTTTGAAGAATTCCTGTTCATGTAAAGTATAAAACTTCAAAAGAGTTACCACAACGAACTATTTCAGAACCCTAGTATTACAGGGAAAAAAACTGTTGCTTCCACATGGAAAATGCTTTATTATGATTCCATAATTCCCAGAATTTAAGCATAGCTAAAATTTGGGAAACAGGGTCATACCCTACTGTATAAAATGGGACATATGTCAGGATTACAAACTTAGATTTTACTCTTCAGAACTGTCACAGATAATTTTATGAAAAAAAAAAACATGAGCAAAATTGAATTTACAAGCCAGAAGTTTCTGGATCTAAATATCTTTCATCAAAAACAATAGTTTAAAAAATACATTGAAGTAGAACTACATAAAATTTTAGCTAAGTGGACACTTGACTTTCATAATATTACTGGGAACATAGTAATAAGACTTATGGGAAGCTGTAAAGTGGAATACCAGTTTATCCCTGGAACTGCCTGAAGGAGCTTACCCAAATTGCTTCTGTATAGTTTGTGTCATAGCTTACAAGAGACTGCATTGAAACAGGCAGAGATTTTACAGCTCTGTCTGAAAGAATTCCATGATATTC
The DNA here is from genome assembly GCF_982192425.1 of Myodes glareolus. NCBI lineage: Eukaryota > Metazoa > Chordata > Mammalia > Rodentia > Cricetidae > Myodes > Myodes glareolus. The sequence goes on from NC_142053.1 coordinate 139,499,553, forward strand.
TTAAGCTGGTCACATATACTTGCTTAAAATTTTTGTTGTGCATTGACAATGACAGTTCTCAAAAATTGTTATCAAAATTTCAGGAATTTTTGCAGTGATACAGTATTAAATAAGAAAATGGAAGTACAAACTGACATTTTCAAAATGAATTCAGTCCTGAATACAGAAGCTTCAACAACTGTAGCCATGATTTAGCTGGAAAAACTCAGGATGAGGTAGAGAATACCACTTCTTGCCCTGTACTACATAGTCTATTATAGTAAAGTTGATTCATCTTTAGTGTGATATATCTTCTGAATTCAATTCTTCATTCAGCATATAGTGGAATATTTCGTCCACCGCGCTTGAACAGCATCCTTGTACAATGCATTATCTTTCTCCAGCATTTGTATTTCCTTCATCTAATAAGTCATTGAATCATTATTAATATTCTTCTGGAATGAAATACAACCTACAACACCAACCCAGATTATAAATTGCATGTGCCTACTTCTTGATGATAATTTCAGTGTTGTCTCAATGAAGCCAGAAGCAGAAAGATTTCTGATCAATTTCATGTAAATTTGTGAGATACTTGATACGCATTTATTCTGAGCTCTACAGGACTGAAGTTTTCACAAGCTAGGCAAATTAAATCAAGAAAAGAGCAATAGAGAGCTACATTCAAATGAAGTGCTGAAACCCTTCTGATATTACCTGTTTTCTTTCATCAACATTTCATAAATCAACTGTATCTGAATTTACCTACCCACTCAGGGAGGAAAGGTTTTCAGTGTTAATGTACCATAGAATATACACACTCCTTGATAGGACAACATATTTCACATCTCTTCTGCTTCGTGGGGGAGAGGTTCAAATGTTTCTTTAAATATGTGACTGAACTGAGTTTTCAATAGAATTATTTGTACACTGATTAAAATATGGTTTCTTATCATATATTCTGTTTCATTGTGTTTTCGTTTTGCTTTGAGACAAGGTCTCTCTAGTTAGGCCTGACTGCCTTGAACCTCACTATGTAGACTAGGCTGGCCTTGAAATCACAGAGATCTGCCTGCCTCTGCTCTGTGTGTCACCATGTATTTGATGTTTTTTAAATAGATTTTTTTCCTGTTAAACAAACAAATAACCTGACAGTATACTAGAAAGGATCTGAATCTGGATGTATTAACACATATTCCTCCTACTAGTAAATGAGAAACAAAGTTAGAAATGTATAAATATGTTAAATTTAAATATCAAACTCTGAAATGCACGGTGAGTCAAAGAAGAAACTAATTGAAAAATACTTTTTAAAAATACTGTGAAAAACAAAACTGGAAACATTATACTAAAACTTATGAATTGTAGCAAAAATAGTTTTAAGAGGGAAATATACAGTGATACATGTTAAGGGAAAAAACTCTGAAACTGTAAAACAAACAAAAAGTCCTAGACAACAGTCTAAGAGAAATGCTCCTTGACATTGGTCTGGTCAACGGTTATTTTGAAGTTCAGGCAAAGACATACACACACACAAACACACACACACACACACACACACACACACTCCCATGTGTGCGCACACACAGATATACAGACAGACAGACAGACAGACAGACACACACACACACACACACACGTACATTACATCAAAGTGTTTCTCCGTGGAAAAAGAATTCTTCAACAGAGGAAATATACACTATATTGAATAGTAAAAATATGGTATCAGATGCAGAATTAGAGAATCCAGACAAGTTGACAGCAGAAAGACAAATAACAATTAAAAAATAGGCAGATTATCTCAACAGATACTTCTCTAAAGGAGATACACATGGAAATATGCTCTAGAAAATCGTGTTTTTATTTCTCAGCTCTTAAGAGTTTCACTAAGGTATAGAGATACTTATATGTTCGGTGTAACCAACAGCTGTTTAATTAGAATTAATATCCAGACGGTAATATAAAAATCAAGTCTCCTATTGCAACCTGAGCAAACTAACTACTCATAGCTGGTGAGACCATGGACCATAGAGTAAGATCCACTACGGCCACTTTCCTAAGCTGGTATAATCTCTAACAGCATTAAAAAAACTTATTCTTATACCCACAGATAAATTCTCGTGCCTCATCAAAGAAATTTCATTTGCAGTAGATGAAGATAATTACAGAAATGCATAACTAGTACCAATGCAGAGAACAAGTGACCATGTGTTGTCCATCTCCAATTGGTACATCTACCACACAGCCTCTACAATGAACGTTTAGGAAACTCACCAAAGAGGATGCAGAGATATTATAAGAGTCATAGGAGAAGGACCTCTGCTACAAGATTGTGTCTTTTGTATGTGACAGGAGCATATACCCATTACATCTCAACAGTATAGTTACCCAAACAAGACCTGAATAATGGTTAAACCAATCGATATGAGGTCCGATCTATAGATGATGTGCTACATAAAATTTAAAACTGCTGAGAGATTACTATTCCCCAGAGCTGAGCCCTGTAATTAGTTATTCAGTCAAGTGATCATCCCTAAAGACACATAGATGAGCAAAACTAAGTTAACTGAGTCAATGGTATTCATATACTTATTTTTTCTCTATAGAGGAGTAATATTTAAAGAAGAGGTCATGAATCTGTGAGGGAGTTGGATCATGGGAGAAGTTGGATAGGGTGAGAGGGTGAAAACAAGTACAATATTCATGTACAACATTCTCAAAGGCATTTAAAAAATAAAAAATAGTTTTGTTTTATCTTGCCCTTCCAAAAGTAGTATTGTAATAAGAACTACATTGAATTTAATGTTAATTTTCTTTCAAGGCAAGAACAATATATCCCCTTTGATTTGAATAAATGCTTCTTCACATTCTTTTGCAAATTTTCTATATAGATTTCATTATTTTTTAGTTCAGCTTATGTTGGATAACATGACTATTGCTATTGTTCAAAAAGGAAAACAACATATGTGATTTATACCATTATTTTACAATTAATTTTCCAATCATCTTTTATTAATTAAGCAAAAGTCTATAAAGTACAAGAGGCTAAAATCTGGATTCTTAAAATGGTCTGTACAAACAAGAGTCTAAAGATAATTTTTAGATATTGAAAAACCATTTTAACACAGTGAAGGGAATATTACCATATTGGATCATGAAGATTTCTTACCCAGGATTTGTGCTCAAATGATAATTTTGTTAGAAATTAACCATGATAAAGCACAGAATAGAAAAGAATTTCTATACAATGTTTTAAATCTACCTTTAGGATACAGTTTGTTTACACCAAATCTCATATCAAGGCCCAAATCCCAATATGACATTACTAACATGCAGTAGAATCCTTAAGAGAGGGATTAATCTTGCAATTGGAAGGTCATAAAGGAAGATAGACTTCTTTAGTTCCCTTTTGTTTCTTTTCTTATATACGTGATGTTTGTATACATGTTGGCTTATTCTTTTCAAAACACTACAATGGTATGAGCAATGTTTGGTCCTCATAAGAAGCTGAGCATATGATAATACTATGCTTTTTTTCACTTTTTTAAAAAAAAGTTTTATAAGAAAACAATCTTCTTTCATTTTACATACCAATCACAGTTCTCACTGCCTTCCCTTCTCCCATTGCCTCCACCAACCCTCTCCTCTTTCACCCATCTACTCCTCAGAGAGGGTAAGGCACATTGCTTTGGGGAAGTTCCAAGGCCCTCCCTACAATATCTAGGCTGAGTAAGGTATCAATCCAAAGACAATGGGTTCCCAAAAAGCCAGTACAAGCAGTAGGGATAAATCCTGAGGCCACTGCCAGCAACTCTGCAGTCTGTCCCAGCCATACAACTGTCACCCACATTCAGAGAGACTAGTTTGGACCTATGCTGTTTCTTTTCCTGTATGGCTGTAGTTGGTAAGCTCCCATTAGTTTTACTAAAAAGTAAACTGTTTCAGTGGTTGTAACCATCATGATCTTGATCTCTTTGCTTATATTCTCACTCCTCCCACTCTTCAACTGAACTTAGAGACCTCAATACAGGCCTCTGTTTCCATCTGTTATTGGATGAAGGTTCTATGGTGATATTTAAGATATTAATCAGTCTGACTACAGGGCAAGGCCAATTTGGGCACCCTCTCCACTATTGCTTAGAGTCTTAGTTGGGGTCATCCTTATGGATTCCTTGGACTTTCTCTAGTGCCAAATTTCTTGCTAGGCCTATAATGGCTCCCTAAATCAAGATATCTCTTTCCTTGATTTTGTCTCTGTCCTTCCTCCATCTTGACAATGCTATTCCTTCAAGTTCTCCTCCCTCCTCTCCTTGTCCCCTCCTTTTCCCCTTTCACCCTCCCTCCTACCCCATTACCCATGTCCCCAATTTTGTCAGGCGATCTTGTCTATTTCACCTTGTGAATCAATGTATATTTTTCTTAGGGTTCACCTTGTTACTTAGCTTCTCTAGGATTATAAACTATAGGCTAAATGTCCTTTGCTTTACAGCTAGTCTCCATTTATGACTAAATACATGCCATGTTCATCTTTCTGGATCTGGGTTACCTCGCTCAGGATGTTTTTTTTCTAGTTCCATCCATTTGCATGCAAATTTCAAGCTGTCATTGTTTTTTATCCCTGAGTAGTATGTTATTGTTTAAATGTGCCACATTTTCATTATTCATTCTTCAGTTGAGGGTCATCAGGTTGTTTACAGTTTCTGGCTATTAAAATAATGCTGCTACGAACATAGTTGAACAGATGTCTTTGTAGTATAATTGAGCATCTTTTAGGTATGGGCCCAAGAGTGGTATTTCTGGGTCCTGAGATAGGTTGATTCCCAAGTTTCTAAGAAACCGCCATAATGATTTCCAATGTACATGTACAAGTCTGAATCCCAAACAGTAATGAAAGAATGTTCCCCTTATGCCACATACTCTCCAGCATAAGCTATCATTGGTGTTTTGATCTTAGCCAGTCATACTGCTGCAAGATGGAATCTCAGAGTTGTTTTAATTTGCATTTCTCTGTTGGCTAAGGATGTTAAACATTCTTTTAAATGTCTTTCAGCCATTTTAGATTCTTCTGTTGAGAATTCTCTGTTTGGTTCTCTATACCATTTTTAATTAGGTTATTTAGAATTTTAATATCTAATTTCTTGAGTTCTTTATATATTTTGGAGAGCAGTCCTTTGTCTGATGTGGGGTTGTTGAAGATCTTTTTTTATCCAGTAGGCTGCTTTTTTGGCCTTATTGACTGTGTCCTTTGCTTTACAGAAGCTTCTTAGTATCAGGAGGTCCCATTTATTCATTGTTGCTTGTGGCAGTCATTCCACACCCAAGTCTGCATCACCACCCACCAAGTATGGACCACGACTCCATACCTTCCACTAGCTGAGTAAGGTCCTAGGGGTTAAACACAAGACGTTCACAACACATACAGAGAGTTTGAGTCATTCCCAAGAGGAGAATGCCCATTTATTCAACTTAATCCGGGGTTAAAATACCATTTGGCCCCAATAAAGGAAACCCCTCCCAGCCAGAGGGGGATGGGGAAGCTGGAACTGAGTGAGCTTCTCTGCAGGCAGGTGGACTAGGGGTGTAAGGCAGTGTCAGACAGGTGAGAGGTACCCTGGCACCAGGGCTCTTCTGGGCAGGTTGAGAAATTACCATTTTAAAGTGATATAGAGCCCTAGGCTAATATACCAGGCTAGAGCAGAGCAAGCACGGAACTTAGCAGGAAACTTTAGCTGGTTGCCAAAACAGTCCTTGATTTTCATCCCAGGGAGCAAGGGAAGGCCCGGGCCTTACAGGTCCCCCTTTTATATATAAAATATGATGACCAGGCCTGTCTTAGGTGGAATGGATGTCAAGCAGACTCCTTTCCCGTCATTGAACGTGCCCAGGTCCAAACACATCCCTGTCTTAGGTTGAGATTGCCCCCCATTCAAACCGAACCCATCTCTGGCTCATGGTCATACATCATCAAGTTTAGTCAGATTTATGCTGAGAGATACTTTGGGGCAAATGCTTTAATAGGACTTGTCATGTGGCAGCATTGACCTGAGTTTGCCACTGACTCTGGCACCATGATATCATGAAGACGATGCTCCAGCACATATACAAGCATTTCTAAAGGAGACTGTGCTTGCAAAATCCTTAAAAAGTCCGCTCAGAATGGAGCCCTTTAAGTAAGGTCTCATTCAGCACTGGTGGAAGGTCCCTGATAAGCTAACTAGAATGATAGCCAATTGGTAAATCTTATATTTTAGGGTCCATGAAAAACAGCAAAAATTCCTTTCTCTGACCAGCAGAGGTCAAAAACCCATACCCAGTCTGTAAAGATTAACCTCAGTATCCAATTGTAAATTTAGCTCAATTTGAACGACCATGGCATTTTGCAACCTGCCCTGAAGGTACCCACAGCACTCAGCAGAAACAGCTGACAGGATAAGGGAAAATCCAGTAGCATAGCAATGCATAGCAATGACAGCACAGCAATGACTGATAGATCAAGGGTAGGGAGCTGGAAAACGGTAAATCCAGGCACTAGATTGCTTCTCAGGAATCCTCCAGCTCTGCAGCAGAAGTTTTGTCCTCAGGCCTCTGGACAGATGAATCCATAGCCATGTACAGCAGCAGTCAGCATTCCTAGGAGAGACATAAACAAACTTCTCTCCCAAATTAAGATTTAAGAATAATAAAAAGCTCAGGTTAAAATTTAGTACAGCCAGCTCTGGTGTAGGCTGGTCTTGAACTTAGAGACCTGTAGGTCTCTGCTCCAAAGAGTAAATTCTATTGGCCTGGGCCACTGCAGCAGGCCTTTTGTTTGGGCTGAGTAATCAAGCCCTTAAACGACTTTTATAACTTGCTCTGCCTGGAATTTTTTCAGGGGCAGAAAATAATTATCTGATCTAGTATATGAGCACTCACACAACTGGATAGAATTATCTAAATTGTCATTTTCATGGGGGCATATAAACTTCCGCCAAAATTTAGAGAAATAATTAATAGGATCTTTAGAACTGAGAAGCGTCCGTATAGCAAAGGACAGTCAACAAGACATATCAGGCTATAGAATTGGAAAATCTTCACCAGTCATTAATCCATTTTAAAAACATAAGGACTCCAGAAATTAGTCCTCCATAGAACAATTAATCAAATAAAAATATATGCAATAGACCTAAACTGAAAACTCTCAATAGATGAACTTAACATGACTGAAAGACATTCATAAAACACTCAAATATAACATCCTTAACCATTGGAGAAATGTAAATCAAAATAACTCTTGAGACTCCATCTTATCCCTATAACATGACCAAGATCAAATACTGTTCATTACTTATACTTAAGAGAAGATCCTCCATAGCTGCTGGAAGTACAAACTGGTATGGGCTCTCTGGATCATAGTATGGCAAATTTTCAGGAAATTAGGCAACAAACCATCTCAAAACTTAGCTATACCTCTTTTGGGCCTATATACAAAAGATGCTCAACCATACCACAAGGACAAGTGCTCAACCATGTTAATAGCAGAATTAATTTATCATATACAGAATCTGAAAACAACTCAAATGTATTTCTTCTACACACCTGATAAATGAGATAGCCATAAATACCATAAAATATATTTGAGTAACTCTAATTACACAAATTGAAAAACCTGTACAACAAAAACTTCAAACCTTTTAAGAAATTTAAGCCATCAGATAATGGAAAGATCTCCTATTCTCTTGTAAAGACAGCACCAATATAGCAAAATTGACAATATCACTGAAAGCAATATATAAATTTAATGTAAATGCCCATTAAATTTATAATGAAATTTTTAGACTTTTTAAGAAAAACAATCCTCAACCTTATGAGAAAAAACAAAACTCAGGATATTCTGAGCAATCTTAAAATCCTGTGCAAATCAAGGAACTTTTGAATCTATTACAATCTCTAACTTTAAACTTTATCATAGAGTTGCAGTATCGAAACAAATTTATCTTGGATATGAATTTATCTGCCTATAAACAGCAGTCTTTTGGCAAAGAAGCAAAATTGTGAAATGGAAAAAAAGAATTTTTAACCTGTTTATCTCAAAGAATATTTTAATTTAAAACTGTCTTTTTCTTCTTTAGCTGAGGCCGCACTGCACAGTGGGTGGCGGGACACAGGCCCGTGTGTGAACAACCTTTTTTTTTTCCCTTTTTAAAAAGAAAGGGCTCCAGATCTCATAGATGGTTGTGAACCACCACGTGGGTGCCAGGAATTGAACTCACAACCTCTGGAACAGTAGTTAGAGCTCTTAATCTCTGAGTCATCTCTCCAGCTCCCTCTTTAGGTGAAAATTTGTTGGACAAGTAGCCGCAGGGTTGCTCGCCCCGCCTGCCACCGCAGGCTATTGTGTTTATCTCTGTTGCTCAGGATACTGGCAACCTTGCCACTGGCACTCCTGCCCAGCCTGTCGCAGCTTTCGCTATGGCGCGCCTTTATCCTGTTGGCCTAGCCGCTTGTCTTAGGCCAGTTTTGGGGCCTGCATTCCGGGGATACTCATCTCTCTGCTCAGTACGTGGCCATGCTCCAGGGTCCCTGTGTGTCCCGGGCGCCCCGGTTCGGTCCCGCCTCCGCGTGCCTTGAGGCCCATTTGTAACTCTCTCTCTTTGGCTCTATGCGCACCTTGGTTGTGGTGTGAGCCCGTGGGCCCATTTGTCTTACTAGCTATGGCGAAAACTTTTGGCCCTGTCCCGGGGCACTGCGTGCCTGCGGGCGGTCCCTGTGGCCCGCCGCCCCCAACACTGGGGAACACTGGGCACTGCCCCGCCAAGTGGGGGCGGGGACCCAGGTGCCCGCTCAGGCTGCCCTCCTGCTGAGGCTCCACTGCAGCCCAGGCAGGTGTTGTTTTGCACCGTGCGCTGCTCCCTCCCACCTGTGCTCGCACCCAAACATGCATGGGAGCTTTTTTAATCCCCATGAAAGACAGGCTCTGTGAAGCTGTTCTTTTGTTTCTCAAAAACTCTCAATAGAACTTATAGATATACTTTCTGAATCTCCTCTCAGGCCGAGGCCAGCACTCCCCATGAGCTGTCGGCCATTCTCTAGTCACCAGCTATGCTGGACTCTGTTGCCTTGGGATCGGACTCCTGCCCGGCCATGCCCGGGCCAACCTGTTCTCTTTAATAAAAGTTAAAGTTCCCTGCACGTGAGAGCCAGGGACTGAGTTCTCTTTTAAAAATTTAGGCAGTTACTACCTACATAAAAGAAAACTGTCTTAAGGAACTCTCGTGTCATCTACATTAAAAATGCTGGTGCTTCTCTAAAAGCACTCTCAATTGGCCTGTAACCGGCCTTTTGGTTCTCAACAAGAACAGAGATACTTACATCCCAAAATCCAATAAACCCTTACCATTTATCGCTGGCCAGCCTTTCCTAGGGTGACCCCATGGATTTTTACCTTTCCAAAACTCGCAGATGGTTTTGCAGACAAGAGTTCTTTGGTTGTAGCTGCTTTCCATTTTCCAGTGGGGCCTCATTTGTGGCAGTCATTCCACACCCGAGTCTGCATCACCACCCACCAAGATGGACCACGACTCCATACCTTCCACTAGCTGAGTAAGGTCCTAGGGGTTGAACACAAGACGTTCACAACAAATACAGAGAGTTTGAGTCATTCCCAAGAGGAGAATGCCCATTTATTCAACTTAATCCGGGGTTAAAATACCATTTGGCCCCAATAAAGGAAACCCCTCCCAGCCAGAGGGGGATGGGGAAGCTGGCACTGAGTGAGTTTCTCTGCAGGCAGGTGGGCTAGGGGTGTAAGGCAGTGTCAGACAGGTGAGAGGTACCCTGGCACCAGGGCTCTTCTGGGCAGGTTGAGAAATTACCATTTTAAAGTGATACAGAGCCCTAGGCTATTATACCAGGCTAGAGCAGAGCAAGCATGGAACTTAGCAGGAAACTTTAGCTGGTTGCCAAAACAGTCCTTGATTTTCATCCCAGGGGGCAAGGAAAGCCCGGGCCTTACAGTTGCTCTTACTGTCTGTGCTACTGGGGTTATACATAGGGAGTGGTCTCCTGTACCCATACATTGAAGGCTACCTGCCACTTTCTCTTCTATCAGGTTCAGTGTGGTTAGATATATACTGAGCTCTTTAATCCATTTGGACTTGAGTTTTTGCATGGCAATAGATATGGATCTATTTTCATTCTTCTTGTTGACATCTAGTTATGCCAACACCATTTGTTGAAGATGCTTTCTTTTTTTCATTGTATAATTTTAGTTTCTGTTAAGTTGGAAGCATAGCCCCCAGGCCTGGGAATTATATTGGTCTGGACTCCAAATCCCAACATGCCAGGTCCTGACCCATCCCTGGGGTGGGGGTGGGGTGTCAGGATCACTCCTACAGAGTATTTAAGTGAGTTCCCAAAGGAGAAACAGGTGGTCTCTTTCCTCTTCCCACCCCCCCTCCCATGGTGGTCACATTTGTGGCCTCTGGATTCCCCCTTGGGGCCACCGGAGAGCACAGGAATCCCATTAAACCTGAATATTTCTTAATTTGGCTTGTGATTTAGCTTTATTGGGAATTTTTGCATCGGCAGAGAACTCACATTAGGAAAAATTTCTAACAGTTTCCTTGTCAAAAATCAGGTGTCCATAGGTGTGTGGATTAATATCCAGGTCTCTGATTCGATTCCATTGGTCAACCTCTCTGTTTTTATGGTAATACCAAGCCTTTTTCATTACTGTAGTTCTCTAATAGATTTTGATGTTAGGGATGCTCATGCCTCCAAAAATTTATTCATTGTACATGATTTTCTTTTTAACTATCCCGGGGATTTTGTTTTTCCACATGAAGTTGATTATTTTTTTTCAAGGTCTGTGAAGAATTGTGTTGGGATTTTGATTGGGATTGCATTGAATCTATAAATTGCTTTTGGTAGGATTGCCATTTTTATTATGTTCATCTTACCTATCGAAAAGTATGGAAGATCTTTCCGTTTTCTCATATCTTCTTCAATTTCTTTCTTCAAATACTTAAAGTTCTTGTCAAACAGGTCTTTTACTTCATTGGTTAGTGTTACCCCAAGATATTTTGTTATTTGTGGCTATTGTGAAGGGTAATGTTTCTTGAATTTCTTATTTGCCTTGTTCCTGATTTAAGTGGAATCATTTTGAGTTTCTCTCTGTTTAATTTGATGCTGGCTGCCTGATTGCTGTATATTGCTTTTATTATGTTTTGATATGTTCTTTGTATCCATTATCTCTCCAAGATCTTTATCATGAAGGGGTGTTGGATTTTGTCCAATGCTTTTTCAGCGTCTAATGAGATGATCATATGCTTTTCTTTTAGTTTATTTATATAATTGATTATATTGATATATTTTTATATATTAAACCATCCCTGAATCTCAGTGATGGAGCCAACTTGATCAGGGTGAATGATTTTTTTTGTTCTTGGATTCATGTGTTCCTGGATTTGGTTTGCCAGTATTTTATTGAGCATTTTTGCATCTCTGTCTGTTATTCTCTTTCTTGGTTAAGTCTTTGTGTGGTTTCAGTATCAGGGTAGCCTCATAAAAAGAGTTTGATAATGTTCCTTCTGTTACTATTATGTGGAATACTTTGAGGTGTATTAGCTCTTCATTGAAGTTCTGGTAGAATTCTACACTGAAACTATCCAGCCCTGTGCTTTTTTTTTGTTTGGAGACTTTTGGTGACAGCTTCTATTTCCTTGCAGTTTACAGGTCTGTTTAAATTGTTCACCTGGTCTTGATTTAATTTTGATATGTGGTACTTATCCAGAAAATTGTCCATTTCTTTTACATTTTCCAATTTTTTTAGAGTACATGTTTTTGTAGTTGGACATAATAGTTCTCTGGATTTCCTTAGTGTCTGTTGTTATGTCCCCCTTTTCACTACTAATGTTGTTAATTTGGATGTTCTCTCTCTGCCTTTTGATTAGCTTGGATAAGGGTTAGTCTTATTGATTTTCTCAAAGAACCAGTGTTTTGTTTCATTGATTTTTTTGTATTCTTTTGTTGTTGTTGTTGTTAACAGCAACTTGATTATTTCACTGATGAAAAGGTTGTAATTATGATGCATTTCACATAAATTTACAATAGTGGAGGTTAAACATAAATTACATTAAGTCACAAAATTTCTATTTCATAGAATCAAATAACTTCAATGTATTAGGATGATGACATAGTTCTTAATGAATAGCTGAGTCCAAATATTCAAAGTATAGCTTTTGCTTTTGACCATGGTGCTTTAAATTTTTGTACTGTTTCCTTTGTTTCTATTTTATTAATTTCAGCTCTCAATTTGATTATTTCCTGTCTTCTCTTCTTCCTGGGTGAGCCCGCTTTGTTTTGTTCTATAGCTTTCATTTGTGATGTTAGATCACTAATGTGATCTTTTTCCATTTTCTTTATGTAGGCACTTAGTGCTATGAAATTTCCTCTTAACACTGCTTTTACAGTGTGCCATAGGTTTGATCATGTTGTGACTTCATTTTTGTTGAATTCTAGGAAGTCTTTAATTTCTGTCTTTATTTGTTCCTTGACCCAGGGGTGGTTCAATAGATCACTGCTTAATTTTCATGTATTTGTGGTCTTTATGAAATTAGTGCTGCTGATGAATTCTAATTTTAAACCATGGTGAACCGATAAGATAGAGGGGGTTACTCCAATTTTTTCGTATCTGTTGAGCTTTGATTTTTTAATGAGCATGTGGTCAATTTTTTTAGTGAATGTTCCATGAGGTGCTGAGAGGAAGGTATATTCTTTTGTGTTTGGGTGGAATGTCCTGTAGAAGGCTATTAAGTCTATTTGAGTCATGACATCTGTCAGTTATTTATCTGTTAAGTTTCTGTCTGGTTGACCTGTCCACTGGGGAGAGTGGGATGTTGAAGTCTCCTAATATTAATGTGTGGGTTTTCATGTGCAATTTAAAGTTCAGTAATATTTCTTTTACATATGTGGGTGATCGTATATTTGGGGGCCTAAATGTTCAGGATTGAGATTTCATCTTGATGAATTGTTCCTGCGATGGGTATAAAGCGCCCTTATCCATCTCTTCTGATTGATTTTAGTTTGACATCTTTTTGTTGTTGTTGTTAGATATTAGGATCTCTATACCAGCTTGTTTTGTAGGTCTATTTTATTGGAAAATCTTTTCCCAACCCTTTATTCTGAAATAATGTCTATATTTGAGGTGTGTTTCTTGTATCCAGCAGAAGGCTGGATCCTGCTTTTGTAGCAATTCTCTTAACAAGTGTCTTTTTATAGGTGAATTGAGTCCATTGATATTAAGAGATATAATGACCAGTGATTGTTAATTTTTGTTTTTTTTCAGTGGGAATGTATGTATTTCCCTTCTTTGTGTTTTCTTGGTTTGAGGTTATCTGTTGCCTGTGTTTTTAAGGGTACAGTTAGCTTCCTTGTGTTAAGATTTTCCTTCTAGTACTTTCTGTAGAGCTGGATTTGCGGATAGGTATTGTTTAAATCTGGTTTTGTCATGGAATATCTTGTATTCTCCATCAATGGTGATTGAAAGCTTTGCTGGGTTTAGTGGTCTAGACTTGCATTCATGGTCTCTTAATATTTGCAGCACATCTGTCCAGGGCTTTCTGGTTTTCATGGTTTCCATTGAGAATTCTGGTGTAATTCTGATAGGTCTACCTTTATATGTTTCTTGACCTTTTCCTTTTAAGCTCTTAATATTCTGTATTTAATCTGCATGTTTTGTGTTTTGATTATTATATGGTGAGGCAATGTGTTGTAGGAGGCTGCTCATTCATTCATGACTGCCCAAACTCATAGTAACCACACAGAAACTGTATTAATTAAATCACTGCTTGGCCTATTAGTTCTAACTTCTTACTCTCTAGCTCCTACAACTTAATTTAACCCATTTCTATTAATCTGTATATTAATCTTACCAACAAGGTCCTGGCTCATCTGTTCAGTCATGGCTACGTGGCTTTTATTGACTCCATCTTCTTTCTCCCAGCATTCAGTTTAGTTTTCTCTACCTACCTGTATTCTGCTCTGTGCAGGCCCAAGACAGTTCTTTATTCTTTAACCAATAAAAGCAACACATATACAGAAGGACTTCCTATATCAGGGGCATTTTTGATTTTTTTTCTTCGTTTGTTTTTTCTGGTTTTTTTGTTTTGTTTTGATCCAGTCTATTTGCTGTTCTGTAAGCTTCTTGTACCTTCACAGGGGTCTCCTTCTTTAGGTTGGGTATGTTTTCTTCTATGATTTGGTTGAATATATTTTCTGTGCCTTTGAGCTGGAGTTCTCCTTCTATCCCCATTATTCTTAGGTTTGGTCTTTTCATGGTTTCCCAGATTTCCTGAATGTTTTGTGTGAAGAATTTGTTGGATTTAATGTTTTCTTTGACCAATGAATCTAGTTCCTCTATAGTATCTTCAACACCTGCAATTCTTTCTCTCTTCCATCTCTTGTATTCTGTTAGTTATGCTTATATCACTAGTTCCTGTTCGTTTACCCGGATTTTCCATTTCCCGAATTCCCTTTGTTTATGTTTTCTTTATTGTCACTATTTCAGTTTTCAAGTCTTGAACTGTTTCCTTCATGTGTTTGTTTTCTTTTTCTTAGTTTTCTTGAGATTGTTTAAGAGATTTATTGATTTATTTCATCTTTTGTTTGTCTTTTCCTCCATTTCTTTAAGGAAATTTTTCATTTTTTTCTTTAAGGTTCTCTATCTTCTTCATAAAGTTATATTTAAGAACATTTTAATCAGTTTTTTCTGGGTTAGGGTGATAGGTCTTCCTATTGTATGACCACTGTGTTTTGATGTTACCATGTTGTGTTTTATGCTGTTGGATGAATTCTTGCATTACCACCTACCCATCTCTTCCTTCAGTTGATGCAGGCAGTGTCTTTGCATCTTGGTCCAATCCTTGCAGTGGCTGTCTGTGTCTTGGGAACTGTTCTTGTTCTGCTTTGTACTCTTGCTGTCTGTCTCAGGGAGTCACTGAGATCTTTCCTGGCCTTCTCTCTTGGCCTGCTCTCTTGATCTGTTTTCCTGGTTTGCTCTCTTGGTCCACTCTGTGCAGTCACAGCTTGTGCTTCAGAGTTCCTCTCTTAGTCCTCTCTCGGTCCTCTCTGTGTAGTTGCACCTTGTGTTTTGGTGTTTCTCTGAGGTTGTAGTGGGGTGTGTGTGTGTGGAGGTTTTGGTGATGAAGTGGGATTTGGAAATTTCAGGGTCTGATGAATGGGATGGGGGTTTGGGAGCAACCTACCTGCAGGAAACTCACCTATTGGCTGGTTATAGAAGCCCAGGCAGGCGGGGGAGAGGCCTGGGGTTTTGTCTAAGTATGGAAGGCCTCGAGAGTGGTGTGTCCTGCTGGTTGATTGGTCACTCACCTTTCTGTCCTCTCTGTGTAGTAGAAGGCTGTGTTTCAGAGTTCTACTGAGGTTGCAGGAGGATAAACAAGTTTGGGGGTGGGTTGGTACTTGTAGCTTACAGGGTCCAATGGATGGAATGGGGGTACTGGAGCAGCTTAGCTGCAGAAAACTCTCCTGCTGATTCAGTACTATGTTCTTTATTTCCCAGAACTATGAACCAAAATAAACCTCATTTTTAAAGAAAGTATCTAATCTCAGGCATTTTTTTTTACAACAGTTTATTGAAAAATTTGGCCAACTTCATCCCTAAAATAACCAACCACCCTGCTTCTAGTCTAATACATCCTGACACAGAGAAAGATCTGCCTTTTGAAGGGTTCCTTAATTGGAAGCCTAGTTAAATAAATCTGGAGAGAGATAAAAACATACCTTTATCACTTCACACCTATGATTTTTTAATTAAAGAATGTAATTTAACTTTACATAGAGAACACTGCAAGACATTACAATTTCACATGAGAATAAACTTACTTAGAAGACAAACTTTATGTAACATATATAGTTTAAACCCATTTAGATGTAGTTTTATTGTTTAAAATGTACTGTAATCACAAATGACACTTAAAATGAGTTATTACCGAAATTTATTGGGGGTCAAAGAGTAAATTAAACATACAAGTTCTACCAGTTTCTGACTTCTGATAGTGTAGAGAGAAAAAGAACATCATCCCGTTCCAAAACTAGCCCCACACACACTTGAAAAACAATCACATGTTTGACCTCAGGACTCCCAGGAACAAGCTAGCTCTCTGGATTCCTTAACCATGTTCTTGTTCTCAGAACAGTGTTTTCAGACCTGAATAATTTCTTGCCACTTCCAAGGAATCACAGCTTCCTACATTTGATAGAGATCATTCCCCAATATCATCTTCATAGACACGGAAGCAGCATTTTAACCCTCAGTGGTTAAAACAAAAACAAAACATTTCCACAATTCAAATCTTAAGGCTCCAATAACTTCTAATTTTACAGAGATTATTCATAAACATTTGCACCATGTATAACAGAATGAGATTTTAAAATTCATTTTCATTTTCCAGTGAGAAGTAACTCTAAAAATTTAAGAACTTGTCCTCCAAAGTGGACACAATGAATGACAGTTCTAAGTCGCTTGAATGTTTGTTATATCTGAGTTGAAAAATGTAAATGAGCATGGTGCTAGTTCCATAAATCTGGTACAGGAATATTTTATATTTGCATTGAGAAAAACATCTTTAGCTGTTCTAAAAATAAGTAAGCCTAGATATTTGCTCTAGGAGAAAACATAGAAACCCAGAATAACTACAAAAAAATCTACCCTCTAATTTACTACTTGTGGTGATCTGAGTGAGAATAGACTCCACAGGCTCATATATTTGATTACTTAGTCATGAGGGAATGAAACTATTTGAGAAAGATTAAGAGGTATAGCTTTGATGGAGGAACTGTGTTGCTGGGAGTAGGCTTTGAAGTTTCAGAAGTCCACACAAGTTTCACGTTCCCTCCCTGCCTGCTGCCTGTGGATCACGATTTAAAGCTCTCAAGTGCTGTTCCAGCACAATGCCTGTATACTTCCCACAATGAGGACCATTGACTGATCCTCTAAAAGTATAAGCAAGCTTCCAATTAAATGTTTTTCTCTTATACATTGCCTTAGTCATGGTGTCTCTTCACAGCAATAGAACAGTAACAAAGACACTAATTCTTACAGATTATAGTTGGTAATTGGATATTGAAACTGAATAGATGTTACTGCTAATCTCCAGAAGCATCCAAGAAAGCAATTTTTCTTAAAAATATATGCATATTTATATGAAACCCTCAAAGTCACAAAATATGATTGCTGGCTGTCTTATTTATGGTTTTTATTACTGTGAAGAGACACTATGGCCATGGTAACTATTAATAAGGAAAATATTTAATTGGGGTTGCTGACAGTTCAGACATCTAGCCCATCATCATCATGGCAGGTAGTATGGTGGCAGATGCATTTCTGGAAGAGCCAAGAGTATACATATGGATCTGCAGGCAACAGGGAGAGACACTGGGCCTGGTTTGAGCATCTGAGACCTCAAAGCTCACACCCAATGACACACTTCCTCCAACAAGGCCATGGTTACTCCAAGGCCATACCTCCTAATAGTGCTACTCCCAATGATCCTGTGGGGGACAATAACATTGAAACCACCACAATGGCCTTTATTACCAATTGTTGCAAAGTGTGTACAACTATCCCTAAGTTATGGCCAATCTTATATATACTCCAAAGAAAATATTAAATATTTTAATTATTTCCTTTAGAAATGTGTTAGTTGTCAAATCAGTTTAATATATCTCAGAATAGGAAAAAAGTCCAAATATAAGCTAAATATTAATAAAAATGAAATTAAAATATTTTTATTTAATAAACATGTGACAAAGAGAGAAAATGTGCAACTGCTCATCCTTTCTTATTTTTAGATATTTATCAGTTGTATACCATGAAACAAATGGATCAAAATTTGAAAATGACTCATATTTCCACTGCAAAAATATGACTAATATTTTCTTAATAACAAACAAATTAAGAAACATGCTTATTGTTCTTCAGCATACTTCTGCGTGTAACTACAAATATGACTGAATGAGTTATTGCAAACTTCATGAATGTTCTCATTGATGTGTCTGCCATTTCAAGCTTATGATATGTACAATGTGTTCACTATATGCTTCTCTCAGGACTCCTTTCATTTTGCTCTCTATGGACCTGAATAAAACTGCAAAGTAGGCCAGAGTAGCGCATCCAAGAATAGAGTCTTAAAACAGTATCTGTTTTAAGTTGTAGTACTTATTCCACATATTTTTGTGGGGATAAACATGGCAAGATACATACTGTACTAAAATACTACTGTTGTGTGCCAGACATTATTTCAAGTGCTTACTATTAAATGATCCATCTTACACGTAATTTGCAGTATTTTAGGAAGAACCATGAGCTTGTTCTAGAGAAAGTTATATCTCCTTATATTGGTAGTAGGAATCAGTGGATTCTCATCGAATAAGGAGTTAGAAGCAAATGTTCTTACTACAAAATTCATTTTTTTCCATCACAGGTGGAGTTTCTCTCCCAATTGCTAAACATAGAAGTTAGGTGGTAAATACATTAAGAAATTTGCTGGCTAATGAAAGGAACTAGAATGATAATCCTGAGTGAGGTATTTCAGACCCAGAGAAACAAGCATGATATATACTAAATGAAAGTAGATAGTAATCATAAAGTTAAAGATAACCCACATATCTAGAGAAGCTTAGTAACAAGGAGGGCTCAAGGGGACACATGAATCTCACTGTAGATGGGGGTAAGGATCTGGATGGGACCAGGGATGAGAATAGGAGTGATCAGATGGGAAGGATGGAGGGAGAAAGTATGGGAAGAGATGTTTTCCCATCTGGAATCTGGGGGAATCTCTGAAACAAGCTAGAAACCTAGTGCAATGGAAATTCCCAGGAAACTATGAGGGTGATACTAGTTACAACTCCTAGCAATGGGGGATACAGAGCTTAAACTGGCCATCTCTTGTAACCATGCAAGACTTCCAGTGGAGAGAGACTGGGGTCACCAAGTCAGCCACAAAACCTTCGACCTTCAATTTGTCCTACCTATAAGATGTGCTGGGGTAAAGATGGTACATAACTTGTGAAAGTGGCCAACCAGTGACTGATCAAGCTTAAGACTCATATCATGCAAGGGAGCCCACCCCTGACACTGCCTAGAAGCCAGGATCCAAGGGCTGGATATCGCACAGGCCTAGGATTGAAACAAATGCGATTGGCAAAAAAAAGGCAATGTAATAATGTCTAACAATATTCAGCTATACTCATAGATTTGTGCCTTGCCCAACTGTCATTGGAGAGGTGTCATTTAGCAAGTTACGGAAACATATGCAGAGACCCACAGTCAAACACTAGTTGGAGCTTGGGAAATCCTGTGGAAGAGGGGGAAAAGGGATTGTAGAATCCAGATGGGTCAAGGACAAAACAAGAAAACCCATAGAATCAACTAAATTGGATTCATAGGGGCTCACAGAGACTGAACCAACACCCAGGAAGCCTGCATGGAACTGACTTAGGCCCTCTGCACATATGGTACAATTGTGTAGTTTGGTCTTCTTGTGGAATTATTAATAGTGGGCACAGGGACTGTCTCTGACTCTGTTGCCTGTTTTGGGTACCC
Organism: Myodes glareolus; assembly: GCF_982192425.1. Lineage (NCBI taxonomy): Eukaryota > Metazoa > Chordata > Mammalia > Rodentia > Cricetidae > Myodes > Myodes glareolus. Next base: position 139,519,132 of record NC_142053.1, read on the forward strand.
TTCCCTCCTACCATGTTACCTCATTGAGTGTTAATAGGAGAGGAGGTGCCTAGTCTCTCTGTAACTTGATATGCCATGTCTGGTTGATATCCATGAAAGGCCTGCCTTTATCTAAAGAGAAATGGAGGAGTGAATGGGTGAGGAATATGAGAAGAGACTGGGAGGATAAGAGGGCGGGCAAACTGTGATCATGATGTTAAATTAATTAATTGATTTATAAAATTTTCTTTGCTTAGAAAAAAAGGAGAAGACATTAGAAAGTAGGTACACACATGAATACCTTTAATCCCTTCACTCTCTAGAAGACTGAGGCAATATGACCACAAGTTTGAGGCTAGCCTGGCCTGTATAGCAAAACTTGGTTTCAAAAAATTTAGTGAAAAACAGTCTCCTGCAATCATGGACTTATAGCAACTGTGGTTGCTTCCACATGGCCTCCCCAATAACAAGAAAGTCAATCAATTCTCCATCATGGAGGGGAGAGGGGTTTAGGAGTCCCACTTACTTACTGAGAAATTATGAACACGGTATGGCTTTTAGGTGAGGGATAACCTCTTTCTTAATGATGTGCCTCCTGGTAGGTCAACCATGTTCCAGTGAATGGTTGTGGGGAATGGTCCAGGAATATGTATGGGCAGCACAAATTAGAATTCATGTGCTATTAAAATGAAAAAGGACATGAAGTTGAGGGGCTATAAGACAGAAGTCAGTCTGGGAAGAATTAGAAGAATTAAAGGAGGAGTAGATTGTGAACATTGTCAAAATACATTGTGTAAAATTCTCAGGGAATTGAAAAGGTCTTTTCAAAGCCATAAAAATGATCCACGAATTTTTCTTTTAGTTAATATTCATTAAATCTTTTTTGTCCAGTGTGGAAAATGAGGCTGCTTTGCTGTCTCCCCTACCCTCCAGTTATTGTTTAGACCCCTAAAACTCTTTTGAACACGAGATTTATACTGAAGTTGCCCTGTTTTAGGTGAAGGAATCACAACTTTGCAACAGAAGTGTCTAGCACCTTGATTTATAAGAGTTAAGTTATGTTTCAACATGATTTGACAACCCAACTCCTTCACTTATGTCTTCCCCACATACTGTGCCTATCACTCTCACTAGTCTTTCACTGAGATTTCAACACTTTACATGCACCAATACCAAACATGTACAGAAAAGAGATTGCCATTGCAATTGGATGTCATACTTACCACCATTTCTGAACCACCAATTCCAGCCACTGCCTAGAATAGCCATTTTAGTGAGCAACCCACGTTGCTCCTAGAAAATACAAGTATGTATGGACATGGGGATTTTTCCTCTTGAGATAAAATTAGTTGTTATTGTTCCACACTTGAATTCTAGTGTTTGATTTGTTCTGTTTAAAAGTAAGAACAAATAAAGCCAATATTACCTGTGAGGAATGAGAAATTGTGGGTGAATGAGCCCACCTCACCATTTTCTGGAGGTATCAACCAGATCTAAGCATGTCCCACAGTTTCTCAGAGGAACCTTCAGTGTAGTCAAAGAATCACAGATATAATTCAGTAACAATGAATTCATATTTTGTGTGCTTTCAGAGGTCAACTCCAGACAGATTTCCTACATCTTAGTCCTCATTGCAGGATATGCTTGAAAGAATCCAACCAAGCTACTACTCAGCTATATAAAGTCCAAATTATCTTGATGTCTTTCAGTTAAGATACCATGGCCAAAGAGTTGCTTCTAAAGACAAAAGTGGTGTGTGTGTGTGTGTGTGTGTGTGTGTGTGTGTGTGTGTGTGTGTTTAGCAAATAGATTACTTTTTTTAGTAATTGCAAATCTATTACTGCAAATAGATTTTGGGGGGTAAATGGTAATATTTGTATTTCTTATATAGTATTATAGAAGTGTTCTTCATTATAAATTGCAAAATTTGACTTTTTTCACCTTCAACGGAAAATGAATTTACTATAAGATTATCAGGAAATTATTTAATTTATCAGAGTGTGGGGCAAAAAGGGGCTCAGCCTTTATAAATGTGTACTGGAATCATAGTAATTCAGTGTGATTACTCTAAAATTTGCTTGCCATTATTTTATTGACATCTTGATAATACTGGAGTTTCTATCAGCATATAAAAGGTTTTTAACACAAAACAGAGCATGTAATAGAACCTATGAATTATTTATAAAATATACAGCATGCATTCAGGAATAGCTTATATTATGCACAATTCCAATAAATGCAACAACCAAAAGATAATAGATAAAGGAGGAAAAGGTTCAGAGTATTGAAGACAAACTTTTGTATTTGATGAGCTGGAGATCAAGGTAAAACAAGACTCAAACCATACTTCAGAACTCACAAATAAATATATCAATTGGTTTCTAAGCACAGTGAAACAACAGGAATATATAAACATGCACAATATACATACTCATGCACACACAGGAATATACATCTGAGTATAATTTTTGAAGGAGAAATCTGATTGTCCTAAGTAACAGCACAAGGATCAGAGATACAGCTGCCTTCTCCCTTACATCATTCCACATTTATGTCACTTCTACCTTGCGAAATTTCTGTTGACCTTGAAATAATTTCCACAGTAACTCAGAGGGAAAGAAGTGACCCCTAAGAGCTGAGAACAATCATTGGCCTTTCCTTCCAGTTCTATCTGGTTCTCGTGACGGATTTTTTTTTAATTTTATGCTTCTTCTCTCCCCAATTTCTCTCGGGATGCTGGCCTTTCCAGCTTCTCTATCACATAGAATATTTGTGTTTCAGATTACTTTCCCCAGGCATAGCAGCTTCTGCTTTCCCGTGGTTGAATTTAATTTTATTTCCTGCCCTGACTTTAACCTTTCCAAATCCAAAAAGAATGATTTCTCCGTGTTTGCTGGTCAAGGCAGCACCTTCCAATTTAGTATCTTCAGTGAATTTAATTATCTTTGTGTTTACACGGCAAGATATCACTTCAACTCAATAGGCTGCCGTTCTGTCATCTCATTTTGTTAACTCCCCCTTTACATTCATTTTAGCCTGGCCCTTTACATTCATTTTAGACTCCATAATAGAATTTAATTAAATTTTCAAGGACTATTTCCTGATGCAGTGTCCATAGCTATGATTAGCAGGGTGCTGGAATGTGATGGCATTTGTCAGTTACAAACACACATAAATTCTGCTTCAACTGTTTGCACATCACTGATTGATAATAACAATACTGCTTATACAAAAGCTTGTAATTCTAGAATAATAAATGGGAAATGTTGATGCAGAAAAGTAGAAATTGCTGTGAAAATTAAACTGCAATATCTAATTGTTCCAAAATGAGCATGGTAAAACAGCCATTCCCATCTCATACTGAAATGGAATTAAATAGAAACAATAACAGTAATAGCAGTGACAATTAAACCTAGGGCAAATCCAGGGATCATGTGCTTTTCAAGAGAGCTTACCAGTTTTCAAGGGTTAATGTCATTTAAAAGATCATTTCTTGGAAATAAAACATGCATATAGAAAAACACATGTCACAAGTATATTGTTAAATGATTTGCATACATTATTTCCAAGCTAAATCAGCCTCTGTATGCTGCACTGATTAATAAAAACCAGTGGTCACAAACACATCAGCAGCTCCCTTATGACCCCTTTTTATTACTATCCTGACCAAAAGAAGCCACTATTAACTTTCTAGTAATACAAATGAGTTTGAGAATTTCATGTGATTGTAATAACATTCCGTACATTTTGTCTGTTTTCCTTTTTTGTTCCATTTGCAAGCTGTTCATTCTCATCACTATGTAGAATTCACTGTTTTAATAGACTACCGTTAATTTATTCATTACTTATTACTGAGCCCATGAACAGTGTCCATTCAATGACTATTTTTGTTTTGTTTTGTTTTGGGTTTGGGGTTTTAAAAACAGGGTCTTGCTATGTAACCCAGGCTAACCTAGAATTCACAATCCTCCTGCTTCTATTTCATGAGTGGTGAGACTGTAGGTGTGTGCCATCCTGCCCAACACTTTGACTATGTTTTTGTTACCTTTTTTTGAGATTATGATTTAATTATATTATGTCTCCCTTTCTTTTTCTTCCCTTCAACTCCCATATAGCCCCTTACTCTCTATGACCTGTTTTTCCTTAATTGCTGTTTCATGTGTGTGTGTTTCTAAATATGGAAATATTTATATGCTTATTCCACAAAATTTTACCTGTGTTTGTATGTTTGTGGGGTTTACCATTTTGCATTGAATCACCAACTAACTTGCTCTTCCATAGGGACACTATTTCTGCCATTCTCAGCATTCCTTAGTGGCCTGTAGTTCTTTGTTTAGGGCTGAAATCTCATGGGTTTTCCTGCTTCCAGGTTTACCTGCCTATTGGTGTCATCCTTCTTTAGGTTTTATTTAGGAAGCCAAGTTCTTGCCATTTCATGTATGTAGCTTCTCTGTGATTTTTAGTAATGTTTCTATAACAATCCTGAAGCAAGTCTTGTGGTAAACATGTATGTACATCTCTATAATTATAAAATGAGGTGTTGCATTGTTTGTCTCTGAGGTGTGCATATATTTAGATGAATTAGATAGTCAGACAATATTCCAAAGTCATTGTGCCAATTTATACTTCTACTCATGTGTATGTGTTCTTATCATGTTTCTAGTTCTTTAAAAAACACATATTTAATATTATTTACTAACTAATGAATCCAATGGTAGACTCTCCTAAAATTTCAGATGGAAATTTTCTATTCATATATATAAGTCTCTTCCACTGCTAGAGGCTGAGAACCTACTCTTTAGATCAAAAGAAGACAACACAGCACCTCATACGCTATACCCACTTGGAGCAATTGTAATCAATGTAGTCAGAAGAAAAGAATCAAGAAAAATATCATGGAGGTACTCAACTGCAAAAGTTTCTCTCTCTCTCTCTCTCTCTCTCTCTCTCTCTCTCTATATATATATATATATATATATATATATATATATATATATATACATATATATATCCAATTTAAAAATCTTAGAAATAAATATTTAATAAAATGTTTTATATGTGTACATATGCACATTCACATGTGTAAAGTTGATTTTGTTTGAAAAAGTAGTAAGCTCCTAGATCAAAGATGGTTAATTGATGATGATGTCTTTGGAATAAGTAATAGTTCTAATTAGTTAAAGTTATAAATTGCTTTAATCACCATTGTTTTTGAAGGGTAGGGTCTGTAGCAGATTCATTTTTTTCTTCCATATGGTATTTAGTAAAAGTAGTGAAATCATCATGATGGCTGAAAACAAAACAAGTAGGATGGTGCTCAAAAGTGCATTGTGTCTAGTTAAATTCATTCTGTAAACTTCAGGAAGTGTTTGATGAGAGGAAAAAGAGATTAAGAAAAGGCATGATTATATGTGAGAATGAAGTTTGCTTACAGGTTATGCTTTGGGTACTATTTTATTTTCAGTCTTTCCATTTCTGCCATTGCCAAAATAGCCAAAACTGTCAAAATATGTCCCTGGGCATCAATAATTAAACTAATTTTTCTAATCTTTCTTTCTGTGGAAAATATGAAATTTTAAACATGTGGTCATGGAATTTTGCATTGACATTTTCAAGTTTTGATAATTTTTCTGCCTGCTGTTGTGAACAATTAAATTAAACTGACTGAATTAAACTAGGATGTCTTAAAATAGTTCAATAATAGAACATTTTTTAAAACGTCTATCCCATTGGATAGATCTTGATTCCAAATTTTCTAATGATAGTCAACAGCCAGTGCCAGGTATAAGGGGGTAAAATTTAGTCCTAGTACATGGGAGGCTGAAGCAACAGGATCATGATTCCAAGGCCAACCTGGACTATGATGCAAGAAACAGGCTACCCTATCATGTCTCAAAGCAATATAACACCTGTTATTCTTGTGATTTTTGTTTGCTTATGTGACACATTTATCTAATTATTCTTTATCAATAAAAACTCCGGGGTCAGATATCAGGTTAAGAATGATCAGAGATATGGTGGAGAAGCAACCAGTAAATTTCTATATCTATCATTCTTCCATCAAAATAGGGCATGGATCCTCTCTAGGCCCTGCCCTACTACTTCCTGTCTTTCCAACTATTCTCAGTGCTCCAAAACCCTCTATGTTTAATTTGGGTCAGTTAGTGGCTAACTCCACCCTCTGATTCAAAGAAAACTTTATTGCTAGAATGGGATCAAAGTATCCCAAAACAGCTTTAGGAGGGACAGGGTTTCAATGAATAGAGAAAGATGACCTGCAATTTCTGATTGTGAAAATATAGGATTTCACCATCACACCAAGATTGCTCTTGTGATTTTAAATTCAATCCCTCAGGCACTATTTAGACACTACACATAAGATGTGCCAAAAAACAGAAATGGTAAGATTCACTGTCAGAATTATATTTAATGTGTTCCAAGAAGAGACAGATTTTTTTTAATTTGAGAATTATTTTTATTGAAAATTTCCACCTCCTCCCACTCCCCCTCTGCCTCGCTCTCCAGTCCAAAGAGCAGTCTGGGTTCCCTGCACTGTAGGAATTCCAAAGACCTCACTCCCCATCCAGGTCTAGGAAGGTAAACATCCAAACAGACTAGGCTCCTACAAAGCCAGTACATGCAGTAGAATGAAAACCCAGTGCCATTGTCCTTGGCTTCTCAGTCACCTCTTATTGTCAGCCACGTTCAGAGACTCCGGTTTGATCACATGCTCCATCAGTCCCAGTCCAGCTGGCCTTGGTGAACTCCCATTAGATCAGCCCTGCCATCTCAGTGGGTGGACACAGCCCCTCGAGGTCCTGATTTCCTTGCTCATGTTCTCCCTCATACTACTCATTTGGACCTTGGGAGCTCAGTCCAATGCTCCAGTGTGGGTCTCTGCCTCTATCTCCATCCATCGCCAGATGAAGGTTCTATGGTGATATGCAAGATATTCATCAGTGTGGCTATAGAATAGGACTAGTTCAGGCGCCCTCAACTCAGCTGCCCAAGGAACAAACTGGGGACATCTCCTTGGACACCTGCGAACCACTCTAGAGTCAAGTCTCTTGCCAACCCTAAAATGGCTCCCTTCATTGAGATATCTACTTTCTTGCTCCCATATGTACCCTTCCTCCATTGCAGCCGTCCCATTCCCCCAAGGTCTCCCCATCCTCCCCTTCTCACTTCTCTCTCCCTATCTCCCCTTCCCCCCACTCCACCTCCACCCTCAATCTCCCAATTTTTGCCTGGAAATGTTGTCTACTTCCAAAATCCAGGAGGATAACTATATGTTTCTCTTTGGGTTCACCTTATATTTAGCTTCTCTAGGATCACGAATTATAGGCTCAATGTCCTTTAAGTATCTCTAGAATCTACTTATGAGTGAGTAGATACCATACTCATCTTTTGGGGTCTGGGTTACCTCACTCAGGATAGTGTTTTCTATTTCCATCCATTTGCATGCAAAATTCGAGACATCTTTTTTTTTTTTTTTACTGCTGAGTGGTACGCTAATGCATATATATTTCACACTCTCTTTATCCATTCTTCCATTGAGGGGCATCTAGGTTGTTTCCAGGTTCTGGCTATTACAAATAATGCTGCTATGAACATAGTTGAACAAATGCTTTTCTAGTATGATAGGGCATCTCTTGGGTATATTCCCAAGAGTGGTATTGCTGGATCCTGGGGTAGGTTGATCCTGAATTTCCTGAGAAACCGCCACACTGATTTCCAAAGTGGTTGCACAAGTTTGCATTCCCACCAGCAATGGATGAGTGTTCCCCTTACTCCACATCCTCTTCAGTGAAGGCTATCATTGGTATTTTTGATTTTAGCCATTCTGACAAGTTACTTGCCCTCCTATACACAAAGAACAAAGAAGCAGAGAGGGAAATCAGAGAAACATCACCTTTCATGATAGTCACAAACTGCATAAAGTATCTTGGGGTAACTCTAATCAAGGACGTGAAAGAACTATTTGAAAAGAACTGTAAGGCTTTGAAGAAAAAACTGAAGAGAATACCAGAAAATGGAAGGATCTCTCATGCTCTTGAATTGGGAGGATCAACATAGTAAAAATGGCAATTCTAAAAAAAACAATCTATAGATTCAATGCAATCCCCATCAAAATCCCATCAAAATTCTTCACAGACCTTAAGAGAACAATAATCAACTTTATATGGAAAAACAAAAAACCCAGAATAGCCAAAACAATCCTATACAATCAAAGTACTTCCGGAGACATTATCATCCCTGACTTCAAACTCTATTATAGAGCTACAGTAATGAAAACAGCTTGGTATTGACACAAAAACAGAGATGTTGACCAATGGAATCGAATCGAAGACCCAGATATTAATCCACAAACCTATGAACACCTGATTTTTGACAAAGGAGCTAAAAGTATACAATGGCAGAAAGAACACATCTTTAACAAATGGTGCTGGCATAACCGGATGTCAACCTGTAGAAGAATGAAAATAGATCCATATCTATCACCATGCACAAAACTCAAGTCCAAATGGATTAAAGACCTCAATATTAATCTGACCACACTGAATCTGATAGAAGAAAAAGTGGGAAGTAGTCTACAACACATGGGCACAGAAGACCACTTCCTATGTAGAACCCCTGTATCACTGACAATAAGAGCAACAATGAATAAATGGGACCTCCTAAAACTGAGAAACTTCTGTAAAGCAAAGGACACTGTCATTAAGACAAAAAATGCAACCTACTGATTGGGAGAAGATCTTCACCAACCCCGCAACAGACAAAGGTCTGATCTCCAAAATATATAAAGAACTCAAGAAACTAGACTTTAAAATGCTAACTATCCCAATTAAAAAATGTGGTACTGAACTGAACAGAAAATTCTCAGCACAAGAAGTTCAAATGGCCAAAAGACACTTAAGATCATGCTCAACCTCGTTAACGATCAGGGAAATGCAAATCATTTGAGAATTTTTTGAGGATTGCTTTAGAATCTGATTATTTTTGGTACTTGTTAGTCAAGAAGATAGGGACATTGATTTTGGTGATGCCTTCTTTTCCTTCCTAAATTTAGAAAGCATGTAGGATATGCTGGGTGTCAAATACACAGATGAATTATGAAACCAGAACAATTCAGAAATTTAATTGAATGAAAAATTCCTAAATTAAACTTGAACTCAAAGAAAATAAGTGATTGCATTTTTCCCCCAAGGGATTTTTTACAGCCAGTTCTTAATTCTGCGTGGACTCACTAACTAGTCAATCAGATTAACTAGATCTCTTAATTTTTCTGTTATTCTACTGGCTTCTAATATATAGATGTTTCTTTGGTCATTGTCAGTTCCAGAGGATAAGAAGGAAAGTACAATTCTAATGAAATCCTACTTGCACAGAATTATTTTAATTAGATTAAGAAAGTGAGAAATGAAGTGAAGAAAAATGCTGTTGACATAGCAATGGTTTTTCAGTCTCTGAGTTTGAAACATTTAGTATTAAAAAAGGTAACCAAAGCTTAAATCAATAACTCTGAAAAAAATACCATGGGCTTTTGAAAATGTTTGAAGTTGAACTATTTTGGAGTTGTGTTCTAAGATCCTTGAGGCAAGAGAACAAATTGGTAGACAGAGACTGAAGTTTTACTGTGAAGTAATAAATGCTTCTATCCTCAACTATTTTTGAAAGAGGCCCATTCATCTGTACTGAGTACAATTTTATCAGCTCAGTTGTAGAAACTTAGAGATTTTGGTAAATACAGATTAAAATATATGTTAAGAATAGAACAAATTGGAAACGTTAACAGGAAAAACAGAGGAAAATTAGCAAAACTGACAGTAGCTCTTATGAGTTTAGAGCTCTCAGGCCTTCTGTCTTAGAAATCTACATTATAACTCCCTATTTACTATGAGACCATGAGAAAGCCTAGAATTTTCTGTTCATAACAAAAACCCTTAGGAAGATTGAGTTTAAGGGCTAGTAAACTTTCCACTTGAAAATTCTATAACATGAGAGGGGACACCCAGGTAATTTTTTAATCTGGAAGCATACTGAGGAGAAAATTACAGAGGTACAGATAGAAAGGAAAAGGATGGAATATGCACTTAATACTTAAGATGCATTGTATTATTAAACTACTTACTATTTCATTACACCCATGAGATTGTTACTGTTTACCTTATTTTACATGTGGAAAAATTAGTATTAAGGCAGTTAATGAAGATATGTGAAAGCATATAATTAGTAAATGTCTCAGACAAATAAGTATTACTTGAATTTAGGTTTTAATATCCCATGAGAGTGACTGTAATTTGGTTATTGTAGAATGCCTTAATATCAGAAAACAAGAAATGGGAAACCCAAATAACTCTTCCTGAGTACAACAAGAGACTTGACTCTAGAGGGGTTCCCAGGTCCAAGGAGAGGTCCCCAGATTGTTCCTTGGGCAGCAGAGGAGAGGGGGCCTGAACTGGCATTGTCCCATAGTCACACTGATGAATATCTTGAATACAACCATAGAACCTTCATCCGGTGATGGATGGAGATAGAGACAGAGACCCACATTGGAGTACTGGACTGAGCTCCCAAGGTCCAAATGAGGAGCAGAAAGAGGGAGAACATGAGCAAGAAAGTCAGGACCACAAGGGGTGCATCCACCCACTGAGATGGTGGGACTGATCTAATAGGAGCTCACCAAGGCCTGGACTGGGACTGATGGAGCATGTGATCAAACTGGACACTTTGAATGTGGCTGACAATGAGGGCTGACTGAGAAGCCAAGGACAATGGCACTGGGTTTTTATTCTACTGCATAGACTGATTTGTGGGAACCTGATTTGTTTGGATGCTCACCTTTATAGACCTGGATGGAGCGGGCAGGACCTTGGACTTCCCACAGGGCAGGGAACTCTGACTGCTCTTAGGACTTGAAATCCATTATCCAGGGAAGTTTGAGCAGGAACTCAAGGCATGAAACTGGAGGAAAAGAACTAAGTTGATGGAGGAATACTGCTTACTTGCTTGTTCCTCATGACTTGTTCAACCTTTTTTCTTATAGCACCAGGACTACCAGCTCAAAAATGACATAACCCACAGTGAGTTTGAGCCTCCCACATCAAATATCAATTAAGAAAATGCACCACAGATTTGCCTACAGGCTAATCTGATAGATGTATTTTCTCAACTTGGACTTTGTTTTCCTTACTGTGTTGTCAAATACTCAGTAGAGGTCTAAATGTTTAAATTTTGCTTTACTACAATGAAATTGGCTAAAATTTCACCTCTTAGACAGCTTTAGGTAAAACAAATGAATGTGTGTCTATAGTCATGGGAATTGCCAATGTTTTGGGAAGAAAGGATTTCTGAAAATCAAAGAGCCAACCTGAACGTCTAAGCATAGCTAGAGATACTAAAGGGATATCTAAAAGATATTAAGCTTTTACTCTCTGAGATGGAAGAAGTATCTGTAAAATGGTGAGAAAAGTGTTTATTTTAAATTATCTATGTGAGGTGATAAATTAGATATAAATAGCAAAATCTAGTATTCTCATGCCACAGAAGAGAGACATAGTCATGGAAATGGAAAGTCAAAAATAAAATTGTGGTATTGAATGGTAATAGAAAAAGAAGTATTCATACAATTTGCCTATGATATGTGTATATATATATATGTACATGAACATGCATGTGAATAAGGGAAAATGGAGAAGATACATGTATGTATACATGTGTGCCCATATGTAAAATACATATTGACATAAGTATTATTAATACTGTTCACTGAAAATCCAAGAATGATGCTCAGGTAGCAATGAGGACCCTTATCATTTAGATGATGATTTCTAAATAATATTCTCCAATAAGTTAATGAGGATAAACTGGAAAATGAGATGATATCAGAGTATATTCAAAATTGAAAGAGCTCTAACTGGTCAACTTTGAAGAAATTTGAGTAGAGAAAACCGCCAAGCATGGTGGCACATACCTATAATCCCAAATTATAGGACTCCAAATTCCTGGCCTATAAAATAAAACCTTGTCTCGAAACAAATACAAAGTAAATAATGATAGTAACATTTAATAAGTCTATAAATAAAAATAAAAATCCAAAAATATAAATAAAATGATATATGAATAAATAACAAAGGAAAATCTCTTATATCCTATAAAATTTCAATTAACAGTTATCAAAAAGTCATGGAGTTTGGATAAAATCACTATTTAATAATAGCAAGAGTTACTAAAAAGTTATTAAAAGTTAAAAGTGAGCCAACTAGTGGGTTAATGTTCATTTGTTATAGTATACAGACCTAGTATCAGTGACTTTCTACAATTTATCAGATAAAAGTGGGACTTCGCAGTGTAAAACTTTTTCAACAACACCACAACTAAATGATATAAGAAAATTTACTAATTCAATTTAAAATTATGCCATATTGTTAGAACACAGTCAAAAGAATGACCCAAGGTGAAAAAGGTCATGAGGAGCTGTGGGAGAGGCTCCAAGAAAAAAGGCAGAGGGTCGTTAACCTCAGGTGCATTTTGTTCCCTGGATTGTTCTTAGATGTGATTCGTGTCTCCTGTGACAAACATTTATATTCAATTTATGAGACATGTTTATTCTTGTTGCATGTCAGAACATAGCTATAGAACCCAATCTTGCCAGTGTGTACTGAACTTGGAGATGTCCTCTGCCTTGCTTTCATGTGTTCCCACATATAATCTATAGTACAATGCCAGGCAATTGTGTTAAAATTGGTCTGTCCTGAGAAAGTTCTGGGAATGAGCTACTCTGTCCATGTTTAATATGTGCTTACTGGTGTTTACTAACTTTTTCTGAACATATTTCTTTGATCATTTTTTCAACTCAATCTTCCATTGATCATTGCTTTCTTTGTTTCATGTATAAAGTACACTGAAACTGAAGTGAGATTGTCTGCAGCATTAGACTGTATGCACCCCACCCTTTCAGGTTCTCAGATCCCAGGCCCAGCAGACAAGTTCTGCCCAGGTCAACTAAAAAGTAGACACATGACTCTTTATTTGATATTCCAACTCTGATTTTTGTGGTATTTAGATAAAAATTGCATAATGTAATTTTATTTTTACTAGTTCCTTGAGAATTTCATACATTTTGGTCATATTTGCCCAGCTCTTCTAAGATCCAATTCCTTTGTGCCCTTCTTTATTTAAAAAAATTGAATCCAATTGTTGCTACCCTTATAATTTTGGATCTATGGCCATACACTAGAAGTTGATCTCTTAGCAGAACTCACACCCTCAAAGAGAACTGACTGTCCTCTCCCAGAGTGATGTGGGATTCCCCTCTTTATACTGTGAATACCATCGGTTAATAAAAGACTGCCTTAGGCCTGTGCAGGGCAGAATAGAGGTAGATGGGGATAAGTAATCTAAATGCTAGGAGAAAAAAAGCAGGGTCTGGGAGATGCCGTGTAACCACACCAGAGACAGTCTTCAGATGGAAATTTACCCAGTAAGCCACAACCATATGGCAGATGCACAGATTAATGGAGATGGGTTAGTTTAGGATATGAGTTAGCCAGAAATACACTTAAGCTATTGGCCAAACAATATTGCAAACAATATGGTTTCTGTGTGATTGTTTATGGGACTGGCAGGGGGGAGCAAAAACCTCATACAGTACATGGGCATGCAAACTTGGTGAATTAAATCCATGTGAAAGGAAAGAAAGCTTAAAAAGGAATTCTAGACACACACACACACACACACAAAGTAAAGCATTTTCCCGGGTGGTCTTTGTTGGCTAGAAGCAAGCAGAGGCACAATCCTTGTAAGAGAAGCTTTCCTGACTCAGTGGTAGCAGCAATAGTTGCACAGTTTCAAAACGGCAGCTTCCTGGTTTGCCAGCACGAACAGTTGTGACACTTTCAGGAGGTTCAAATATGAAGCACTTGAATGGGGTTTGTGGGCCTGGGTGCTTGTATGCCCACTCAGGGTCAGGAGGAAAGTAGTTGAGACTGTGTTCATGGCTCAGCATTCCCCATCTGGGCAGGCAATGGAATCAGGTCTGCAAGGTGTTACCAAACAGGAGAGCATGGCGAATTCCTGTTGCCATACACAGAGATGTTTCTAGTCTATGCAATGCACTCAATGGCAGATTTAGCTTTTACTCAGATATAAAGGGTTTATATACTACATGGTGCTTCCCAGAGTTAAGGTGGTGAGGATGGCTCCCACTGGGCAGTCTCAGAGGCAGTAAACATGCTTCTTCCATGTTGGACTGGGCAGAGTGAACAGGCAGTGCTTTGTTGGATCTAGCCATGCCTGCTTAGAAAAAAAAAAAGAAAATGATGCTTTTGATCAGAAAATAATTACAGATACACAATAAAGACAGATTCAGATAAAAAAATAAACCTCTAAGTGGGTGACAGTGTTGGATAAATGTACATAGGCTTGAGAGAGAGAAGATAAAGAGTATAGAGAGTTGGAAAAAGAGTAAATCATTTAAAACAATAAAACAAAGTCTTTAAAGAGACAGAGTACAGACAGTCATAGATTAAAAAGAATAAAGAAAAATAAGTCAAGTAAAGATGCAAAATATACAGAGAGTCTGGGTTATGTACATTATTGTGTTTTCTTTGAATTTTTTTGACTGTGAAAGAGCTAAATACAGAGAGACATTTCATTGTATGGGCTGCTAAGCTAAATCAACCTATATATTTTAAAGATATCTTGATTCCAAAATTTGGGTCTAAGGATTTGTTGTTTTGGAAAAGAGGTTCTTCTTTTGTTTCCACAGAAGATGAGAACCTGTGGAATTCTTCCAGACTAATATGGTTTAATGGACCAAGATTCCCCAAAAGATCACCGTGAACACCCCCCAAAGTTATTTTCCCCAACAAAAATCAGGAAGCAGTTTGGAGAGAACTACACCCATATTTCCAAATATTGTTTATAAATGTTTGTTTGCATTTAAAGGAGGATATGCTATAGATATTTGCATAGGTATAGACCTTGGTTTATCAATTCAATTTTAAGGTTAAGTTTGTTATATGTGTATTTCTGCTCTTGATTAAGGTATTGTGTTTGTGCAGATCATTTAAAAATGTAATATATAATTAAGAAATATAGGTTAGTAGATAGTAATCTATAATAGTCAAGCTTCTGCTCTTGTTTGTTAATTTTCTAGGTGTATAGATGTATATTTCAGATGGGTAGTTATTCTTCAAACCTCTCAAAGACTACAGAATATGGCATTTAAAATGTTTGAAGAAGTTAGGACTTTTCAGAACGATGAGATATACCTCCTAGCATCACCAATATACTTCAAGAGGATGATAGACATAGAAAAAGCTTCTTATGGAGTTTCTTAACCATTTGGGCAAGGAACTGCTCTTACCTGGACTTCTCGATGGCATGCTGTGTGAACTGGACATGCAGGACCCACAGAGAAATGACTGATGAACTTGCCTACAGGTGAGATGGTCCTTTGGGGTTCCTGTTTCATGAAGGAGACTGCCAGACATTCTGCAGGACACAGAAGAAAGTGACTGACAAACTTCCAACATAGGCAGAACTGTCTTTGAAATTTCCTGCTTCATGGAAAAATCTACTGGATACTATGGGCAGTAGACTGAAGACGAACACTTCAACGATACAAAAGGAACTTTGGGTGACTCTCTAGGCAGCAACATGTCTCTCTCAATTCTAGAATTGTTTACAATGCACTTCCTGTTTACTTAGGTGATATTATATCTTTCTGAAGTCTTTGATGAAGTTGAAGAAGAGATAGTTGTAATTATAGTTTTCCCTAGTTATGCTAAAAGATAAATTACATATAAATATTGTAACTGCAGTTCTTACTTGGTAACTGCTAAATGTAATTTTACTATGTTAAAGTTAAAATCTTTCTTTATATTTAAACAGAAAAAGGGAGGTGATGTGGGATTCCCCTCTGTATGTTGTGAACACCATTGATTAAAAAAAAAACTGTCTTGGGCCTACACAGGGCAGAATAGAAGTAAGTGGGGGAAAACTAAACTGAATGCTGGGAAAAAGAAGGCAAGGTCTAGAAGACACCATGTAGGTACTCCAGAGACAGACGCCAGATGGAAATTTACCTGGTAAGCCATGGCCACATGGTGATACACAAATTAATGGAGATGGGTTAGTTTAAGATATGAGTTAGCCCAAAATAAGCTTAAGCTATTGACCAAACAGTACTGCAAATAATATGGTTTCTCTGTGATTATTACTGGACTGGGCAGGATGGAAACCTCATACGACACCAGAAGGTATCAGTTGCCAATAAGTCCTCAGATGGGTGTGTGAGTTTGGTGCTGACCTTCCCTCTCCATGTTTGGATTTTGTATGATTTGAGCTTCCATAGGTCTTGTGCATGCTGTCACAACCACTTTCAGTTCACATGTATAGCAGTTCTGATTTGTCCAGAAAACATTATTACCTTATAGTCAGCTACTGCTTCTGACTCTCATATTCTTTCTGTCCCTATCTTTTGCTATGATCCCTGAGTCTTTGGAAGATGGGATGTAATATCCATGTCATGTAATATAATTTTATCCACTAGAAATAGCAGACAGATCCTTACTAAGCAGCAAATTATGAGATACTTGATTTTCCCTTTTCAAAAACATCAAGACAAAAACAAACTAATGCCAGAAAAGGCAAAACATAGTCCCCGTCCATGTGTGGTTCCTGAGATGCAGGAAGCAATTCCTTCCAGGCAACCCAGTGGCAGCTAAATGAGTGTGTTATTTGAGGGCCAAGGTGAAAACACCAACATGCCCTGAAGACTGTATCTATGGCATCTGCATATGCATTTGCCAATGTTACAGATGATTCTGGGTATAACAATTCTACTTGTGTATTTGTTCTTCATGTTCCTTTCACACCAGTGGCTACTGAAAATAATATGAGTCTTCCTAAACTGTTAGAGTTGACAGGCATTAAAGCTGTAAAACAGATTATGGGAAAAAACCTGACTGATGAAAGAATTGGGGAAATTTGAGAAAAATGCAGAAATTGCCTGGTTATGAAACTTGGCAAAAGAATTATACTGAAACAGAAAGGAATTTGGCTATGATGAATAATGTTTCTGAAGGACCTAGGGCTTTACGGCTGACTGCCAATGACTTTATAAATAAATATATGTATTGAAATTCTGAGGAACAACAATGGGACAGGTATAACAATGGAGTAATACCTACTGAAATATACTTCTGTAAACTGCAAGTAGTTAGCAACTGAGGTGAAAGCCTCAGAAGTTGTTTTATGATTAACTCAGCTGAAAAGTAAGAATATAGTGGCTGGCATGGGGCTTGGGAAATGGGAAAATATCATGATGAATTATGACATTCTGATTTCAAAGAACCTTTATACTTTCTGTGAACAGATTTGACCATGTAATGATTAACCTGTGACATGTAAAAAGAATCATATTCTTTGTGTATAATTTACAATAAAAGACTGAGATTTGAAGCTCTGGGGAGAAAGACAGAGAGATAAAGGAAAAGAAAAAGAAAGAAAGAGATAGAAAAAGAAAGAGACAGAGACAGAGGAAAGAAGAGAAGGAAGAGGAGGAAGAGAAGGAGGAGGAGGAGGAGGAGGAGAAGAAGAAGAAGAAGAAGAAGAAGAAGAAGAAGAAGAAGAAGAAGAAGAAGAAGAAGAAGAAGAAGAAGAAAAAGAAGAAGAAGAAGAAGAACCTGCCCTGCAGCTGATAGCCTGTCAGCTTGATTCAGAATCCTGTGTTCATGTACTCACTTTGCCTTCCAGACGTTCCAGATTTGAGACTCACTGCTCTGCTGAGGCTGGTCCCTGACAAACTAAGAAATGATTCAGGTTAGAGACTAGAAAATTAAATTCTATAGGTTTTCTTAGATTGGATATTGGGATAAATTTAAATTTGAATATTTAAATGCAGTTTAATGCATATATCTCATAAAGGAATCATTAGAAGGTCAGAAAAGGGCATTGGAACCCCAGAAACTAGAGTTAGAAGTCATATGTGTGCTGGAAACAAACTCAGGTTCTTTGCAAAAACAAGTGTTCTTAATATCTAGTCCATCTATCCAGTCTCCAATTTTTGCATCTTAAGTAATATTCAGGATATTATGATAATCAACTGCCAGTTAGACAAAATGCCTGGCATTTGTCAATACTAAAAAGTAGAATATATTCAATTTCATTTTATTATTCTAGTTTGAAAACAGATGCGAAAAAGAAATGCCACACTAGCTCAGAATTGAGTATAATAAAGGCTTATTTATTTAGGCATAGACTCATAGATCACAACAGAATCTCACAGCCCAAAGAGAGGCTGGATGTGTGCTTTACATTGGCATTTATAGTATAAGAGGCCAGGTCCAAGTGGACCGGCAACTTAAAGGCTACTTGCTGTAGGAATTCCTATAGCACAACCACCTTTTGATTAAATAAGAGAGTTCTAAGCCTAATACAAAATTATATACAATAAGAACAAATATCAGGTATAAAAATTAGAATTACAACCAGTATAAACAATATTAAGCAAGAAACATGTGATAAATGTTTCAATAATTATCCTATCCTAACTAGTTTAAGTCTTATATAATGAATAACTTGGCCAAGTCATGAGAGGAAAGTGACTACAACTATCTAGTCTTCAACCCCATCAAAGATCAGAGACGGGAAATAATATTACTTGAATAAGCAGGAAGTGCAACCAACCAACTTCCAAAATGTGTAACAAATGACAGAGACAACTGGCTACCTGGGGAATCGCCCAAAGTCTCATTTGCAATGTTGGAGCAACCAACTTTGGAGAAGGCATAGATTAACTGACAGACCATTTTCAGAGGCAAGAAATTCTTCAAAACCATCTTACCTTGCGTTGGCAAGATTTTACAGTCTTTTTTCTTGTACCCTGTTTGTCCTGTCCAGACATTGTGCAATTTTGTCAGTTGTGGATGCATGGGCATATACTTGCCCAAAGTCCAGTTTTGTCAAGAAAAAAAGAAGCTCCAAGTGGAGTGTCTTTGGTGCTCAACATTCTCTCAGAAATAGATTGGTGGTGCCAGGAGGAATCATGTCTGATGTTAACAGAACCCTAAGTTGTTTGAATGCCATATTCTACAGTTCTTTGAAGTGGTTGGAAATTACCTATCTATGTAGAATACAGTCTCTCTGTATTTAAAAAACCTTATTAGTCTAACTATAAGTATGAAAAACATGAATTACTATTGACTACAATTCTTGATACCTACATAACTTAAAGACTAAGACTTCATATTAGAATAGTAAATAATCATTAAACTTCTGTGTAACAAATTAGGAGGATGACCTCAAAATGTAAACAATGTACAAGTATCTTGATCAGAGGGAGAAATGTTTATTGCAATATGATAAATATATCCTAATATTGTGTCAATATATAGAATGTCTTAAACAGAGGTAGAAGCATGCATGCATACAATATGACAAAATAACTTTGCCTAGGTATACAAATATTATAGACAAAAATAGGAACTTATTCAATATAATTAAGTTTGTGTCAATATTCAAGAATCTATATCAACGTAAATTGCCTATGAACAATAGCTCACAAGTATTCACTCCATTACTCACTATTATTGTTAGTGTGAATAAACTCACACTAATCTATTATCCCATGAAATTTCCTTTTTTTTTCAAAGAGATCCATGAGCTTACATAATTTCTCCTCAACCCCCAACCCTATAATAGTTATAGTCAATCCCTAAATGATGTCCCTAACCCTGAGAACAAATTTGTTGGGAAAGGGGACATTGTCTTCTAGAATTACTTTCATCTGTTATGGAGGCAATGTTCTTTCTATGGGATCCTGCAAAAGTAAAATGATAACTATGTTTCAAGATTACTGTCTGGTATAATTGCAAATAGTCTCTGAGTATTCAGTAGGGTTATTCTGAGGCTCCTATTTGAAGTTCTGTCCAGAACATTGTAAAAAAAACTGTGCAACATTTCAGCTAACCAAGTTAGGCCTTTATGCTGGTATACTCGGTAGGTGTGGAGTTCAGATCCATATGGGTGCCAGATGAAGATGGACGCTAAAAAGAGATCCCATACTAGCTCAGAATTGAGTATAATAAAGGGTTATTTATTTAGGGGTAGACTCACAGATCACAGTCCTCCACTTGAACAAGGAACAGCAACTGAATCCCACAGCCAGAAGAGAGGCCAGATGTATTTATAGTATAATAGGCCACACTCAAGTGGGCAGGTAACTTAGAGGCTTCTGGCTGTAGGAATTCCTACAGCACTGGTTGAGAGAATAATTATATCTGAATTGCAGTACAGCTAAAATTGTCTAAAGAGTAATATCAAAGATTATTCAATCTAGGTTCCACATCTTATAGTCTAAAGTGATTTTAAGACTGGCAAGATGGTATGTCTACCAAGTCTGAAAACCTGATTTTAAACCTTGGCATACACATGATGGAAGAAAAGAACTGGCTTCCTATCATAAAATGTTCTCGAACCTTCACACATGCCCAGTGGAAAGTGCATGCCATTCCCACCATTAATAATGGTAAAAATAATTTTGATATCTAAAATGAACTACACAGATTTGAGACTCACTGACTGGGTCAACCAGGAATGGAGAAATGACAGATATACAAACCAAATAGCTGGGGTTGGGTAGGTCATGAGTTCTGGGTGACACATGAGCAGCTTGGAAATGCTACATTTATTTTATCTAAACCTGAAGGAGGAAGCTTGCTTATGATGTATAGATTACAAAACTAGGACACTGGTTAGCTACTCTCAGTAGAAATGTTTTTAAAGGGAATAGTTTTAGGATACAGTCATTATGGAGGAAGAAACCATAATTGATGCTTTCTGCATGTAGTAGCTTTCACTAAAGGTCAACAGATTATCAACATCTATCATCAGACTAGGGAAAGGCTTGCCATTTTAATGGGTCTGAGGCATTTCCATTCTTGACATGACTGTGTTCATATCAGGAATATTCATTCATATAGCAGTATGTTCACTTCTCACAGATGCCTTCATTCATATAGTTTAAAATGGGAAATCAATATACTAGTCTTATAACAAAAGGACACAAAGGTAGTAGTCCTTAACTCACTTTCCTTCTCTACTTCCCAAAATGTTTGTTTTAGTTGTTCATTTGTCTTGTCATTGTTATTTTAAGACAAGGTCTCACTAGGTAGTAAAGATTGATCTGAAACCTCCAAATTCAGCCTGTTAATTGTTATGGTTATTAAGTATGGTCATGCCTAATACCTATGTATTTAAGAATATATGTCTATGCATAAAGAGTAATGTCTTCTCCTATAAGAGATAAAAATCTGTTACCTCAACACATGACTGTGAGATCAGAATAAGCTGTATCAAAATATCTATCCTTAGCATGAGGATTATTTTGGGCACACTGTTCTTGAAAACTGCAGACAAGCAGATGCTCTGAAAATAGAGGTTACTCAATGGGAACTCTTCAGCTCTGGAGGTGTTTCCTTGTCTATTCCAGGAGAAAAGATAACAAAATCCAGAGATTATAATAAATGGGTAAAGTACTTAATCATATTTGTATGATAAAATTTAACCTTCTTACCTATGCTTTTCTTGGATGATCCTCCTTAACTTGACTCCACCACACACATCTTACATTTCATTTTAAGATGGCATTTAATGCTGAATTTGTGTGTGTGTGTGTATTCAGAAAGATAGATAGATAGATAGATAGATAGATAGATAGATAGATAGATAGATAGATAGATATTCCCACAAACTTTATGCTACCATTGCACTACCATGTCTTGTAGGCAGGATGCCACTGTAGATCACAGGCTTGTGGCTGGATTGCATTTCTCCTTTAATAGCATACAGAATGCCTTCCTGAAACAAGGACACTAACATACAGTGGTGAAGGCTACAGAATATAGCGGGCACTAGCTTGACTTCTCCACGTTCAGATAATTGTATAAGTGTTGTCTTCAGCAATGGGGCCTTGTTGATAATTTGTGGAGAACAGTCTATGGTATTGCATAAATATGATCAAGCAAGCATCTTTTTAGGAGCTTAGAGGATCCTTTACATGCCAAAACAGTGGTATAGCAGGATCTTGAATTAGATCAATTAGACAGATCTGGGAGTAATCGATGAGCAAAAAACGAGACAGCTTTTGGCCAGCAAGCAATCCCAAGTTCTCTCCTGGTCCTTGGAGAACATCAGGCTTAGAAGCAGTTTTTGCCATTAGTTGTTGAGTGTGAGAGGCCCAAAGATTTTTTTCTGTGAAGGGAAGAACATCTTACCTGGCTTGACAGATTCCCTGAGAGAAGCCTTTTATGCTTTTGTGTGGGTGCTTTGCAACCCAGGGGAAGCCTGGAAACGTAGCTGTTTGTCTTCTAAGAGGACACACATAGGATGCTGCAGAGGCTGGCATCACCTGGGTGGGACCTCCAAGATGTTAGGAATATTTCCTAATGCAAGCTCTCTGGCAAAGCAAAATCCCAAACAAGCCAAATCAAAACAAGCCAAATTAAAAATATCCAGGTTTAATGGGAGTTCTGAGGGGCTGCGAATGCAACCACCGGGAGGAAGGAAAAGAGATCACATGTTCCTCTTTTGGGAGTTCATTTAAATACTCTTGGGAGGAGTCCTGACCCCTCCCTGGCCTGCTGGGATTCAGAGTCCAGACCAATACAAACTCTCAGGCCTAGAAGCTGGAATAGATGCAAGGGGCAGGGGTCTATGCTCCCAAATTAACAGTAACTAAAAAGTGCTCAGCTCCATCAGAGAAGTAAGAAGGAAATAATACTACCTGAGTAAACTGGAAGAACAAGCAAGTGATTTCCAAAAATATGAGAAATAACAAAAACAGTTTGCTATCTGAACAGTCACTGAAGATAACTGTGTGATGTTGGGGCATCCATATTTATCATACTGGCCTAGAATATTTGACAGACTTTTCTATGAAGCAGGATTTTTGAAGGACTTCCCACCTTGTCTCGGCAATGTTTGGCAGTCACTCTCTTTTGTATCCTGCTTGTTCAATTTGGACAGCATACTGTCAACATTTGAGGCAAGGGCACTTTGTTGCCCAGTGGCTTACTTTTGCCACAAAGAAAGTAAACTCCTTGTGGACTTTTTCCATTCCCATCATCTCCTCTGAAAAAAGAAAGAATTTATGCTATTAATACATTTTAAATGCTGTATATTGTATATACTGGTTGAAAACAACCAGTCTATCTAAACTATATCTCTATTTGACTTTGAAAATATAACTAATATGACTGCAAGTTTGATTATAATGGCTAACTACTAACTTGCATTTCTTTATACCCTAATTAATTGGTAATAATAACTTTCAAGGACTAGAAATTTGCAGTACGTTGTTAAATAAATTGTATGGGTACAATACCTTCAACAAGATTAGAAACATATTTACATTATGTTCTAACAAAATAATCTTAAAATAGCATCATTATATAAAAATCCATATTAATGTAAAACATTTAAAATTAATACTTGCTTTTTTTAAAAGTAGAGTCAGTAATCTATTTATCCTATTATTATATTCTTGCTTTTTTCTCTTCAGATCCAATAATGTACCCTTTTGTCCTATCATTTCTACCTCCTTTTATTTTCAGAGTAGATTCAGTAATTCACTCTTTTATCCTATTTGTGTCTTTTTTTCTTTTCAGTACAAGAACTCTGAATCTAATCTCCTTTGTATAAATTTTTCCTGACCATTACCAATAACAATTTGTAACTAATCACCCTAAACGATGACAAATATCATCAACCCATTGAATGCCTTAAAACCAAGCATCCCACCTTTGGAAAAGTGGGTATCATGTTCTTAAACTGACTTTCTACTGTCTGTGGTTGATGACATCTATAGGGTTAATTGTCAAGTATCAATTCTGGGGAAAGGTAACTGTATCATTTGTTATCCTGTCTCTGCTTAAAAGGAAAGTTCAGGACTTGTCTCAAGTCCTGACTAAAGTAGTCTGTGAGGCTGGATCATCTCAAATAGCCATCTCAAAATGGTCCTGAACAGTTTCTAGTCCAAAGCTTATGTTCAGGTGGCATTTTTCAACTCAGTGGAGTTACCATAGTCCTGGTGGAATTGTTGTTGTGGAACACCATCTTCCTTTTGGAGACTTCGAAGGTCACTGTCAGGTGTGGTCATGATTCATTGCAGAAAAGTTAAATATGTTGATTGTCATATACAGAAGATCTTGAAGAGGTAAAACGATCAATATTTGTTATATACATCTAGAGTACAAAATGGCAGCTCACACCTGGAATCCCAAAAATCAGGAGGCAGAGGCAGATGGATACCTATGAGTTGGAGGCCAGCCTGATCTATAAGAGTTAGTTCCAGGACAGGCTCCACAGCTACAGAAAAACCCTGTCTTGAAAAACCAAAAGAAAAAAAATCAAACGAACAACAAAAACTTAACTCCTCATTACCTGATAGGGACTCAAACCCGAAATAATGTGCAGAAAACTAAATGAAACTTTTTTTCTAATATTAGTTAGTACTCTATCTAACCTTTAATAGCATAAATAAAGTTTGAAATATATGTATTAATCTTATAAATTTTGATATAATATTTATACCTTAAAAAGTTTTTAAAGAATCAAAGTGAAACCAAAAGATTAATATTTATACCTTAAAAAAGTTTTTAAAGAATCAAAGTGAAACCAAAAGATTATGAAATTAGTGGCAAAAAAATAGTCCCTAAATTTTGGATTTTACTCTCTGACATAACAGGAGGCTCTTCTGACATGAAACAGAGATTTTGGATTTTACCTTAATATTTATGCATGGATTTAGAGAAGGAAAGAGCCAGATTCTAACTCCAAAGCCTGCTTTAGTTTTCAAATGAACTGGTACTACAAAAAAACAATTTCTATTATGTGCTTATTGAAAACAGAAGAAACAAACACTTGGGAAGATTTACAAAATTTTATTCTGTTGAATATGTGATATACCAATAGGTCAATTTACTTTTTTTCTTGAAACATTTTTTTTCTGAATGCTTTGTCCTTTATCTTCAGATGTCTCATTTGTCCAGTGGTCCTCAGATTCCTTAGTTGGTTTCCTTCATTCTCCTAAAAAGACAAAAACAAAACCCTTCCCCAACCCTAATTTTGGGGAGTCTCCTTTTTGGAAAGTTTTATCTGATCAAATGGGAGGTATTTGTTAGTTTCATAAGTTAATTTAGATTGAATGGTCATGCAGTTTATTGAACTACCACCTATTCTAATCAAGAGGTCTCTCTTGTTAAAAACTAATATTTATCAATTTTGATTTATGGTTTCTCCTGAAACTTTTGTTTTATTACCTAAAGCTGTTCTATAATCCAGAATAGTATAATTTCTTACCATAAACATTAGACCCTTTAATTGCTCTGGGAAGGGGTTTCTGCCACAATTACAGGAAGCAACTGAATTGAATTTGACATGGAGGCGTGCTAGAAGCTCCTCAAGGCATTTCCCTACAGAAAAAGATTATCTTGACTGTCCCTTGTTGATATATATATTTATTAGTCCAATGCCTTCCTTTGCCACACTTTCTGCATAATCCAAAAGAGAGGGGTGTTCTGTTTGATTATGTTAAGAAAAAAACAACATTGTTTTGAGGAATTTCCTGTTTACAATCCCTTTTTAGGTTACTTTGTTTAGCAAAATTGAAATGCTTGACACTGTGT
Organism: Myodes glareolus; assembly: GCF_982192425.1. NCBI lineage: Eukaryota > Metazoa > Chordata > Mammalia > Rodentia > Cricetidae > Myodes > Myodes glareolus. Next base: position 139,544,805 of record NC_142053.1, read on the forward strand.
TTTTCTTCAAATCTCTGGAAATCAACTCTCACAACCAAGCATGATCATAGCCATGAGATTCAATACTGGTTGTATCTCAGATCTATTCCTCAAAGGTTTCAGATATTACCTTTAATGGACTACTTACCCTTTTGTGTTGTGAACTAGCATTTTAAAACCAGAGATTCAATCACTATTTGTCTTGATTCTGAATTTAGTTTCATTCTATTTACTGCTGAAGTCAATTTTTGTAAGAAATCAGTGAAGGTTTTTGGGGGCCCTGTATGGCTTTAGTAAATGACTCAATTTTATTTCCTAGTTCCTCAATTTTGTCTCAAGTATTGAAAGATGCTTCATATCATAAATCCAGTATGTGTTCATCATATAGAGATTGCTTTTTTACATTATCATATGCTGCTTCTACAAGACGTTGGTCTTAAAAATTTTTTCTATGCCTCTAGTCCTACTTCATTGTTCAATGGTTTTAGCTTCATCTTTCCACCATGTCCTCTACTGTAATTGAAGACCAAGCTCTAAGGCTATTGTAACCAAGTCTGTCTAGTATTTAGGGATAATTTTATTACAAATTGACCACAAGTTTAATATCTGATTCACAAAAGGTGAATGCATACCACATGAGAATATCACTTCCTCGAATCTCTTTAAATCTAACATTTCCAAAGGATTCCAGTGAGTACTTAAACAGCCTTAAGGATATCTGTCATTTGGCAGTTCTTGTAAAATGACAGGACATATTAAGGTTGGTTGTTTGAAAACCTTAGGCTATTCCTCTCTAACTTTACAATGCAACGCTGCAATTGGTTCTCCTTCAAGTATCTCCTTCAATATCCCTATGATCTGTTTTAATAAGATTTTCTAAGTCTTGTATCTTGGTACTCACATAAACCAACTTTTTAGAGATAAACAAAGAATTATCAAGATGATAATTAGCATTATACCAAGCCCAGTTAATTGATTATGCCTTCATTTAATTGATTTAATTGTTCCCATTTTAAATCATGCATTGCTTAACCATACACAGACCTAACTTCATCAGAATAGTGTTTTCCATTTTTAATGTGAAAAAAACTCTTTTAACTAATTCCTTCCTTGTAGAATTCCCTAATAATAACCTGCCTTGGATTGGAATGTTAGGATTATATCTCATCAAAGAAGGAGCTCATTGATGAATTGGCCCTCAGGGGGCAGGGAAATGATCTCATAAGGTTGTCCCCCTTTTAGGAGATCATATAACACACCTAGTCTCCCATTCTCTACAGGCAACCAGGGCCTTACCCAGTTTATTCCCTTCAGTATCTTTTGTAACCCCAATAAAGCAAGAGGGTCAGGCAACATTAATTCGGGTCCATTCACTTTGGCTTGAGTGAGTGTTAATTGGGTTCCCAATATATGAAATGGGGGTACCTTTTGTATTTTGATTGGGGCTATTTTAAAGCCATGTTGGTGGAAGATATCAAGAATAGTGGTTACCCAGGGAGTACCCTATCATCTATATAAACATATAAGAAGGTATTATCTTTGTCAAAATAAGGAAAGAGGATACTATACAAATACTGTTGGCAAAAAAACATAATATTGGTCACCCCCCGTGGGAGAATAGTCTGTTCGTATCTCTCACCAGGTCAAGAGGTTAACTGTAGGAATGGAAAATGTGAACTTTTCACAATCCTCCTCATGAAGAGGAATTGAGAAGAAGCAGTCCTTTAGATCAATTACAGTGAGGTGAAACTGGGAGGGGATTGCTGGGACCCAAGGTAAGCCCATTAAAGGGGCGCCTACTAGCTCCATATGGGCATCGATTGCTTGTAGATCCTGTACCATTCTCCAGGTCCGAATAGGCTTATGTATCATGAACACAGGACTGTTTCAGGGGCTCATAGAGGGCTTTATCTGTACTTCTTTAAGCAGATTTCTGGTGATTTCCTTGAGCATCTTAAGTTTAAGTTCAGGTAATGGCCACTGATCCACCCATACCAGTTTACCAGGTGCCCACCTAATGGGTTGACCCTGGGGGCAGTGGTCTCTACTTTTGGGAGTGAATCCAGGCACGGGGGTCTGCCTGATATCACCTTGCTCAGTTTTATCATCATAAAATGTAAAAGGAGCAGCGGGCCGCTTCCCACCGTCCGCCCAGCTAGCTGTCTCGGAGAGGAGAGTCATGGCGTCTTCCTGCCTCTGCTTTCTTTCTCCCAGCATTCTGTTCTGTCTACTACACCCACCTATGATCTAACCTATTAGGCCAAGCAGTTTCTTTATTAATTAATGAAAGTAACACATAGACAGATAACCCTACTCCATCATTAAAATGCTAGGTGGTCAGTAGTAATAACAGCAACCATTTGTCCTAACAAATCCTATCCCAGGAGGTTTGCAGACAACCCTGGGAGGATCAGAGGTCTGAACTTTCCTTTGTCTCCAACCGGCCCCAACCAAGTGTATATTCAATTCTTCCTGGCAAGGATAAAGCCCCCTCATTCGCGCCATCCCCTCTCCCATTTTATGTTTTGCAGGGTGGCTGGGGCATCAGGAGGTGGCCACTCCTCTCACAGATCATATCTACTTTCCTTTTGGACTTTGCCTCTGCCTACCTTATTCCTTCCCCCTGGAACTTCTCTTCAGCAAATTGTGCCCATTTTTGATCTTCCCCTCATCTGTCTCCTTTTCTCCCATTCTTTTGGTTAATTGGTTATTTTTGTATTCTTCAGACCTCTCCCGATCTTTGACCTTTTCCTGCTCCTTGCCTGTCTCCTTCTCCCCAACTATCTCCTTCTCCTCGGCCCTCCTAGCCAGTTGGTTGCTTTCATATTCTTTAGACCTCTTCAAGTCTCTGACCTTTTCCTTACCTGCCACTAGGGGAGGCAGAGCAGTGGGATGAAAACATGCCTTAACGGCCATAATAGTTAGATATCTCAGCTCCTTAAGCATTGGGTCATTTTTGTATGATGTTGTGTTATCCATCGTTGTGTCCTACTCCCTTTGAAGACCTCTTTGCCCTGAGACTAGTCGCCCCACTTTCCAGCGCCAGTTTCTAGGTCTGCTTAGCCTTCTTATTCCTCAGGGAAAGTTTAGTGTACTAACCACCCAATCTGCAGCCCCATGATACAGGACAATCAGATCTGCAGCCCCATGATGCAGGACAATCAGACATGATACGGAGTCAAGTCAATGCAGGAACTCGGTTTATTACTGTGAGCATCAGCTTATATAGGTTAAGTGACACCCTGTGATGCGGGGGTACCTCCACCCGATGAAAGACAGCCAATTCCTTCCTCTGGCTAGAGGGGCATATACCTAGTTTTTGCTGTCTCATTCTCAGTCTATTCCCTCAAACTCCAGCCAGGCTTTTCTCTGTCTTACAGGCCTCAAGGTACAGGTCCTGAGATAATCTTGGCCCAACAGATGTCTGGTGCAGAAGGGTCCTGAGAAAAACAATGGATTGCATGACAACTACTTCAATGGAAGTTGCCATTTTTTCTCAAGCAATGCAGGGTCAATTCAGCATAGGATAATACCACTGTAGGTATTATCCATACCTTCCATAGACATGAACAGATCACCAAAGAAGATTTGTCAGAATTTAGAACTTTGATATTCTAGCCTCAACAGGGTCTTACAATATATCTGTATCCCTTTAGAAAATGCAAATCAATGCCCACTATGACAGAAGATGCTTTGAGAGGCTGAAAACTCAGCTTAAATTATAAATTCAGCCAATTGTATCCCATATTTGATTTTAAGTCATTTTAATTCAGCAGTTAAAGAAGACAGGTCTTTCTTCAGGGCATACCTAAAAACTCTTGGGTCAAATATGTTTCAGTTGAGATTCTCCAGAGAACTAGATCAGTAAAAGATAAGACAGGTAAGAAGAGGGGAAAAAATGGAAGAACAGTGAAGGGCAAGTGAGGGTAAGGCAGGCACAGGAGGAGGCAGAAGGAAAAAAGGAAGAGGAAAGATGAAATTAATTAGAATAGGTTCAAGAGATTATGGAAGCTGAGAGGCCCCCATATGTTGCTATCTGTAAAAGCAAAGCCAGTCATGGAAGGAAGTGGTATCATCCAGCCAAACTTGGAAGAACTGAGAAGTGAGGGAGCCAATGGTATATCTCAAAGATCAAATCAGATGTGGGACTGTGGCTTTGGAGTAAGTCTTTGGAATCTGAGAACTAAGAATTAGAATCTCCACAATTCGGTAGCAGATCTGCTAACTCAAGAAAAAACAGCAGAGGCAAGGGAGAAATCTCAGTAAGAAAGCATATGTTTAACATGTACAAGACCCTGAGTTCAGTCCTCTAGAGAGAAAAAGAGAGAGAGGAAGGGAGAAGAGAGAGATGATCAAGGAGAATATAAATCATTTCTCTGCTATTTGTTCCATTTAGATCCTTAACAGATGGTGGTAAGAGCAATCTTCTCTGCTCAGTCTACCAATTCAATAATAACCTTTTCCAAAAATATACTCACAGATATACCCAGAAATAATGGTTTACTGGCAACATTGGCATCCATTAGCAAGTCAAGTTGGCATATAAAATTAACTGCCACAATACTACATTATATACATATATATGTACATATATATATATATATATATATATATATATATATATATATACATACACGATACGATTGGGAGAGAGATGAATAAGTGGTACACAGAATACATCTTGATTAGTATAACTTTTTATACTTATCAAAACCCTTAGAAATTTAAAGCTCAAAGTCTAAGCACTGGCATGCAAAACTATTTTAAAGTTTTTAGGGTCCTGGAGAGATGATTCAGCAGTTAAGAGCACTTGTTGCTCTTTCAGAGGACCTGGATTTGTTTCCCTAAACCTACAAAGGTACTAACAATTGTCTGAAACTTCAGTTTTAAGGGATTCAATACCCTCTTTTGGTCTTTGTGGGCACTGCACACACTGTATTACAAAAACAAACATGCAGGCAAACACACAGATTAAAAAATTTAAAATAAATCTTTAAAAATTATTTAGAAGTCTGCCAGGTGGTGGTAGTATAGAGCTTTAATCCCAGCACTTGGGAGACAGAGGCAGGGATATCTAGGTCAGTTTGAGGCCAGCCTGATCTACAGCCAGGGCAGTTAGAGAGACAAACTCTGTCTCAAAAACAACAACAAAATACATACCTAATATTTAGAATTCAAGGACTGATGAATATGACAAAAATTAAGCTGCTATAAATAAATTACATAATCCCATTAAAAAAGATTAAGAGATAAATTTTTGGCCTAAGACAGCTCGGAAATGAAATGAGTCTGTAAAGAAAATACACAAACCTTATACTTTAGTTGATAAAATATCCTATGGAGAGAGGTGCTAATACTTTCAACCCTGCTGTATCTATGTCTTAGATACCTGCACATACATGTTTATTGTTACTCTATAATCAGTCCATGAATCTATCAACTGAAGAATGGACAATAAAAATGTGCTACATAAACACAATGATTTTTCACTCAGAATTTAAGAAAAATAAAATGATGATATTTATAGGAAAATGAATGGAACTGGAAAATATCATACTGAATGAGTTAACCAGGGCTCAGGAAAGCAAATGCTGATACTATATCTTTGTTTTCATATGTGGATCATAGTTTCTATTTCTGAAATGTGTGTATCCAGATAAAAATAATTGTGGATAAAGGCCAGGAAGTTGAAAGGGAAGAAAGATGCTCAAGGCAGCAGTTCTCAACCTAAACATTGCAATCCCTTTAACAAGCTTTTATCTCCAAAATTACTTAAATTATAATTCTTAACAGTAGCAAAATAACAGTTATGAAGTAGCAACAAAAATAATTTATGGTTGGGGGTCACCACAACATGAGAAAGTGTTTTTAAAGTGTTGCAGCATTGGGCTGAGAACCATTGCACTAAGGATGGGGGTTGGGCACAATAAAGTGATGAGGTGGATTTTGGGGAGAGAAAGGGTCCAGTGCCAAAGAAGTAAGGAAGATGACATTGAAAGCTAATTTAAATTAAAATAATATTTAAAAATTAAAACACCTGACCAGTACTCTTTGAAATTATCAAGACAATCAAAGACAGTCTCAGGAACTGCCATAGTCAAAAGGTGCTTAAGGGAAGGAAGCATGATGATGAATGTGTTGTGGCTCAATGGGTTTATGTAACAGAAAATAGATAAAAATGGAGAAGAAACCATGTTCGTTCATGCTTGTAAGCCTAGCACTTGGCAGGCAGAGGCACAAGGATTGCTGTAAGTTCCAGGCCAGGTTGAGGCTACATAGTAAAATACTGCCTCAGAAACCCTAAAAAGAAAAGAAAAAGGAGGAAAACAGAAAATAACATGAACTGTAATAATTAATATATCAATATTGGCTAATTAACATAGACAAATGGAACATATGTTAGATTTTAATAAAAAAGAATATGGCATGCTATATATGAACATACTCATCCTCTTTAAAACTTCTCTAGTTTTAATCTAAATCTAAAGTTATTAGAAAATAAAAGTTCTGCCTTCTAAAGTATCAATTAATTAAATGGTCATGTTGACTATGATGTGCTTGGCTGCTTATATACTATTAGAGATAAACATGTTACAAAGTAGAACTGATGTCTAAGCCCATCAACACCACTTCTTTGTACTTACAGAATGTTTGATTTACTGTTGTGCTATTCACAGAGCATTCCAAGAATATGCACCTGCTAGGAAAATGCAAAACAACTAAAGTAATATCTTCCACAGAGTCCTTGACCTTCATAGGAATCCGTTCACCTTAGAAGCAAACAGTTGGATTTACACACAGTATAAGAAAATAATAAACGTTGAATGAATTACAGTGTCATCTGGGAAAGAATGCCTTGTAACTTTCAAACATGGCTGTTGTCGAATATTACTTTAAGATGTGTTAAGTTTGTTTATGTTTTGGGAAAATTTGTTTAATGATCAAATATGTGTTGCATTCTTTTATGTTGTATTTGTTTAACTCTGTGAAGCTGTGTTACTTTACCTGTCTAAATCACTGATTGGTCTAATAAAGAGCTGAATGGCCAGGACAAGGCAGGGAAAAGGATAGGTAGGGCTAGCAAGCAAAGAGCATAAATAGGATGAGAAATCTGGAGAGAGGGAGACCAAGGAACAAGAATGAAGAGAAGAGAAAGTCACACAGCTACACAGCAAGCCACGAAGAAAGAAGAAAAAAAGGTATACAGAATTAAAAGATAAAAGCCCAAAGTCAAAAGATAGATGGGATAATTTATGTTAAGAAATTCTGTCTAGAAATAAGTCTAGCTAAGGCCAGGCATTCGTAAGTAAGAATAAGTTTCTGCATGTGTATTTGTTTGGTAGCTGGTGGCAGGCCCCCAAAAGAACCAACAGTAAAATAAAAACCAGATACACATGTTGCTTTATATTTTCTCCATAATTACAGGTGTCCAGTAAATAAGGGCTTATATAGTATTCCATTTTTTGACTCTTGTTAACTGATTTTTTTGTCCTGTTCTATCAGTTGAGAGAAATTTTGGTACCAGAGAATATAGTGGAAGCTGTGACAATCTGGCCAATCGAGACTTCTTATGCCATCAAACCAATACCCATAGAAGGAATAACTGTCCTGGGTATGTCATCTACTGTGATTATTGGAGGGAAATTGGATTGCTTCTACTTTATAGAGAGAAAACATATTACATTGAAAGCTGGATTATTTCTAGGGCATATCTTAGTTAACCTACACTTGACAGACCTGATCTAAGATTACCTGCATTACTGTAATAAAGACAAGATATCAAAAACCCAAATCTTTTAGGAATTAAATTTGGTACATTCTCCAGTAAAGATTGCCATCAAGTTGATATGTTGGCCAAAAATAGGCATGTATGGTATGTGGTGGAAGAAGGCAGCTATGCTCACCAAATCACTCCTCTTATTATATTTATTTGGCTCGTTGTTGAGACAAAATAACTGACAGAAGCAGCTGAAAGAAGAAAGGGCTTCTTTTGATTTTGTAGCTCAATGATAAGGGCTGTCATGATGGGCATGGCATGACAGCAGGAGTTTGAGGCAGCTGGTGACACAGAATCAACACTCAGGAAACAGAAAGCGATGAATGAGGGTGCACAGATGGGACACTGCTTTCTCTTTTTATGCAATCTGGGCTCCCATTCACAGAATGGTGAGCCTTTCCACCTCATTTATACTAACATAGAAACTGTCTCACCAGCATGCCTAGGAGTTTATCTCTTGGTGGTTTTAGATCCTGTCAAGTTGACAATATTAAGTATTGCAGCCCTCGTGACCAGGTAGCTATAAGTGAGATCTAACGTAGCTACATTTTTTATGGAACTAATCCCTTTCCTCATACAGTGTTAGATGAATTTTGCCACTGACTAGTGTTTTGTATTTTGGATGACAGTATGATGGAATTTTATTGTTTAGGCATGATGTGGAAAGTTAATGGGACTCCATGCATTCAATGTTAGGTGAATGAAATTTTCACCTTGTTGAAATACAAGAGTAGATGTTGTAAAATGAATGAAAAGGAGTGTATGAGATTTCTTTTTTTGATTCATTTATAGACCAATTTTCCACTATTACCTAATACTTTCTCAGTCACTGCTATCGTCAGTCTCACACACAACACTTTTAGCATTGAGTCTTTTCTACCAGAATGGGACCTAAAGTATAATTTCTTTCTCTTATGTTTTCAAGCCTGCAGTCATGATACCTAGGCCTATGCCCCTGCGTGTAAATAAACCCTTGAGGAATTATCCTTTCTCAGGTGTATTTTTTTCTACTTCCTGCAGAAAATAAGCCTGATTTTAGAAAGATTTAAGCAAACTTACATGTGTATGTGCATTAAATGTATAGATATTGTGTCTATGAACCATCATACATTTTATATAAGTAGATTTCAAGTACTAAATATTAGCTAGTACTAACAGAAATTTATCTTAATTTCCTCAAGGATATATTTTAAGAAGTTGAAATGATAGTTCAAAGACAGTGAATAGTTTTAAATATTTTAATACAGATTTCTGTTTTCCCTACATAGTAACCTTGTGACAACTTATACAGATTTATACAGCACTATACAGAGCAACTCAGTCACTGAACTTCAGTTAAAGCTGGTTATTAATATTTTATGTTTGCAAATTTATGCATAAGCTATCTTATTTTTGGTTTCATTTGCATTTCTTTTCTTTCTTGGAGTAAACCTATTCACACTTCCCTTCATATGTTTAAAATTACTTATTGTATTTTTGCCTTTGTATTTAATTGAAATATCAATTTTATTAATTATATTAAGATATTTGCCCCTTGACAATATTTATTTTTGACAATGAGGTAAAAAGAGCAAAAACTAGCAAAATAGCTCAATGAATTATTTTTATTCTATGTTTTTTAAAAGACTGAGATATTTTTCAGAGTTAATTTTAAGACAAATTTTATTCGCTTTTTGAAAAACAGTGTTTATCATTAACTTCACTATGACTGTGTAAGTTAGTAATTAACAGAAAAATCTCTTCATGTGGGCATCAAAACTTGCAGCACAGTGTTTTTTAAAATGCTATGTCTTAAATGCAGTACTTTTTTCATAAGATGCACTATTGCTTTCAATTTCTTTTCCCCAGACTACACAAGCTTAGTTTTTTATAAAGAGAAAAGAAATCTAAGCTACCAATAATAAAAAAGACCATTTCTTGCTAGAAACAAATTTTCAATCATGTATGATGGAAAGTAGATACAAGCAAAGCCACAAAGTAATAGCCTATTTACATATTATTTCCATAAAGTTTCTTTCTCTATAGGTAGAATATTCCTTTTTGAAAAAAGTAGTTTCATTAGCCAACTACATAGGAAATTTGAAGCATATATAACTCATTTCCCCGTTTAAAGCCGTAATGCACACTAACACATCTTTGTTCAGTTTTCATTAGAGTAGAGTATTAACTTCCAGAATATTATAGACAATTGAAAATGAATTGATGCTGTTCCCTGAATTCAAATGACATTCTAGAATTACAGTTTCTTCTTGAAGTAGCAACATCTCCAAACAATTTCCTAGCTTTTATCACCACTATTACCTGCAATCTTAACCCACAGTTTCCTCCCATCTGCCTTGAGTTACTGTAATAGCGGTCTCAAGTAACTCCACTACAAGACTTATTTTTTGGCAACTCATCCTCCAGCATACTCTCAGACTTTCTTTCTAAAATGCACACCTGTTCATCTTCAAAATCCTTTACACAACCTATCAACAGTTTGACAATATTTATGAAACAATCAAGTCTCCTTAGCATGGTGGATAGTATCTTTAATCATTTAGCTCATAAAGGCTTTCTCAACTTTATCTTTGCCTTCACACCATTCTCTAGCCAAATATGAACTGATACAGTGGTCAGTACTCTTTCATAAAAAGCTAACATAATGTATGGGTCTATGTTTGTTTGCTTATAGATATGGGGACATGGGTATTAGAGAAGAAACTGTATGAAAGATATTTGCTTATTGAGAACTTAGTGTAAGGTGTGGCTTCTGACTCGATTTACATATATAAAACAAATTAGGTAGAAATGGCATATGCATATAAAAATGAAAAGCAAGTGCATGGGTTAGGGTCCCACCTGAAAACAGATGACACCCTTCGATTAAGATAATTTGAGGAGTTTGATTTACAAAGAATCTAATAACACATGTTTGTGCATTATGTAGGGAAACTAGAAAGAATAATTCAGTTATCTATATGTATGTTACAGAGATTTCTAGTTGTTTCTACAAATACACATGAGATGAGGAAATAAAGAGAAATTACTGGAACATTATAGAAAAGAAAATCATTTGAAAGATTCAGAATAAAACATAACCTTTATATTAGGAAGACAGTCAACCCAAGAGGATCCACTAAAGAAAGTTTCAGAGGAAGAAGTTCCCTCTTAATTATTATATGTTCCTTCACTCTATTGCTAGGTCTGTTCATTGGACAGACCCATTTGATTCAAGAATGTTTTGAAATGTTGCCGGGCATATAGGTTAGATTCTGGGAATAAACAACAATGTGGATGTTATGGCTTAAATATGGTTTGTTACCTCCCAAACTCATTTTGGACTATGGTCTCTAATGTGAGATCTAAAGAAATGGGAACAGGTGAGATTTTAAGAAGTACTGAAAGATCTGCTGTCACAGATTCATTCATTCGTGTGATTAATAGATTTGTAGATTACCAGGTTGATGAGCTACTTTCATAATGGATCTGCTACAAAAGCCACTTTGGGCCAATATCTTGAATCCTCCCTGTGTCTTGTCATTTGACACTGATAATATGTGCTGCTTCGGGATTTTGTCAGCACCAGATGGCCCTTTGACATTGTGTCTCTTGAACCATGAACCATGAACCAAAGTAAACCACTTTTTCTTTTTCTTTACCCAGTCTCTGGTGTTGTGTTAACAAAAGAAAAGGGACCCAGAAAATTAAGAAAGGGAGATAATAGAAATATCTAGCACAGAAAGTGTCTAAGGCTGTCTAAATCATTAAATGAGCCAAAAAAGTGAATAAGTAATTTTTGAAGAGTCTATGTGTGTGTGTGTGTGTGTGTGTGTGTGTGTGTATGTATGTATGTATGTATAACAGGAACACAATAAGAGCTTGTAGAGAACTTGATAAGTAATATTTCTGAAAAAAATACATTGACATCCATTAAGGAGAACCACCCAGATCTCCCTTTAGAAAAGAACTTGCCATTCAGTTGTGAAATGAACTGTTAGTTTACAGTTTCTAGGATTCATTGCAGATTTTACATTAAATTTGCATTCTTCTATGCATCTCCCAACTAATGACTGACCTTCATAGCAATGTTGAATATGACTATTTCTACCTAATGTAGAAAGAACTCTAACAGGCAATCATTTCTTGAAACTTTCTTGTTGAATTGGCCAGGCTTTTGTTAGATATGTTTCATAATCCAAGCTTCTCTTTGTCTGGTTCTATTTTCTTCCTTTCATCTCTGATAGATCTGTTAAACACCAATAATTCATTTACATTCCTCCCTCTGTTCAAGCATCTCCTTAACAGAAGACCTAAACAGATTGACTTCTTTCAGGTTTCTATTGCTCTGAGAAGCATCATGACCAATAGCAACTTGGGGGATAAAGTGTTTAGTTCATCTTACAACTACCAGGTCACACTCTATCACTAAGGGAAGTCAGGGCAGCAACTCAAGGCAGGATGCCTGCTGCTTACTGATTTGTTCCTTATGGCTTTCCCACCTTGCTTTCTAAGGCAACTCAGTGCCGCTTGCCCAAGGATGTCATCCCCTAAGTGCTGGACCCAACCACACCAAATTACAGGCCAATCTGATTGAGATAATTCTTCAACCAAGATTCTTTCTACTCAGTTTACACTGACTTCTGTAAAGCTGGCAAAAAAAACAAACAAAAAAACAACATAAAGTGTCACCACCTCGCCTGGACACTGGTACACATAATACTAAATGAATGATCAAGAAAATAGAGTGATTCTGGGGTGAGGGGTAAATAGATTGGTTCAGTTCTGATGAGGAAAATTAGGAAATTGACCTTAAAGTATGGAAAAAATGATAGCAAAGTCAAAGCATCTGTTCTTCAATTCCTATTATGTGCTCCACCATACCTTTCTGTGTCACAGACTGTAGTAAAGATCAAATGGAGCACGTACTGGTGTGGGAGAATTGTCTGTATTCTGTCGATCATGTATTTTAATAAAACGCTGATTGGCCAGGCAGGAGGTATAGGTGGGTCAACCAGACAGGAAGTGGAGGCAGGGCAATGAGAATAGGAGAAGGCAAGGGAGGAGGAAACTCCCTCAGCCACTCCTGCGCAGACCACCGAAGAGGCAGCATGTAACTTGCCCAGCTGAGAAAGGAACTGATCCGTATGGCTAACATAGATTAGAATAATGGGTTAAGATAACTCATAAGAACTAATAAGTAGCCTGACCTAATGGGCCAATCAGTTTATAACCTAATGTAGACTCTGCTATTTTCTTTGGGAATTTCTGGCTGTGGGGTACTGGGCAGGACAGAAACCCCAACAAGCCAGCCCCTCATGTTACAACGTATGGTTTCTGCAGCTCTTGAGCAAGTCCACAAAGATGGTCACTATGCACCTCCACAGGAATTCTCAAGTCCATTTCCCTAGGGCACTTCCTAGAAATACTGCAAAAGCTGAAACCCATTTTCAAAGCCTTTTTTTTAAACCAAGAATGTCCATTTTAAAATAAATGTATAGAAAACACTAGTTTATTAGTTTAGGGAATACTTATTTTTCTTTGCTGATAAACAGGGCAGAAGCAGGAGGGGAAGCCATATTGAGATCTGGATTCAAATCTCTAACAAACATAAGTATGGCAATGTAGAAATGTAGTTCATTTATCTGTTATCCAAGCACTTGTTGAGTTGTTACTGAACACTAATTTGGCCAGTTTGGGATTGTTTCTTGCCAGATTTCTCATTGTACGAAATTATCAACTATGGTCATCAGCTGTGTTCTGCTCAAGTTCCCTTTACCAGCTAAAGCCAGGGAAAACCAATGTTCCATTAGCTAACTCCCTTGTTTTCACTTTCTATGGGCTTTGGGTTCTCATAAGAGACAAATTTAAGTGAATTTGGATTTCTAAAGCTTTTGTAATATTTGGGAGGATCCAAAAAATGAACATAAATAGAAGAAAACAGTAGGATTTGTGAGACGATATATGTGATTGTTTTATGAGGATATGATTGAAGCGGCCCCCATTGGAGGTGTTTGTTATTAATAGTAGCTGAAGATTAGGTGTCATGTGAGATGTGTATTTTAAAAAGCAAGAGGCTGTGGTATAGAAAGGAGAAAGCAATGCTCCCAATATCAACAACTCTGCCAAGAACCCTACCTCCACCACCCCCAAGAGTTTGAGTCAAACAGGGTTCCAGTACTTTCTGGGGAGAAGGAGAATACAAGATGCTGATTTTCAAAGTGCTAATAGAATTTCTGTTTTCAGTTTAGAAACAGAAAAAAATCTTCGAAATGATTACACCTGTTTTTAGAAGGCAATGCTAAACAAAGTAAAGATTGGGCACTTTTCTTTGATAAGGAAGAAGTTGTCCTGAAATCTGGAGAAAAAGGCAAATCTGGAGACAGAGCAAAAGGTGTTAAATATTAGCAAGAAGAAACACTTGCCTAACAAGATCCTGTTGAAAGATTGAATCTAGAGTGGAGTGAAAAACGAGAAATTCCTAGGGACCAAAGTTGCTTGTACCCTGAATTCATACTTTGCGAGATTTATTTCTAAGGATATTATTCGGTTATCATAATGAAGATTATTGTGTCTTATTTATTGAAACAGGGTCTTACTATAAAGCCCAGGCTGGTTTGAAATTCACAATCATCCTTCATTTTGAGATTACAGGCATGCATTATTCGCTTATGGGTCTGTCAGGAGTAAGGGGGGAATAATTTCTATGAAATATTTACACATTTTTCCTCTGAGAAAGTACTATTCTAAATAGGAAAAGACTACCAAAGCCTTGCCATTGAATTTTAAGAGTAGTTCCTATAACTAGCCCCATCCGTCCTTCAGCTATCACTTATAACACCAGGAAGTTATGAAAGAACACCTGTAATCTCTGCATGAGATAGGCAAGAGGATCACAAATAAGAGTCCAGCCTGGGTGGCACAGCAACGCCCTGTCTACAAATAAAACAGGAAGGTCTAATTGGGGATAACACAAGTCAGAGACTGTTCATATTAACTTTTATTGTCAACCAGAAATAGCCTAGAGGCATCTGGCAAGAGGGAAACTCAATTGAAGAGTTGTCTTTATCAGATTGGCCTGTGGCAATGTTGATAAGAGATTATCTTGATGGACGATTGTGAGAGAGCACATCATGCTGTGGGTGGCACCATCCATAATCAAGTAGTTCTAGGCTATATAAGAGAGCTGGCCATAGGAGCCAGAGAGCCAGTCATCAAGCTGTGTTCTTCCATGGTTTCCACTTGACTTCCTGTGCTGACTTCCCTCATAAACAGCTTATGCCTTGGAAGTATAAGATGAAACTAATGCTTTCCTCATCTAAGTGGCTTTTTGTCAGAGTGTCTTATTACTGCAACACAAAGGAAACCAGAAGAGTGACAAAATTTTCATTAAAACCTGCTGTGTACCTATAATCGTAAAACTAAAAAACTGAGGCAGGAGATCAGTGTCAGGCATACATAAAAGGGAGACTATCTCAAACAAAAGATTGAAAATGGATTTCTGCCACACCAACACCTTAATAAGAGTGCATAACCACTATTTAAAAGACTGCAAACCATAAGCTAAGGATGTAGTTCAGCGGTAAAATGCTTGATTAGCATTAATAAGGCTCCAGATTCCATCCCCAGAATCAATCTCTCTCTCTCTCCCTCTCTCTCTCTCTCTCTCATTCTAGAGACGGAACCTGAATACACATACACACATACATATATATTATATACACATATTTAAAATGTACATATATAATATTAGAAGAATGTAGGAATTTGAGCCACAGAGTGTTTGCAGTTCCTAGCTACAATAATGAATATTCACTTCCTATTGGAAAAGTTAATGAACACAGATTTCAGCCAAGAAACACAAGATAGATCAACAGTCAAGAAAAACATCAAAAAAGATAAAAACAAGTATCAAAATTGACTCAGATATGACAAATGTTGAAATTTTCAGATGGGTAAATTAAAAATAATAAAGTAAAGTATCTAAAATAACAAGTACAAGACATACAATAAAAGATGAGTACTATAATCACACAAAATCTCAATAAAATAATCAAAAGGAAATGCTGGAAATAAAAGGCATAACAGAAATTTAATGCGATTTTGGTGGATTCATCAGAAGACTTGGTGTAGCTGAGGAAAGAATTAGTAAGCCTGAAGAAAAGTCAAAAGAAAATTTCCGAATTAAAATGGAAAGGGTAAAACAAGAATGAGAAAAGGTGGGAATATTTAAGAACTGTAAGAACATACAAGAACTTTTTGAAGTTTGATCAATATTTTTAGATGAGAAAGAAAATGAAAATATATAAAATGTTTAATTAAAGCCAGGAGAAGCAAAAAAGAGGTCCTGGCACTAATCACAAAGTAATAACAAAATGATTGATACTAAGAAAAATACATTAGTAGCTACATTGAATGTGGATAATCTAAATATACAGAGAAGCATTTCCTCTTAAAAATAATTTATTGATTTTCTGAATACAATGTATTTCGAACATATCAATCACACTACTGTGATTGACTCCTCCCAGAACCACTCCCATCTATCCAAAACCCAAACTTTGTGCCCTGTTATTAAATTTAAAAAAAATTATTTCTTTTTTGTGTATGAACTTTTTGTCTGACTGTATATGTGTGTAGTATATGCATGCCTGAAGCCCTACGAGGTCAGAAGAAGACATCAGATTCTGCAGAACTAGAATTTCAGATGTTTTTGAACAACTGTGTAGATTCTGGCAACTAAAAGAAACAAATACTCTTAACCAATGGGCCATCTGTCTAGTCTCTGTGTGCTCTTTTGAATAATATACACAGTCTAATTTGTACTACTGTATATGCATACATGTGGAACATACTGTAGAATGGTCAAAATAATCTCCTTGTGTGTCTGTGCCTAATAGTTTTATAACTAGGTTCCATGTACAAGAAAACTGACTTCCACTCCCCTGACAATCATCAATTACCAAAAGTTCTTCAACTAGAGGAGGAGGCTTATTAAGTTCCTTTCCACTCCATATTAGAATTCTGCCTAGCTTGATCTTGTACAGGTTTTCTGTGAGCAAGCACAGCTGGTGATGATGGGCATGTTCAAAGTATATGAAGAAACAAGACCTAATTACATTCTGCTTCCTGTGAGAACACTACTTTAAATATTAAGACTGGAAATTTAAAAGGATAAAGATGTAGAAAATGTACTAAGGTAATACCAATTAAATAAAATCAGCAGCGGCAATAATCAGACAAAGTAGATTTCAAAATGAAATACCTTTGGAAATTTAAAAGGATAAAGAGAGAGAAAATGTACTAAGGTAATACCAATTAAATGAAATCAGCAGTGGCAATATTCAGAGAAAGTAGATTCCAAAATGAAATACCTTATCAGTGATAATGAAAGATATTGTATAACAAAGGAATCAATTGTCAAGCAAGAACAATTCTAAACATGTAGGAACATAACTAGAGTGCCAAAGTATATGAGGCCAAGACTAATTAAGAAAAAAGTAGAGCAATTTAACATTATATTTGGATACCTCATTGCCCTGTCTGTACATGATAAGGTCAAGCAGGCAAAAAAATCAATTAGCACAAAGGTGATATGAACACCACATCAATCAATTTGATCTCACTGACTTGAATAGAATTCTCTCTACAACACCAGAAGAGTATACATTCTTTTCAAGTTTGCTTGTACCATTCAACAAGACAGATGACATTCTGGACTACAAAAGTCATCCTAACAAATTTAAAATGATTTAAAATCATTCAAAGTATGTTCTCCAGTCACAGATTTTAACATAGGAGGAACTAACAAAGGCCACTTTAAAATCATAATAAATTTGAAAATTAAAGAGCATACTCATTACAACAGATGGGTCAAAGAGGAAATCTTAAAATCACATAAAAGCATTTTAATTAAATGCTAATGAGAGCTCACTTATTAAAATGTATAAGATACAGTGAAACAGTTTCAGGGGAAATTTATAGAATAAAACACATGTAGTATAACAGAAGAAAGACTTAAAGATCAATAAGCTAAGCTTGAAACTTAAGCAGGAAAATAAAGAGGAAAAATTAATATATGCAGCATTAAAAATGATAAAAATAGAGTTGAACTCTGAAATTGAAAACAGAAAAATAATATAGAAAATACATTAAATCAAAAGATTATTCTTTTAAAATATCAAGACTTTAAAAACAGATAATACATAATGGTGGTGAGAGAGAGAGAGCATCCAAATTTACCTGTATGAGGTAAAGTTCCACATTTATTAGACAGATTATTAAAAATTGGCCTGGGAAATGGCTCAATTGGTAAAATAAATATTCCTTAAAAAAGGTTGGCGTGCCCCCCGAGCAGCCTGCCCAAGATGCCCGGGCAGTGGGCTCGCAGAGCAGCCACGAACCAGGCAGAGACAGCTGCCAGAGCGGTGCAGATTCCCCACAGCAAGTGGCAGAGCTGGTGGGAGCGTGTACCAGGGAGGCTGGTCCTGCCATGCGGCCAGGAGAGTCATCCAAGCAGGCGGGTGAGCAGGCGGCAGATAAAAGACTTACAGGACATAGTAAATAAACATAAGGCTGAACATAAAGCTGAACATTTATTACTTAAAGAAGAGGGAGAGACAGAAAGACAAAGACAGAGAAAAAGAGAGAGAGAGAAGACAGAAAACACGTGTGCACACGCCGAGAGAGAGAGAGAGAGAGAGAGAGAGAGAGAGAGAGAGAGAGAAATAGGCCAAGATGTCGAGGAGAGGTCAGAAGTCACTGGGAGTGGGCATGGCTTGTTCTTTAAAGGGACCAGAGACCAAAAGGAATAACAAAAATGACTGCTACATAAATGAGGAGGACCTGAGTTTGAATCCCCAGAGTCCATGCAAAAGTCACACAGGATGGTGCACATCTATAACCGTAGCCCTGAGGGTGGCATGAGGAGGGAAAAATAAGAAAGGAATAGTCCTGAAGCTAGCTGACCAGTGAGTCTAGCCAGTGAGCTCCATGTTTAGTGAGAGACCCTGTCACAAAACAGAAAAAGAGGACACACACACTTAAACAGTTACAAAAAAGAATACCAACCCCAGCCCCCAAATCCAGAAGGCTCTTTCTGGTAACCCACAGACCACACATGCCAGAAAATCAGGTAATTTGCCTGCAAATCTCTTCTCCTTCTGTTCCTCCAGGTCTAATCCACTAGTCTCATTCCCAGTTCTGCAGCAGGACACTTGTTGCCGCCTTCCCTGCACCCTGTTTCCATCTCCTGTGAATCCCACAGATCTTTACTAGCTCACCTCCCTCCCCCTAATTGTTGCCCCCAAACACAGAAAGTACCATCTGCTAAGCCTAGAGATACTCTTGCCAGGGCAACAAGTAGGTTTCCTGTGGATCCATGCTTCTTCTGTTTCTCCAGATTCAATCCTCCCAGTCTCATCCTTAGCTCTAGCAGAAAACCTGCTGTGGTTTCCCTTTCCTACACCCCAAATAGATCACAAAGAACTTCTCTGACTTTACTTCCCCAACTCATTCCATTATCCCAACCTTCAACACAAATTGATATGCCCTGAGAACACACAAGCTGAGTGGACCAAGGAAACAACCACAGAAAGATTCCTTCCAGGCAACAGAAAGGTAACACACTCTCCTAAAGTCTAGGGAGGAAGCAGAAACCAAGGAACAGAACACTTAATCAACATAGATAAAGTGAAATATCATCACTCAGATCTATAATCATCCAACCCATCCCCCATGCCTAGACCTCAATATAAAAACACAATAAATAACAGTCAGAACAATAGTCTTCACTGGAGCACAGCAACCTTCCTACAGCAGGCGCTGATTATTACAACATAGCTAAAGCCCAAGAAAAAGACCTAAAAAGATATGCATGAAGATGATAGAGGCCTTTAAAGGGGAAACGAATGAATCCCTTAAAGAAATCCAGGAAATAAATTCAAGCTCTTCTATAGAGCTATAGTAATAAAAGCAGTTTGATATTGGCATAAAAACAGACAAGTGGATCAATGGAATCAAATTGAAGACCCTGACATGAACCCACACACATATGAATACCTGATTTCTGACAAAGAAACCAAAAATGTATAATGGAAAAAAAGAAAGTATCTTCAACAAATGGTGCTGGCCTAACTGAATGACAGCATATAGAAAAATACAAATAGATCCATATCTATTGCCATGCACAAAATTCAAATCCAAGTGGCTCAAAGGCCTCAATATAAGTCCAGTTACACAGAATCTGATAGAAGAGAAAGTGGGAAGTAGCCTTGAATGCACTGGTACAGGAGACTACTTCCTAAATATAATACCAGTAGCCCAAACACTGCGATCAACAATTAATAAATAAATAGAACCTCATGAAACTGAAAAACTTCTCTAAGGCAAAGGACACTGCCAATAAGAAAAAAAAAAACAACAGCCTACAGAACGGGAAAAGATTTTCATCAATCCCACATCTATCTATCAGAGGATTGATATCCAAAATATATAAGGGACTCAAGAAACTAAACATCAAAATATCAAATTAACCCCATTTTAAAAATGGGATACAGTCTTAAATAGAGAATTTTCAACAGAGGAATCTAGAATGGCCCAGATACACTTAAAGAAGTGTTCAACATCCTTAGCTATCCAGGAAATGCAAATCAAATAACTCTGAGGTATTATTTTACAGCTCTCAGAATGGCAAAGATCAAAAACACTAATGACAGCCTATGTTGGAGAGGATGTGGATTAAGGGGAACACTTCTCCATTGCTGGCAGGAGTACAAACTTGTAGAGTCACTGTGAAAATAAGTATGACAGTTTCTCAGAAAATTGGGAATCAATCTACCTCAAGACCCAGCAATACCACTCTTGGGTATATACTCAAAGCATACTCAACCATACCCCAAGGACACTTGCTCAACTAAGTTCATAGCAGCATTATTCATAATAGCCAGAACATGTAAACAACCTAGATGCTCCTCAACCAAAGAATGAATGAAGAAAATGTATGTACAATACAATAGAAAAAAAACAATGACACATTGAAATTAGCAGCAAATGAATGTAACTAAAAAATAATCATTGTGAGTGAAGTAACCTAGACCCAGAAATATAAACATGGTATATACTTACTCATAAGTGGATATTAGGTATAAAACAAAAGATAACCAGGCTACAATCTTCAGCCCCGGAGAAGCTAGGTAGTAAGGAGGACCCTAAGAGAGATGTATGGATCTTCCTGGGGGAAAAAAAAAAGATGAGATGACCTGGTAAACTGAGGGTTTGGAGAGGAAAGGGGAAGGGCTGGGGGGATGGTAACATGAG
The DNA here is from genome assembly GCF_982192425.1 of Myodes glareolus. Lineage (NCBI taxonomy): Eukaryota > Metazoa > Chordata > Mammalia > Rodentia > Cricetidae > Myodes > Myodes glareolus. Next base: position 139,565,857 of record NC_142053.1, read on the forward strand.
GGAACAGGATGGTTGAGTTGGGGCATGAAGGAGGGAGAGAGTAATGAACGAGATATCTCGATAGAGGGGACCATCATAAGGTTAGTGACAAACTTGGTACCCGGGAACCTCCCAGGAATCCACAAGAATGACCCCAGCTAAGATTCCTAGTAATAGTGGAGCGGGTACCTGAACTGACTTTTCCCCTGCAATCAGATTGGTGAGTATCCTAATTGTCATCATGGTGTTTTCATCTAATACCTGATGGAAGTAGATGCAAATTTTCACACTCAAGCACTGGTCCAAGCTCCAGTTGAGAGTTCAGTATAAAAGAGGGTGCAGGGCTTTTATGAGCAGGGAGGGAGTCAAAAATATTATGGGAAACACACAGAGTTAGCTGACCTGAGCTTGTGGGAGCTCAAAGAGCCTGGATAGACAGAGAATCAGCATGGGACTGACCTAAATGTGACTCTGAATGTGGGTGACAATCTTGTGGCTTGGGCAGTGTGTGGATGCCATAACAGTGGGATCAGGACCTGTCCCTGAAGCATGAGCTAGCTCTTTAGAACCTATTTCCTATTGTGGGATACCTTGTTCAGTCTTGATGCAGGGGGAAGAACCTTGGTCCTACCTCAACTTAATAAGCCGTGCTTTGTTGATTCCCATGGTAGGCCTTACCCCATCTGAATGAAGACAGAAAAGAAGTAGATGGGGTGGGAGTAGGCAGGGTGAGGGAACAGGAGGAAAGGAGTAAGGGGAAACTGTACTTGGTATGTAAAAGAAAGACAAAATGATGAATCAAAAAAGGAAATCCAGGAAAACACAAACAGTACAAGGAAAAGAATAAAACATAGAAATAAAAGGAAAATAAATTTGATAAAGAAAAACCCAATCTGAGGGAATTCTGGAAATAAAAACTTGAGTAATTCATATAGGAACTACAGAGACAATCTTTACCAATAAATTAAAAATGATGGAAGAAAGAATCTTATGTGTTAAAGATATGGTAGAAAAAATGGATGCAGTGTTCAAAGAAAAGATGAAGTCTAAAAATGTTCCTAAGATAAAATATCCAGGAAATGTGGAACACTATAAAAATACCATATCTAGGAATAATAGGAATTGAGGAAGGAGGAAGAACCCAAAATGAAGACCCAGAAGCAAAGAGGAGAAACCCAAAACAAAGACCCAGAAAATATTTTAAACAAAATCATAGAAGAAAATTTCCCTAACCTAAAGTAGGTGAAGCCTATAAAAGTACTAAAAGCACACAGAACACCAAACAGGTGAGACCAGAGAAGAAAGACCCCCTTGTACATAATAACCAAAACACTAAACATCCAGAACAAAGAAAGGATACTAAAAACTTCAAGGAAGGAAGATCAAGTAACATATGAACCAGGTCTGTTAGAATAATACCTGACTTCTCAAAAGAGACTTTAAAAGCCAGAAGAGCCTGGATAGATGTTCTACAGAGTCTAAGATACCAAAAATGCCAGGCCAGAATACTATACCCAGCAAAATTTTCAATCACCATAGATGAGTGGAATAAGATATTCTATGATAAAAACCAAATTTAAGCAATATTTATCTACAGATCAAGACCTACACAAGGTTCTGGAAGGAAAACTGCAACCTATTGAAGTTAACGACAGCCAAGAAAACTCAGGGAATAATTCCAGATCACCAAAATCAACGGAAGACACACACACACACACACACACACACACACACACACACACACACACACATACACACACACACACACACACATGCACGCACACACACATGCATGCACACATGCCAACACGATCACCATCATTACCACCAACAGCAAAAATAGCAGGAATTAACAATCACTGGTCATTGATATCTCTCAATGTCAATGGTCTCAATGCCCCAATAAAAGACTAACATAATGACTGAGCGGTGGTAGCGCATGCCTTTAATCCTAGCACTCAGCAGAGAGAGGCAGGGGGACCTCTGTGTGTTTGAGGCCAGTCTGGTCTACAAGAGCTAGTTCCAGGAGAGGCTCCAAAGCTACAAAGAAATCCTGTCTCAAAAAACCAAACAAACAACCAAAGAAACAAACAACCCCCCTACCAAAAAAAAAAAACTAACAGAATGGATGCCAAAAGTGGACCCATCCTTTTGTTGCATGCAAAAAACATACCTTAACAACAAGGATAGAAATTATCTCAGGGTAAAAGGTTAGTCAAGGTTCTTTTAAGAAAATGGACCTAGGGAACAAACTGGTGAAACCATTTTAATATCTAACAAACTAGACTTCAAACCAAAACTAATCAGCAGACATAGGTGTAGTGGTATATTATCTATACTTTAATAAATAAAAGGAGAAATATAGTGGTATATTATTTGTATTTTAATAAAGAAATTTTGCCTGAAGACCAGAGACAAAGCTAAAGCCACTAGAGGTCAAGTAATGGTCATACACACATACACACACACACACACACACACACACGCACGCACGCACGCACACACCTTTAATCCCAGGATTTGGAAGACAGAATCAGATGTATCTTCGTGAGTTCAAGGCCACCCTGGGCTATACAAGTTCAATGCAGAAATAAATCCAGATGATGGTGGCTCACACTTTTAAACCCAGTACTAGGGAGTCACGCCTTTAATACCAACACTAGAGGGAATGTAAAATGAGAGGAGAGAGACGCTTAGTCTGCTTAGTTTGACATCGCCCAGCCCTGATAGATGTAAGACTTCTCTAGTGGCTTGGCTGCTTTGCTTTTCCGGTTGTCAGGTTGAACCCCAATATCTATCTTTGAGATTTTATTATTTGTGTTACAGATAAGAAAGGACACTACATACTCATCAAAAAATATCCACCAAGATGACATTTCAGTTCTTAACATGCAAGCTGCAAAGGAAAAGGCATTCAAGTTTGTAAAACAAACATTACTACAGCTTAAATCGTGTATGACCCTCACAGGCTGGTAGTAAGAGACTTCAATACCCCACTCTCACTAATGCACAGGTAAAATTACACAGAGAAATACTGGAGTAAACTGATGTTATAAACCAAATGGACCTAAGAGATATCTACAGAACATTTCATCCAAACATAAAAGATACCTTATCTCAGAACCTCATGGAACTTACTCCAAAACAGACCACCTACTCAGACTCAAAACAAGTTTCAACAGATATAAGAAAATTTAAATAATACCCCACATTCTGAAAGACCACAACCAATTAAAGCTTTTTAATCTGTTTTTTTATATCAACAGCAACAACAGAAATAATAGAATATTGCAAACTACATAAAAAACTAGGGAGATCACATACTAGCAACATAAAAGCATACCTGAAAAACTGTGGAGCAAAAAGAATAAATCACACCCAATAGGAGATACATGACAAGAAATAATCAACTATGTAGTGAAATAAATAAAATACAAATAAGAGATGGATACAATAAATCTATGAAACAAAGAATTGATTCTTTGGGAAAATCAATTATATTGACAAACCTATATCCAAATCAACTAAAAGGCAGACAGAGAAGATCTAAATTAGTAAAATTGCAAATGAAAAGAGAGACATAACAACAGACACTGAGGAAATCAGAGAATCATAAGGACATAATTTAAAAACCTGTGCCCCACCAAACTGGAAAATCTAAAAAAGATGAATACTTTTCTCAATAGATACCACTTCCAAAAGTTAAATCAAGATCAGATAAATAATTTAAACAGATCTATAACCAGTTGTGAAATAAAAAGAGTCATTAAAAGTTTCCTCCCAAAAAATTAAAATAAAATAAAGCTAAGGTAGTGAAGATTTTAGCAGAGAATTTTACCAGAATTTCAAAGAGCAGTTAGTTCCAATAATTTGAGGAGTCTCAAATTAGTCCACCAATTAGAAAAAAGAATAATTGCCCAATTTATCTGGTGAGGCCACAAACCATGTTAAGATTCAACGAAGAAATAGAATTATAGACCAATTGTTGCTATGAACGTAGAAGCAAAAGTAATCAATAAAATACTTGCAAACAATCTAAGAACTCATCAAAAAAATCATTCATTGTGATCAAGTAAACTTCATCCCAGAGATACAAAGATGGTTCAACATATGAAAAATCAATAAATGAAATAAATCTACTATATATCTGAAAACTAAAAGACAAAATGACATCATTTCATCTGATACAGGAAAAGTCTTTAACAGAATCCAACATCCTTTTAGAATAAAAGTCCCAGAGAGAATAAAGATGCAAACGACATACCTAAACATAATAAAGGCAGTTTACAGTAAACCTATAGCCAACATAGACTCAAATGTAGAGAAACTCAACCCCACTAAGTTCAGGACCAAGACAAGGTGTCCACTCTCTCCATACCTATTCAAGATCATACTTAAAATCCTAGCTAGAACAATAAAGCAACTATAGAAGATCAAAGGGACACAAATTGGAATGGAAGAAGTCAACGTACATTTATTTGCATTTAATATGATAGCATACATAAGTAATCCTAAAAATTCCACCAGGAAACTCCTACAGCTGATAACTATTCTCATAAAAGTAGTTAGATATAAAGTATGTCTGAGAAAGAAATCAGGGCAACACTACCTTACCAATAATAACCCTATAATATAAAATATCTTGGGGGTAACTTCAATCCAGCAATGAAAGACTTGTATGATAATAACCTCAAGTATATGAAGAGAGAAATTGAAGAGGATATCAGAAGATAGAAAGCTTTCCCATGTTCATGGATCACTAGATTACTATAGTAAAAACAGCCATCCTACCAAAAACAATCTACAGCATCAATGTAGTACTTATAAAAATTCCAACAAAATACTTCACAAATCTTCAAAGAATACTTCTCAGCTTCATATGGTAATGCACACACACAAACACACAAATAATAGATAGATAGATGATAGATAGATTGATAGATAGATGATAGATAGATAGATAGATAGATAGATAGATAGATAGATAATAAGCTACTGGAGGTCTCATCATTCCTGATATCAAGTTATACTATAAAGCTGTAATAAAAACAGCACAGAAATGTCATTAAAACACACCTGATTGTTGAAATTAAATTGAAGGCTCAGACGTAAAACCACACAACTATGGACAACTAAATTTTTTTTATAAAGAAATCAGAAATACATGGTGAAAAAAAGACAGAATCTTCAATAAATGGTGCTGGGAAAACTGGATGACTACACACTGGAGAATAAAAATAGATCTCTACTGATCACCCTGCACACATTAGAACTTCTTATGGATTGAAAACCTCAATATAAAACCAAGTATATCAAAGCTAATACAAGAGGAAGTTGGGAGTAGCCTTGAAATCTTTAACACAAGAGACAACATTCTGAACAGAACACCAATAATGGAAACACTAAGATCAACAATTAATTAATCAAGCCTAATAAAAATAAAAATTTTCTGCACAGCAAAAGGTACCATCAGTCAGACAAATCAGCAGTCTACATAACTGAAAAGGTTTTTGCCAACTCCACATCTAATAAAGGGCTAATATCCAAAATATATGAATAATTCAAGAAGCTAGATACCCCCAAAATCAATTAAAAATTGATTTTAAATTTAAAAAATATTTAAAAATTGGATATAGATCTAAACAGAGAATTCTCAGTTGAGGAAACTCAAATCCCTAAAATTATTTGAAATGTTCAACGCCCTTGACCATCATGAAAATACAACTCAAAACTACTTTGAGATTCCATCTTATGCCTGTCAGAATGACTAAGATCAATAATACAATTGACATCTCATGCTGGTCAGGATGTGGAGCAAGGGGAACATTCTCCCATTGTGAGTGGGAGTCAAAGGTTGTACAGAAACTATGGTAATCAGTGTGACAGTTCCTCAGAAAGTTGGAGATAAATCCACCTCAATATCCAGCTTATACCAGTTTTAGTCATATACCCCAAGGTTGTTTCATCCTAACAAATACACTCTTGCTCAACCATGCTTATTGCTCCTCTATTCAGAATAGTCAGATATTGAAAACAACCTAAAGATCAAATGACTTTGAAAAGAAAAAAGAAATTGAAAACAACCTTGATGTTTATCAACTGAAGAATGGATAAAGAATATGCAGTACAATTACACAAATGAGTATTGCTCAACTGCTTAAAAATGACATAAAGGAATTTGCAGGTGAAATGTATGGAACTACAAAAAAATCATCCTTAGTGAAGTAACTGAGACTAAGACTTAAAAATATGAATGTGGTATGTATTTGATTATATCTGGATATTAGCAATTAAATCAATGGTAATCAAACTATAATAGATAGACTCACAGAGTTTAAGTATTGAAGAAGGAATTGGGGGTAGGAGACTCTCCCTGTAGCAGAAAAATAGAATAAATTTTCTGGTGAACTGATGCCTGTTGGGGGAAAAGGAGAAAACAGAAGGATCAGGTGAGGAGGGGAACAGACAATGGGATTAAGGGAGGAAATTTGGGGAGTGACTGATAGAACTGAAGTGGTATAGGAGGTCCTTATGTCTATTGGTTAATGCTTGGTCCTGTTTATTGGTTAATGAATAAAGGAACTGCTTTGGGCCTATAACAGAGCTATAGGGGAACAATAGAGTTAGGTGGGGAAAACTAAAGGGAATGCTGGGAGGAAGAAGGAAGAGTCAGAGAGACACAAAGGAGCCTCCACCAGAGTTAGACGTGCCAAAACTTTGATGGCAGGCCACAACCTCATGGCGATACACAGATTAATGGAGATGGGTTAAATTAAGATGTAAGAGTCGGTTAATAAGAAGTTAGAGCTAATGGGCCAAGCAATGTTTTAATTAATACAGTTTCTGTGTGATTATTTCATGTCTAAGCTAGCCGGGTGGTTGGGAACCAACAAGTGGCTCTCCCCTAACACTGAAGGACATTTGAAGGGTAGTATAGAAACCTAGTACAGTTGAAACTTCCTAAAATTTATAAAAACAATCTTAATGGTGTCTTCAAATAATGAGGGAGAGAGAATCCCAACTGGGCACCCCTTGTCACCAAATAAAGTTTCCAGTGCTTGGACTGAGTTTTATTCAATTGAGTTGTTTGCCAAAAGGGTCCCATGTAAATCCCTAAGTAACTCAGGCTGTTACCAAAAAAATATGTTGTTCTCCACAAAATAACAACAAGGCCCCATGGCTTAAAACAATACCCACATTTGTCACTGAACCAGGAAAGGTAGAACTAGAATCTACACAGAATCCCCATATTCTAATGTCTATTACATGAAAAGATACTCTGCAGGCTACAAAAACAAAAAAGAAACACAAACACCAACAAACACCAACTCAACCACAAAACCTTTGATCTACAGTCTGTCCTGCCTGCAAAAAAATGCTAGGGCAATGGTGGCACAAACTTTGAGGGAGTAACCAGCTAATGTCTGATTTGACTTAAGATCTACTCTACATGGTGGAAACCATACCTAACACTGTTTGGGTGACCAAGAAACAGTCTAGATAGCCCAATGCTACTAGTTCAAGAAAAGTAACAATAGGCCGCCATCCGGCACCCCCCTCCCAGAATGGCTCCGCTCCTTTTGGCTGTGGTTCCAGAATCCTGGGTTGGGGAGAATGTGGATGGGGGCGAGCAAGGAAGTATGTTTTAGGATCCCGTAGCCTGCAAAATCCTGACCTTAAAATAGCAGGGAAAAAAAAAACTGTCTTCAGGACAAATACGTGAAGTTGAGCAAGGACAGCATCGAGAGACAGAAAGAAGCAAGCCTTTGGTGCTGGGAGTGAGAAACTGAGGAAGGAACACACAGCCGCTCCTAGAGCAGCCGGCCCTCTTCTTTCCTCTGGAGTCAATCTTCGCAAAGTTTCCCAAGGCCATACCTCTCCTGTATTCAAGTTCAAGTCCTTAGCCTTCTTGTTGAAGAGCATTCCTGGGGAGATTGGCTGCAGTTCCCACGTGTGTTGCTTTTTGATATTTCTGGGACTCCAGCAAAGGGGCGTTCCTCATCTAACAGCTACCTCAGTTTCCTAACATCGCTTCTGCCCCTCCCTTCCAGAAAATCCAGCTTCAGAGCCACACAGTCTGACAACCCATTTGGCACGGAGGTGTTAAAGACCGACAAGGCTACCAGACTTGTGTCTGGACTGATAAGCAATTGGCATGGAGGTGTTAAGCTACTAGGTAGTGCTGGGTTAACTTGGTTTTTCAGGACATACCCAGAGGAATAATTTCCAAAGTGGAGATTTCAGGACAAGGCAAGATGGAGACTGAAGGCGTCAAAAAAGAAAGACTTTTGAAGCAGGTCTGCCAACAGACCACACAGTGGCATGACCAAGTCTGTGACTCGGCAAGATTGTCCTACCTCTGCCTGTCTTCAGTATTTTGGTGACTGGAGATTTGTTGCCCTGTACACAGGCGTGTGCATACACACATACTCTTTTGGCCTAAGCGTGTCTGTTCCCTTCTCCCCATGACTAGCTCTAACACCTGGAAAACTTCCAAGTGGGAGGCTCTCCACTCAGGGTGGATGTCACCTTGCCCAGAGCTGGTGGCTGTACCATACCGACCACACTTTGACTGAGGCCATCTTGAATCTGGCTGGCATCAGGCAAGTCCTCAGGCTTTCCTGAAAGCGCTCTTGCTCAATGCAGGGATTCCAGCTCTACAGTGACTGCCCCGACCCCCGTACTGGCCTCTTCCCTGTGAAAGAGATAACCACAAGCAGCTAAGCCAACTGAAAGAAGGAAGGATTTGAGGACCAAAGAAATGTTTAAGGGCGAATGTGTCTGTTAAAGCATTGATTCAGAGGAAACGAACAGCTGAGTTACCAGAACATGCATTGAAAGAGTTATTTAAACGGAATTATTAAAACAGCAAGAACAAAAAAAGAAGGAAAACAGGATTGCCAACTGACAAAGCATGGTGTGGTGTGAATAGAAAAACCAAGACAAGCCACTTGGAATGGAGGGAGTGGAGCAAATCCTGGGGGGTCACAAACCAAAGGCTCCATGGGGCCTCACTGCTGAAGAGGAGGAGGGCCCCAGAGACGTTTGCAGTGTGCAAAAGATTCTCATGGTCATTTCACAGCTAGAAGGAGCCTGTGGTGGTGGAGGGTGGGGACTTCCCTACATGCACAGAGCCTGGCTCTGTCAGTGGTGTGTGCCTGGGATCCCAGCAGGAGGCCCAGAGGAGATCAGTCGTAGTGGAAGGTCATCCTCTAATACATAGAGAGTTGAAGGGAAGCTGAAGATACGTGAGAGCCGGTCTCAGAAAGAAGGGTGAAGCATGGGGACTTGTCTGTGTCCTCTAGAGGAGTTTTCTCCCCCCCTCATGTGTGTGCATCTGCATGTGCGTATGTCATTGTGCATATGTGTGTGAGTGTGTGTATGTGTGTGAATGTGTGTTTGTGAGTGTGTGTATGTGAGTGTGTGTGAGTGTATGTATATATGAGTGTGTGTGTATGTGAGTATGTGTATATGTGTGTGAGTGTGTGTGTATGTGTGTGCAAGTGTGTGTATGTGAGTGTGTGTATGTGTGTTGAGTATGTGTATGTGTGTGAGTGTGTATTATGTGTGTATGAGTGCGTGTGTGTGCATGCTTTTCTTAAAAGGATACCAGATCAGGGCTACACTAATGGTTTCACCTTGACTTGACCTTTCCAAAGTCCCCATTGTCAGTTCCTCCTGTGGCAGCAGCTTGCCTCTGACTCCAAAGCAGTTACATCACCACCTGTCACCAGGTGCCTTTCCACTGTCAGCTATGTAACATGTGCACCCTTAAAAGTGCTGGCCAATCACCGCTTGCTCTCTTGCCTCTTCTTTCCTCTTCTTTCTTCCGTCTCCCTGTCTGTTTGTCTGTGTGCCTGCCTCTCTCATGACCCCATGCCCCTACACAGCCTTCCACTCTTTCACTACCCCTGCCCCAATAAACCCCTTGTATGAAAAAAAAAGAAAAGTAGCAATAAATGGCTTCTAATGATATTCTGCTGTACTCATAGATCAGTGCTTTATTCAGCTATTATCAGAGAGGCTTCCTCCTGTAGCAGATCAGAACAAATACAGAGACCCACAGCCAGACATTAAGCAGAGAGTGAGACCTTCTAACACACATCTCTAAATGGGATATCTCCATCAAATCCCTCCCCTCAGAACTCAGAGATCAATGAAAAAAAAGAGAGAGAGAGAGATAGAAAGAATGGGAGAGGCGGGGTACAGAGAACACCAGGAGAACAAATCTTTTAAACAACTGAACAAGACTCATATGAACTCACAAAGATGGAAGCAGTATCAGAGTTTCTACACAGGTCTGAACTTGGCCCTCTGCATATGCACTATAATACTTAGTTGAATACTTTTATGGGATTCCTGAATATATAAATGGGTAGGACTCTGATTCTTGATGTGGGGTTCCCTCTGTATGCTGTGAATATGTTTTATTACCATTGGTTAATTGTAAGGAGCCGCCAGGATGTCGCCTTGGTGAGATAGTGCCAGTGGTCCTACAGCCTGGAGGTATACATATCCTTTGATGCTGTCACGCAGGCCAGAGTGCTTGGGGCCTTGTTTTGCATTTCAGAGCCTTGGTCCTGTGGCCTTGGGCCCTAGCAGAATGGCATCAACCAATCAGCATTCGAGCCTCTCCACCCTAGAAAAGCCTTTGGGTTTTTCGCTCTCTCTCGCTTCCAGTTTTCTGCCTTCTCTCTCTCTCTGTCTTTTCTCTCTTTTCCCTTCCCCCAATTGTCCTCAACCGAGGGCTCCAAATAAAGGCGTGATTTAGGAAGAAATCTTGATTTCGTGGTCGTTCATTCCTGTTGGTCAGGAAGCGTGCTGCAGTTAATAAAGAAACTATTTCAGCTTAAAGCAGGGCAGAATAAAGCCAGGTGGGAAATCCAAAAGAGATGTATAGAGAGCATAGATGGAGTCAAAGAGATGCCATATAGTTGCCGATGGAGGAGAATGTCATAACCTTTCTGGTAAGCCACAGCCTCAGGGCAACGCACAGATTAATAGAAATGGGCTGATTTAGCATGTAATAGTTAGCTTGGAATACATCTAAGCTATTGGCCAAACAGTGTTTCTATTAATATAGTTTCTGTGTGATTATTTGAGTCTGGGTGGCTGGGAAACCAACAATTTCTTGTGTCTTTTCTTAGAACTCTTTTATTTTTCTATTGGCTTGTCTTGACTAACTTTGATAGGTCGATTTTTGTTTTATATAATATATTTTTTGTTGAAAATAAATTTTAGTAAAAAATAAAATAGATTGTCTATTTAAAAAAGAAACTAAGAATAACATTGCCTATAAATTTGATTACTAGATTAAGTGTACCAATGTTTTGGAAGATACACACTACCAAAACTCATAAACAGAGAAGTATTCAGCTTAACTATTACTATATAAATGAGTGAATTATTAATCAGTAAATTAAACAGAAATAAAAACTGTTGGTTAAAATTACTTCACTGGTCAAATGTGTCACATGTTTAAACAATACTATGTTTATTGTCCTATGCTGTAGATAACATTCTAGTTATTTCTAACTCTGCTGCTACCTTCTGGTCTAAAACTATACCACAGTGGTTGGATAATCAGCCTACTATAAAATTGTCTTCTCATTTATATGTCCCTACTTAGATTAAGCAAAGACACAAAAACCTGGAGAAATGGCTAAGTAGTCAAGAGTGTTTGCAATTCTTATAGAGGATGTGAGTTTGATTCCCAGTACCCATGTGGTGTCTAACGACTATCTGTAACTCTAATTTTGAGGAAGCTGATACCCTCTTTCAGTCTCCATGGGCACTGCACACACATGCAGTAGGTGCTCATATGCAGAAAAAACATTCAAATATATAAAATTAAAATAAATAGAAAGAATAAGTTTTCCACTCAAGAAAGATATTGTTCTTCTCCTGTTTATTCCCTTATGCCTACTTGAGTGATCCTTGAAGTTACTAATTTTTAGTTTCTTTTTTCTTTAATGTTTCAACCTTTCTACAATTTTTGGTACTGCAATGGTAAAAATAAAACACTAAACATTTGTCAACACCCATAGACTTGTACAGTACAAAACATGAACCTTAATATATTCAAAGTTTTCTAAGGTCATTTATAAAGAGACTTCAAGGAAAAAATCGAATTTGATAAAAGAATCTAAATGTATTACAGATATTTGAATTTTGTATTAGAGTTACCAAAGAAAATTAAAAACAATAAATATAGCAATCACCACTAATCTAATGAAGAGGGTATAAAAATAAGTATGCACCTACGTTACCTTAGAACTTAGTGAAATTTATGACAAAAAAAGGATTGTAAAAGAGAGTAAAGAGTGGTATATGGGAATAGTGTGTGGAGGGAGGAAAAGGCAGGCATTATGCTTGTGATTATATTATAATCTCAAAAATAAAAAGGTATTTAAAATGCAAAATGACCTGTATTTACCCACTTACTATAACTGAAAAAGTCTTTTCCCAAAGGAGAATGTTTTAGTAATCCCCAAAACAATATACACATACAATAGAATTAAGTAATTATATGGATGGTGGGTGGTAAGAGTTGTATCTGCAGTGACTGAATGTGAAGTGTTACACAAAGGTTCTTGTATTAAATAAAGGCTCACCTTGGCACTGTTGGGAGATAGTGGGCTCTTAGGCAGCAGGGGCTAATTACAAGACATTAGACCATTCAGAGTGTACCTTGAAGGCAATCTCTCTCTATATCATTGTCACTATGTTTGTGCCTGTTGGGAGCCACCTGGAGGCACAGGTGGTCCTGCAGTTTGGAGGTAGCCATGTGGGGCTGAGCACCCTTGCTTGCACATGCTCAGACCAGCAGAATGGCATTAACCAATCAGGACAGCGTTCAAGCCGCTCCACCGTTTAAAAGCAGCTGCCTCGGGGCCCAACGCTCTCTCTAAGCTTTCTCTTGTCCCTGCTCTATCTTCCCTTCCCCCAATTTTCCTCAAGGGAATGCTCCAAATAAAGATGTGACCAGAGAAGGAATTCTCGTTTTTGGTGGTGTTCATTCCTGCTGGACAGGATGGCCCCCCGCAACTGGTGCTCGAAACCCCGGGACGCTGAGGGACCCTGACAACTACGCCGGGGGACCCTGAGAAGGAAGTGCCCAGCAACGTGCTGAAAGCCCGGGAGAAAAAGCTGAAATCAGACACCAGGACAGAGAGCCGTGAATTTCAGAACTCTGAGAACGTGGAGCGGTGAGTGACGTCAGTTTAATTCCTCCAGAAAGGGGAGGGAAAAGAATTTCAAAGGATAGGCCTAAAAAGAAAAGAAAATACAAAAAAAAATCAAAGTTAAGGTATCTGAAAGAAGGTACAGAAAGCAACGGGGAAGAAAAATCCCTTAAGTTCAGTGCAGGAGGAATGTGAACAGCAGCAAAAAAGGCGAGGTAACTAAGGCGGGACTATGAGGACGATGGGGTACGGGAGACCGCGGCTTCCGCTCCCTCTCCGTCCACCTGCGTACTCGCTGTTAGAGACTGGAGGCAACAGTCTCGTAGGGAGGCAAGCTTGATCACTGCCTTCCCTATTCTTAAAGAGCCACAGAGCTTTTGGAGGTGATTTTCGCCTAATTTTGTTAAGAGAGCTCAGTCTCTGGCTCTCACGTACAGAAAACTTTAACTTTGTTTGAGGAAGTAGCCAGCGGTGGTGGCGCACGCCTTTAATCCCAGCACTCAGGAGGCAGAGGCGGAAGCTGCGTGGTGAGCTGCAACACCGCTAAAGACCTAAAGACGGAGAGGGGCCAAACTCTGAACTGTGTTTCCATAGCAACATGGGCGGGCGGAGATGAGTTCCCAGAGAACGGGGCTCCGCGCGCGGGCAGACCGGGCAGGAGAAGCCCCCCCACGAGTGGGCGGATGCCCCCCTTGCCGGAGCTTGGCGGTGCGAATTCAATGCCTGAGGTGAGGCTGAGTTACAGTTCGCAGTTACGGGATAAACGGCGAGCCCGCGCACGGCCCGGGGCGGGGCCATGCCTTTGGGCCATGCGGAGCGCGCCATAATGGGTTTCAGAGGTGGAGCTGTGGCAGCCGCCCTCAGCCAAGGTCGCTAAAAATTCAGTCAGATAAAAACATTTGTCGCCAAGAATTTAGTCAGATAAAAACATTTATCCCCCAAACATCGTCCCTTTGTCAGCAGGAAGTAGTCAGATTATCTATGGTCTACGCCCACTCTCCCTCAAAGAACTGGTCCTAATTATCATAATAAAGGCGCGTCAACCTGGTTACCATTACCTATTGCCTCTGGCAACGGGTGGAATAAAACAATGCTACCTAGAGGTTTTTTCATCTGAATAGGGGAGCTGGAGAGATGGCTCAGAGGTTAAGAGCACTGCCTGCTCTTCCAAAGGTCCTGAGTTCAATTCCCAGTGACAACTGCTTTGGTTTTTAGACATAAGAGGGGGACTACACTACCAGTGACAGCTTCCCCCAGAGAAAGGATTTCTCTTGCATTCTTTACATTTAATTTTTAATTCAAAATTTTGCTGGTACAGGCAAACAAGATTTGCTCTTTGAAACGGAGACATGCAAGTCTCTAAGTTCAAAACCAGCCTACTTCCAGTACTGATTGTGCTGAATTTTTACACTGAGAGTTTTTAATACTCTTAAATGTTAATTTGGGAGGAGAGTTTTGTTTATGTTTTTCTAGGAATGCTGACATACATCTGGATGCCAGCAAGACTGACAAGGGAAATAAAAAAGAGAGATGACCCAGTGGATGCTGAGTGTCCTGCTGTGGAAGATTCATGCGGAGGCAGCAGAGATGACCTTCTGAGCGGTGCCAAGAGCAGCTGTTTCACACCATCGACTTGAGCAACACCCTGTGCAACCTCTTATCTCTTAACAATTTTCTGACTGACTCTACTTTGCCTTTTCCTTCCTTAGGAATGGGTGGGAGCAGAGATATTCTTGGCATGCTGTGTCTAGGTGGAAGTGCTGTATGTCCTTGATTGGTGTGCTACCTGCTAGCCCAAGTGAGGTGGGACAAGGTCTTTGTGACACAGGCCTTGGCAGTCTTGGTATGTGTATCCTCACCCCAAGTTTGACTCTCAGCTTCTAAAGAGCTCATAGGCAATTAGCCATGCATAGCCTTTGTACCCTCTAGGGACCAGATAGTCCCACATAGCATGGAGGAAGGTATGCATAGGCGGAGGGTGTGCAGACACAGCCCTAGCACTCCCAGGGAAGTAGTTGTCCCATTGCACAGGAAGGGTGTGTCTTGCTTTTCTTTTCTTTAATCGGTCCACACATCATGAGGTGGGGACCAGATTGAAGAATAGTTTTGCCTTATTGCTCTTATTAACAAGAGAAGAGGGAGATGTTGGGAGCCACCTGGAGGCACAGGTGGTCCTGCAGTTTGGAGGTAGCCACGTGGGGCTGAGCACCCTTGCCTGCACCCTTGCTTGCACATGCTCAGACCAGCAGAATGGCATTAACCAATCAGGACAGCGTTCAAGCCGCTCCACCGTTTAAAAGCAGCTGCCTCGGGGCCCAACGCTCTCTCTAAGCTTTCTCTTGTCCCTGCTCTATCTTCCCTTCCCCCAATTTTCCTCAAGGGAATGCTCCAAATAAAGATGTGACCAGAGAAGGAATTCTCGTTTTTGGTGGTGTTCATTCCTGCTGGACAGGATGGCCCCCCGCATGTGCCTTTGCCTCTGTTTCTCTCTTCCTCTCCTACTTTCCTCCCTCCAACACTCCCTCCCTCCTTCTCTTATTCCCTGTCCTTCCTGACCACCATTAGATAAGCAACCTTTTTCTGTTATGATGCCTGATGACATTCAAGGCCCAAAGCGACAGAGCCAGGAAACTGTAGATGGAAACCTCCAAAACTGTGAACCCCAATACATTTTTCCTCTTACCTTGATGATCTCAGAAATCTTATATTAGTAATAGAAAGCTAACACAGAGCTTAATTTCAGCTAGAAATCAGACAGATGTTTGCATATTGCAATATTCAGTTATGCAGATGTGATGATATGAACAAACATCAAATGTATCTAGTAAGAAAAACAATGTAGAGTTTAAAGGATATCACCCTCTAAAAATAATCACCTTCTAAACCCAGAAACAAGCTAATAAAAAAGTGTATTTAAAATGGTATTGCAACTCAGGGAATAACATCATATGTCATAGGGATAGTTATTAGTGGGTCAGATAGAAGAGACAATTAATGAACTTTTTTCATTTTCAAGTTATTATGGTAGATAACCTGGCAAGAGCTAGATAATAGAATGGAGAAAATCATCATATACAGGTAACTAGAAAATAGAAATGTACTTCCTAATCTGGTGGCTTACCACACTTGCTAAACCTTGTGAAATCATTCTTTCTCCTGACTATTGGATCTGTGTAGCTTCAACCTATCCAACTCAGACATTCTACCACTCTTTACCCTCTAATTGGGAAGAGACAACTGGTCTTATACCATATTTATCAACTTAATAGTTTCCTCTTGGGCACAACCGTCTGTCTGTGTATCTATCTAGGTTACTGAGCTCACACCAGGCAGCACTAGGAATCAAGAAACTCCACGCAATATAGGACAGGCTCCAACCTATGCACAGGGGTACCAGGCTGAAGTAGCCTCCCCAGCCCCTGTATTATCTCTATAGTAGCTGCTGTGGGGTTCCTGTCTATATAACTGTCATTAGGACTATTGTGACTGTGAACCCTAACTGCCAGCAGCTCAGAGTTCAAGCACAACTGGTTCTAGGTCAACATAGCCTGAATTGTTGAGAGGACAGGAAGGACATGACCCATTATTAATGACTCACTGATCTCAGGTGTTAAAAGTTTTGCCTTGAGTTGCTCTAAGATCCTGCAGATTCCTGTGAAACCACACTCATCCTAGACTTCAGCTGAATTGTACATCTTTACCTGGCCTCCTTTCGAGCCCTTTACTATTCCCTCAGTCTGTTTTCATCTAGTGGCATGCTCTCTGAAAACTACTTGCATAAGTAACCCTTCCTCCTTCAGATTTGAACTTAAGAATCCAACCTTAGAAATTTCAGAAAAAAATATGCAGAAAAATCACGTGTGGTTGTTCCCATGCAAAATTCTGTAAAGAACCAGACAGAAAACTTGACAAGGAATATAGATTTTCTGTTTTGGATGTCATGCATTGTCTCTGGTAGGTATTATATTTCCTCGGTCTTAAAAGCATTGGTGCCAGGGACTGGAGTGCTTCTTCAGATGTTGAGAGGACCAAGTCTGCTTCCATCATGTAAAGTACTTGGAGTGGTTTGCAAGCTCCTGTAACTCTAGCTTCAGTGAATCCGAGGCTCTCTTAGAGCCTTCTTGCATACCTTTATTCATGATCATACTCACACACATATACACATAACTTTTAACAATTAAGAATGAATAATTAAAAATAAATCATCAAAAATTAAATAAATAAAATAAAAAATAAATCTTTAAAAACTGTTGGTGGCACACTACTAAAACCAAACCAACTGTTCAAAGACAGAAGCATCAGAGTGGTAAGTTAGCTACACAGAGCTATCCCACAGCAGAATGAAGGTTTCGGAAGCCTTTTGATACTTGGGTCTTCTCTAGGGAGCATTATCACAGAAGCTCATCAGGCAGAAACTCAGCAGGAATTAGCTAATGAGTATCAATGGCTCTGAAAACATAATGGGATCTACAAAACTAAGTATTCAAGGATTTATCATTAAATATTCATCTCTTCTGCTTAATCAGTTGTCTTCTGGTTACAGTTATTATGAGAAAAAACTTTTAACAAAATGAATTAATTTAGAAGACTTAAAGATCTCTGAAGAAGTAAAGAGCTTCCTAATGCACATCTGTACATTGCCAATAAAAAAAATGAAGAGACAAAAACAAAAGAAATAAAAATAGAAACAGACACACACAGGGAGATGGAGAGGAGACTTCAAAGAGAATAAAGCAAAAAGTAGATATAGACAGAGAGTATGAAAAACAAAAATAGAGTGGAAGAGAACCATAGCAAAGGACGAAAAATATAATACAATGACAAATGGAGAGACAGTGACAAAAGAAGAATGTTCTTACCAAGCAATGAAACAATCTGAAGCCTAACCTAAACAATAGACACTTAGTGATCAAACACGTATCTTTTCTTAGCCTGTACAACCACAACCCAATATCAATAAAAAAGAATCATAGATATGAGTTTTATTTGAATCTGAGAGGATACATTTTGTTTTTTGGTTTTTTTGGGGGGGTTGTCTGTTTTTGTGATAAGTTATTTATTCATAAGTATTTATCCTTAAACATGCAAGCATATGAACAATACTAAAATGAATTCAACTGGTCATGTTTATATGTACATATGTATAACATATATGTGTCCCAATAATAATTGAAGAAGAAGACATCATGAGAGAGTTCAGGTCATTGGAGAAGTTGATGGGAAGACACAGGAATGGAAACAATGTGAATACAATATGCGTGTATAAAACTCTTAAAAAATTTTTAAATAAAAAGTAAAAATGGAAGCCAGTTATTCTTTCTTCGCTGATTCTAGCAAACTTACTTTCTGGAATGGAGGGGGCTTTTTTGTTTTTCTGGTTTGTGTTTGAAATTTTAGGATGATTTCACAAACACTAAGTACTACTAAGTAACAACCAATCTTCTCATCCCCTTACTTTCCTTTAATACTCCACTCTGCTTTAGTATCTGCATAATTCCAGGTAGACTAATACTATAATTTTCCAGATTCTCAATCTCTCTCTCTCTCTCTCTCTCTCTCTCTCTCTCTCTCTCTCTCTTTCTCTCTCTTCTGGCTATGGTGGTTTGAATAAGAATAGACTCCATAGGCTCAGATATTTGAATGCTTGGCTCCCATTTGATAAAATGTTTGGAATGATTGGGAGGTATGGCCTTGTTTGAGTAGATAAGTCTTTGTTGGAGAAGGTATGTCTTTGGGAGTGGAATTTGAGGTTTCAAAAGTCATTGCTAGCTCTCCCCTCCCTATCTCTCTCTACCTGTGAAACTCTCATTTGTTTCTCCAACACCATGCTGCCTCTGTATCCTCATGTTTTCTGCCATAATGAAAATAGACTAATCTTCTGTAAGTAACTATAAGCAAGTCCCTTAATAAAATACCTTTCTTTATAAGTTGCCATAGTTATGGTGTCTCTTAACAGCAATAGAATAATAATTCAGACAACTACTTAACATGTTTCTAATAGTCCCTAGGGGAGAGGCCACCATAGTGGAGAGCAGTTTTGCTACTTAGCATCAGAAAAAAACTATTATGTAAGACTTCCTGGAGTCTTTTTTCCTCTCTGTGTATACAGAAGCTCTTCCTTTGATCTCAACTACAGTTCAACTATGGTTTTCTTGGATTGGATACTGCTTGCTTTTGGAAAGACACATATTTGCAAAGTTTGTGACTGGAGATAATGGTTCTGCTTTTAAGAACGCCAACAACTTTTGAAGAAGGTCCAACTTTGGGTCTTCAGACATTAATATTAGGTAGCTAGCAGCTGCCTATAAATCCAAACCCAACATATCCCATATCCAACACTCTCTTCTGGACTCCACTGGCAACCTCATTCACATTCATATACATATAATTAAAAATAATAAAAATATATCTTTAAAATGATAGAGTTCAATTCTAAATTTTATAACTTAAGAACCCTGGGAAAATTACATAATGTGTCTGAGATTCAAATTTGTCATCTGGAAAACTTCTCTCTCACACAAACACACTTATAAGTGACTAGAGTGATTACTAAGAACATTCACTTGAATTTGGAGACAGAAAAACCTAACCTTCTTTTGTTTCCCTAATAGAAAACAGCAACATGCCAGAAAAGAAAAACACTAAAAAATGTTGAAATGTCATTTTATTTTATTGTTATTATTTTTTTTTTTTGGTTTTTCGAGACAGGGTTTCTCTGTAACTTTGGAGCCTGTCCTGGAACTAGCTCTTGTAGACCAGGTTGGCCTCGAACTCACAGAGATCTGCCTGCCTCTGCCTCCAGAGTGCTGGGATTAAAGGCATAGACCACCACTGCCCAGCATGATGTCATTTTAAAAATCATTAAATCATCTGTATATATTATGAAACATAATCCCCCATGTCTACTTATTTCCTTGCTTCATCACCTTTATGTTTATTTAGCTTTAAGCAACTGAAGAAATTGGTAAATAATTCCATAAGGCTATGGGAAGTGAAGGAAATAAAGGTGATGACTCCAGCCTTCTATCACAATTGTATAGATGATATGAGATAATGTATGTAAATTGCTTTTTCAGTGATTAAATGTCATGTGTATTGATTATATGTGGTCTACTTTCAGAACAATAAAAGCAATAATTAATTTTGGCTGAAGCAAGTGTAGTTCATTCAGAACAGTGAGGCAAGGGCTGAAGATATAGTATGCTTGCTAAAATGCTTACTGTGCAGGCATCAAGACCAAAGTTCAACTCCAGAATCCACCCAAAAATCCAGGTGTAATTAGCTCACATTTGTGATCCTAGCACAGGGGACACAGAGACAGACAAATTCATGGTGCCAACTGATATGACAGCTTAGTCTAGTAATTGTCAAACCTCAGAGACCTTGTCATAGAAAACAAGGTGTATGGCTCCTGAAGAACATCTGAGGTGGCCATGTGGCCTCTATATGCACTCACATGCTCATGAACAGGCATACACCCCCTGCACAGATATGTGTTATATGCAAAGAAACACACACACACACACACACACACGGTTACAAGGTCGTACTATGTCCTTGGGGCTCACCTCAGACTCACAGAGATCTTCCTGTCAAGTGTTATGGTTAAAGGCATTCAATTGTCACATCTGCCAAATGAGAGCTATTAAATATTAAATGTGTGGTATTCTGTATATTATACCTTCATAGGCACAATACAGTTCTTCCATTCAAAAAAGGAGGGCTTTTTGGAATAAGAAAAAAAAAACTGTGAGCTTTTGAATTGAAAAGGAGTGCTGTTCTCTCTCTCTCTCTCTCTCTCTCTCTCTCTCTCTCTCTCTCTCTGTGTGTGTGTGTGTGTGTGTGTGTGTGTCCTCTCACAATAAAAGGAGAGGAAATTAAGTAATGAAGACAGGAAGGAAAGGCGAAAAAAGATGGAAAAGGGGAGAAAGAAAGGAAGAATTCTTAAATGTATTAAAAATTAGGTCACTGATTTGATTTTCTCATTATGAAAAGTCATAATTAAAGAAGTGACTGCAATTTAAGTAGTGACTTTCAGGAGCTTAAAGTTTTTACTATCTGAAGTTTCAAACTTTTAGGGGTTCTCCTTTATCTCCTCTCATGGTTAATTCAGATTCTAAATTTGGTTGGATTTAGAAGTGCCTAGGGCATTAGTGAAGTACACCATTGTGTCTGTTTGGAGAGGTGTTTTCTCAAAGTACAATCTGAGAAGGGACGATTAGGCCTTAACAAGGGTCCTAGACTAAATAAAGTGGAAACAAGCAAAAAGGCACCTGAATAATGACATTCCTTTCTCTCTACACCCTCATTTGCCCAGATGTGAGCAGTAGCCTCACACTCAAGACTGCTACTTCAGCTGTCTACTACCACAAGGCATTCCTTGCCATGATACTTTAAACCAAAAGAAATCTTTTCTTTTTTGATAGGCATATTCTTGGTGGGCATTTGGTTACAAAGATGAGAAAAGTAACCAATATAACTTTGTTTCTAGCACTGACAATATTTTTTCAGGAAGGAAGAAAATAGAAACTGACAGTGCATCTGTCTGCTCACTTGACCAACTCATATCGGCCAGTGCAATGTCCTGTAGCATCTTTGCACTGAAGTCAAGAAAATAAACTTTTAAAGTGATGCATATTGATGCATAATAAAATAGAATTCTGTGTGTAAGAAAAAAGAGAAAGATACTATTGACAAATTAACTCCCACATGTAGGGTTTCACATCAAGAATTTCTAAAAATTTTATGGAGTCCTAGAAATAAGCTCAAAGATAATTAGTGTGAAGATAGTTTTTAGGAAAATGATATTATGAGCAACATGTATAGTGGGAGACACTATTATAGCATCATTGTAACAGAGACAGAGACCAGTAAGTTTCCTGGAAAACATTGAGACTGGGATGACTGCTCAGAGATACCTCAACTGTAGAAAGAAGGACTGGCCTTATAGTTTGCATCATCAGTCAGCAACTCAGTGTTGGCAGCCCCCAGAAAGGGCATTATGACCTTGGGAAATTAAACCATTTCTGGCAAGGATGATTCCTAAAGAAGGACTCAGCACTAAATTGGCTGAAACTAATACTCCTGGGAAATAAATACTTCAGGCCTGAAGTGGCAATCTAGACAGCACATCTCAGCAGCCACAGCACCAGGCTATTAATAACTTGACCATCATGAGTTGAAGTATAGGCTCTCAGTGCTGAGATCACAGAATGTGTTATTTGTGAAGCCTAAAGAAACACACAAAAAGAATGAAACATTGCTAAGTGTACTTCTTTTGATGCAAATGCTAGAAAATTACTTTTTGCAAACTTCCAACATTGTAACCTTAAATATACACATAGTTTTAGTAAAAGCTGAACTCTTAGGAAGATCTACTACAAGCTGAACAGTTGATGACTTTCCAGAAAGGAAAATAAAGTGAGTAATTGCACAAATATTTTTAGAATCTTGTTCTGTAATAATAATACTAACGTTAGGGGAGGCTGTTCATTAGTTTCCTAGCTGCCCAGACTCATTTCTCAGCCATCCTGACTTGAAATAATCGCATAGAAACTATGTAAATTAAATCACTGCTTTGCCAATTACTTAATCGTATTATTAACTAGCTCTTATATCTTAACATAACTCATTTATATTATTTTATATTTTTCCATGAGGTTTGTGGCCTACTGGCAACGTTCCAGCTGGCAGCTTACATCTTTCTCCCCTGGTGACTTATGGCTTCTTACTGATTCTGTCTTCTCTCTCTCTCTCTCTCTCTCTCTCTCTCTCTCTCTATATATATATATATATATATATATATATATATATATATATATATATATATATATATTTCAGTCTGGCTTTACTCTGTTGAGCCATTGGCCAAAACAGCTTCTTTATTAACCAATGGCAATAAAACATATTCACAGCATTCATCACCTCCCGCATCACCTCTCCTTTTCAGAGTAAATAAAAAGGAAGATTTTAACTTTAACATAGCAAGATTACATATAACAAAACAGGTATCAAGAAAGAATTACAGGCTGAGGAGTTCTACCCGGAAAGGTGAGTGGGTGCTAGCCTGGGCAGCCAGCCCGGGAAGAGAGCACAGCCCCTCCCCCCCTCAGCTTCTGCAGCAGGGTCTTCCGTGTTTCACCGGACCCCTCCCTTCCCCCACTGCCCTGCACTCTTGTCTCCTGGGCCCTGGGAAGACCAGCTATCCCTGTAGCAGTGCTGAGGAGTTCTACCCAGAGAGGTGAGTGGGAGCTAGCCTGGGCGGCCAGCCCGGGAAGAGAGCACAGCCCCTCCCCCCTCAGCTTATGCAGCAGGGTCTTCTGTGTTTCACCGGACCCCTGCCTGCCCCCACTGCCGCTGAACTCTTGTCTCCTGGGCCCTGGGAAGGCCAGCTATCCCAGCTGCAGTGCTGAGGAGCTCTATCCAGAGAGTGCTGAGGAGTTCTATCCAGAGAGTGCAGAGGAGTTTCATCCAGAGAGGTGGAGATGGGCAGGCGCCAATGCAAGAATTCCTCCGACAACCTGAAAGACAACATGACATCTCCAGAATCCAGGGAGCACGAAATGAAAAGAATTGAACACCCTACTCCAGAAGAAATAGAAGAAATCGACTCTAAGCGGATCTATATGAAAATAATAGAGGAACTTAAACAGGAGGTGAATATCTGCCGTAAAGAAATGGAAGATAAGTATAACAAAAAGATTGAGGAAATGAGTAAAGAAATGGAAGAGAAATATACCAAAAAGTTTGAAGAAATAAGTAAATCCGTAAATGAAATTCTGGGAAACCAAGAAAAAACAATCAAACAGGTAATGGAAACAGTTCAAGATTTGAAAACTGAAATGGAGTCAATGAAGAAATCACAAACCGAGGGCCGACTGTCTATGGAAAATCTAGGTAAACGAACAGAGACTTCAGAAACACAATAACAAACAGAATACAAGAGATAGAAGAAAGAATCTCAGACTCTGAGGACACCATAGAGAAATTAAATGCTCTGACCAAAGAAAACAGCAAATCCAACAAATTCTCTTCACAAAACATTCAGGAAATGTGGGACACAATAAAAAACCAAATCTAAGAATAATAGGGATTGAAGAAGGAGAAGAACGGCAGATCAAAGGCCCAGAAAATATATTCAACAAAATTGTAGAAGAAAACTTTCCCAATCTAAAGAACGATATTCCTATGAAGGTGCAAGAAGAATACAGAACACCGAATAACTGGATCAGAAAAAAACATCCCCTCACCATATAATAATCAAAACACAAAACATACAGATTAAAGAAAGAATATTAAGAGCTGCAAAGGAAAAAGGTCAAGTAACTTATAAAGGTAAACTTATCAGGCTTACACCGGACTTCTCTATGAAAACCATGAAAGCCAGAAGATCCTGGATAGAAGTACTGCAGAAACTAAGAGACCATGGATGCAAGCCCAGACTACTATACCCAGCCAAGCTATCATTCAGTATTAATGGAGAAAACTAAATATTCCAGGATAAAAATAAATTTAAACAATTCGTAGCCACAAATCCAGCCTTACAGAAAGTAATAGAAGGAAAATCGCAACCCAAGGAATCCAACAGTGCCATCACTACCTACAACAACCCAGACATCTAGTGACCCTTCACAACCACAACTCAAAGAAGAGAAACACACAAACTCTACTACTACACACACAAAAAAAAGTAATAACAGGAATCAACAACCACTGGTCATTAATATCACTTAATATTAATGGACTCAACTCACCTATAAAAAGGCACAGACTAAGAGATTGGATACGGAAACAGGATCCAACATTCTGCTGTTTACAAGAAACATACCTCAAACACAAAGATAGACATCTACACAGTGTAAAGGGTTGAGAAAAGGTTTTCTAAGCAAACGGACCTAAGAAACAAGCTGGTGTGGCCATTCTAATATCTAACAAAATTGACTTCAAACTAAAATCAATCAGCAGAGATGGAGATGAACATTTCATACTCATAACAGGAACAATTCATCAGGAGGAAGTCTCAATCCTGAATATCTATGCCCCTAATATAAAAGCACCCACTTATGTAAAAGAAAAACTTTTAGAATTCAAGGCAGTCATCAAACCACACACACTAATAGTAGGAGACTTCAACACACCTCTCTCACCAAGGGACAGGTCAATCAAACAGAAACTCAACAGAGAAATAAGAGAATTACTAGAGGTAATGAAGCAAATGGACTTAACAGATATCTATAGAACATTCCACCCAAATAGTAAAGAATATACCTTCTTCTCTGCAGCTCATGGAACCTTCTCGAAAATTGACCACATACTCGGTAACAAAGCAAACTTTCACAGATACAAAAAAATTTTAGTAACCACCTGTGTCTTGTCGGATCACCACAGAATAAAGTTAGAATTCAATAACAATTCGAACACCAGAAAGCCTACAAACGCGTGGAAGTTGAACAGTCAGCTACTGAATCATCCCTGGGTCAAGGAGGAAATAAAGAAAGAAATTAAAGTCTTCCTTGAATTTAATGAAAATAAAGGCACAACATACTCAAACCTATGGGGCACAATTAAAGCAGTGCTAAGAGGAAAGTTCATAGCACTAAGTGCCCAAATAAAGAAAATGGAGAAAGCACATATTGGAGACTTAACAGCACACCTAAAAGCTCTGGAAAAAAAAGAAGCAGACTTTCTCAGGAGGAGTAGAAGACTGTTAATAATCAAACTGAGGGCTGAAATCAATAAAATAGAAACACAGAAAACAATCCAAAAAATCAACGAAACAAAAAGTTGGTTCTTGGAGAAAGTCAACAAGATTGACAAACCCCTAGCCAAACTAATCAAACGGCAGAGAGAGAACACTCAAATTAATAAGATCAGAAATGAAAAGGGGGACATAACCACAGACATAGAGGAAATTCAGAGAATCATTAGATCTTACTACGAAAGTTTATATGCCACAAAGTTGGAAAATGTACAAGAAATGGATTGGTTTTTAGATAAATACCATTTACCAAAGTTAAATCAAGATCAGGTGAACAATCTAAATAGACCTGTTAGTCGTGAAGAATTAGAAGCTGTTATCAAAAACCTCCCGACCAAAAAAAGCCCAGGGCCACATGGTTTCAATGCAGAATTCTACCAGAACTTCCAAGAAGAGCTGATACCTATACTCCTTAAGATATTTCACAATATAGAAACAGAAGAGTCATTGCCAAACTCTTTTTATGAAGCTACAGTTACCCTGATACCAAAACCACATAAAGACACAACCAAGAAAGAGAATTACAGGCCAATCTCACTCATGAACATTGACGCAAAAATTCTCAACAAAATCCTGACAAACTGATTCCAAGAACACATTAGAAAAATTATCCATTATGAACAAGTAGGCTTCATCCCAGAGATGCAGGGCTGGTTCAACATACGCAAATCTATCAATGTAATCCAACATATAAATAAACTGAAAGAAAAAAACCATATGATCATTTAATTGGTTGCTGAAAAAGCATTTGACAAAATCCAACATCCCTTTATGATAAAGGTGTTGAAGAGATTGGGGATACAAGGATCATACCTAAATATAATAAAAGCTATTTACAGCAAGCCAACAGCTAAAATCAAACTGAACGGAGAGAAACTCAAAGCCATTCCATTGAAATCAGGAACAAGACAAGGCTGTCCACTCTCTCCATACCTCTTCAATATAGTGCTAGAAGTTCTAGCAATAGCAATACGACAACATAAGGGGATCAAGGAGATTCAAATTGGAAAAGAAGTTAAACTCTCGTTATTTGCAGACGATATGATAGTATACATGAGCGACCCCAAAAACTCTACCAAAGAACTCCTACAGCTGATAAACACCTTTAGTAATGAGGCAGGATACAAGATCAACTCCAAAAAATCAGTTGCCCTCCTATACACAAAGGATAAAGAAGCAGGGAAGGAAATCAGAGAAACTTCACCTTTCACGTTTGCCATAAATAGCATAAGATATCTTGGGATAACTCTGACCAAGGTAGTGAAAGACCTATTTGACAAGAACTTTAAGTCTTTGAAGAAAGAAATAGAGGAGGATACCAGAAAATGGAAAGATCTCCCTTGCTCTTGGATTGGGAGGATCAACATAGTAAAAATGGCAATTCTACCAAAAGCAATCTATAGATTCAATGCAATCCCCATCAAAATCCCTTCAAACTTCTTCACAGACCTTGAGAGAACAATAATCAAGTTTATATGGAAAAACAAAAAACCCAGGATAGCCAAAACAATCTTATATAATAAAGGAACTTCTGGAGGTATAACCATCCCTGACTTCAAACTCTATTACACAGCTACAGTATTGAAAACAGTTTGGTACTGGCATAAGAACAGAGAAGTCGACCTATGGAATCGAATAGAAGACCCAGATATTAACCCACAAACCTATGAACACTTGATTTTCGACAAGGGGGGTAAAGGTATGCAATGGAAGAAGGAAAGCATCTTTAACAAATGGTGCTGGCATAACCGGATGTCAACCTGTAGAAGAATGAAAGTAGATCCATATCTATCACCATGCACAAAAATCAAGTCCAAATGGATTAAAGACCTCAACATTAATTGGACCACTTTGAACCAGATAGAAGAGAAAGTGGGAAATAGTCTACAAGATATAGGCACTGGAGGCCACTTCCTAAGTAGAACCCCAGTAGCACAGACAATAAGAGAATCAATGAATAAATGGGACCTCCTGAAACTGAGAAGCTTCTGTAAAGCAAAGGACACCGTCAGTAAGACAAAAAGGCTACCTTCTGACTGGGAGAAGATCTTTAAGGATGTTTTTACATCCGTAGCTTTTGGATTGGTGAAAACTAGTGGTCTACTAATACAGTTTAAGATTTTTGATAATTGTAAGGATGTTATATCAGCCCAAGATAATTTGACTCTTGTTTGTAATATTTTTAACTCTTCACTATCTCAAAGGTCAGTCATTTGGCCTTGTAGATTCTTTAGTATTGATGTAGCATTTCTTCTTTCTGCCTTTCTTTTTGTTTCCTTATGGGAAGTTCAGTTCACAGCACGTACTCTCTTTCTCTCTATACTTGCCATTACCATCTAGCAACTTCACCTAATAACTTTGTGCTAGAAATAAAATCATGGGTAAAAATGAACATTCCTTAGCTTCCTAAGTAGAATGTCTTTGATACTTTGTTATAATAATGTAGAGCAACTAAAATAAGGATCAAATATCAGAGCAGAGGCATTGAATGTTCCAACCAGCAGCCTGTTCCAAGGGCTAATGAGTCAC
Organism: Myodes glareolus; assembly: GCF_982192425.1. NCBI lineage: Eukaryota > Metazoa > Chordata > Mammalia > Rodentia > Cricetidae > Myodes > Myodes glareolus. Next base: position 139,594,306 of record NC_142053.1, read on the forward strand.
ACATCTACTTCTATTGTAGAGTTACATAATACCAGCACAAGACCAAAATGGTGTTCAGATGCTTCATTGTTAAGATGACATGGGATCTGTTGATTCCTTCTCCAGGAATTTCCAAGAGACTTTGAATGTGTTCTATGATTTCCACACAAAGAGGTTTTCTATTTCCACATAACAAATTTTCTTCAAAACTACTAAAACAATATCCAAGTGGAGATTAAATAAGTGGATGTGGCTCTTGGTCTCCCATGAGCTGAAATCATCTCAATTCTGGATACCTACTCTGAAGTTTGGGGCATGGACTCACTTCTCTGGACATTAGATACACATCACACTTCCTTGCCATACCAACACCTGTACAGAAAACTATTTGTCCTTGAACATGACATGGATTCATAAAGAGCATTAGACATAAAGAATCTTAGACAGAGAGATAAAAAACTGAAGATGGAATTTATGGTATTTAATAGCCTAATCTCTGCTGTCTATAATGAGTTACATTGTATAAACTTAATATAGTATTAGAGGGGAATAAACAACGTTATTAATACCAGAAAGTTGAGATCATCAGTACTTATTTTAAGAACTTTTTATCTTGACTAGGTGATAAACTCTAAGTTCACAGCATTTAGGGACTACTTTTAGGACAAACTACTTAACATCACTGTATAAGCTGATAAAGTATGTGATATACAGAAAGAAAAATGCTGAGGAAATTCACTGTGCAGTTATATATAAGGACTATATGGGAACTTACTTCATTTGTTTCCCTTATTAAAAAGTTATGCTTACCTTAACAGAGAACAGGTAAGCATGCAAAGGGACAAAGGCCTAGTTGCAAAGTATGAATGCATATGTCCACAGGCACGTATGTTAGCACTTCCATGGTAGACATTTAAAACACATCTTATAGATGATTTCATGGAAAGCTACATTAGAACTAATGTTTTCTTTCCTCCAAATTCACTGACAAAACACAACTATTTAAATAGATTATTTTAACATCTACTTCAAAATACCATAACCTTAAATGTTTACATGAGTTAGAACTAGATACCAGTTTAGATAGTTCCCATGCCCTTGTACATACATTTTCCTTTGTATGATATTCTGTTCTCACTCTCAACTGTAGAATCTTTTTCTTTCTGATAAAATGTTATCTATGCCATCTTTTTCTATAATTTTTCTGATTTCCCGAAATGAAAGCTGATAAATTCTAGTTGCTACCACTTACTTGTATATCTATTATAAGTTTGTGCAGATGAATGTAAATCAGACTCTAATGAAGGATGTGTTTATTTACAGAAGGGAGGCCATATATACTGTCCCTGAACATCCAGCAGACTCCTTATAAAAGACAAATACTTAGAGATTGAAAATGACAGTATCTAAGGGTCTGTTCATTACGATGATTTCTTCCACGGAAGAGAATGTGGAAGTCCTTCAAATAAGAAAGAAATCCTATGAATAGAGAAGGCATAGTCACAACATATTCTGTAATGTTACAACAATTATGCCAGTGACACTAATAGTTGTTTCATTTTTTTTTGATACTAGAACATACTTTTCTAGCCAAAAAGAATTAGGTGTGCTACTTAACACATAATGAGAGAAACTCCGGATTTTCACTTGATACTTGATATTTAGTGTCGAATATATCCAAGAACTGTCAACTCAACTGGAAAGTTTTAAATTACATCAAAATTAAAAGTGGTTGCTATATAGGAAGGAAATTGCAATGAAACAGAGTTGAATTCCAAATCTTCGTCAGGATAGAACTTTTTCTCAGATTCAAAATGAAAAAAAAAAAGAGTCAATAGATTTACTCCCTATTTCTCAGGACTAAGCTGACTATATTTCCTTCACAATACTTCCCCTTTTGCTAACTACCTATAGGTAGCAGAACTCCTGAACCTCTCTGTAATAGCAGAGCAACAACTAAAGTTTTTAAAAGGTGGGGAAATTTTTAGCACTTTATATAACAAATCCTGGCAATATTGACTTGTTTGTGCTACCTAGAGAATTTACTATTTTCAGTTTCTGACGTCTTTATAAAAAAAAAAGAAGAAGAGAAGTTTGCTCGTTGTTTCAGGGCTGTGGAAACAATAGAGTTGTGTTTTCATAACAGTGAGGAATTTAGCTGCATGTTGCCATATGGCCCCCATGCAGCGATAGGTTTCCAAATGTGTGTAGTATAAGTTTAGTATAAACCAGAAGAATCTAAGTAGGAGTGGCAATTGTTCTCTGCAGGAGGGAACCAGGAAAAAATGCTGATAGAGTAAACAGGGAACTTGGGATACACCAATAAATTGGGTCTAGGATGGATCCAGCAAATGCTATTTGGTATATCCATTTGAAAAGAATGCAATAGATAGGAAACAAAAGAAAATAAAGAGATTGGAATTTGTTCTCTGAAAACAAAGTGCATATAGGAGCTACAAATCAGCTTGGTATAAGATGAATAAGAGTAAATCCCTAAGAGAACTAGATTTAAAAAAAAATCTCAGTGTAAGAAGACTGTAATGTTAGAACCCAGCTGTTGTTCAGGCCACAATACAAGAAGCTGCCTTTCCCTTTTCACAGATGCTGACAGGCACCTTGTTGAAATACTAACACACCTCCAGGTACTGGAATATCTCATCTGGGGAGGTGAATTAAAACCAAAGAGTGTGCTGTGGCCATACATCTTGCTCCCCATGCCCTTCCACACCTCCTTCCTGGGAATCATAGAACCTAGCTAGCTATAAGCTTAAGCTGTAAAATGTTCCCTCTCCTCAGAAATTTATAAGAAAAGATTGCCATGTCTGCCTCTTCTAGCAGGGGAGGCATTCTGATTTCTTTCTTCAGCATTTCTTTCCCTGCCATGTGCTGTCTGTGGTGTTAACAACTCTCCTAATAAGATCCTACCATCACACAATCCATTTTAATATCCCTCTTGAACCTTTATCTGAGATCTTTCAATCAGCAAAGCACAACTTAGAAAATTTCTCTCTCATGCACATCATAATTCCTTGAATCTTGTAAAGAGTTATTTCAGAACTAGTGGTTTTCTCCAGGGCAACTAAAATTTCTTAAGCATTTTAAATAGAAAGATTGTGAGCTCATGGCAATCAAAATCAACTATAAGAGCTCACTGATACGCCTAACTAGATGGTTGCTGTGGTAAAGGGAACTTTCCTCGGTTTTCTGAAGGTTCCATTGAGCCTGATGAAATAAACTAACCACAGATTAACAGAATTAAGAACCTATAAATTTGTTATATACATCCAGGAGTCAAACAAAAAAGAGTCTTTAGTAATTCAATAAAACTTAAGAATTTATAGACCATACTATAGGAAAAGAGGAAAATGTATTAGAGTTGATGTAAACTTGAATTTATGCTTACCTTGTATTTGCAGGCTATAGTAGAAATTGGACCGACATCTGAATAGTGCCGTGACAGAAAAGATTGCTTAGGTTCCTTTTAATCTGCTTTGATATACAGTGGTAAACAAAGAGAGTGAAACATGGTACCTAGTTTCTCTTCTTAGTGCTTTGTCATATGGCATTCTAAATTGCAAAGAGAAACCTGTGTAACATCTCTCCTGCCAGCTAACAGAAATTGTGTTATCTGAAAAGAAAATAGAATCTCTGACTTCTATTACCCCTGCATCAATTAAACTTTCAAAGGGAGAGAGAGAGAGAGAGAGAGAGAGACAGAGAGAGAGACAGAGAGAGAGAGACAGAGAAGGGGAGATGGAGGGAAGCGAGGATCCAGGAAAAGAAAGAGGGAGGGAGTGAGAAAGAAAACTGAATCCCCAGAAGAGTCCAAGAAGCAGGGAGATTTCCATCCCATTGTCACATAATAGCCCTCATACTTACATCCAAGTCCTAGATGGAGGTTTATAACAGAAATGTCTGAACATTTTTTTCCCAAGGCCAGTCTTCCAACAGTCTGGTTTTTTTGTTTATTTGTTTGTGTTTTGTTTACAGGTTTTCTTTTCCTTGTTTGGTTATTGTTTTGGTATAGCTGAGGAACAGATTCCAGTAACAAAAGGTAAGAAATGTGAAAATTTGCAAAAATAAGTAATTTTAAGCATATTTTTAAAGATTTATTTTCCTTTGTGTGTATAAATGTTTGGCCTACATGCATGCCTGATATAGCATAGAAGTCAAAAGAGTGTAACAAATCCCCTGGAACTGAAGTGATGCATGGTGTGAGTCACCACATTGGTTCTGGGAATTTAACCTGGCTCTTGTTCAATAGCAACAGTAACCACAGAGCCATCACTCGAAGCCTCAGAGAAATAAAAGATTTTTACGACATTAAAAGACAGTTGCCTGGGACAAAATTTACCTGGACTGTTGCACTGGTATCAACTCTTCTTTCTTGTGACTCAATCTTCTAGAAAACTTGGTCTTTAGGTATCCAAGGGGAACTTAAGAACAAAAGTCCTTCCCTTTTCTTATTAGATGAAAAATGATTGAGAAATATGGGCCTGTAAGTCAGAAATACATTTTTGAGACTGTTTGCTTTAGTTTTATAGTTCTTAGTATATGAAAATACCATATTCTCCCTAGAGCAGTGGTTCTCAGCCTTCCTAATGCTACAATCCTTTAATACAGCTATGATGTAGTGAACCCGCAAACATGAAATTATTTTCTTTGCTAGTTCATAACTGTAATGTTGAAACTGTTATGAATTTGTATTTAAATATCTGATATTCAGAATATCTGATATGCAACTGCAGAAGGGGTTGCAACCCACAGGTTGAGAAGTGCTGCTCTAGAGATGTGTCATAGTGTTGATAAAGTTTATAAGGTGTAATGTATTTTAAAGGTTTTTAGTGTTTCCTTTCCAAAAGTAAAGACTCTGCTATTGTAGCCTTCTACCTTATAAGACAACATCAACTTCTATGTACCCATCATTTCAATTCAAGAAACATGTAGAAATAACTAAATAAGAATAAAGATGTAGCCAAAGAAAAGTATCTCAGCTATAAACCTACAGCCTCTGAGATACTGGCTTGTCCCTATCAAGTTTCCCTGGCCTGTAGCCCACCCTCCCATTTCATGGTTTTTGACCTACCGTGTATGACTTCTCCCCATACTTTTACCCCTAGCCATTTCATCTTTCATTCTCAAATCCATTTAAAATTTTCAAGGATCTTTGCCATTCTCTTTTTCTATAGGAACTTGGATCAAATTCCAATGAATTTTTACTTTGCTTTCACAATACTCGCTTAATAAAAAGTGTACTTCCTAAGCAAATATATCCCTGAAGAGCTGCCTCATCTTTTTTGAATTTTATTTTATTTTTTTAAGTAATTTTATTAAATTATAAAAGTTTCCATTTACGCCCCTCTTCCCAACACCCTCCCACTCCCCCCCTCCCCTCCTCCCTCTTTGTCCTTAAGGTCAGTCAGGGTTTCAAGCCCTGTGGGAAGTTCAAGATCGTCCCCCCTCCCTCCAGGTCCAGGAAGGTGAGTATCCAAACAGACTGGATCCCAAAAATCAAGTATATGCAGAGGAAACTAGTCCCAGTGACATTGTCAATGGCTTCTCAGAAAGACTCCGGGCCAGCCACATTCAGAAAATCCGGCGACATTCAGAAAATCTGGTTGGATCCTGTGCTCATTCAGTCGCAGTCCAACTGCCCTTGGTAAACTCTCATTAGATCCGACCCCTTGTATCAGTGGGTGATAGCATCCCTCGCAATCCTTCGTCATTTTCTTTGTCCTTCTGCTCCTCATTTGGACCTTGGGGGGCTCAGTCCGGTGCTCCAATGTGGGTCTCCGTCTGTATCGCCATCCATCGCCAGATGAAGGATCTATGGTGATAAGCAAAATATTCATCAGTATGGTTATGGGCCAAGGCCGGTTCAGGAACCCTCTCCTCTGTCCAGAGAACAATCTGGGGATCTCTCCTTGGACCTGGGATCCCATATATAATCAAGTTTCCTATAAACCCTAAAATGACTCCCTTAGTTGAAATATATTCTTCCCTGATCCCATATTCATCCTTCCTCCCTTCCCCCCATCCCGGTCAACCAAGCTTTCTCCATTCCTCCCCTACTCCCTTCTCTCTAACCCTCTCCCCTTCCAACAACCCTCCCACCCCCCCATGCACCCAAGGTTACCTGGGACTCTTGACTATTTCCTACCTCCTGGCAGATAGCTAAATAATCTTCATCAGGTTCGTCTTCTTATTTAGCTTCTCTAGGATCACGAATAATAGCCTCAAAGACCTTTAAATTATGGTTAGAATCCACTTATGAGTGAATACATACCGTGTCCTCTTTTTGGGTCTGGCTTACCTCACTCAGTAAAGCGTTTTCTATGTCCATCCATTTGCATGCAAAATTCAAGATGTCATTATTTTTTACCGCTGAGTAAAACTCTAATGTGTATATGTTCCACACCTTTTTTAACCATTCTTCTATTGAGGGGCACCTAGGCTGTTTCCAGGTTCTGGCTATTACCAATAGTGCTGCTATGAACATAGTTGAACAAATGCTTTTGTAGTATGCTAGGGAATCTCTAGGGTATATTCCCAAGAGTGGAATTGCTGGGTCCTGAGAGAGATTTACTCCCAGTTTCCTGAGAAACCGCCACACTGATTTCCACAGTGGCTGCACAAGTTTGCATTCCCACCAACAATGGATGAGTGTTCCCCTCACCCCACATCCTCTCCAGCATAGGCTATCATTGGTGTTTTTGACTTTAGCTATTCTGACAGGTGTAAGATGGTATCTCAAAGTGGTTTTGATTTGCATTTCCCTGATCGCTAAGGAGGTTGAGCATGACCTTAAGTGTCTTCTGGCCATTCGAAGTTCATCTGTTGTGAATTCTCTGTTCAGTTCAGTACCCCATTTTTTAATTGGATTAATTAGAGTTTTAGTGCCTAGTTTCTTGAGTTCTTTGTATATTTTGAGATCAGACCTTTGTCTGATGAGGGGTTGGTGAAGATCTTCTCCCAGTCAGAAGGCAGCCTTTTTGTCTTACTGACAGTGTCCTTTGCTTTACAGAATCTTCTCAGTTTCAGTAGATCCCATTTATTCATTGTTTCTCTTATTGTCTGTGCAGCTGGGGTCCTGCTTAGGAAGAGGCCTCCCATGTCTATATCTTGTAGACTACTTCCCACTTTCTCTTCTATCAGGTTCAACGTGGACGGATTAATGTTGATGTCTTTAATCCATTTGGACCTGAGTTTTGTGCATGGTGATAGGTATGGATCTACTTTCATCCTTCTACAGGTTGACATCCAGTTATGCCAGCACCATTTGTTAAAGATGCTTTCCTTCTTCCATTGTATATCTTTAGCTCCCTTGTCAAAAATTAGGTGCTCATAGGTTTGTGGGTTAATATCCGGGTCTTCTATTCGATTCCAAAGGTCGATTTCTCTGTTGTTATGCCAATACCAGGCTGTTTTCAATACTGTAGCTCGGTAATAGAGTTTGAAGTCAGGGATGGTAATGCCTCCAGAAGTTCCTTTATTGTATAAGATTGTTTTGGCTATCTTGGGTTTTTTGTTTTGCCATATAAACTTGATTATTGTTTTCTTAAGGTCTGTGAAGAAGTTTGATGGGATTTTGATGGGGATTGCATTGAATCTTTTGGTAGAATTGCCATTTTTACTATGTTGACCCTCCCAATCCAAGAACAAGGGAGATCTTTCCATTTTCTGGTATCCTCCTCAATTTCTTTCTTCAAAGACTTAAAGCTCTTGTCAAATAGGTCTTTCACTTCCTTGGTTAGAGTAACCCCAAGATATTTTATGCTATTTGTGGCTATCGTGAAAGGTGATGTTTCTCTGATTTCCCTCTCAGCTTCTTTATCCTTTGTGTATAGGAGGGCAACTGATTTTTTGGAGTTGATCTTGTATCCTGCCATGTTACTAAAGGTGTTTATCAGCTGTAGGAGTTCTTTGGTAGAGTTTTTGGGGTCACTTATGTACACTATCATATTGTCAGCAAATAACGAAAGTTTAACTTCATCCTTTCCAATTCGAATCCCCTTGATCTCCTTATGCTGTCTTATTGCAATTGCTAGAACTTCAAGCACTATATTGAAGAGGTATGGAGAGAGTGGACAGCCTTGTCGTGTTCCTGATTTTAGTGGAAAGGCTTTGAGTTTCTCTCCATTCAATTTGATGTTAGCTGTCAGCTTGCTGTATATTGCTTTTATTATATTTAGGTATGATCCTTGTATCCCCAGTCTCTCCAACACCTTTATCATAAATGGGTGTTGAATTTTGTCAAATGCTTTTTCAGCATCCAATGAAGCGATCATATGGTTTTTTTCTTTCAGTTTATTTATATGATGGATTACATTGATAGATTTGCGTATGTTGAACCATCCCTGCATCTCTGGGATGAAGCCTACTTGATCTAATGAATAATTTTTCTAATGTGTTCCTGGATTCGGTTTGCCAGGATTTTATTGAGAATTTTCGTGTCGATGTTCATGAGTGAGATTGGCCTGTAATTCTCTTTCTTGGTTGTGTCTTTATGTGGTTTTGGTATTAAGGTAACTGTAGCTTCATAAAAGGAGTTTGGCAATGACTCTTCTGTTTCTATATTATGGAATTCATTAAGGAGTATAGGAATTAGCTCTTCCTGGAAGTTCTGGTAGAATTCTGCATTGAAACCATCTGGTCCTGGGCTTTTTTTGGCAGGGAGATTTCTGATAACAGCTTCTAATTCTTCGCGACTAACAGGTCTATTTAGATTGCTCACCTGTTCTTGGTTCAACTTTGGTATATGGTACTTATCTAAAAAAATGTCCATTTCTTTTACATTTTCCAACTTTGTGGCATATAAACTTTCGTAGTAAGATCTAATGATTCTCTGAATTTCCTTTGTGTCTGTGGTTATATCCCCCTTTTCATTTCTGATCCTATTAATTTGCAAGTTCTCTCTCTGCCGTTTGATTAGTTTGGATAGGGGTTTGTCAATCTTGTTGATTTTCTCCAAGAACCAGCTTTTTGATTCATTGATTCTTTGGATTGTTTTCTCTATTTCTATTTTGTTGATTTCAGCCCTCAGTTTGATTATTTCCAGTCTTCTACTCCTCCTGGGTGAATCAGCTTCTTTTTTTTCTAGAGCTTTCAAGTGTGTTGTTAGGTCTCCAATGTGTGCTTTCTCCGTTTTCTTTATTTGGGCACTTATTGCTATGAACTTTCCTCTTTGCACTGCTTTCATAGTGTCCCATAGGTTTGAGTATGTTGTGTCTTTGTTTTCATTAAATTCAAGGAAGACTTTAATTTCTTTCTTAATTTCGTCCCTGACCCAGGGGTGATTTAGTAGTTGGCTGTTCAACTTCCATGAGTTTGTTGACTTCCTGGGGGTAGCGTTGTTGTTGAATTCTAATTTTAATGCATGGTGGTCTGACAAGACACAGGTGGTTACTAATATTTTTTTGTATCTGTGGGTGTTTGCTTTGTTACCGAGTATGTGGTCAATCTTCGAGAAGGTTCCATGAACTGCAGAGAAGAAGGTATATTCTTTCCTATTTGGGTGGAGTGTTCTATAGATGTCTGTTAAGTCCATTTGATTCAATACCTCCAATAAATCTCTTAATTCTCTGTTTGGTTTCTGTCTGATTGACCTGTCCATTGGTGAGAGAGGAGTGTTGAAGTCTCCTACTATTAGCGTGTGTGGTTTGATGACTGCCTTGAGTTCTAGAAGAGTTTCTTTTACATATGTGGGTGCCTTACATTAGGGGCATAGATATTCAGGATTGAGACTTCTTCCTGATGAGTTGTTCCTGTTATGAGTATGAAATGTCCATCTCCATCCCTTCTGATTGATTTTAGTTTGAAGTCGATTTTGTTAGATATTAGAATGGCCACACCCGCTTGTTTCTTAGGTCCATTTGCTTGGAAAACCTTTTCTCAACCCTTTACTCTGAGTAGGTGTCTGTCTTTGTGGTTGAGGTGTGTTTCTTGTAAACAGCAGAATGTTGGATCCTGTTTTCGTAACCAATCTCTAAGTCTGTGCCTCTTCATAGGTGAATTGAGTCCATTGATATTAAGAGATATTAATGACCATTGGTTGTTGACTCCAGTCATTTTTTTTGGGGGGGGTAATAGAGTGCATGTGTTTTCCTTCTTTGAATTGTGATAGTGAAGGGTCGCTAGATGTCTGAATTATTGTAGTCAGTGTTGGCAATGTTGGATTCCTTGGGATGTAATTTTCCTTCTAGTATTCTCTGTAAGGCTGGATTAGTAGTTACGTATTGTTTAAATTTGTTTTTATCCTGAAATATTTTGTTTTCTCCGTTGATAGTGAACGAAAGCTTAGCTGGGTAAAGTAGTCTGGGCTTGCATCCATGGTCCCTTAATTTCTGCAGTACCTCTATCCAGGACCTTCTGGCTTTCATGGTTTCTATAAAGAAGTCTGGTGTAAGTCTGATAGGTTTACCTTTATAGGTTACTTGACCTTTTTCCTTTGCAGCTCTTAATATCCTTTCTTTAATCTGACTGCTTTGTGTTTTGATTATTATATGGCGAGGGGATGTTTTTTTCTGATCCAATCTATTCGGTGTTCTGTATGCTTCTTGCACCTTCATAGGAATATCACTCTTTAGGATGGGAAAGTTTTCTTCTATAATTTTGTTGAATATATCTTCTGGACCTTTGATCTGCAATTCTTCTCCTTCTTCTACTCCTATTATTCTTAGATTTGGTTTTTTTATTATGTCCCATATTTCCTGAATGTTTTGTGATGAGAATTTGTTGGATTTGCTGTTTTCTTTGGTCAGGGCATTTATTTTCTCTATGGTGTCTTCATAATCTGAGATTCGTTCTTCTATCTCTTGTATTCTATTGGTTAAGCTTGATTCTGTAGTCTCCGTTCGTTTACCTAGGTTTTCCATATCCAGCTGGCCCTCGGATTGTGTTTTCCTCACTGCCTCCATTTCAGTTTTCAATTCTTGAACTGATTCCATTACCTGTTTGATTGCTTTTTCTTGGTTTCCCAGGGTATCATTTACGAATTTACTCATTTCTTCAACCTTTTTGTTATATTTGTCTTCCATTTCTTTACTCATTTCTTCCATCTTTTTGTTATATTTGTCTTCTAATTCTTTAAGTGAGTTATTCATACCCTGTTTAAGAGACTCTATTGCTTTCATAATGACACTGTTTTCCACTTCTTCCGGAATAGGGCGTTCAAGTCCTTCTGTCATAAGATCGCTGGGATCTGGTGTTTTCATGTTGTTTTTCAGATTGTTGGAGGAATTTTTGCCTTGGCGCCTGCCCATCTCTTCCTTCAGATGCCCTCCAATGGCTCTTCCCTCCGCTGGGTCTTCTTCTACTGGATTAGTGTCCCTTGCTAACCAGGAATCACTTTGCCTGCAGTCTTAGCTCACTGCAGGCAGGCTCTTAGAACCAAGGGACTTCCTTCCCTTTGCACTCACCACCTGTCCCGACCCGCGGTGCCCACCCCGGCTGAGATGGAGGAATTTAATCCCCGAAAAAGGGAGAGAGGACGGGAGGGGTTCCAGGCCCGAAAGCTGGGATGGCGTAGCAGGAGAGAGGGATTAGCTGGGGGAAGCTGCCCCTGTGGAGCAGCCAGGGAGATAAGGATGGCGGGAATACCATGTGTACCTAACCTGAGTTGTATGGCGGTCAACACACTCACCCCTCCACAGGATCAGAGCCCCTCGCTGGTCAGAAGACTCGCTGCCTGCGGTCTTAGCTTGCTGCAGGCCGGCTATCCGAACAAAGGGACTCTGGTCCCTTTGCACTCACCGCCTGCCCCGGGCCGCGGTGCCCACCCTGGCTGAGATGGAGGAATTTAAGCCCCGAAAAAGGGAGAGAGGATGTTAGGGGTTCCAGGCCGAAAGCTGGGATGGCGTAGCAGGAGAGAGGGATTAGCTGGGGGAAGCTGCCCCTATGGAGCAGCCAGGGAGATAAGGATGGCGGGAATCAGCTGCCTCATTTTTAATGAGAGAAACATGTCCCTTTCTATTTTCTTCTGCCTTTGCTTGAAAACTTCTTTTGTAGAACCTACTATTTCCTATCACTTTCCTTTTATCTCTATTTCTGTGGTTTGTAGCTTTCACATGGCCCTGGTCTCTTTGGTCATCCTCCAAGGCCTTAAATTCAGCAAGAGTAAATATCCTATATCCTTCAGCACCCTATTTCATTCAGAAATACCTAGCCCAACTTGGTGATACCCATTTCATAAGTGGTTTTAACTCTAAGAGGAATAGTGTTATATAGTGAGGAAGGATAGAAAGATAGGGAGTTATAGAGACATGAAAAGGTAAAGGTATTCTTTATCTTCATGCTTAAAGCCTTCATTAAATTAACTTTAATAAATTTTCAACCCTGAATCAAAATGGTTATTCCTAAAATCCTTTTCTGGTTTAAATCCACAAAGTCTGGTTGGGCCTGAGTAGGTGGCTTTCAAAGATGAATGGAATAACTCTGGCTACTGAGGGTAAGTGTAGACATGTTTAGGTGTTCCTTCATTCCTAAAAGTAGTTAACTGGGTATTAGCAGGCTTGACAAACATTGGGTGGCACCTCTCCCTCATCATCAAAATCCTGGAAACCAAGTACTAGAACTACAAGATTCTAATTTGTTGTCAGAAGAATAGGTCTTGAGGCCTATCTCTGATCCCAGAAGAGATATGATATCCTGAACTGCCTGAGAAAACATTAGTAGGCAAAAGTCTAATACTTATTCAAGAAACCCTAAATATTATAAGACTAATCTACAGCAAGAAGATTTCTAATCTAAAAATAAAAAAATAATTGCTCCCTCCTCTAAAAGTCAAACCAAGGACTCCTGTCAACAACTAGACATGACTGACCCTTAAGAAAAGCTCCTTGTTTTAGAGATTTTAAAAATCTGTAAAGCCTACTGAAATATAGATCAATACAATGAACCATTTGGTTATTTTTTGCATAAAATTTTCCAGAAATGATATCACAAGATTAATATCTTCATATATGAGATCGATGATAGATCAAAGTAATAATTCCACTCAGGAATAGTTTTGTTAACCAATGAGCTTATTGGACCTGTTTTCAGAAATAAAGATGAAGCATTACTTAAGTAATATGGGTTACATCCTCCCTAAAATGTCACATTACCAAAAAGTCTCATCACAATGTACACAATGATATCTTTATACCTGCATAGAAGGAGTTCCTCTTCTAGCTAACCTTCCATACTTTGTATACTTTAGCATCTCTTGAAATCATGAATAGTCAGGACAAAATTTCATACAATTGAGAGGGAGATGTAGGAAAGTAGGAAAAAGTGACTATAATCTCAAATAGAAGTCTAATGATTTTTAAAAACTTATTCCTTTCTATGAGGGGAATTCAGCAGATTTGATCTTGAGGGTATCTTGGGAGTAATCAGTCATAACTGTTCTGATGAAGAATGTGGTGATTGTTATGCTTGGGAGACAGTGTTTTGCATCGTTGTTCTTCACTATGTCCAATTGAGACTATGCTATAGCTTAAGATATGTTCTGTCCTCTACATTATTCGCTGTATGCCCCATCTGAATTTCTTCAGTGGCGATCACAAGAACGAAGGATCCTTAGGAAACCAAGACCAAGCTCCCAATGACATTAGTGCTTTCTTATGTACTTGAAATCACAATCTAAGTAGTACTCCTATCTTGTTCCCCATTCTATTCAATTGTCATAGTCATCTTGCTAGAGATGGCATCCTTTTCCTTGAGCTCTGTAGAGTCTGATTAAATTGACTAACTTAAATATTTCCCCATGAAACTGTATATGTTCAGCTATTTTAGTGATGATCACTAGGTATGTACTCACTTATAAGTGGATTCTAGCCATAAATAAAGGACATTGAGCCTATAATTCGTGATCCTAGAGAAGCTAAATAAGAAGGTGAACCTAAGGAAAATCATATAGTTATCCTCCTGGATACTGGAAGTAGACAAGATTTCCAAGAAAAACTTGGGTGCACGGGGGGTGGGGTGGTGGATGAATGTAAGGGGAGATGGATAGAGAGAGGGGAGAAGGGGAGAATTGGGGAAAGCTTGGGGGAATGGGATGGGTGGGATGGAGGAAGAGTGGATATGGGAACAGGGAAGTAAATATCTTAATTAGGAGAGCCATTTTAGGGTTTGCAAGAGACTTGATTCTAGAGGGGTTTCCAGGTCCAAGGAGAAGTCCCCAGATTGTTCCTTGAGCAACAGAGGAGAGGGTGCCTGATCTGGCCTTGTCCCATACCCACACTGATGAATATCTTGCATATCACCATGGAACCTTCATCTGGCGATGGATGGAGATAGAGACAGAGACCCACACTGGAGCACTGGGCTTAGCTCCCAAGGTCCAAATGAGGAGCAGAAGGAGGGAAAACATGAGCAAGGAAGTCAGGACCACGAGGGGTGCGTCCACCCACTGAGACACTGGGACAGATCTAATGGGAGCTCACCTAGACCAGCTGGACTGGGAGTGATGGAGTATGTGATCAAACTGGACACTCTGAATGTGGCTGGCAATGAAGGCTGACTGAGAAGCCAAGCGCAATGGCACTGGGTTTCGATTCTACTGCATGGACTGACTTTGTGGGAACCTAGTTTGTTTAGATGCTTACCTTTATAGACCTGGATGGAAGGGGGAAGACCTTGGACTTCCCACGGGGCATGGAAACCTGACTACTCTTAGGACTAGAGAGGGAGGGGAAGGTGAGGAGGGGGAGGGAAAAGGGAGGAGATGGAAATTTTTAATAAATGAATAAATACATTTAAAAAAGACTTAGAGTCTTTAAAATAGAATGTTTATTAAAACATTTATCATGTATTCCTTTCTTAATATTGTTTGTATTGATTGTAATTTTTATACTTGATATCTGTTCATATTGTGTATAGTTTTGTATTATGTTTAAATAGTACTGATTTAGACAAAATGGGGGGGGTGATGGGAAGTCTTTGTCAACCATTTATCTTTAAGAGGTGGGACCAAGTAAGGTTGTGACTTTCTGAGACCAGGAGAAATATTCCACGGGGCCCAGGTACACACTCTCTGGGTTCCCTGCACAGCTGAGCTTGGATTTCTCATTCCTGTTTTGTGAGTTTGACCCTTATAATAAATAAAAATATAATCATTTTATCTTTAAAAAAAAGAAAAATTCAAAAACAATAGTTGGAGAATGTAACATGCCCTTAGCCATGGGTAAAAATCCCAAGCTCAAATGAGTAATTATAAATAAATATTTACTTTATTTTTATATTCATTTATGTATGCATGCTTCTGCATGTCTATGTGTATGCATGCACACACATAATCGCACAAGTGGGTGCATGCACATACATGGATGTGCATGCATTTATGCCATGACACACTTTTGGAGGTGAGAGGATAACTTGCAGTCATTGGTTCTCTCCTCATATTATGTGAATTCAAAAGGATTGTACTCAAGTCATTAGGCTTCGAGTTGAATGCCTTTACCTTCTGAGGTATTTCACCAGCTCTCAGGATATACAATTAAACAGATTGTCTTAATAGATTAGATAGATGGATAGATAGACAGACAGACAGACAGACAGACAGATAGCATGATATATACTAAAGCAATCCCATTGTTAGTGCATCCCTTTAAGATCAAGAATAAGACAAGTATATGCTTTCTTTTCATTTCTATTCAAAACTATACCACACATTTCAACAAGAATAATTATCTAAGGAAAATATCAACACTGGAAAGCTGAGGACACAGCTTGGTCAGTCAAGTGCTTGTGTGGTGTGTACAAAGCTCTAGATTATTTTCCTGTAATCACATATATTGAATGCAAGAAAACGAAGACAGGAGGATCAGAAGTTAACAGTAACACTCAACTATACAGTAAGTTGAGAGCCAACTTCAGAGATATGAGATCCTGTTTCTACACTTCTACATATATATAGCATTCAGATTGAAAACAAAAGAATTTTAAATTATATAAAATAGAACATGATATGATCTGTACATAGAAAACCTTAAAGAATGTGTGCACATATGCACACATGCACATTCATACATATCAGTTGGAGCCAATAAGTTAAAGAAAGTTGTAGAATACAAAATCCACAGCTAAAAGCCAATTATGTTTGTATATTCCTGCCATGAACAATTGAAAAATAAAATAAGGTGAACAATTACATCTATGATAGTACTAAAATAATAAAATACATATCTAATAATAAATTTAACAAAAGAAATATGAATAATGTATATTGAAAATTATAAAGCATCATTGAATGAAATTAAGTAAATTTAAATATAGAACTAAAAGATGGTAAACAACCACCTGTTCATAGAATTGAAAATTTACTGTTGCTAATATAAAGAGAAATCTAAATCAGAGGACATACTTCAGGAATTTCAAATGCAAGATTCGGCCACTTATCCATTGTCATCCCCCCAAAATAAACTGAAGTAATCTTAAAACGGAAGGAACAGATTTTAATCAAGATATGGCAGTTTAAATGAGATTATTTTCCTATAAGCTATTTTGAGAGGTTATGAAATAAACCCTTCCCTTCCCAAGTTGCTTTTGTATTTTATTATAACAAAGAAAACCCTAAGACAGGGATTCTTGCAAGATTACCAGAGATATTTGTAATAGCTGATAAGGTGATTCTAAAATTCACATGGAAAAGCAAAAGATTCCAAATAGGAAAAACTGAGAAGAGCAAAAAATTCCTGGCTTTAAAACCTACTATGAAAATATCCAATCAAAACAGTATGGTACTACCATTAAACCAAACCAGTAATAATATAGATCAATGGAGTAGAAGCAGAACTCAAGACATAAGTATCTTTTTCAGTGTTACCAAGGTAATTCAAGGAAGAAAGTGTAAACATTTCTACCTGTGCTATTGAGACAACTGGGCATCACAAGCAAAATATAATGTTTTATTCTTAACTTATAGTACATAGAAAATTAAACCCAAGTTCTAGGAATACATTTCTCAGTGGTCGTGTGCTTCCATAGCATGCTGAAGACTCTGAGTTCACTTCCAAGTACAAGGGGAACAATGAAGGGTGGGGGAGAGTAAGAGAACTCCGAATGTGTCAAAGGTTTAATTGTAAGAGCTAAAAGTACACATCTCTTAGAAGAACAATATGAGCATAAATCTTCATGAAAGTGGACTGAGCAACATTGCCTTTTATATTTAACAGTAACAAGAAGAAACAACAAAAACTGTTAGACTTGACTTCATTAAAATATTCTTTGTCCTTCAAAATATTCTGTCTTGAAAGTTATAAGAGAAGCAAGAAAATGAAGAAAAAGTAAATCATATCATTAATAAGGAATTAAATCCATGATATAAAACTCTTACAATTAAAAAGTAAAAGATAAATACCTAATTTACAAATGAGCAAACATATAAGTTAATATTTCTCTGAAGATAATATACAAATGCCCAACAAAATAAATACGTGTATTTATTTTAGCATCATTATCATTTAATGATATCATTATCATTATCATTAGTCCTTATAGAAAGCCAGTCAAAGCTTCAATGACATCTTACCTCAAACTCATGTGGATAGAATAACACATCCATAAGGATCTGGAGAGAATTAGCTATAGTGAATTATTACTAGGAATATGAAATAGTGTTGTTGCTTTAGAACCAAAATTGTACGTCCACATAAAACCTTGTCCACAAATATTCATAATGATTATAAATATTCAGAAGGAGAAAGCAATCCCAAAGTATATCAATTTATGTATGAATAAATAAAATATATCTACACAATAATTGTTATCCAGGCATAAAATGGAATGAAGGACTAGGGGTGTTGTTCCATAATATAACATTTGCCTAGTATGCCCAGAGTCATAGATTCTATCTCTGTTATTGCAAATATGGAAATACTGATATTTGCCACAAGAGAGATGTATCTTAATAACAGTACACTAAGTGATAAAAGCCAGACAAAGGTCATAGGTTATATGTATTACGTATTTTCTTTGTCACTGTCACAAATACTTAACAAAAGCAACTTAGGAAGGAATGGCTTGTTGGCTCATAGTTCCAACCTATCATAGCTAGGAATTTCTGGCTGAGGTATTTGAGGCAGGTGCTCACATAGTATCCACAGTCAAGAAGCAGAGAGTGGAGCCATCTCAGCTTCCATCCAGAGGGCCATCAGAGGGGTGAGTTTGCTTCGGGCCTGCGGCAGGGGCCCGGTGAAGAGGAGCTCGGACTTTCCCCGACCGCATAGGCTCCCAGGCCAGCCTGCACTGCTGGCTCCACCCTGCTAGCGTCCCTGCCAGCCATCCCAGCTTCTATCCAGAGGGCCATCGGAGGGATGAGTATGATTCGGGCCCGCGGCAGGGGCCCGGCGAGGAGGAGCTAGGACTTTCCCCGACCCCATAGACTCCCAGGTGAGCCTGCTCTGCTGGCTCCACCCTGCTAGCGCCTCCGCCAGCCATCCCAGCTTCCATCCAGAGGGCCCTCAGAGGGGTGAGTTTGCTTCGGGCCTGCGGCAGGGGCCTGGTGAGGAGGAGCTTGGACTTTCCCCGACCCCATAGTCTCCCAGGCCAGCCTGCACTGCTGGCTTCACCCTGCTAGCGTCCCTGTCAGCCATTCCAGCTTCCATTCAGAGGGCCATCGGAGGGGTGAGTTTGCATTGGGCCTGCGGCAGGGGCCCTGCGAAGAGGAGCTCGGTCTTTCCCCGACTACATAGACTCCCAGGTCAGCCTGCTCTGCTGGCTCCACCCTGCTAGCGCCCCCGCCAGCCATCCCAGCCTCCAGCCAGTGGGCCATCAGAGGAGTGAGTTTGCTTCAGGCCAGCGGCAGGGGCCTGGCGAGGAGGAGCTCGGACTTTCCCCGACCCCATAGACTCCCAGGTCAACCTGCAGTGCTGGTTCCACACTGCTAAGCTCTCCCGCCTGCCATCCCAGCTTCCATCCAGGTACAAATTTCTATATTTCTCCCCTCCCACTGGGGCCATAAAATTTCCCCAGCTCAGCTGCCTTGCACACTGGGCCTGCTCTGTAGGTGCATCCCGGAAAGAAGGAGTGCCTGTGCTTCAATAACCTGCCTGAGGAAAGGTAGGCATTCTATCAGTGAACTCCCTGCCCAACAAGGGAACCTGACCCGCTACCAGAAGTTCCAATAGAGAGCAATTGAACGAAGAGATGGGCAGACGCCAAGACAAGACCTCCTCCAACAATCTGAAAAACAACATGAAAACACCAGATCCCAAGGACCCTACAACGGAAAGATTTGAACACTCTAACCCAGATGAAGTGGAAAAAAGTGCCATTATGAAAGCAATAGAGTCCCTTAAACAGGATATGAATAACTCCCTTAAGGAAATGGTCGAGAAGTATAACAAAAAGTTTGAAGAAATGAGTATAGAAATGGATGAGAAATATAACAAAAAGTTTGAAAAAATAAGTAAATCCGTGAATGATACCCTGAGAAACCAAGAAAAAACAATCAAACAAGTAAAGGAAACAGTCTAAGAATTGAAAACTGAAATGGAGGCAATGAAGAAAACAAAAAACGAGAACCGGCTGGATATGGAAAACCTAGGTAAACGAGCGGAGACTACAGAATCAAGCATAACCAATAGAATACAAGAGATAGAAGAACGAATCTCAGATTCTGAAGATACCATAGAGAAAATAAATGCTCTGGTCAAAGAAAACAGCAAATTCAACAAATTCTCTTCACAAAACATTCAGGAAATCTGGGACACAATAAAAAAACCAAATCTAAGAATAATAGGGATTGAAGAAGGAGAAGAACTGCAGATCAAAGGTCCAGAAAATATATTCAACAAAATTATAGAAGAAAACTTTCCCAATCTAAAGAACGATATTCCTATGAAGGTTCAAGAAGAATACAGAACGCCGAATAGATTGGATCAAAAAAAAGTCCCCTCGCCATATAAAAATCAAAACACAAAACATCCAGATTAAAGAAAGAATATTAAGAGCTGCAAAGGAAAAAGGTCAAGTGACTTATAAAGGTAAACCTATCAGGCTTACACCAGACTTCTCTATGGAAACCACGAAAGCCAGAAGATCCTGGATAGAGATACTGCAGAAACTAAGAGACCATGGATGCAAACCCAGACTACTATACCCAGCCAAGCTATCGTTCAGTATCAACGGAGAAAACAAAATATTCCAGGATAAAAATGAATTTAAACAATTCGTAGCCACAAATCCATCTCTACAGAAAGTAATAGAAGGAAAATCGCAACCCAAGGAATCCAACTTTGCCATCACTGCCTACAATAACCCAGACATCTAGCGACCCTTCAAAACCACAACTCAAAGAAGAAAAACACACAAACTGTACTACACACACACACACACACAAATAATAAACGGAATCAACAACCACTGGTCATTAATATCACTTAATATTAATGAACTCAACTCACCTATAAAAAGGCACAGACTTAGAGACTGGATAAGAAAACAGGATCCAATATTCTGCTGTTTACAAGAAACACACCTCAACCACAGAGATAGACATCTACTCAGAGTAAAGGGTTGGGAAAAGGTTTTCCAAGCAAACGGACCTAAGAAACAAGCAGGTGTGGCCATTCTAATATCTAACAAAATTGACTTCAAACTAAAATCAATCAGAAGAGATGGAGATGGACATTTCATCCTCTTAACAGGAACAATTAATCAGGAGAGAGTCTCAATCCTGAATATCTACGCCCCTAATATAAAAGCACCCACTTATGTAAAAGAAAAACTTTTAGAAATCAAGGCAGTCATCAAACCACACACACTAATAGTAGGAGACTTCAACACACCTCTCTCACCAATGGACAGATTAATCAAACAGAAACTCAACAGAGAAATAAGAGAATTGCTAGAGGTAATGAATCAAATGGACTTAACAGATATCTATAGAACATTCTACCCAAAAAGGAAAGAATATACCTTCTTCTCTGCAGCTCATGGAACCTTCTCGAAAATTGACCACATACTCGGTAACAAAGCAAACTTTCACAGATACAAAAAAATATTAGTAATCACCTGTGTCTTGTCTGATCACCACGGAATAAACTTAGAGCTCAATAACAATTTGAATTCCAGAAAGGCTACAAATGTGTGGAAGTTGAACAGTCAACTACTGAATCATCCTTGGGTCAAGGATGAAATAAAGAAAGAAATTAAAGTCTTCCTTGAATTTAATGAAAACAAAGACACAACATACTCAAACCGATGGGACACAATGAAAGCAGTTCTAAGAGGAAAGTTCATAGCGCTAAGTGCCCAATTAAAGAAAACGGAGAAAGCATATATTGGAGACTTAACAGCACACCTAAAAGCTCTGGAAAAAAAAGAAGCAGACTCTCCCAGGAGGAGTAGAAGATTGGAAATAATAAAACTGAGGGCTGAAATCAACAAAATAGAAACACAGAAAACAATCCAAAAAATCAACGAAACAAAAAGTTGGTTCTTGGAGAAAATCAACAAGATTGACAAACCCCTAGCCAAACTAATCAAACGGCAGAGAGAGAACACTCAAATTAATAAGATCAGAAATGAAAAGGGGGACATAACAACAGACACAGAGGAAATTCAGAGAATCATTAGATCTTACTACGAGAGTTTATATGCCACAAAGTTGGAAAATGTACAAGAAATGGGTTGGTTTTTAGATAAATACCATTTACCAAAGTTAAATTAAGATCAGGTGAACAATCTAAATAGACCTGTTAGTCGCGAAGAATTAGAAGCTGTTATCAAAAACCTCCCCACAAAAAAAAGGCCCAGGTCCAGATGGTTTCAATACAGAATTCTACCAGAACTTCCAGGAAGAGCTAATACCTATACTCCTTAATGTATTTCACAATATAGAAACAGAAGAATCATTGCCAAACTCTTTTTATGAAGCTACAGTTACCCTGATACCAAAACCACACAAAGACACAACCACGAAAGAGAATTACAGACCAATCTCACTCATGAACATTGACGCCAAAATACTCAATAAAATACGGGCAAACCGAATCCAAGAATACATTAGGAAAATTATCCATTATGATCAAGTGGGCTTCATCCCAGAGATGCAGGGCTGGTTCAACATACGCAAATCTATCAATGTAATCCATCATATAAATAAATTGAAAGAAAAAAACCATATGATCATTTAATTGGTTGCTGAAAAAGCATTTGACAAAATTCAAACACCTCTTTATGATAAAGGTGTTGGAGAGATTGGGTATACGAGGATCATACCTAAATATAATAAAAGCAATATACAGCAAGCCGACAGCTAGCATCAAATTGAACGGAGAGAAACTCAAAGCCATTCCACTAAAATCAGGAACACGACAAGGCTGTCCACTCTCTCCATACCTCTTCAATATAGTGCTTGAAGTCCTAGCAATAGCAATAAGACAACATAAGGGGATCAAGGGGATTAGAATTGGAAAGGATGAAGTTAAACTTTCGTTATTTGCAGACGATATGATAGTGTACATACGCGACCCCAAAAACTCTACCAAAGAACTCCTACAGCTGATAAACACCTTTAGTAATGTGGCAGGATACAAGATCAACTCCAAAAAATCAGTTGCCCTCCTATACACAAAGGATAAAGAAACAGAGAGGGAAATCAGAGAAACATCACCTTTCATGATAGCCACAAATAGCATAAAATATCTTGGTGTAACTCTAACCAAGGAAGTGAAAGACCTATTTGACAAGAACTTTAAGTCCTTGAATAAAGAAATTGAGGAGGATACCAAAAAATGGAAAGATCTCCCCTGTTCTTGGATTGGGAGAATCAACATAGTAAAAATGGCAATTCTACCGAAAGCAATCTATAGATTCAACGCAATTCCCATCAAAATTCCATCAAACTTCTTCACAGACCTTGAGAGAACAATAATCAAGTTTATATGGCAAAACAAAAAACCCAGGATAGCCAAAACAATCTTATACAATAAAGGGACTTCTGGAGGCATTATCATCCCTGACTTCAAACTCTATTACAGAGCAACAGTATTGAAAACAGCTTGGTATTGGCATAACAACAGAGAAGTCGACCTATGGAATCGAATAGAAGACCCGGGTATTAACCCACAAACCTATGAACACCTGATATTTGACAAGGGAGCTAAAGGCATACAATGGACGAAGGAAAGCATCTTTAACAAATGGTGCTGGCATAACTGGATGTCAACCTGTAGAAGAATGAAAATAGATCCATATCTATCACCATGCACAAAACTCAAGTCCAAATGCATTAAAGACCTTAACATTATTCTGACCACTTTGAACCTGATAGAAGAGAAAGTGGGAAGTAGTCTACAAGATATAGGCACAGGGGACCAGTTCCTAAGCAGAACCCCAGGAGCTCAGACAATAAGAGAAGCAATGAATAAATGGGACCTCCTGAAACTGAGAAGCTTCTCTAAAGCAAAGGACTCTGTCAGTAAGACCAAAAGGCTACCTTCCGACTGGGAGAAGATCTTCACCAACCCCTCATCAGACAAAGGTCTGATCTCCAAAATATACAAAGAACTCAAGAAACTAGACACTAAAACTCTAACTAACCCAATTAAAAAATGGGGTACTGAACTGAACAGAGAATTCACAACAGATGAACTCCGAATGGCCAGAAGACACTTAAGGTCATGCTCAACCTCCTTAGCGATCAGGGAAATGCAAATCAAAACAACTTTGAGATATCATCTTACACCTGTCAGAATAGCCAAACTCAAAAACACCAATGATAGCCTATGCTGGAGAGGATGTGGAATGAGGGGAACACTCATCCTTTGTTGGTGGGAATGCAAACTTGTGCAACCACTGTGGAAATCAGTGTGGCGGTTTCTCAGGAAACTGGGAGTCAACCTCCCTCAGGACGCAGCAATTCCACTCTTGGGAATATAACCAAGAGATGCCCTATCATACCACAAAAGCATTTGTTCAACTATGTTCATAGCAGCACTATTGGTAATAGCCAGAACCTGGAAACAACCTAGGTGCCCCTCAATAAAAGAATGGTTAATAAAAGTGTGGAACATATACACGTTAGAGTTCTACTCAGCAGTAAAAAACAATGACATCTTGAATTTTGCATGCAAATGGATGGAAATAGATAACGCCTTACTGAGTGAGGTAAGTCAGACCCAAAAAGAGGAATATGGTATGTATTCACTCATATGTGGATACTAACCTTAATTAAAGGTCTTTGAGCCTATTATTCGTGATCCTAGAGAAGCTAAGTAAGAAAGTGAACCTGTTGAAAATCATGTAGCTATCTGCCTGGAGATTGGAAATAGACAAGAGTCCCCGGTAACCTCGGGTGCATGGGGGGTGGGAGGGTTGTTGGAAGGGGAGTGGGTTAGAGAGAAGGGAGTAGGGGAGGAATGGGGAAAGCTAGGTGGACTGGGATGGGGGGAGGGAGGAAGGATGAATATGAGATTAGGGAAGAATATATCTCAACTAAGGGAGTCATTTTAGGGTTTACAGGAGACTTGATTATATGTGGGATCCCAGGTCCAAGGAGAGATCCCCAGACTGTTCTCTAGACAGAGGAGAAGGTGCCTGAACCGGCCTTGGCCTATAACCATACTGATGAAGATTTTGCTTATCACCATAGATCCTTCATCTGGCGATGGATGGCGATACAGATGGAGACCCACATTGGAGCACTGGACTGAGCCCCCCATGGTCCAAATGAGGGGCAGAAAAAAGAAGAACATGAAAAAAACTCAGGACCGCGAGGGGTGCGGTCACCCACTGATACAAGGGGACTGATCTAATGAGAGTTCACCAAGGCCAGTTGGACTGGGACTGAACGAGCATGTGATCCAACCAGATTTTCTGAATGTGGCCGGATCTCTGAATGTGGCTGGTCCGGAGCCTTTCTGAAAAGCCACTGACAATGACACTGGGACTTGTTTCCTCTGCATATGCTGGATTTTTTGGGATCCAGTCTGTTCGGATACTCACCTTCAGGGACCTGGAAGGAGTGGGGAGGAACTTGAACTTCCCACAGGGCTGGAAGCCCTGACTGCTCTTAGGGATGAAGAGGGATGAAGAGGGGGAGGGGGGAGTGAGAGGGTGTTGGGAGAAGGGGCGGAAATGAAAACTTTCATAATTTAATAAACTTTTTAAAAAAAAGAAGAAGAAAAAAAGAAGCAGAGAGTGATGGATGTTTAGTCTTGACTTGATTTCTCCTCTTTTAGCCAGGGCAGGACTTTGGCCTGTGGAACAGTGCTGCCACATGTAGGGTGGGTCTTCCTGCTTCAATTAAAATAATCAAGATAACCCCTCTCGTGTGTGCCAAGAGGATTGTCTCTTACGTAGTTTTAGAGCCTGCTGAAATCATAATATTATCACATTTCAATTCAATTTATATGAAATATACAGAATAGACAAATCTACAAAGGCAGAAAATAGATTTAAATTTTCTAGAGGTTAAAGAAAGTTGAAAACTGGAGTAAATAAATGTTTAGATAGCTTTAGAATAAGGGTTGGGGATAATATGACTCTACCTCTTACTAAGAATTCTTAATATGAGATTATTCATTGCCTTCAGTTACGTACTCATCACTGAACCCACTGGGATCCATTGGGTAGATCCAAATCCATGATCACACAGATGGCCCTGTTTAAAATCTGTGGCTTAAAAACAAAATGAAGAGACATAAATGTGAGGAAGAGATCTGTAGGGAAGAGAGGGGATAGGTGGGATATTTAGATAGATATGAGATGGTGAAAGATTAATGTTGTCATTATGCATTATGTACATGTATGAAATTGTCAAGGAAAATGGAAAAGAAATGTATGATATAGACAATGATTTCCAAACGCTATAGGGTAGTAATCCATGTGAACTCATAGTGATTGTGACAATATGGATAAGACCTGCACAAGGATAAGACAGACAAAACCAAAGCATGGTAGAAGGAATGTAGACATGAAGTGCCAACCCCAGCTGAGGGGCTACTGGCATTTGATTGCTGCAGA
Source organism: Myodes glareolus (assembly GCF_982192425.1). Lineage (NCBI taxonomy): Eukaryota > Metazoa > Chordata > Mammalia > Rodentia > Cricetidae > Myodes > Myodes glareolus. The sequence goes on from NC_142053.1 coordinate 139,620,241, forward strand.
GAAATAGACAACTTTTCAATGGTGTGACACTTGGTTAATTGACAACACTCCAGTATAGGCTCATCCCCAGGAACACTCAGCCAATACAAACTGGACTTGATAGGTTTTTAAGTGGGGAAGACAGAGAAAGAAATATATAGACAATGAGCCAGAGAAAATACAAAGTTAGATAGGTATTAAGGTAGGAAAGATCTGGGAAGAGTTGGAGGAAATGACTGAATATGATCAAAATATATTGTATGAAAATGAATAAAAACATAATTTTTCAAAAAGCAACATTAAAAAATCAAAAAGAAAGTAAATTGACAACTACAATTTATAAAATCACAAATGCCTTGCCCAGTAAATTACCTTCAGTACATTAGAAAAATAATAGCAATTTCAAAAAGAAAAACTCTTTCTATAAACTAGAAAATAAATGAAAAGACATTTCCAAGTGTTTTTGATATCACCTTAATACTGTAATCTATAAGCACAGCATAAAAAATTAATTATGAGCAAAAGAATCTTCTATCAAGATGAATAAAAACCTAAGAAAATATATTAAGTCTATATCCATTAACACATAACAAGATAAAATGTCACAAGTCAGTTAGTTTATTTCAGGAATACAAAAGTGACTTAACATTCAAAATTCAGCTAATGCAATATATCATGTGAAAAGGAAACAAAGAGGTAAAAATATGAATATCTCAGTGACTTCAAAAAAAGTATTGGGGAAAATAAGTATTATTCACAAGAACAGAAAAAGAACTCCCTCTAAGGGTGTACATGCACACACACACACACACACACAAACACACACACACAGAGAGAGAGAGAGAGAGAGAGAGAGAGAGAGAGAGAGAGAAGGGGCAGCACTTCAGCCACCATTTTAATTAATTGTGATTTATTGAATTTCCTATTGCCTTTGTGACTAATGAAAGGTTCTTTACTAATGTAAATTATATCTACTCTCTGAGTAGAAAAGATGTGACATCTTTCCTCACTCATCATGAAGATATGGTTCACTTTCCCATAACAGAAGACAAGATAAAAAGAGAAAAACATGACAAATTTAGTTAATCAAAGTTTTACATAACATATCAGTCTTCAGATTGAAGAATCAAAAATAGTCAGGGATAACATTTTTCTGTACTTAGATTCAGTGATGATATATGTAGAGCCCTATGGAAATGTTGGTCAGAAGTATATATAATGGTAAGAGGCTGAGGGGGTGCCAATAAGACCTCTCAGGTGGAATCCTTCTTGCCCTCAAACATCTTCTCTCCTATGTATGAACAGGACCACTCTGGTTTGAGAGGTTCCAAGGGAGTAAAAAGAGGGGACTTTCCAGGTTTTGATGCTTGTTTTCATGAAGTGGTATTCTTGTTTCTATATCCCACTTTGGAGAATGAGATTTTTTTTCTATGATACACTTTGAGGACAGCTAGAAAGAATGTCAGGAGACAGAAAGACAGGAGAAAGTCTGTGAAACAGAAGCCTTCTCTGGTTACTTTTGAGGCTATATAGAGTCCTTTAAAGTGCTCAACATGCCAAGATTCCATGATTTGGGGGTATTTTAATCTAAGTTCTAACTTTTACGATGACCATGTATTAACATTACTAGAGATTCTAAATAGGAAAGGAAATTATAGCCAGGCGGTGGTGGTGCATGTCTTTAATCCCAGCACCACTCAGGAGACAGAGGCAGCAGATCTCTGTGAGTTCAAGGCCAGCCTGGTCTGCAGAGCAAGTCCCAGGGCAGGCTCCAAAGCTACAGACAAACCTGGTTATAAAGGAAAAAAGCGAACTGTGATGATTTCCAAACAATATGATTTTGTAATAAGTTTACCATGGTCACTGCATGAGATGCAGTATACAAATACCAATTTCATTTCTATTCATGATGTGGGAGTCCCCTCTGTGTGCTGTGATTGTCATTAATGAATAAAGAAACAACCTTAGCCTGTTGATAGGACAGAACTTAGGTAGACAGGGAAGATGGAACTAAATGCTAGGAGAAGGAAGGCAGAGAGAGAGATGCCATGGAGTCACTACTGTCAGACATGCCAAATCTTCACCGGTAAGCCACTGCCATGTGGCAATATACAGATTAATAGAAATGGGCTAAATTAATATAAGAGTTAGCCAACAAGAAGGTAGAGCTAATGAGCCAAGCAGTGTTTTAATTAATATAGTTTCTGTGTGGTTATTTTGATTCTGGGCAGCTGGGACAAACAAGTGGCACCTCTCTCCACCATATACATAGGGAACAAATAATTACATAATTATTTGTAAGAAATGCATGTGATTTACATTATTTCTCAGAAACTTCAAAGTCAGGAATGGATGTGGGGCTATGTACAGAAAACATCAGCATCACAATGAAAAAAAATGAATATTATGGTTTGTTGAGTTTATTAAAAAATTACTTGTAAATGCTATCAGTTGAGTTTCTGGGTTTTCTTTTATCTCCCTTTTGGTCACTTTCACACACTAATTCAAACATATATGACTTTGTACAATTGCCATTGCAACCCATTTAAAAAGTCATGTATTGTTTTCTCTTCTACATACATACCCATCTCATATCTGTGCTCATAAAACCTCTGGCTAACTTTCAGAACACAACTAATTTCATCATTCTATCCAGGACATGGTTGGAGAACCTTGTTAATACTCAGTAAATATGTGCTTGAATACTTCACAAATAATAAGTGACAGAACTAAATTGCTTCTTCCCAAGGAGGAAAAATATCATTACTAACAGATGTGAATCTTGAAATCTCCTGAGTTTAAGGGTTCAAGTTGTATTTGATAGCTTCAGCATGACAGGTGATGGATGATAAGCTGTGTCAAAGGAGAGAACGATGTGCTCGTCATATTTCATGGTATGTGGATCAACTCAGAATAAGAGCCAGATGGAAGTTTTTCATCTGGATGAAGGCTAGTAGAAAAGCTTGAAAGTCTATCAAGTTAGGGCGGAACCAGAAGGGACTTTAGTAAGGCCCACAATAATAATGCGTAATATTCACTGAAATAGAAGAGAAAACTGAATGAATCATTTCCAGAAAACATTTGTCAAAAAGTATGTGCCAAATAAATATAAAATATAACAAACTAGCCAAGTTCTGTTCTGCTCACATAACTCAATGGCAAAAATAATAGTACTCACTTTGGAATATTATTCAAAGACACTTTAGATTTTGTTTAGCACAAATCATATTTTATCTCCAAGGAGAGAGGCACAGATGTCCAGCTTATTAGCACAGTAAAAGAACTACTTCAAGTTTCATATAATATCAGTGATTTTTTTACGTCTTCTCAGGCTAACATGTCTTTATTTGGAATAGATACAGTGGGCACTTTGCTTGCACTATATTTTCATTTGTTTTCCTTTTCAGAAAAACATTTAAACCTAGGATAATCACAAGAGCAATACTATGAATAATTATATATATATATGTATATATATAATATATATGTCTATATATTTCACCTAGATTTATAAATTATTATTTTACCACCTTCTTTCATTAACATTCAATTTATATGTAAGTAATTAAAACAAAACAGTAAATTAATAGTCAGGCCTGGTGGCAAATTCTGTAATCCCAGAATTCAAGTGACTAAAGATGGAGGATGATAAACTTAATTGGATTGAGCCTATAAAAAATTAAGAGGCTGAGGGTGTGTTCAATGGAAAATCACTTGTCTTGCATATGTGACACCTGGGTTCAATCATCAGTAGTTGGACAAGGACTATAATGATGTGGCCAGTGGCGTGATAATACCAGCTACTCTAGAATTTTCTGAAGTTCCTATCATCAGTGATCAAATGGAAACAAGGGAAGTGATTGAACTTACATACTTTTAAAAGTATTCTACAAAGGGGCAAGTTTTAAAAATGAAGCTTGTGAAAATAACCAACCAATAACTGATTTGACTTATGGCCCATTCCCCAAGATGGAATCCATACTGGATGCTGCTTGGATAACCAACAATCAGAGATATCATAGCTCAGAGACCTAGACAACAAATAATGATCTAATGAAAGAAAGTAGCAATGAAATTACTTACAATGACATCTACTGTACTCACAGTCCAGTGCTTTGCTTGACTATCATTAAGGAAGCTTCCTCCTGCAGCAGATAGAAAAAAAATTCTGAGTCCCACAGTCAGACATTATGTAGAGAGTAAGAGACCTTGAAACACACAGTTCTGAATGAGATATCTTTATCAAAACCTTCCTCTCAGAGCTCAGAGATTCCCTCAAAAGCAGGAGAAAGGGTATAAGAGCCAGAGCATATGGAGGACACCAAGAAAGCAAGGCTTTCTAAATTAACATGAGCAAAGGACAGATCAAACTCACAGAAACTAAAGAAGTAAACACAGGGCCTGCATGGGTTTACACCAGGTCCTCTGTGCTTATATTATGGCTTCCAGTTTAGTGTTTCTATGGGATTTCTGAGTGTGTGAACAAGCAGATCTCTGATTCTTGTGCCTTCTCTTGGTCTCTTTCCATTTTGTTTGTTAATTTTGTCTAATTTCAGTGTTTTAGTTTTTGTTTCATTATAAAATGTCATACTATGTTTATTATATTATATTATAATCTGTTAGAGGCTTGTTTGTTCTCTAATGAGAAACACAAAAGGGATAGATCCAGATGGGAAAGCAGAAGTGGGGAAGAACTGAAAGGAGACAAGATAGGGGAAATCATAATCAGGATATATTATGTGAGAAAAAAGTATATTTCAATAAAATACTATATATAATATGCATATTAATTTAGTCATAAAATTTAAACTGTGTTTGTATCTGTCTCCAAATCTCTACAGATTTACAGATTCATGCAAAAATTAATGATTTAGCACAGAAGAAAACCAAAAATGAACTCTCTCTCTCTCTCTCTCTCTCTCTCTATATATATATATATATATATATATGTATGTATATATATATTTTACATTTTTTTACACAGTATTTAAAATTATTTTCAAAAAGACATGCTAGACATAATAAAAAAAAGTAAAATTTAAGGCAATTCATACAGCCAGGTGGTGGTGCCACATGCCTTTAATCCCAGCACTGGGAAGGCAGAGGCAGGTGGATCTCCCCATGAGTTTGAGACCAACCTAGTCTGAAGAATGAGCTCAGGAACACCCAAAACCATTACCCAGAGAAAAACCTCTCTCACAAAAACAATAAAAATGAAGAAGAAGAAGAAGAAGAAGAAGAAGAAGAAGAAGAAGAAGAAGAAGAAGAAGAAGAAGAAGAAGAAGAAGAAGAAGACAAAAGAGGAGGAGAAAACAGGAGGTAATCACCGTCACTGCAGTGATCTGAAGTTGCAGACACAGGGAACTTCAGACAGGGAGAGGAGACTAATGCTGACCCCTAAAGCAAGTTTCATACGTAAAGAGTGTTCCACAACTCAGGTTGTAAGCAGTGAACCTAAGGATGAGGCTGGGGTAACCTAGAACAAAGCTTTCAGGCATAGTTAGTACCTCAGTGACTAGCAGAAGTCATAAATTCAAAAAGAAGACAGGAGCTGACCCAGGAACATAGCACTGGTATGGGAAGTTTCACTCTTAATAGAATCTGTGGACCCAAAAACTGAATATAGGTGGTCCTTGGGAAGTCCTGTGGTGACAGAAGCTTTAGAACTAAAGAAAGTCCTAAACTGTCCCAAGAGAGTGGCTCACTCTCAGAAGACAAGGTGTAGAGTTTACAATCCTGAATACCAGTCATACAGAAGAAAATAGCATCTCATATCTATCAGGACTTAGTCTTTTGTAAAGCATAAACATGTCCACTGAAAAAAGAATGGTGACTTGAATACAAAAAAAAGTAAGAGAGGCTCAATTGACAAACTAGCTCTGTATACACAAATCCCAGCACAGAAATAAAAATAACACAAAATAACATACCTTCTTCAAAAAGTATTAATCCCATAGGAATTGGCCTCAACGAGAATTACTTGAAAGGATTTCCAGATAAAGGATTCAAGATAATCACCATTGCTACTCAATTAAGACATAAATATAGTCCAAAACAACAGAAACAAAGATCTGAATGGAATGAAGAAGCCAACTCAAGATATGAAATAAAATGAAAAATGTAAAATAAATTGATAGAATTTGTAAAGAATATCTGAACTGAAATGATGCTGGAAATGAAAAACTCAGTAGTTTGTTAAAAGAAAATGTCAGGAGTCACCTGTTATGGAACAGAAGGCAGATAAAATTTAGGTACTAAGTTTATCAAACTCTGCTTTGAAAAAATTTATTTCTCCCCATACTTATTTTTGTTTCTATGGTACCATTTAATGAATATATGTCTATTTGAATAATATATAAATATTGTTTAAATTTTCCACAATGATCATTAAATTTTCCTGCAGTAATATTTGAAGTTTCCAGGAAAAAGATGGGGCCCCACAGCAATGATTCCACCTGGTTGACATAATGTCATTATGCTGATACTACCACTTTAAGATCAGTTTTGGGTTACAAACTCTTCAAGATGATGCCAACTTGACTAACTGAGATGGTGCATCTTCTTACAACATTCTGGCCAATACTTCAAATAAGAACTTCAGAAAAGCCCTACTCAGAGAATATCTGCAATTGTCCCAGATAGTAATCTTAAAACTTAACCCACTTTAGTTTTTATAGGATCCCTTTGAAATAACATTGCCCCTGTGATACCTGGAAGTAATCCTTGAAAACAATATACCCTCTTACAACAGAGTTTCTCCTCAGGGCTAAGAACATTATTAGTGGTTGATTAGAAGTCGTGTAGAGTTAAGACTAAGGACATTATTAGAAGTTGATTAGAAGTGGTATAGGGTTAGAAGTGGAAATAAAGCAGGCTCAGGAATCTCTCTTGGAAAAAAAAAGGGAATGGATGCGATAATATGTAGATTAGTGTGAGCTTACTCACACTAATAATAATAAAGAGTAATAGTAAAATTATTCATGAACTTTATTTATAGACAATTTACATTGGTGTAGATTCTTTTATATTGATACAAGTTCTCAAGAACCATATTGCTTAGTAGTAGAGAGAATATATGCCCCTTGCATTTTTCTAGTCTTAGTTGAAACTAAGTTTAATTCTCCATCTATAATAATGTTGGCTATAGATTTGTCATGTAAAGCTTTATTATATTGAAGTATGTTCCCCGGTCCCTACCTAGATTCCCTCTTACTTCTGTAATGAAGCGATGTCTGATTTTTGTGAAAGATCTTTTCTGGGTCAGTTGAGATGATCATGTGGTTTTGTCTTTGAGTCCATTTATGTGAAAAATAACATTTATTAATTTATATATTTGAGCCAGCCACAAATTACTGGAGGGAGGTTTATTTGGTTGTGATGAATGATCTTTTTGATGTGATCAAGATTTGGTTTTTCAAGTTTTTTATTGAGAATTTCACAACTCAGTTAATTAGGAAGATCATTATATAATCCTCCTCTTCTAACTCTCCTTTATCATCTTCATCTGCTTTTTGGTATCAGAGTAACACTGTCTTCATAGATGTTGGAAATCTTCCTTGTCTATTTTGTGGAATTACTTAGCTAGTATTGGTGTATTTGCATTACCTCTTCTTTGAAGTTTTGGTAGAATTCTTCAGTGAGTTCATTTGGCCCTGGACAATTTTTTCTTGCTTTTGTTAAAGACAGGGTTTCTCTGTTTAGTTTAGGAGTCTATCCTGGGACTAGACCTTGTAGACCAGACTGACTTTGACCTCACAGAGATCTATCTGCCTCTGCCTCTCGAGTGCTGGGATTAAAGGCATGCACCACCACCACTTGGCAGATTCTGGACATTTTTAAGTTTGGAGACTTTTTTTGATCATTGCTTCAATTTTATCACCAGTTACAACATTCTTGGATTTAGAGAAGGATACCCAATGTCTAACTCCAAAGCCAGTTTTGATTTTTAAAAAATGATAAATACTATTATATTTATGTTTATGTGTTGATATCTTATCCTGAAGAGGATATTGGTATCATAAGACAGATTTCTCTTTGCTTTGCTTGGTGATTCTTTCTGGATATCTTTCATTTCTTCTTTAAGCATCTAGATGTTCAAGGTCTCTTGAATTTTCAAAGATTATATTTTCCTGAAAAGACAAGAACAAAACTCTGCCGTAACCCTTATAAGGTTTCCTTATGACCTATAGGATTGTCACCCCAGTGGATGAGCTGTCATTTCTCTTTATCAAGAGGTTTCTTCTTTTTATTCGAATCTTTATAAATTTTGATGGTATCCATAGGTTTTCTTCTCCAGTGGAAACAAGTGCAAAGTATCTTCTGTAACATAGCATATCTTCTGGTTTCCATTTTGTGGTCAACACATTGTTGAAATATACCGACTGATTTAATTTAGAAATTTTTAAAAATTATTCAATGTCTCTCTTCTGCTATTGTTCTTTTCTCATTAGCATTAATAAAATCCAAGGTTAATAAAACATTATGTAATTATGTAATTTTATTATGTAATTTTGTTATGTATTTTCTATCCCTTTCTATTTGGTTAACACATCCTTTATAGTTTGATTTTATCTTTCTATAACTGCCTTACCTGTAGTATTGTGTGGTATTCCTGTAATATGCTTTATATTATAATAAATTAGCAAAAAGCTGTTTCATTTTCTTAGAGGTATATACCGGACCACAATATGTCTTTATTTCTTCAGGTATACCCATGATGGCCATAACTTATAGTAAAGGTATGATTACCAAAGCAGCCTTCTCTGAAATCAAAGCAGTTGTTTATCACAAATCTGAATAGATATCAATGATACGGTGTACATATTTAGTTTTCCAAATTTTACAAAGTGGAACACATCTGTCTACCAGATTTCATTTTTTTTGTGTATCCTTTCAATTACTTCCTGCAGGTAGTGGCCTTTGGTTATATAACAAACAAGAAGGATGTATCTCAAAGTTGTTTTGATTTGCATTTCCGTGATCGCTAAGGAGGTTGAACATGACCTTAAGTGACTTTTGGCCATTTGAACCTCTTTTGTTGAGAATTCTCTGTTCAGTTCAGTACCCCATTTTTAATTGGGTTAATTAGAATTTTAATGTCTAGTTTCTTGAGTTCTTTATATATTTTGGAGATCAGACCTTTGTCTGTTGCGGGGTTGGTAAAGATCTTCTCCCATTCAGAAGGTTGCCTTTTTGTCTTAATGACAGTGTCCTTTGGTTTACAAAAGTTTATCAGTTTCAGGAGGTCCCATTTATTCACTGTTGCTCTTGTTGTCTGTGCTACTGGGGTTATAGGTAGGAGGTGGTCTCCTGTGCTCAAGTGTTGCAGTCTACTTTGCACTTTCTCTTCTATCAGGTTCAGTGTGATCAGATTTATATTGAGGTCTTTAATCCATTTGGACTTGAGTTTTGTGCATGGTGATAGATATGGGTCTACTTTCATTCTTCTACAGGTTGACATCCAGTTATGCCAGCACCATTTGTTGAAGATGCTTTCTTTCTTCCATTGTATACTTTTAGCTCCTTTGCCATAAACCGGTGTTCATAGGTTTGTGGATTAATATCTGGGACTTCAATTTGATTCCATTGGTTGACGTCTCTGTTTTTATGCCAAAACAAAGCTGTTTTCATTATTGCAGCTCTGTAATAGCTTTTGAAGTCAGGGATGAAGTACAGCTTTTGAAGTAAAGGCCTCTGGAAGTTCCTTTATTGTTTAGGATTGTTTTGGCTATCCTGGGTTTTTTGTCTTTCCATATAAAGTTGATTATTGTTCTCTCAAGGTATGTGAAGAATTTTGTTGGGATTTTGATAGGGACTGCATTGAATTTATAGATAGTCTTTGGTAGAATTTCCATCTTAACTATGTTGATCCTACCCATCCAAGAGCATGGAAGATCCTTCCATTTTCTGGTGTCCTCTTCAATTTCTTTCTTCAAAGCCTTAAAGTTCTTGTCAAATAGATCTTTCACTTCCTTGGTTAGAGTTACCCCAAGATACTTTATGCTATTTGTGGCTATCGCGAAAGGTGATGTTTCTCTGATTTCCCTCTCCGCTTCTTTATCCTTCTTTCTCTTCCTATTGTTTCTTCCCTACTCTCTCTCTCCATCCTCCTTCCCCTACTTCTCCTTTTATCTTCTCCCCCTTTCCTTTGCTACCACATCTTCTCTATTCTTCTCTTTTCTTTTATCCACCAGTACTTCTCTTCCTCCTCCTCTCCTACTGCTTCTCCTTCTGTTCTTCCCTCGTGTTATCTTCCTCTTCCACTTTCTCCTCCTCCCCTTTCTTATTCCATTTTTCTACTTCTCCTTTTTCTCCTTTCCTTCTCCTCTCTACCTTGTCTCTTCTCATGGTCCACCTTCTGTTATTTCCTTCTTCCATCACTCCTTCCTTTTTCCTTTCTTCTTCTTCCCTTTCTTTCATTTCTCATTCCTTTCTCTATCCTTCTTTCCCTCTCTTTTCCTCCCCTCTTATTTTTTTCCTCTTCTCCCCTCCTCTCCTTTTCCCTTCCTCCTTATTCTTTCTCAGCTTCTCATCTTCCTCTCTGCTTCTCTTTCCCCTCCTCTTCCTCCCCTTTTTCATTCCTTCTTTTTCCCTCACCTCTTCTTCCTCTCTCCTTCTTCTCCCTCCTCTTCTTCTCTTCTTTTTCTTCCCTCAACTCTCCTCCTCCCTTCCTCCTCTCCCTCACCTTCTCTTCTATCTCTGCCCCCTCCTCTCTCTACTCTCTCTCCTCTCCTTCTCCACCCCTCTATTTCCTATCTTTCTCCTTTCAATCTTTCTCTTCATTCTCTCTTCCATCTCTTCTTCTGTTACTATCCCTTATCTTCTTTTTCTCCTCCATATTCTTGTCTGCTGTGGGAGCTCCTTCTGCTTCTTCAGCCAATAGCTGTTGAGATACCAGCCCACTTGGGCATCATCTCTCTCTCTTTAAAAAAGCAGCAACAGCCCTCTGCTCACTCTCTTGCTTCCAGCTCCAATTCTGGCAGTGACTCCATTCCTGATCATGCAGAGGGCTGTTGTTTGGGATGGTGATCTGTAAGTTTTTCACCTTTAAATAAATAACCATTCTATTAATCATAATTTCAAACTGGTGAGGCATTGTTTGTGACTTACAGCTTCATCCGGAGCCCAAATGTTTGGTTTTAGCGCCCCCCTTCACCCTGCTTGGCTGCCTGCCGCCAGCTCGCCTTGGCATGAGGCCTCCCTCAGCCGTAGCCTGTGCCCTGTGCGTGGAGCCAGCAGTTCAATACAAATTATCACTCAGTGGCTTTTCTTGCTTCAATTTTTTATATTTTCTCTTTACATGCCTCAGATTGGCTTCAAATCTCCACACACCCTATCATTTGCCTCCCCACATGGATTTAAACTCCACAGGCCCAGACAGTCTCTGCCCATCTGGTTTGCTCTTTTCTGAGTCGTTTTTAAATCTCCTTTGCAAGTGCAGCGCTTGAGTGGCACGAATCAGAGCACAAGCGGTTGCCGAAAGCTGCAACCACTTGAGGTGAGGCAACTCTGTGACATGGAGGCACACACAACTTCTGGGTTGCTCTTCTCTACCCCTGGATTATGAGCTTCTGGTTCCGTATATGGAATTGATTTAATTACATTTACTTTGTTGAGCAACTCGTATTTCCCAGTTTTTAACAAATACTAAGGTGGACACTGAAACAGGACCCCATTTCTGTCGCCTTTGCAGTGGTTCTAGTCATTACTCGGCAACAGTGCTACCTGCTGGATAATAGGTAATACGGCAGTTTTCATTTCCAATGCAAATTTTATTGCATTTTTTACTAATACAATAGATTATATCATGTGAGGTTTGAATGACTATGAGGACACCTCAATTTACTGCTTACTAGGTTTCAGTTTTCTTTTTCATATTCTATCATTAAGGAAGAATATGGCACTCCTAAGAATGATACAATCTTTATACACTAATAATGAACGGCTAGTTGAAAGGATTAAAATTATTCAAAATCAGAGGTTATCTGAACAAGTGGATACTATGATAGGAAAAATTGACTCCATATCCAAGGGTATTAGAAAGTTACCTGAAAGGGTTCAGGCTGTTGAATTTGACATTCAGATATTATCACCAAGTTTTGATAAGGTAACAGACAGAATGTACCTCCAGGATGAGAATCTACATGATATACAAGAAAAGTTAAAAGGAGGATATGTTATCTTTGAAGGAAAAAAATTAAAACCTTGGAATCACAAGTACAGAATGGGGACCAAAAAAATTGATACTTTAGTGAAATCATTAGAAACACATGCAGGTCAGGAGATTCAAGATTTGAGAGAGAGAATGATAAAAAGATTTGAAATGATTGAAGAAATTATTGGAGCTGGTGAACAGAGTAAGAAGGCACAAGGACAGGATACAACGTTACCACCAGCTGTCAGAACTGGTTTACCCAGGGTTTTAGTGTCATACCCTGTGATTTACTCTGACAAAGTGTCAGCTTCTAAAGTCTCAAAGGGAGTCAAAGAAGCTAGATGAACGCAAAGAGGAATGAATGATCTAAAAGAAATTAAGCAAGCTGTCGTTAATTATGGCTAGCACTCTGCATTTGTTAAGGAAATAATAAGGACTTGGGCTTCTAATGTCAGAGCTATTTCCCATGATTTCTCTCAGTTAGCGTCTGCAGTATTAGATGATAGACCTTCCTTTATGTTTGGAATTTATTTCAGAGAAGAATCCAAACATATGGAACAACAAGGAAGAGCAAAAGGTGTGGAGGTTTCCCAAGATCAAATTCTTGGTGTAGGAGCATATGCTGAGCCACAGGTCCAAGCTCTTTATGACGAAGAAGTACTGTCTTTATGTCACAAAGCAACCTTGAATGCTTTGAATAGAATACAAGATTCAGGAAAAAGGATAGAATCATATACCAGAGTTAGGCAAGGACAGAGAGAACCCTTTACTGACTTTTTGCACAGATTAATAAAGGCTCTGAAAATAGAAGTAACAGACCCAGAAGCTAGACAAATAACTCTTGAATCTCTGGCTTTTGAAAATGCAAACATAGAATATAAAAAAATAATTGGACCCTTAAGGTCTAGATCAGCACCTATGGATGAATGGATTCAGCATACAATGAATGTTGAGACGTTTGGCTATAATGGTGAATCTTGAGTAGGAGAAGTGATCTCTAAAGCAATGAGGAGACATCAAACTGCCAGGTGTTTTAATTGCGGTAAATTAGGACATCTGAAAAGGGATTGCAGGCAAAGAATTTCTAGGAATAATATCTCCTCTGGGAATGACAAAAATCGGAGACTTCAGCTTTCCGGTTTATGTAGGAGGTGCAGTAAAGGCCGACATTGGGCCAAAGAATGCAGGTCAACAACAGACAGACAAGGCAACCCGATACCACTGGGAAACCCCTTGAGGGACCTCTTGCAGGCCCCCCAAGCCAAAAGTGGCCCAGTCATTCCTAGTTACAGTGGAGAACGTGTCTCACCAAGAAAATTAAAAACTCCAATGTCTGCTGTAAAAGGTAATACTGGTCTAAATGATTAGTTATATGTGAAGGATGAGTCAAAAAAAAATCCATTAGGAAAGAGTAAATGTATATTTTGGCATCTCTTCAAGAGGTAGATGTTCAGTTCCTGGGCATTGGAACCCTATCTCATGTAAAACAAAGCACAAGATGGGTTGAATGCATAGGGCCTGAATGGCAAATAAAAAGACTAAGGCCATATATAGCCAATATTGCAATAAATTTATAGGGCTGTGACCTGCTACAGCAATGGAATACCCAGATTAACATTCCTGTAGTTCCAGGAACTCATAATTCTGGGAAGGATATAATGTGATATTATTGAAAAAGGCCACCAACCATTGAGGCAGTACAAGAACATACAGCAAATAGCAAACCTTTAGAGGTATCAACAGCCCTACCTTTAAAATGGTTAACTGAGAAGCCAATATGGATCAAGCAGTGGGCTCTAGTTGAAGATAAATTACAGGCTTTGGAACAGCTGATACAAGAACAACTAGATGCTCACCATATTAAAGAATCAACCAGCCCTAGGAATTCTCCTGTGTTTGTTGTAAAAAAGAAATCTGGTAAATGAAGAATGGTGACAGATATAAGAGCTGTCAACAAGGTAATTCAACCTATGGGTCCGCTACAATCTGGAATTCCTTTGCCTTCTCTATTACCAAGAGGATGGCCTCTTATAGTTATTGATTTGAAAGATTGTTTTTTCACTATACCTTTGCAAGAAAAGGATAGAGAAAAATTTGCCTTCACAGTGCCTACTTATAATAATTCTCAGCCTACTAGGTGATATCAATGGACTGTCCTCTCACAAGGGATGCTCAATAGTCTTACATTGTGCCAATATTTTGTAAGTCAGCCTTTGGAAATAATTTGTAAGCAATTTCCTGTCTATAATTTACCATTACACAGATGACATTTTTCTATCAGATTCAAATATAGATACATTAGAAAGGATGTTTGAAGAAGTAAAGAAAGTCTGGTATAAATGAGGATTACAAATTGCTTCTGAAAAGATTCAAAGAGGAGATTCTGTTAATTACCTAGGTTATAGAATAGGTTTACAGAAAATTAGGACACAAAAGGCACAAATTAGGAGAGACTGGTTACAGATTCTTAATGACTTTCAAAGATTGTTAGGAGACATTTCCAGTCTACTACCAGCTGCTGGGATAACACCTGATCTAATAGTTCATTTAAACAAAACCTTAGATGGTGATAAAGATTTGAATAGTCCCAGAAAATTAACAACTGAAGCAGAAAAGGAACTGATAATGGTTGAGGAAAAATAACAGGAGGCACATGTGTACGGTGTGTACCCAAATCTTAGTTATATCCTAGTCATATTGCCTTCCAGAATTTCTCCTACAGGGATTTTAATGCAGAGGGAAGATACTATTTTACAATGGATCTTTATACCACACAAACCAAGTAAAAAATTAAAAACTTATGTAAAAAGGTCTTTGAATTAATTATAAAAGGTAAACTGAGACTTCGTCAACTATCAAGTATATACCAAGCAGAAATTTTAGTACCTTTTACTACTGATGAAATAAAAAAGTTATGGGAAGACAATGAACTATGGAAAAGGGCTTTTGCTAATTTGGGGGGAGAAATTAATAGCAACTATTCCAAAAGTGGTAGACTTAACCTTATAGAGAGAACTTCTTCAAGTCTTCCTTGAATTGTACATGATACTCCAATAACATTTTATACTGATTACAGTGAAGGCAGGTTACAAATCAGATAAATTGAGTAAGGTGGAACAAAGCCCTTATGATTCTGTCCAGAAGGCAGAATTATATGCCATTCTTATGATGCTAAGGTACTTTAAAAAACCTCTTAATATAGTTACAGATTCACAATATGCAGAAAGAGTTATCTTGCATATTGAAACCACTGAATTTATACCACATAACACAGAGTTGACTTCATTGTTTATCCAGGTACAAGACACAATCAGGAATAGGCTTCCTCCGATGTACATAACACACATCTGGTCCAATACTGGTCTGCCTGGTCCTCTAACACAAGGTAATGCTGAAATTAATCAATTATTGATTGGAAGCGTGTTGCAGGCCTCAGAATTTCATTAAAACATCACATCAATAGTAAAGGCTTAAGGAAAGAGTTTTCTATCATATGGCAACAAGCTAAGGAGATGATAAAGAGATGTCCTTCTTGTTCTTTATATAATCAAACACCGTTGCCTGCAGGGAGTAACCCAAAGTGTAACAGGAGGGCCGGCTTGTAGGGGTATCTGTTCCCGCCCAGTACCCCACAGCCGACAAGTCCCAGAGAAAATCAATCACACAGAGAACTCTATAAGTTATAAAGCTGATTGATCCATTAGGTCAGGCTACTTATTAGGTCTTATCACTTATATTACCCCATTATCCTTATCTACATTAGACACGTGGCTCAGTACCTTTTCTAGCTGGGCAGCTCACATGTTGCTTCTTCGGTGATCTGGGCAGGAATGGCAGAGGAAGCTTCCTGCCTCCCAGAATTCTCCTGTTCTCATTGCATAACCTCTACTTCCTGTCTGTTTGGCCCACCTCTACTTCCTGCCTGGCCAATCAGCGTTTTATTAAAATACATGACTGATAGAATACAGACAATTTCCCGCACCACCCAAAGGGTACTAAAGGAATGAAATCTGGCAGATGGATGTGTTCCACTTTATGGAATTTGGTAAATTAAAATATGTACACCACACCATAGACATGTGTTCAGGTTTTCAATGGGCAACTGGCCTGAGCTAAGAAAAGACTGATTCGGTATTCACACATTTATTGGAAGTTATGGCCATCATGGGTATACCTGCACAAATAAAGACAGACAATGGTCCAGCATATGTATCTAAGAAAATGAAATGGTGTTTTGATTATTATAATATAAAACACATTACAGGTATACCAAGTAATACTACAGGTCAGGCAGTTATAGGAAGATCAAATCGTACTATAAAGGATATGTTGAACAAGCAGAAAAGGATGGAAAATACCCCAAGAAATAGATTGCATAATGCTTTATTAACTTTGAATTTTCTTAACACTAATGAGAAAGGAGCAACAGCGGCAAAAACACATTGGATAATGGAAAAGTCTGCTGAACTAAATCAACTGGTTTATTTTAAAGATGTGCTGACCTTTCAACAGAAGCCAGGAGATGTGATACGTTGGGGAAGGGGTTTTGCTCTTGTTTCCACAGGAGAAGAAAAGTTGTGAATACCATCAAAATTAATAAAGGTTCAATGTGAAGAGGAGAAACCTCTTAGAAAGGAGAAATGACAGCTCATCCACAATGATGATAATCATATAGGTGGCAAGAAAAACATATAGAATGGGGGCAGGGTTCTGTTCTTATCTCTGCAGAAAAGCACTCATCTTAGAAAAAATTAAAGGGACCCTGGATGTTTGAATACTGACAGATGGAAAAATAACTACCCAATAGGGACTATCAAGAAAACTGGATAGGTTCTGTAAGTATAAAAATCTAAGATATACTATATTATATTTCTAAATTTATAGAGCTGGTTTTGGAGTTGGACTCTGGCTCAGTCCCTCTCTAATTTCAAGCCTGTTGTTAAGAGAAAAACCCAGAGTTTCTGGAGTTTCTGTCTCTTGTCAAGAGCCATGATATGGGACAGAAAGAAATATGAGTTTAGAAAACATCTTTGCTTTTCTTCATATCTACTATGCCTTTCATTTAATATATCTATCATGCCTTTCAAGGAATATATGTATATCTGTATATGTCTATATGATTAATGTTCAAGTTTTCCACAATGAACAATGAGTTTTCCCTGCAGTGATATTTGAAGTTCCCAGGAAGAAGATGGGGGCCTATAACAACAACTCCACCCAGCTGAAATGATGTCATGATTCTGATAGCGCTACTACAAGACCTGTTTTGGGTACCAGCTGCACAAGATGGTTCCAACTTGGTTAGCTGAAATGGTGCACATCTTGTACAACATTCTGGTCAGACTGCCACAAAATACTTAGAGACTATTTGTAATTTTAAAAGACATTGATCTTGAAATTTAACCATCTTTTTATTTTCACAGGATCCCCCAGAAAGAACATTGCTCCCATGACAGCTGGAAGCAATTCTAGAGGACGACATCCCCTCTCCCAGTAAAGTTGGTCCTTTGGTTTAGGGACATCATTTAAGGGTAGATTATAATTAGTATGCAGTTGAGGGTTGGGGGAGGAATTTTATAAGCTCAGGGATCTTTTGGGAAAAAAAGAGGGATAATTAGATGATGGTATAATAGATTGGTACTTGTGAGTTATTTTTTTAGACAACTATATAGGTATCAACTCTTGTATGTTCATATAAAGTTAAATTATATTGACTATTGTATGCATGCATGCTTCTGCCTCTGTTTAAAACATTTTTATGTATTGATATATATATGTATATATATATATATATATATTGCATTGATAAATGTATCTTAACCATATTGTAGTGTACATTTCTACCTCTGATAAAGATACTTATATATTGTTTATATATTTATATATATGTATATATATATGTCATATTGCTATGTATACTTGTACATTGTATACATTTGGAGATCATTGTCCTCATTTATTTCACAGTTGTTTTTTGTTATGTTTTTAGTCTTTATGTTAGATAGGTATTGAGAATTATATAGATCAATAGTCATCTACGTTTGTCATTTATAGTTAATCAGATTCTTTAGATACATAGAGATTATATTCAGTATAGATAGATAATCTTTAACCTCTTCAAAGAGCTGTAGAAAATGGCCTTTTAATCTAACTCAGAGTTCCATTGTAGTGAGACACAATCGCCCTGGGTAACACCAATCTATTCCCGAGAGAATGTTGAGCACCAAAGACACTTCACTTGGAGCCTTTCCTCTTGGCAGAACTGGTCTTTGGGCAAAGAAATGCCCATACCTCAACCACTGACAGAGACACAGAGTATTCATAAATGTATAAAACAGGACTGTCATATCCTGCCAAGACAGGGTAAGATAGTTTTGAAAAGTATCTTGCCTTTGAAAATAGTATGTCAGTTACTTTAGGCTTTAACCAAAGTTGGTAGCTTCAATGCTGCAACCATGACTTTGGGTGACTGCCTAGGTACCCAGTTGTCTCTGTGATTTGCTGCATGTTTTGAAAATTGTTTGATTGCACTTCCTAATTACTCAGGTAACATTATTTCCCTTCTCAGATATTTGATAGGGTTGGAGACTATACAAAGGTAGCTACTTTCCTCTCATGACTTGACCAAGTTATTTATTATACAAGACTTAAGCTAGTTAGAATAGGATATTTGTTTTTATTGTGTATAATTTCATAATAGGTTTAGAACTCTCTTACTTAAACAAAAGGGGGAGGTGCTACAGGAGCTCCTTCCACTCCTTAAGCCAATAGCTGCTGAGATACCAGGCTACTTGGGTGTGGTCTCTCTCTCTCTCTTTATAAAAGCAGCAACAGCCCTCTGCTCACTCTCTTGCTTCTGGCTCCATTACTGTCCGCAACTCCTTTTCTGATCATGCAGAGGGCTGTTGTCTGGGATGGTGATCTGTAAGTTTTTCCCCTTTAAATAAATAACCATTCTATTAATCATAATTCCAAACTGGTGTGGGATTGTTTGTGACTTACGCCTTCACTTGTCCACATCCTCCTGCCCCTATCCTCCTCTTTCTCCTCTTTTCCTCCCTTTCCTTTTCTTCATTACCCTTCTCTGTCTCCTCCCACTCTTTTCTTCTTCCTCCATTTTCTTCTCCCTCATCTAATTTTCATCCTTCTGTTCCCCATTTTGTCTTCTTCCTCCCCCTTCTTCTGCCCCTCCTCCTTCTCTATCTCCTCTCCTTTTTTTTATTCCCCTCCTCTTCTTTCTGATGTAGGTGGGCCTTCTGTCTATGTGTTATTTTCATTGGTTAATAAAGAGACTGCCTTGGCCCTTTGATAGGACAGAAAATTAGGTAGGCAGAGTAAACAGAACAGAATACTGGGAAGAGGGAAATGAGGCAGACGCCATGGAGCCAGCCACCAGGTCAGACATGCTGAATCTTTCCCGGTAAGTCACCAACTCTTGGTGCTACTTATAAATGGGTTAATCAAGATGTGAGAGTTAGCTAGTAACTAACTCTCTAGAGATAATGGGCCAGGCAGTGTTTAAATGAATATAATTTGTGTGTTGTTGTTTCCGGAGCTAAGCTAGCCATGCGGGAGCCGTGCAGGATGAAAAGCAGGCCTGCCCGCAGCTCCTCACTACAAATGGCACCCAACATGGATAACTGAATCCCCAGAAAGCCTGAGAAAGCTTGAGAAAGAGTAAAGTTTGTTTTCTTGATAGCAACAATTTCCCATGTCTGCTCTGCTTGCTAGAGGCAAGCAAGTACTCTCATCTAAGAGAGGTTTCCTGACTCAGTTTTAGCTGCAAAACCCTGCAGCTCCTTTAAGAGGTCCTGCCACGAAACACTTAAATGGTGTTGATGAAAAGCTGAATGCATGCTTTTCTGTTTTCAGTCATAACAGGAAAAAAGCTGTGCTGTTTTAAAATGCTGGCTTTCTGGGCTGTCCTGCCAGGGCAAACTCTGACTCTTTCAGGCAGGCAGTCCAACTGAGTGTGGTCTGTGAGCAGAATGCTGCAGCTTGCTTGCTGGAAGGGACCTTGAAATGCCACAGGAGTTGTGGCAATAAAAAAGACTTCAGCAGTCCTCTGCCGTGAGGCTGGACAGCTGAGGAATGGGCTGGATCTAGCCATCAAAGCCATAGCTCTCCATATTGCTTAGTAAATTAAAGGCTAATGTGGTCAGAAAAAGAGAGATATACAGTAAAGAGAGATTCAAAGAGGAGGAAAACCTCTAAATTGTTTACAGTGTGTTAAAAATATAAGCAGGCTAAAGGTTAAAGTCATTAAAAATAAAAAAGAAGGAAAGAGAGAAGTAGGGTGTGGTGGTCCACACCTTTAATCCCAATGCCTGGGAGGCAGAGACAGACAGATCTCTGTGAGTTCTGGGTGTGGTAGCATACACCTTTAATCCCAGCACTTGAGAAGAAACAAGTGGATCTCTGTGAGGTCAAGGACAGCCTGGTCTACAGAGTTATTCCAGGACAAAGACATACAGAGAACCTGTCTCAAAAAGTAAAAGTAAAAATAAAAGAAATAGAGGTTAAAGTAAAGTCACATAAAGATGGAAAATACACAGAGAATATTGATACTGTATGCTATTATGCTCTCTTTGAATTGTTTGAATTCTGAGGAAGGAGGAACAACTGCTAAAATATATTTGTTTATAAATGTTGCTGATCTAATCCAAGATAGATATTTTGAAAATACCATGACTTCAAAACTAGGATCTAAGGTTACGATGCATTGAAAAAGTTCTTTTGTTTTTACAGATGATGAGACCCTGAAGATTTCTCCTATTCCAATATGGTATAATAGACCAGACCCTCCTGAAAGGTTACTGTGAACACCCTCAAAAAATTACTTCACACAGGATACACCATAAAAGACCTGATTAACAGCGCCGCTATACAGCAGGAAGAAGTTTACAGAGAAATAACTACGTCCATATTCCCAAATATTCCTTATAAATGTTCTTTTACATTTAAAGGGGGATATGATATAGATATGAATAATTTGCATTGGTATGGATTTTAAGGTCAATTTTGTTATATGTATATATATTTCTAATCTTGATTGGGGTATTGTGATTGTGTAGTTCATTTAAAAATGCAATGTATAATTAAAAATATTGGTTGTTAATGGATAATCATCTATAATAGTCAAGCTTGTAGTAATGTTAGTTAGATTTTCTAGATGTGCATAGATATATTTCAGATAGGCATTCTTCATATCTTTCAAAGACTACAGAACATGGCATTTAATGTTTTAACAACTTAGGGCTTTTCATGACAATGAGGCATGACTGCTCCTGGCAGCACCAGCTACTTCAAGAGGAAGATGGGCATTGAAGAGACTCCTTATGGAGTTTGATAGTCATTTTGGGCAAGAAACTGCTCTTGCCTGGACTGTTGTATGTACTGGACACAGCGAACCTGCAGAAAGAGGACTGCTGAACTTGCCTAAAGGTGAGATGATCTTTCGGGGTTCCTGATTCATGAAAGAGTCTGTGAGACATTCTGCAGGACATAGCAGATAATGACTGAACTGCTTTTGAAATTTCCTGCTTCATGGAAATGTCTCTGGATACTATGGGCCTGTAGGGTGAAGATGGATGCCCCAATGGTACAGAGGAACATTGGGTGACTGTCCAGGCAGCAAGATGTTTCTGTTATTTCTAGAGTTTTTGAAGTTGCTTACTTCTTGTTTACTTAGGTAATATTATATCCTTCTGGAGTCTTTGATGGAGTTGAAGAATGGTTAGTTATAGCTATAGTTTTCCTTAGCTATGATAAAAGATAAAATAGATATAAATATTGTAACTAATTCTTACTCAATAACTGTTTTGTTATATGTAATTTTAGTATGTTAAAGTGAAAGCCTTTCTTTTTTGTTTAAATAGGAAAAGGGGAAATGATGTAGGTGGGCCTTCTGTCTATGTATTATTTTCATTGGTTAATAAAGAGACTGCCTTGGCCTTTTGATAGGACAGAAAATTAGGTAGGCAGAGTAAACAGAACAGAATGCTGGGAAGAGGGAAATGAGGCAGACACCATGGAGCCAGCCACCAGGTCAGACATGCTGAATCTTTCCCGGTAAGTCACCAACTCTTGGTGCTACACAGATTATTAGAAATGGGTTAATCAAGATGTGAGAGTTAGCTAGTAACTAACTCTCTAGAAATAATGGGTCAGTCAGTGTTTAAATGAATATAATTTGTGTGTTGTTGTTTCCGGAGCTAAGCTAGCCATGCGGGAGCCGTGCGGGACAAAAAGCAGGCCTATCCACAGCTCCTCACTACATCTTTCCACCTATTTCTCTCCCCACTCACTGCCTCTCCCTCCTCACCTCCCCTTCTCAAGCCTCCCTTTCACTTTATACCCATCCTTCCTTTTCCTTCTCCTCAGTCCTTCCTGTTTTTCTTCCTCTTTCACTTTTGAAACCAAGGAGTAAATCCAGGGCCTCCTTAGCTATATCGCTAATCCTTATACATTTATAAACAATTTTATATTTGAAATTATGTGTATGCATATGTTTGGAGCATATCCATTATATTGAACCTTTAGCACTAGGAATGAGTGTGTGTTATCATGTAATATGAACACCTAGGAGAAACTCATAACGTGTAAGAATAGAAACACCAGCATTCAAGCAATGTTGTCAAATGAGCAATGCAAATTATTTTAGTGAGCATTTATTTATTGTTGAAATATTGATAAAGCATTTAATATTTTTATTTCTGTTCACAAAAATAAGCAAGCTGAAATATTAATCCCTGTTATACTTTGATAATTTTCAAGAACAACTATAATAAAAACAGCAAACAGAAATGTTTACTGATCCAGGTCATAACAGGTTGTGGGCAGTTGACCCTCACAGGGCTTGGCAACCATACTCAACAGAAGCCGCTTTGTAATTGTTGGCACTAAATAGAGAAGTGGAATTCTCAGCTAGGTATTTAAGGAAATCATGCATATACGTAGACACTCGCATAAGACTATGCCTACTAAGGAGGGAGTGGGTCAATACAGTCCCAATTTGAGTAAATAATCGTAGGAGGTGTGGAGCCCCATAAATCTGAGACATTGGAAAATGAGGATAAGCCAGGTGAATTTGGGCCAACTGGGGCTTTTCAAACTGACAGAGCAGCTGGGTATCCAGCATCCTGTTGAAGTACTCTCTTATTCCATATACAAGTTCATCTTAGGCAAAAATTAAAGTTCCCTGCATGTGAGCGCCAGGGACTGAGTTTTAAATTCTAAGCGGTCTCTAGTGCATTGTCATTTAATCCTGGTGCCTAGTCTCTTTATGAAATTTAGCAGCTGATTTGCCCACTGGCCTTCAGCTCCGGATCAGACCTTTCAGCACCCATACTTCTACATCAAGCTATTCACCCCCTATCACATGTGCACAATTGAACATTATAAAACTGGACAGATTCCGAATCGTGGGGTGACCCTCACCTCTATTGGGGTCCTTGTGGTGGATCTACTGACAGCAGGACACGATTCTTCAATTCTTCTTTAAAGCCGACCCGAGGGACGCCATCTGTTAGAACCCGCCTTCCAGTGGAAGCCCACACTGAATTCAGGCGCGTGCTTTCCCGAACTCGGGCCCACGAGAATGGACGACTGTCCTGAGGGTTAAAAGAGACACATACAAAAAGAGACCTTTGCTCATTTACCAGAGTAAATGGCCACTTTATTAAACTCAAGTCAGGTATTTATACCAGTGGGCAACCAGGATAAAAAAGGCAAGGCCTCCTCCCAACAAAAGCAGGAAGGAGAATAAAGGCCCCAGTAAAGGAAAACTCCTCCCACCCAGAGGGGGCTGGGGAAACTGGCCTCTGTGGGAGTTTTTCCCCAGGCAGGTGGTTGAGGGTACAAGGCAATGTCAGACAGGTTAGATGGGCCTTGGCGCCTGAGCTTCTTTGAGGCAGGTTGAGAAATTACCATTTTAAAGTAAAATAGATCCCTCAGGCTAATGTACCAGGCTGTAGCAGAACCAAAATTGGAACTAGCAGGAAGCTTAGCTGGTTAGCGTAAACATTATTTGCATCCAGTATTTTGGTCTCAAGGATCAGGGAGGACAGGGTCCCACAAGGGTGGCCTCTCTCAGCCAAGCCACATTCCTCTGTAGAGTGACCTTTTTCTTTAAGACGGCTTTTCTGGATAAGGCAGCCTCTCTGTGTAGGAAGATCTTTCTCAAGAGAGAGATGCTTCTCAGATGAATAACTTTTCTCAGAAAAGTGACGCTTCTTCCCAAGGAGGTGCCTGTCAGAGGGGTACTTTCCGGCAGAGGAAAATTTTCCTATAGTAAGATGTCATTCAAGAGAATGGTGTTTCCTGGCATAGGAACTCTTCACTGTAGCATGATGTTTCTCAGCTAACAAAAGCTTCTCAGCCAAGGTGCTCTTAACTGTAGTGCAGTGCTTCTCAGCAGTGGGACTTTTATCTGCAGCTTGATACTTCTCGGGGGAGGGATTTTTCTCTCTTCTTCTGGTTTTCTCATGGGAGCGACCTCTCTCCACCGAGTGACTTTTTGTGGCAGGGCCACTCTGTGGTCTTCCTGGAAGAGGTAGTTGACGATTCCTCAGCTTGGCTGACTTTTGTTCTGAGGAGCGATTTCTCACCTTTTTGACCTCCCTGTTGCTTGGTGTCTGCTTCCCGAAGTCATCTCCTTCCCCAAAATGTTGGTCATGAGCATGAGGTCCTTTCTTTCTGGAACTCATTTAAGTAATACTAACGAATTCCCAAGTTTTCTAGTATTATCTGGGAAAATGGACTGGGCACATAACCCAGAAGTCTCTTGTCTGAAGTAGTTCTACAACCAGGATCAAATCTCCTGATGATTTACCAAATTTAGCTCTTTTTTTAAGGACGGTAGAGGAGCAGCACTCTGCTTGTCCAACCCCCACACAAACTGAGGTTTCTCTGGAAACTATCTGTATGCAAACTTCATCTTGGGGGCGGGCATATGCCCTTCGGCCAATCGGTAGTCATATGTAAATTATCCTACATTCCATAGTCAAATGATTGGACCACCACTCTGATGTCATAGTGGTGGCATGTGGGGTGGGGAAGGGGGCGTTTTTTAAAGACCAGGTTGTCCTTGAGCACAATAAATATCAATAAAAAAAGTACTGATACCATGCAATATTGACTAGAGTTTGAGAAACTTACTACACATTATTGGTGGGAATTTAAATACATATTATCATTCTCTTGGATAATTTGGAACCATTATATCTAATTTTAAAATACAGGTGTACTTTGATACAGTAATGTGACTTACAAAAATGCTTGCACATCTGTACGAGAATGTTTATAGTTTATAAGACTATAAATAACCTGATGGTCCATCTGTAGTAGAAAAATTATACAGATTATTATCTTTCAGCTGTGAATTACTACTATATCACTGAAAATAAAATGTACATCCATAGAGAAAAAAATTGCAAGCCTAAGAAAGCTAGAGTGGCAATATAAGCATCTGACAAAATACACTTTAAAAGAAAAGCATTATAGGCTAAAGAATGCTTTCTAATGATGAAAGGGTTAATTGTAATAGGAAGCTATTACAATCGCTTAAGAACAGAAAAAAATACACGAAGCAAAACGTCACAGAGCTTTAATAGACAATTCTGAATACTAATTGTAGATTTCAGTAACTACTTTCAGTGGTGGTTAGGACACTAGAGAGTAGTTAACTGTGACATAAAAGACTTGAACAACACTGAGAAGAAAATAATCCTAGAAATACATGTATACTACAGTCCACCCAAGAGTATCAGAACAGACATTCTTCTCAGGTGAATGTAGAACATTCTCCATGTTAGATCATACACTGGCATAAAGAAAAACAAAGAAAAGTGTAGAATTAAGTACACTCTTTAATCACAATGGAATGAAGTTAGAAATTGATACGAAGGAAATTTATAAAAATAAAAATCTGTCAAAACTAAATAGTATAACAATGTGTAAAAGAAAAAATTAAAAAGGAAAATTAGAATATATATTGAAAATACAACAAATGGTGATGAAGGCATACAATCTCAGCCACTTGAACTGCTGAGGCAGGAGAATTGGAAGTTCAACTACAGAGAAAGAGTTGTTGGAAATAACAAATGCAAATAAAGACAAAATATATGAATATCTACAAGACATTACTAAATTAGTGCTTATAGAAAATTTTAAACTATAAGTGCCTGTTTAATAAACAAGAAAAGGGAGCTGGAGAGATGGTGCAGCAGTTACAAGCCCTTGCTGTTCTTGCAAGGGACCAAGTTTGGGTCCTGCAAGCCACAGTCAGAAGTCACAACCATCTGCAACTCTAGCTTCAAGGGATGTGATCCTTTTGGGGCTCTTCAAGCAGTCATATACACACACTAATGCACACACACACACACACACACACACACACACACACTTTTAAAAAAAAAAAAAAAGATACCAGCTCAGTAACCTGGCCTTTTGTCTCAAGACACTGGGATAAAGGAATAAATAAACCTAAAATAAACAGAAAGTATAAAATAATGGAGATTTAAGTGAAAATTAATAAAGTATAGAATAGCAAAACAGTACATAAAATTGATTCATTCCATTTCCATAATGGTGGGAAACATGGTTAAAGTGACCACAGCTTAGACAGTATGCACTGAGCCCTCTGCTTGCCATTGAATCTCCCATTTACTAAACTAGAAAGGCAATGCCAGGCTTCCAAGATGGTTTGCTTTAAAGCTGAGTCATATATAAAAAAACTGGTATTTGTAAAAGTGCATCATAAAAAGATCAGGAAAATGAGGTTCCGTGTCTCTCTGTGAGCAATAGTTATGGTTTAAGTTTCTTTTGATACTAAAGGTTCTTCATTCAAGGATTATATTTTTTAAGATATATGTATGGTAGAGTTACTAATTTATTATAAACTGTTACAGATAATTAAGATACACAATTTATTGGTCAGTCATGCTTAGTACAGATGTAATTCATTACAGAGACAAGCTTGAAGAGAGAGAACAATTTTTATTTCCCATCACACTATGCTTTTTATATGTTGTCAATATTAAGTCTAAAACAAGTAAAGCAAAACAAGTTTAAAGTAAACTTAAAGTTTGTTTAATGTAGAATAAAATGCAGAATACCGTATATAAAAATCGATTATAAAAGTCTGAATATTTTAATAAAATTGGTGAAATTTCAGTACATTTGCATTGCAGAAAATGTCGTGGCTCAAGCAGTTCCCTTAGATGCAGCACAAGTTCCCTTGAATGGAGCACCATCCCATCATGGTAGCCTCATTTCAGGACAAGGATGAAGTAAGACCTGACAGAAGTTTGTTTCTTCTGCCTCTGGCTGTATAGACCTGACCAACTCCAGCCAAGTATGCCAAATCAGAAAAAGAAAAAAAATTCTCTACATCTTAAAGGTAAATTATACCTCATACAAAATTATGTCTCATACAACAGGGGAGATAGATTCTCTTACCCAGTGAATGGTCCTAGAGTCCACATCGTAAATATTTCAAACAACAGACAGGCAGATGGCAATTGTTCTGCCCTCA
The DNA here is from genome assembly GCF_982192425.1 of Myodes glareolus. Taxonomy (NCBI): domain Eukaryota; kingdom Metazoa; phylum Chordata; class Mammalia; order Rodentia; family Cricetidae; genus Myodes; species Myodes glareolus. Next base: position 139,647,909 of record NC_142053.1, read on the forward strand.
ATGTCTCCCTAAAGGACATAAGAGGATGCTGTGAACAAGGGAACCTTGTACCTAAGCCTATCACATGACTGGTATGCGACCCACATGCTAGCTCAATTGGAAATGCTCAATACTTTTGCATTCGAGTCTTTCTCTTAATAAAAGCTAATTCCATGATCTATATTCTACCCATGTTCCTTCGTTAAAGGAGATCCCAGACATCTGCCATCAAACCCAGAACTTGGGAACGTTACCCAGAATAACCAAGAGGCATCATTAAGAACTGATTTTATTCTATAGAGTCAACAAATGATTCTATTCAGTAATATCCCAAGCCTTTAGATTCTTTAGGAAAATATGACATAAATGAAGGAGGTTGTCTCCAATCTGGACTCACCTGTGGTGCTTTGGGAACACAATCTAATCTCTACCCAGAAAGAAATCTCCAGGGCCAATACCTGTGCTCCCACATTGAAGCCTACAAGAAGTAGAAGGGCTTTGACACTGATTCTTGTGGGTGTTCCGAAGAAATCCCGGAAGCCAAAGGATAATTTAATTTGGTTGCCTTGCTTTACAAATTATGCCTCTAAACAACTGATCTATTTTAAATATAATGATATTAAAATCAAGCTTACTGTTGTCAGCATGAGGTGACCTAGAAACTTGTCTACTGGCAGGAAGAGTCAAGATTTGATATTTGATATTAACCAACTCAGCTCAGTCAATGTTATATTATAGATTTCACATGACTGACTGCTTTCAACTTTTGGTTAAGTGTATGGAATGAAAATGTTTTAGAGAATTTTTTAAAGGCTCTGTTAATAAGATTAATTTTAGAAAACTTCGCAAAGCTAATAATTCTCTCTAGACAAGGCTATCATTGATTCTAGGATCTATTTGGACTTGAGTTTTGTGCATGGTGATAGATATGGATCTATTTTCATTCTTCTACAGGTTGACATCCAGTTATGCAAGCACCATTTGTTGAAGATGTTTTCTTTCTTCCATTGTATATTTTTAGGTCCTTTGTCAAAAATCAGGTATTCTTATGTTTGTGGATTAATATTTGGGTCTTCAATTAGATTCCATTGATCGATGTCTCTGTTTTTATGCCAATACCAAGCTGTTTTCATTACTGTAGCTCTGTAATAGAGTTTGCAGTCAGGGATGGTAATGCCTCTGGAAGTGCCTTTGTTGTGTAGGATTGTTTTGGCTATCCTGGGTTTTTTTCCATATAAAGTTGATTAATGCTCTCTCAAGGTTTGTGAAGAATTTTGTTGAGATTTTGATGGGGATTGCATTGAATCTATAAATTGTCTTTGGTATAATTTTCATTTTTTTTACTATGTTGATCCTACCAATCCAAGAGCATCCTTCCTTTTTTCTTTAAAACAAAGGACACTGTCATTAAGACAAAATGGGAGAAGATCTTCACCAACCCCACATCAGACAAAGGTCTGATCTCCAAAAAGAGCTCAAGAAACTAGACATTAAAATTCTAAATAACTGAATTAAAAAATGGGGTACTGAACTGAACAGAGAATTCTCAACAAAAGTAGTTCAAACGGCCAGAAGATGCTTAAGGTCATGTTCAACTTTCTTACTGATCAGAGAAATTTAAATCAAAATAACTTTGAAATCTTAGATCTCTCAGAATGGCTAAGATCAAAAACACCAATGATAGCCTATGCTGGAGAGGATGTGGACTAAGGGGAACACTCATCCATTGCTTGTGGGAATGCAAACTTGTGCAACCACTTTGGAAATCAATGTGGCAGTTTCTCTGGAAAATGGGAGTCAACCTACCTCAGGATCCAGCAATTCCAATATTGGGAATATACCCAAAAGATGTCCAATCATACTACAAAAGCACTTGTTCAGTTATGTTCATAGTAGCATTATTTGTAATAGTCAGAACCTGTAAACAACCTAGATGTCCCTCAATGGAAGAATGGATAAAGAAAGTGTGAAATATATACACATTAGAGTACTACTCAGCCATAAAAAACAATGACATCTTGAATTTTGCATGCAAATGGACGGAAATAGAAAACACTATCCTGAGTGAGATAACCCAGAACCAAAATGATGAATATGGTATGTACTTACTCATAAGTAGATTCTAGACATAATGAAAGGTTGGGAGAAGGGGAGGGGGGAGAGAGAAGGGAGAATGGAAAGACTGGAGGGAGCTTGGGGGAGTGGGAGGGTGTAGATGGAGGAAGGGCGATATAAGAGCAGAAAAGAAGATATCTATATTAACGGAGCCATTTTAGGGTTAGCAAGAGACTTGGCTCTAGAGGGGATCCCAGGTGTCCACGGGGTTGTCCCCAGCTAGGTTCTTGGACAGCAGAGGAGAGGGTGCCTGAACTTTCTTTGCCCCACTATCACGCTGATGATTATCTCGAATATCACCATAGAACCTTTGTCCGGCTACAGATGGAGATAAGGACAGAGATCCTCATCAGAGCAAATGACTGAGCTCCCAAGGTCCAGTTGAAGAGCAGAAGGAGGGAGAAGATGAGCAAGGAAGTCAGGACCGCTAGGGGTTGGTTCACCCACTGAGGCAGTGTGCCTGTTCTAATGGGAGCTCACCAAATCCGGCTGGACTGGGACTGATGGAGCATGTGATCAAACCGAACTCTCTGAATGTGGCTGCCAATGGGGGCTGACTGAGAAGCCATTGATAAAGGCACTGGGATTTGTTTCTACTGCATGTACTGACTTTTGGGTACCCTATTCCATTTGGATGCACAGTTTCCTAGGCCTGGATGTAGGGGGGAGGACCTTGAACCTCCCACAGGGTAGGATTCCCTGTCCCCTCTAAAGGAGGGAGGGATAGGGAGAAGGGGGAGTGGGAGGGGAATGGGAGTAGGGAAGGAAGTGTAAATTTTTTAATGAAAAAAGTAAAAAAAGAGAACAAGTAGGACATCTACTTATAATCTCTTCAGCCTATTGCCATGTAATAGAAAAGTCCTTTTTAAAAAACATTGCTATTGACATGAATTTTTATGAAATTCTGAGGCCTTCAGCACATTTCTCATCAGTAATCAATTAATTTTTATATTACCTTCTGCTAGAGGACCTGGCAGACCTGTATGGGATTGGATGTGTGTTATGTATATGGGACAAAGCCTGTTACTGATTATGTCTTAAACCTGAGTAAATAATGAAGCCAATTATATATCATATTGTATAAATTCAGCAATTTCAATATGCAAAACAACTCTTTCTGCATATTGTGAATCAGTAACTATATTGAAAGGTTCTTTAAAATTCCTTAGTACCATGAGAATCGCATGTAATTCTGACTTTTGGACAGAATCATAAGGGCTTTGTTCTACTTTTCTTAAATCGTCCAATTTGTAACCTGCTTTCCCTGATTTATTTGTATCAGTAGAGAATGTAGGGTCTTCATCATTGGTGTGTCACTTACAATTTGAGGAAAAATCTAATTATCTCTCTTTATAAGGTTAATTTTGTCACTTTGGAGATGGTTGTTATTAATCTCTCCCCCCAAAAAATTGGACAAGCACTTTGCCAGGGTTCCTTGTCTTCCCATAGCTTTCTAATTTCATCCTTAGTAAAAGATACTATGATTCTACTGGGCGTATTTCTCTGAGTTGTTTTAATTTGCATTTCTCCAATGACTAAGGATGTCCAGTAATTCCTTCAGTGTCTTTTGTCCATTTGAGAATCTTCTGTTGAGAGCTCTCTGTTTAAGTCTGTACACCATTTTTCATTGAATTATTTGGTCTTTTGATGTCTACTTTCTTGAGTTCTTTGTATAATTTGAAGATCAATCATCTGTAGATGTGAGGTTTGTAAAGATTTTTTCCCATTCAGTATGTTGCTACTTTATCTTGTTGACCATGTCCTTTGTTTTACAGAATATTCTCAGTTTCAGAAGGTCTCATTTATTGATTGTTGCTATCAGTGTCTGTGATACTAGTGTTATATTTAGGAAGTTGTCTCTTATGCCCAAACGTGCAAGGCTACTTTCCTCTTTCTCTTCTATGAGGTTCAGTGTGGTTGGTTATACGTTAAAGCCTGTGATCCATTTGGTTTGAGTTTTGTGCATGGTGATAGGAAAGGATCTCTTTTCATTATCTACATGTCAACATCCAGTTATGCCAGCACCATCTGTTAAAGATGCTTTCTTTTTTAAAGTTTATAATTTTAGATTCTTTGTAAAAAAAAATCTGCTATTCATAGGTGTGTAAACTATTATTAGGGTCTTCAGTTTGATTTCATTAATTCATATATCTGTTATTATACCAATATCAAGCAGTTCTTATTATTGTAGCTCTATAGTAAAGTTTTAAGTCAAGTATAGTGACACCTCAAAAAGTTCCTTTATTGTACAGAATTGTTTTGTCTATCCCAGGTTTTGTTTTTCCACATGAACTTGAGTATTATTCTTTTGAAGTCTATGAAGAGTTTTCTGGGATTTTAATAGGTATTGCATTGAACTTATAGATTGTTTTTGGTAATATTACCATTTTACTCGGTCGCATAAACTCTCTCCCGAAGCAACAACATATATTTTGACTTAAATTTTGAAGTTAAGACATTTCTAAAATATATATGTGTTGGTTTAATACAACAGCTTTCATAATCCAATGTCTCTTATCAGCTATCACTTTTTCTTCAATAGTCAAAAAAATCAAAGATAACACAAGAACAGGTAGTATCTAGAATGTCTGAGTATTTTCCATCTTTCAATAACTTTTCTCATTTAAATTATTTACTTAATTTTTTAGAACTTTATTATCTTAAAACTATGTTTTTAAATCTGTGACTGTATATGTTCTTTTTTCATTCTCCTAAGCCTATGCATATTTTAAACACATGATAAATAGTTTAGAGGTTTTTTTCATCTGAATCTCTCTTTACTGCCTATCTCTTTTTCTGACCACATGAGCCTTTAAACTGCTAAGTAGCATAACTAGGACCAAATGGCAGATGTGGCAGCTGGCTCCACCCTACTTCCTGATCTGTGCAACTTAGCTTCATGGTGAAGATATTAGTAGGAACCATATTTACCACCCCAGCTCTGGGAAGTTGTTGGGTCCATGCTTTCCCCAAGGAGTAGGATGCCCACTGCACATGAACCCTATTTAAGTGTTTGGTAGCAGGACCTCTTATAAGAGCTGTGCCTATTTCTTACTGCTAGCACTGAGCCAGAAAGCCTTTTCTGTTTTATTTCAGTAATATTTTTTTACTTATTTTACATACCAAACAGTCTCCATCCCCTCCTTTCCTCCCATCTCCTCCCTTTCCCACCTAGCCCCCTCTCAATACACTCCTGCTCCATCTCCATTCAGAAAGGGACAGGCCTCCCATGAGTTTACACAAAGCATGGCCTTCAAGTTGAAGCAGGACTGAGCTCCTCCCCTTATATCAAAGCAGGGCCAGGTAATCCAGCATGGGGTTCAAGTTACCACAAGCCAACTAAGTGCCAGGGAGAGATCCTGATCTCACTGTTAGAATCCTTATAAGAGATGAAGCTACAGAATTGTCACACACATGCAGAGGGCCTACGTCAGTGCCATTCAGGCTCTCTGACTGTTTGTCCAGTATTCATGAGCTCCTGTAAGCTCAGGTCAGCTGTTTATATGGGTTCCCCCATCATGATCCCCTGAATGGTATAATCCTTCTTCCCTAGCTAGCGCTCTGACAAATTGACCATTGGTTCATTTTTGTTTTTCAGGGTCCTCTAGATATGCTGTCACCTCCTAAACAGCAGAAAATAATTCTAAGAACATGATGCCCACATTCCCAAGAGGTAGGATTTATGGTTTTTGGCCTTTCACTGGGTTATAGATATTTTACATTGCACAGGGAAAGGGGTAACAAGTTGCTTTAAATATGGTTAAAAAAATGGGGTGTGCTAAAAAAAAGGAGATTAGATTCACAGATCTAGTTCTGAAAAGAACAAAGGGGGAATAGAAATAATTGGATAAAAAGATTACTAACTCTACTTTCAATGATACAAATTAAGGATGCTTTTGTTATAACGTATATATGTTTCTATTTTTGTTTAAGATATTTTATGACTGATACAAATTTAAGGTTATTGTCCTTATACTCATTTTAATTCTTCATTCTTCCACATGGGTTTACATCTCTCACACATGTGTGTCCAACTTGCTCTGTGTCTGACTGGTGATTCCTCTGACTCTGCCTTCCTTCTTCTTGGCCTCCTCTTTGTCTGGCTATCCTGTCTATGTTTCCTGTCTAGCTACCAGCCAGTCAGCTTTTTATTAAACTAATCTGAGTGACAAATCTTCACACAGTACAAAAGGATTATTCTATGGCAAGCAGATGGATACAATTAGAAAAAAAATATCACCCTGAATGGGACAACCCAGGCCCAGAAAGACAAATATGATTTGCATTCACTGATACGTAGAAACTAGCAATTAAGTAAATAATAACCAAACTACAATCCATAGAACCAGAGGGGTTAAGTAAAGAGAGGGGCTCTAGAAAAGAAGCATGGAAAATAGAATAGACTTTAAAAGTGTACTGAGGCCCAGAAATAAGAACAGGAGGGATCATGCTGGTGGCAGTGTCAGAAGAACAGCAGGTAGCAAATGACATCAGGGGATCAACCCACCAGGAAGTAAAGCTCTGATGGGTGAATCTTGGATAGGCAAGACCCCAGAGTCTTGGCCCAAGAACATCTCTTGCTACTGTTGTGCCTTTGCATGTTTGCAGTTGTCATTTTTTTTCTCTGTTGTCTGGAATAATGTAAATGGGCATGGGGAGATCCCCCACTGACTTTAATAATAATATGATTATCTTTTGGAAATATCACATTCTACTGGGCATTTTTACATAAGGATTATTATGAAGATGAGTTCTTCCCCAACTGTACTTATTTTTAACTAAAGCAATGATTTTATATAATAATAGTGTTAGTTAAAATAAGATTTTGATGATTGAGCATCTTTAATAAACATATATATGATTATAATAAAGGTTAGTTCAGTGTAAAAACTACCATAGGTAAAGGTAGAAGAAAATATTGCTCCTGCCTCAGATAAAGCAGAGTCTGAACAGGTTATAATATAAAATAAGGAAGTTTCACACAGCTGAAACACAGGAGTTTCTATTGAGAAGACATAAACTGTACCTTAGAGTAATAACCAAAAAAAACAAAATCAAAAAAGAAAAAAACCAAGCAGAGCTAGGGGCACTGATCCTCTAGCAGAAGATACATCAGAGGGGTAAGTTTGCTCCTGACCTGCAGCAGAAGCCCAGCAAGGAGGAGCTAAGACATTCACTGACCCCCTTGACTCCCTGATCACTCTGCAGGGGTGGCTCCTCCCGGCTAAGCCCTCTCGCCTCCTATCCCATCCCAGCTTTCACCCAGGAACCTCTTCCCTTATTCCTCCCTTCCTTTTGGGGCCATAAAATCCTCCAGCTCAGCCGCTTTAGGCGCTAGGACTGGGCTGTAAGTGCAACCCAGAAGGAGAGAGTTCCTGTGTTTCAATAGCCTGCCTGAGGAAAGGCAGACCTTCTGTCAGTGAGGTCCCTGTCCAACAAGGGAACCTGACCTGGTACCAGAAGATCCAATAGAGAGCATTTGAAGGAAGAGATGGGCAGATGCCAAGGCAAGACCTCCTCCAACAATCTGAAAGACAACATGAAAACACCAGATCCCAACGACCCTACAACAGAAGGACTTGAACACCCTAATTCAGAAGAAGTGGAAAGAAGTGCCTTTATGAAAGCAATAGAGTCCCTTAAACAGGATATGAATAACTCCCTTAAAGAAATGGATGAGAAGTATACCAAAAGTTTGAAGAAATGAGTAAATCCATAAATGATACCCGGAGAAACCAAGTGAAAACAATCAAACAGGTAATGGAAACAGTTCGAGAATTGAAAACTGAAATGAGTCAATGAAGAAAACAAATGAAATGAGTCAATGAAGAAAACACAAACCGAGGGCCAGCAGAATATGGAAAATCTAGGTAAACAAACAGAGATTACAGAATCAAGCATAACTAATAGAATAAAAGAGATAGAAGAACGAATCTCAGATTCTGAAGATGTCATAGAGAAAATAATTGCTCTGTCAAAGAAAACAGCAAATCCAAAAATTCTCATCACAAAACATTCAAGACATCTGGGACACAATAAAAATAAATCTGAGAATAATAGGGGTAGAAGAAGGAGAAGAATTGCAGATAAAAGGCACAGAAAATATACCCAACAAAATGATAGAAGAAAACTTTCCCAACCTAAAGAACGATATTCTTATGAAGGTTCAAGAAGCATACAGAACACCGAATAGACTTGATCAAAAAAAAAAAAAATCCCCTCGCCATATAATAATCAAAACACAAAACATACAGATTAAAGAAAGAATATTAAGAGCTGCAAAGGCCCAGCCCTCATCCAGGTACACCTCCCTCTCTTTCTCCCCTCACCCTGGGGCCACAAGATCTCCCCAGAACTGCTCCCTGGCACTCTGAGCCTGGGCTGTGGGCTCAGCCGGGCAGGGGCAGTTCCTGTGCTCTGAGAGCCTGCCTGACAGACAGGCCCTGAATCACCTCAGCCACATTCCTGGCCAGCAAGAGACAGTGATCTTCTAGCAGACATCCATTGGAGGAGGGGTGAGTTGCTCCTGGCCTGAGGACTTCAGCTAGGAGGAATTCAGACTTTCCCCACCCCCCTCGACTTTCTGGTTGCCCTGCAGTGGTGGCTATACCCTACTGAGCTCTCCCAAATCCCATCCCAGCCCTCATCCAGGTACACCTCCCTCTCTTTCCCCCCTCCCCCTGGGGCCACAAGATCTCCCCAGAGCTGCTCCCTGGCACTCTGAGCCTGGGCTGTGGGCTCAGCCGGGCAGGGGCAGTTCCTGTGCTCTGAGAGCCTGCCTGACAGGCAGGCCCTGAATCACCTCAGCCACATTACTGGCCAGCAAGAGACAGTGATCTTCTAGCAGACATCCATTGGAGGAGGGGTGAGTTGCTCCTGGCCCGAGGACTTCAGCTAGGAGGAATTCAGACTTTCCTCACCCCCCTTGACTTTCTGGTTGCCCTGCAGTGGTGGCTATACCCTGCTGAGCTCTCCTGAATCCCATCCCAGGCCTCATCCAGGTACACCTCCCTCTCTTTCTCCCCTCCCCCTGGGGCCACAAGATCTCCCCACAGCTGCTCCCTTGCGTCCTGGGACAGGGCTGTGAGTGCAACCTGGCACGAGGGAGTGCCTGTGTTTCAATAGACTGCCTGAAGAAAGGTAGACATTCTCTCAGTGAAGTCCCTGCTCAACAAGGGAACCTGACCTGGTACCAGAAGATCCAATATAGAGCAGTTGAAGGAAAAGATGGGCAGACGCCAAGGCAAGAACTCCTCCAACAATCTAAAAAACGACATGAAATCACCAGATCCCAACGACCCTACAATAGAAGGACTTGAACCTCTTAATTCAGAAGAATTGGAAAAAAATGCCATGATGAAAGCAATAGAGTCCCTTAAACAGGATATGAATAATTCCCTTAAAGAATTGGATGAGACCGCGGGCCGGGGCAGGCGGTGAGTGCAAAGGGACTGGAGTCCCTTTGTTCTGATAGCCGGCCTGCAGCAAGATAAGACCGCAGGCAGGGAGTCTTCTGACCAGCGAGGGGCTCTGATCCTGTGGAGGGGTAAGTGTGTTGACCGCCATACTAGTCGCTTAGGTACACACAATATTCCCGCCATCCTTATCTCCCTGGCTACTCCAAAGGGGCAGCTTCCCCCAGCTAATCCCTCTCTCCTGCTACGCCATCCCAACTTTCGGGCTCGAAACCCTCCCCTCCTCTCTCCCTTTTTCGGGGCTTAAATTTCTCCATCTCAGCCGGGGTGGGCACCGCGGGCCGGGGCAGGCGGTGAGTGCAAAGGGACTGGAGTCCCTTTGTTCTGATAGCCGGCCTGCAGCAAGCTAAGACCGCAGGCAGCGAGTCTTCTGACCAGTGAGGGGCTCTGATCCTGTGGAGGGGTAAGTGTGCTGACCACCATACTAGTCCACTTAGGTACACACAATATTCCCGCCATCCTTATCTCCCTGGCTACTCCAAAGGGGCAGCTTCCCCCAGCTAATCCCTCTCTCCTGCTACACCATCCCAGCTTTCGGGCTCGAAACCCTCCCCTCCTCTCTCCCTTTTTCGGGGCTTAAATTCCTCCATCTCAGCCGGGGTGGGCACCGCGGGCCAGGGCAGGCGTTGAGTGCAAAGGGACGGGAGTCCCTTTGTTCTAATAGCCTGCCTGCAGCAAGCTAAGGCTGCAGGCAAAGTGATTCCTGGATAGCAAGGGGCACTAATCCAGTAGAAGAAGACCCAGTGGAGGGAAGAGCCATTGGAGAGCATCTGAAGGAAGAGATGGGCAGGCGCCAAGGCAAGAATTCCTCCAACAATCTGAAAAACAACATGAAAACACCAGATCCCAGCGATCTTACGACAGAAGGACTTGAACGCCCTATTCCGGAAGAAGTGGAAAACAGTGTCATTATGAAAGCAATAGAGTCTCTTAAACAGGTTATGGATAACTCTCTTAAAGAATTAGAAGAGAAATTTACCAAAAAGATGGAAGAAATGAGTAAAGAAATGGAAGACAAATATAACAAAAAGTTTGAAGAAATGAGTAAATTCGTAAATGATACCCTGGGAAACCAAGAAAAAGCAATCAAACAGGTAATGGAATCAGTTCAAGAATTGAAAACTGATATGGAGGCAGTGAAGAAAACACAAACCGAGGGCCGGCTGGATATGGAAAATCTAGGTAAACGAACGGAGACTACAGAATCAAGCTTAACCAATAGAATACAAGAGATAGAAGAACGAATCTCAGATTATGAAGACACCATAGAGAAAATAAACGCCCTGACCAAAGAAAACAGCAAATCCAACAAATTCTCATCACAAAACATTCAGGAAATATGGGATATAATAAAAAAACCAAATCTAAGAATAATAGGAGTAGAAGAAGGAGAAGAATTGCAGATCAAAGGTACAGAAGATATATTCAACAAAATTATAGAAGAAAACTTTCCCATCCTAAAGATAGATATTCCTATGAAGGTGCAAGAAGCATACAGAACACCGAATAGACTGGATCAGAAAAAAACATCCCCTTGCCATATAATAATCAAAACACAAAGCAGTCAGATTAAAGAAAGGATACTAAGAGCTGCAAAGGAAAAAGGTCAAGTAACCTATAAAGGTAAACCTATCAGACTTATACCAGACTTCTCTATAGAAACCATGAAAGCCAGAAGGTCCTGGATAGAGGTACTGCAGAAATTAAGGGACCATGGATGCAAGCCCAGACTACTTTACCCAGCCAAGCTTTTGTTCACTATCAACGGAGAAAACAAAATATTCCAGGATAAAAACAAATTTAAACAATACGTAACTACTAGTCAAGCCTTACAGAGAATACTAGAAGGAAAATTACATCCCAAGGAATCCAACAATGCCAACAATGACTACAATAATTCAGACATCTAGCGACCCTTCACTATCACAATTCAAAGAAGGAAAACACATACACTCTATTACCCCCCAAAAAAATGACTGGAGTCAACAACCAATGGTCATTAATATCACTTAATATCAATGGACTCAATTCACCTATAAAGAGGCACAGACTTAGAGATTGGATACGAAAACAGGATCCAACATTCTGCTGTTTACAAGAAACACACCTCAACCACAAAGACAGACACTTACTCAGAGTAAAGGGTTGGGAAAAGGTTTTCCAAGCAAATGGACCTAAGAAACAAGCGGGTGTGGCCATTCTAATATCTAACAAAATCGACTTCAAACTAAAATCAATCAGAAGAGATGGAGATGGACATTTCATACTCATAACAGGAACAACTCATCAGGAAGAAGTCTCAATCCTGAATATCTATGCCCCTAATGTAAAGGCACCCACATATGTAAAAGAAACTTTTCTAGAACTCAAGGCAGTCATCAAAGCACACACGCTAATAGTAGGAGACTTCAACACTCCTCTCTCACCAAAGGACAGGTCAAACAGACAGAAACCAAACAGAGAATTAAGAGATTTATTGGAGGTATTGAATCAAATGGACTTAACAGACATCTATAGAACACTCCACCCAAATAGGAAAGAATATACCTTCTTCTCTGCAGTTCATGGAACCTTCTCGAAGATTGACCACATACTCGGCAACAAAGCAAACTCCCACAGATACAAAAAAAATATTAGTAACCACCTGTGTCTTGTCAGATCACCATGGATTAAAATTAGAATTCAACAACAATGCTACCCCCAGGAAGTCAACAAACTCATGGAAGTTGAACAGTCAACTACTAAATCACCCCTGGGTCAAGGACGAAATTAAGAAAGAAATTAAAGTCTTCCTTGAATTTAATGAAAACAAAGACACAACATACTCAAACCTATGGGACACTATGAAAGCAGTGCAAAGAGGAAAGTTCATAGCAATAGGTGCCCAAATAAAGAAAACGGAGAAAGCACACATTGGAGACCTAACAGCACACTTGAAAGATCTAGGAAAAAAAGAAGCTGATTCACCCAGGAGGAGTAGAAGACTGGAAATAATAAAACTGAGGGCTGAAATCAACAAAATAGAAATAGAGAAAACAATCCAAAGAATCAATGAATCAAAAAGCTGGTTCTTGGAGAAAATCAACAAGATTGACAAACCCCTATCCAAACTAATCAAACGGCAGAGAGAGCACATGCAAATTAATAGGATCAGAAATGAAAAGGGGGATATAACCACAGACACAGAGGAAATTCAGAGAATCATTAGATCTTACTACGAAAGTTTATATGCCACAAAGTTGGAAAATGTAAAAGAAATGGACATTTTTTTAGATAAGTACCATATACCAAAGTTGAGCCAAGAACAGGTGAACAATCTAAATAGACCTGTTAGTCGTGAAGAATTAGAAGCTGTTATCAGAAATCTCCCTGCCAAAAAAAGCCCAGGACCAGATGGTTTCAATGCAGAATTCTACCAGAACTTCCAGGAAGAGCTACTTCCTATACTCCTTAATGTATTCCATAATATAGAAACAGAAGAGTCATTGCCAAACTCCTTTTATGAAGCTACAGTTACCTTAATACCAAAACCACATAAAGACACAACCAAGAAAGAGAATTACAGGTCAATCTCACTCATGAACATCGACGCGAAAATTCTCAATAAAATCCTGGCAAACCTCCTGACCAAAAAAAAGCCCAGGACCAGATGGTTACAATGCAGAATTCTACCAGAACTTCCAAGAAGAGCTAATACCTATACTCCTTAATGTATTTCACAATATAGAAACAGAACAGTCATTGCCAAATACTTTTTATGAAGCTACAGTTACCCTGATACCAAAACCACACAAAGACACAACCAAGAAGGAGAATTACAGGCCAGTCTCATTCATGAACATTGACACAAAAATTCTCAATATAATACTGGCAAACCGAATCCAAGAACACATTAGAAAAATTATCCATTACGATCAAGTAAGCTTCATCCCAGAGATGCAGGGCTGGTTCCACAAAAACTCTACCAAAGAACTCCTACAGCTGATAAACACCTTTAGTAATGTGGCAGGGTACAAAATCAACTCCAAAAAAATCAGTTGCCCTCCTATGCACAAAGGATAAAGAAGCAGAGAGGGAAATCAGAGAAACATTACCTTTCATGATAGCCACAAATAGCATAAAATATCTTGGGGTAACTCTACCTAAGGAAGTGAAAGATCTATTTGACAAGAACTTTAAGGTTTTGAAGAAAGAAATTGAAGAGGATACCAGAAAATGGAAGAATCTCCCATGCTCTTGGATTGGGAGGATGTACATAGTTAAAATGGCAATTCTACATAAAGCAATCTATAGATTCAATGCAATTTCCATCAAAATCCCTTCAAACTCTTCACAGACCTTGAGAGTAAAATAGTCAACTTTATATGGAAAAACTAAAAAAACCCAGGATAGCCAAAACAATTTCAAATAATAAAGGAACTTCTGGAGGCATTACTATCCCTGACTTCAAATGCTATTACAGAGCTACAGTATTGAAAACAGCTTGGTATTTGCATAAGAACAGAGAAATCGACCTATGGAATCGAATAGAAGACCTGGTTATTAACCCACACACCTATGAACACCTGATTTTCAACAAAAGAGCTAAAGGTATACAATGGAAGAAGGATAGCATATTTAAGAAATGGTGCTGGCATAACTGAATGTCAACCTGTAGAAAAATGAAAGTAGATCCATATCTATCAGCGTGCACAGAACTCAAGTCCAAATGGATTAAAAACCTCAACATTAATCTGACCACATTGAACCTCATAGAAGAGAAAGTGGGAAGTAATCTACAAGCCATAGGCACAGGAGACCACTTCCTAGGTAGAATACCAGTAGCACAGACAATAAGAGAATCAATGAATAAATGGGACCTCCTGAAACTGAGAAGCTTCTATAAAGCAAAGCACACTCTCACTAAGACAAAAAGACTACCTTCAGACTGGGAGAAGATCTTCACCAACCCCTCATCAGATAAAGGTCTGATCTCCAAAATATACAAAGAACTCAAGAAACTAGACACTAAAACTCTAATTAACCCCATTAAAAATTGGGGTACTGAACTGAACAGAGAATTCTCAACACAAGAACTTCGAATGGCCAAAAGGCACTTAAGGTCATGCTCAACCTCCTTAGCGATCAGGGAAATGCAAATCAAAACAACTTTGAGATACCATCTTATACCTGTCAGAATAGCTAAACTCAAAAACACCAGTGATAGCCTATGCTCTAGAGGATGTGGAATGAGGGGAGCACTCATCCATTGTTGGTGGGAATGCAAACTTGTGCACCACTTTGGAAATCAGTGTGGTGATTTCTCAGCTAACTGGGAGTCAACCTCCCTCAGGATACAGCAATTCCACTCTTGGGAATATACCCAAGAGATGCCCTATCATACTACAAAAGCATTTGTTCAACTATGTTCATAGCTGCTTTATTTGTAATAGCCATAAACTGAAAACAACCTAGGTGCCCCTCAATAGAGGAATGGTTAAAAAAAGGTGTGGAACATATACACATTAGGGTTTTACGCAGCAGTAAAAAACAATGACATCTTGAATTTTGCATGCAAATGGATGGAAATAGAAAACGCTTTACTGAGTGAGGTAATCCAGATACGAAAAGAGGAATATGGTATGTACTCACTCATAAGTGGATTCTAGCCATAATTAAAGGTCTTTGAGCCTATAATTTGTGATCTTAGAGAAGCTAAATAAGAAGGTGAACTTGAAGAAATTCATATAGTTATCCTCCTGGATATTGGAAGTAGACAAGATTGCCAGGCAACCTTGGGTGCACGGGGGGTGGGGGTTGAAAGGAAGGGGAGATTGTTAGAGAGAAGGGAGTAGGTGAGGATTGGGGATAGCTTGGAGTAATGGGATGGGGGGAGGAAGAAAGGATGGATATGGAAGCAGGAAAGTATATATTTCAACTAAGGGAGCCATTTTAGGGTTTGCAAGAGACTTGATTCTAGAGGGATTCCCAGGTTCAAGGAGAGGTCCCCAGATTGTTCTCTGGACAACAGAAGAGAGGGTGCATGAACTGGCCTGTGGGGGACATTTCCACCGCACCCAGGGTCTGCATCACCACCCATCTGGTATGGACCTCGGTTCCATACCTTCCACGAGCTGAGTAAGGTCCTAGGGGTTAAAACATAAGACGCACACACAGGTACAGAGTTCGAGTCATTCTCCAGGGAGAGAATGCCCATTCATTCAAACTTAATCCAGGGTTAAATATTTTGGCCCCAGAAGTGGAGAACCTCCTCCCTGCCAGATGTGAGATCAAGGTGTTGAGTTCCTGGCACCAAGTGGCAGGGGCTTCCAGGCAGGGGGTACTGAGCTGGGAACCCTGACAGACAGATAGGAGGAGATTCAGGGCACCTTTGAGGACCCTCCTTAGCAGGTGAAATTACCATATCAAAGACGGAAACAAGGTTTTGAACTAATCCCATCTTGCTGGCAGAGGAAGCTAGGCTTGTTAGCATAAACAGTTCTCACATCCTATGCTTGGCTTCGAGGAACAGGGAAGACAGGGCCTTACACTGACCTTGGCCCATAACCATATTGATGAATATTTTGCATATCACCATAGAACCTTCATCTGGCGATGGATGGAGATAGAGACAGAGACCCACATTGGATCACTGGACTTAACTCCCTAGGTCCAAATGAGAAGCAGAAGGAGGCAGAACATGAGCAAGGAAGTCAGGATCAGAGGAAACCATCATCCGACGATGGATGGAGATAGAGACAGAGACCCACATTGGAGCACTGGACTGAGCCCCCAAGGTCCAAATGAGGAGCAGAAGGAGGGAGAACATGAACAAGAAAGTCAGGAAGGGTGCGTTCACCCACTGATACAAGGGGACTGATCTAATGAGAGCTCACCAAGGCCAGCTGGACTGGGACTGAATGAGCATGTGATCAAACCGGATTCTCTGAATGTGGCTGACATGGGGGCTGACTGAGAAACCATTGATAATGGCACTGGGTCTTGTTTCGTCTGCATGTACTGACTTTTTGGGATCTTAGTCTGTTTGGATGTTCACCTTCCTAGACCAGGAGGGAGGGGGAGGAACTTGAACTTCCCATAGGGCAGGAAACCCTGACTGCTCTTAGGACTGGAGAGGGAGGAGGGGCTATGGGAGGGTATTGGGAAGAGGGGCAGAAGTGGAAATTTTTATAAATTAATATTAAGTTTATAAAATAAAAAAAATAAAAAACAAAAACAATTGAGTTCCAAAAGTCCAGGTAGCTGAATTTCATTTAATATTAATGTTGGGAAATGTACTTACAGGTTTCAGTGTGCATCATAGCCAAAGAAGAAGCTTTAAAAATGACTTAAGGTTAGATTAAGATGTTCCTGTTAATAGTTTTGAGTGGGGGGAAAAAACCCAAGGAAACAAACTAAAGTTTTAGAAAGACACATAGCTGAGAGAGGGATTCATTGAAGTCAGGAAACAAGAACAAAGCAGCCCAATTATTATTAACTGATGTACATTTTTTGTTAGGATTGATTAGTGATCAAAGATTATTAATTTCTTGCACCCATTTCTGTCTTCAGCTTCCTGATATAAAAATACTGATGATGAGTTGGTGTATACATTGAGAATTAAAAATAGAGATTGTTTTTAATAAATAAATGTTTGGACTTGTGATTTTCCTAAGGTTTCTTATAAGATTACTTTTTGAAATAAATAATAAAATAATTGGTCATTTCTTTGTAACCACCAAATGCAGACTGCCTGTAAAAAAGTAGCTGAGAAAAATATCTTGCTTGTTTACACTCTGTTAATCTATAGCAATTAGTTTTGATACAAATGTGGGTTCTTGGGATAATTTTTTTTCACCTGTAGTACATAAAAGGGTTAATTGTGCAGGGATATGGAAAAACAAGATTTTACATGTATTCATTGTAATCATTCACTTAAAAAATACAATGCCCTGAGGAAACAAGCTCCACCAGGAGCAGAAGCCAGGAGTAAATCCAGTCCTGGGAGCCAACCCAGTACCAGAACTCTGAAGGATAAGGATTGAGACATGACCAGCTCCAGAGTCAGTGATCTCCACCAGAACAGGTCCAACTCCTAGCCAGGGACTTCTGCAGGAGGGGATACAGACCAGGATTTACAGAAACAGATCAAAGCCAGGAACCTGGGCCAAAGTAGGCCTGAGACAGCAAACTCCATGGGAGCAGAGGAAAGCACAGGAGTGCTGAGCTATCTCCAGGAACAGGAGTAACCAACAGGGTAACTAGAACTGTGACACTGACTATACCATGAGGAACAACCATCTGAGTCTTGGATTCACTGGCACCTAGAAGATTATTCAACAGAATCTTAGACAACCCCAACCTCACCTATTAGAGTAAAAGATGAGTAGAAAAGGTAAGAATACACACAACACCACAGAGAGCAACACAATACCAGTGAAACCTAAAGACCCTACAACAACAAGATCTGAACAACCAAATATGGAAGAACCAGAAGGTGTCCTAAAAATAACTTCAAGAGAATATTTTAAATTCTTAAAGATGAAATGAGAAATTCCCTTAAAGAAATTGAGGAAAAAACAAAAAAAAAAAAGAGGAAGATATCAGCAAATCACTTAAAGAAAACCTAGAAAATGAAATCAAACATATAAAAGAAACTATCCAGGACTTGAAAACTGAAATAGAAATTATAAATAAAATGCAAGCCGAAGGAATTATAGAAGCAGAAATCTTGAGAAAAAGATCAGGAACCACAAACGTAAGCATGAACAGAAGAATACAATAAATGGAAGAGAGAATCTCAAGCACAGAAGATACAATAGAGGAAATAGTTAAATAAAACATTAAATCTAAGAAAAGCTTAACCCAAAATATGCATGAAATATGGGACGCCATGAAAAGGCAAATCATAGAATAATAGGTATAGAAGAAGGAGAAGTTCAACTCACAGGCACAGAAAATTTATTTAACAAAATTGTAGAAGAAAATTTTCCTAACATAAAGAAAGATATACCTGTGAAGATATAAGAAAATTACAGAACACCAAATAGAAAGGATCAAAAAACAAGTTCCCCCACCACATAATAATCAAAACACTAGACATACAGAGTAAAGATATAATATTAAGAGATGCAAATGAAAAAGGCCAAGCAACATATAAAGGTAGACCTATCAGAATTACACCTGAATTCTCACAGGAGACAATGAAAGCCAGAAGGTCATGGTCAAGCATTATGTGCACATTAAGAGACCATGGATGCCAGCCCAGAATACTATACTATACCCAGCAAAACTTCCAATCACCATAGAAGGACAAAACAAGATATTCCATGACAAATCTAGATTTCACCAATACCTAACCACAAACCCAGTCCTACACAAAATACTAGAAGGAAAACTCCAAGCCAAGAAAGATGGCTACACCAACAAAAACATAGATGATCTCATAACAAAATCCTGAAGAAGAAAAAATGCGCAAATTAACATCACCAACGATGTAAATTAAATTAACAGAAGATGGCAACCACTGGTCATTAATATCCCTTAACGTAAATGGACTCACGTCACCCATACAAATGCAGAGGCTAACAGATTAGATATGACGACAGAATCCATCCTTCTTCTGCATACAAGAAATACATCTCAATCTCAAAGACAGACATCCTCTCAGAGTAAAGGATTGGAAAAAATATCAATCAAATGGACCTAAGAAACAAGAGGGTATAGCTATCCTAATATCTAACAAAATAGACTTCAAGCTAAAATCACTCCAAAGAGACAAAGAAGGTCATTTCATATTAGTCACAGGAAAAATCCATCAAGAAAAAATTTCAATACTGAACATCTATGCCCCAAATACAAGGGCACCCTCGTAGATCAAAGAAACACTTCAAAGTTTAAAGCATATATTAAACCCCATACACTAGTAGTGGGAGATGTCAACACTCCCCCTCACCACTGGACAGGTCAATCAGACAAAAAATGAACAGAGAAATAAGAGAACTAACAAAAGTTATGACTCAAATGGACTTAACAGACATCTAAGGAATATTCCATCAAAACAGAAAAGAATATACCTTCTCAGCACCTCATGGAACCTTCTCAAAAATTGACCACATACTTGGTAACAAAAGAAATGTCAACAAATACAAAAAAAATGGAATAACCCAATGTACCTTATCAGATAATGATGGTTTAAAACTAGAAGGCAACAGCAATACTAGCTCCAGAAAACCTACAAACACATGGAAATTAAACAGTGCTCATCTGAATCATCACTGGGTCAAGGAAGAAATAAAGGGGAAATTAAAGACTTCCTAAAATTCAATAAAAATGACCACACAACATACACAAAGTTAAGGGACACAACAAAAGCAATGTTAAAAGGCAAGTTCATAGAACTAAATGCCTACAGAAAGAAGCTGTAGTGAATTAACAAAACATTTGAAAACTTTAGACAAAAATAAGCAAACTCACCTAAAAGAACTAGATGGCAGGAAATAATCAAAGTGAGATCTGAAATTATCAAAATAGAAACAAAGAAAACAATACAAAAAATCAATGAGATAAAGAGTTGGTTCTTCAAGAAACTCAACAAAATAGACAAACCTTTATTCAAACTAACCAAAAGGCAGAGAGAATATCCAAATTAACAAAATTAGAAATGAAAGGGGGGACATAACAACAGACCCAGAGTAAATACAGAGGATCATCAGATCATATTTTGAAAACCTGTACTGAACAATATTGGAAAAGTTAAAATAAATGGACAACTTTCTGGATAAACATCACTTACCAAAATTAAATCAAGACCAGATAAGCAAATTAAACGGATCTCTAAGTGCTGAGAAAATAGAAATAGTCATCAAAATTCTCCCAACAATAAAAGCGAAGGACCAGATGCTTTCAACTCAGAATTCTACAAGACTTTCAAAGAAGAACTAATACCAATACTCCTCAAATTATTCCACACAATAGAAACAGAAGGAACATTTCCAAACTCTTTCTTATGAGGGTACAATTACCCTGATACCCAAACAACAAAAAGACATTACTAAGAAAGAGAATTACAGACAAATCTCACTCATGAACATTGATGCAAAAATACTAAATAAAATAAAGGCAAATTGAATCTGAGAACACATAAGAACCATGATTCACAATGATCAAGTCAGCTTCATCCCAGAGATGCAGGGATGGTTCAGCATATGAAAATCTGTCAATGTAATCCACCATATAAGCAAGCTGAAAAATAAAAAC
The DNA here is from genome assembly GCF_982192425.1 of Myodes glareolus. NCBI lineage: Eukaryota > Metazoa > Chordata > Mammalia > Rodentia > Cricetidae > Myodes > Myodes glareolus. Next base: position 139,668,716 of record NC_142053.1, read on the forward strand.
TGCATGATCATCTAATTAGATGCCAAAAAAGCTTTTGACAAAATACAACACCTCTTCATGATAAAGGTCTTGGAGAGATCAGGGATACAAGGAACATAACTAAACATAATAAAGGCAATACACAGCAAAAACCAACAGCCAACATCAAACTAAATGGAGAGAAACACCCAGCGATTCCACTGAAATCAGGAACAAGACAAGATTGTCCATTCTCTCCATTGCTATTCAATATAGATCTTGATGTCCTAGCTAGAGCAATAAGACACCAAATGGAGATCAATGGGATACAAATTGGAAAAGAAGAAGTCAAACTCTCACTTGTTGCTGATGATATGATAGTTTACATAAATGATCCAAATAATTCTACCAAGGAACTTCTACCACTCACAAACATTTTCAGCAATGTAGCAGGATACTATATTAACTCAAAAAATCAGTATCCCTCCTGTACACAGATGATAAAATGGCTGAGAAAGAAATCAGAGAAACATCACCCTTCACAATAGCCACAAATAGCATAAACTATCTCAGAGTAACTCTAACCAAACAAGTGGAAGACTTGTATGACAAGAACTTTAAATATTTGAAAAAAGAAATTGAAGAAGACACCAGAAAGTAGAAACATCTCCCATGCTCTTGGGTAGGCAGAATTAACATACTGAAAATGGCAATATTACCAAAAGCATTTTGAGATTCAACACAATGCCCATCAAAATCCCAGCAAAATTCTTCAAAGACCTCTAAAGAACAGTACTCACCTTCATATAGAAAAGCAAAAAAAAAAAACCAGGAGAGCCAAAATAATCCTGTACAATAAAAGAACTTCTAGAAGCATCACTATCCCTGACTTCAAACTCTACTACAGAGCTACAGTACTGAAAACAGCCTGGTAATGGCATAAGAACAGACAGGAGGACCAATAGAACCAAATAGAAGACCTGGATATCAATCCACACATCTTCGAAAACCTGATATTTGATAATGAAGCAAAAAATATCAAATGAAAAAGAAAGCATATTTAACAAGTGGTGCTGGCATAACTGGATATCAACATGAATGAAAATAGACCCATATGTATCACCATGCACAAAACTCAAGTCCAAATGTATCAAAGACCTCAACATAAAGCAAGCTACACTGAACCTTATAGAAGAAAAAGTGGGAAGTACACTTGAATGCATTGGCACAGGGAATCACTTTCTAAATATAACCCCAGTAGCGCAGACACTGAGAGAAACAATTAATAAATGGGACCTCCTGAAACTGAAAAGCTTCTTTAAAGCAAAGGACATGATCAACAAGACAAAACAACAACTTACAGAATGGGGAAAGAGCTTCACTAACCCGATATCAGACTGAGGTCTGATCTCCAAAATATACAAAGAACTCAAGAAATTGGTCATCAAAAGAACACATAATCCAATAAAAAATGGAGTTCAGACCTAAACAGGGAATGTTGTAAATAAGAGCGGCGGGCTGTGTTCCCGCTGCCTGGCTCACGGCTAGCTTTATCCAAAATAATTACACGGAAACTGTATTCTTTTAAACACTGCCTGGCCCATTAGTTTCAGCCTCTTATTGGCTAATTCTCACATCTTGCTTTAACCCATATTTAGTAATCTGTGTAGCATCATGAGGTGGTGGCTTAGTGGGAAAGATCCTAACCTGCGTCTGTCTCGGACAGGAGAGTCATGGAGACTGCCTCACTGTCTTCTTCCTCCCAGTTTTCTGTTCTGTTTACTCTGTCTACCTAATTTTCTGTCCTATCAAAGGGCCAAGGCAGTTTCTTTATTAACCAATGAAAGTAACACATAGACAGATGACCCTCCTCCATCAAGGAAACTCTCAACAGAAGACTCTAAAATGACTGAAAGACAATTAAGGAAATGTTCAACATCCTTAGTCATCAGAGAAATGCAACTAAAAACAACTCTGAGTTTTCATCTTACACCTGTAAGAATGGCCAAGATCAAAAACATTGATGACAACTTATGCTGGAGAGGTTGTGGGGAAAGGGAACACTTCTGCATTGATGGTGGGAATGCAAGCTGGTACAACCCCTTTTGATGTCAGTGTAGTGATTTCTCATGAAATTAGGAAACAACCTTCCTCAAGACCTAGCAATACCACTTTTGGGTATATACCCAAAGGATGCTCAATCATGCCACAAGGACATGTGCTCAACTATGTTCATAGCAGCACTGTTCATCATAGCCAGAACCTTGAAACAATCTAAATGCCCCTCAAATGAATAATGGATAAGGAAAATGTGGTACGTTTACACAATGGAGTACTATAGAGCAGAAAAAAATAATGACACCTTGAATTCTGCAGGAAAATTGATGAACCTAGAAAACATTATTTTGAGTGAGGTAACCCATACACAGAAAGACAATTATCACATATACTCACTCATAGGTGTTTTTAAACGTAAAACAAAGAAAGCCAGCCTACAATCCACAATCTCAGAGAAGTTAGCCAACAATGAGAACACTAAGAGAGACTTACATCGATCTAATTTACATGGGAAGTAGAAAATAGAAAAAGACAAGATCTTCTGAGTAAATTGGAAGCATGGGGACCTTGGGGGAGGGTTGAAGGGAGAAGGGAGAGGCAGGCGAGGGGAGCAGAGAAAAATGTGGAGCTCAATAAATATCAATAAAAACATAACAAATGTTTTTGTTCTTAAGTAAATAACTTCATAATTATATAGTTTGCCATTCACCAATGAAAAACTATACCACAAAAAAATTAGAATTTCACCACATTGCAATTTTTTCCAAGACTGGGTTTCTCTGTAGCTTTGGAGTCTGTCCTGGAACTCACTCTGTAGACCTGGCTGGCCTCAAACTCATAGAGACCAGCCTTCCTCTGCCTCCTGAGTGCTGGTATTAAAGGTATGTGTCACCACTGCCCAGCTTCTCCATTGTAGTTTTTAAAGTGCTTGAAATATTTTGCTGGCATATATGAGCTGTAAGGAAAAATATACAATTTAGAGAAAGAAAACATCAGGAAAGATGTAGATTGAACATAGTATCCTCTGAGGCTTGATTATCTCAGGCAGCAGTCTTGAATCTGTTCTGGATGTAGAACTCAGGTATTTGGGCTATCTGCTCCTATTGGAGATTTCTCAGGGGGTCTTCTTTGATCAAACCTGATTTTTCTTAGCCCAGAATGAACCCCCAGTCTCTCATTTCCTGTAGAAACAAAAACAAAACCTCTTCTCCAAAGTAACATATATTTTGACTTAAATTTTGAAGTCAAAGCATTTTCAAAATATATAATGCTGTATTAATCCAGCAGCATTTGTAATCAAACATCTTTTAGCAGCTGTTGTTCTTTCTGCAGCCATCAAACCATTCAAACACAACACAATAACACACAATATCCAGACTCTCTGTGTGTTTCCCATCTTTATGTGGCTTTATTTTAAACTCTATTTCTTTTCTTTTTATTTTTAATTTTTGGGTTTTTATTTGAGACTAGGTTTCTCTGTGTATCTTTGGCTGACTTGGTACTCACTCTGTAGACCAGGTTGTCCTTGAACTCACAGAGATCTGCCTGCCTCTGCTTCCCAAGTGTTGGAATTAAAGGTGTGTGCTACCATACCCAAATACTCTCTTTCTTTTTTGTTTTAAGGAATTTATTCTTTGTTTTTTTTTTCTCTCCCAAGCCTACATATGTTTTTATATTCACTATAAACCATTTAGAGGTTTCTTTTGTCTGAATCTATCTTTTCTGTATATCTCTCATTTTCTGACCACCTGAGTCTTTAATTTGCTAAGTGATATGGCTAGGATTAAAGCTGTGGCTTTGATGGCTGGAACCACCTCATTCCTTGGCTTTCTTAGAGTCTAGCTTGATGGTGGAGGTACTGGCAGGAGCCATGTTAATTGCCACAACTCTAGGGAGTTTCAAGTTCCCTGCCATCACCAAGAAGCATGTTGTTGCCTACTCATAAACACCATTTTAGTGTTTGTGGTAGAGCCTCTTAAAAGGGCTGCAAAGTATTTGCAGCTAAAGCTGAAACAGGAAGTCTCTCTTAAATGAGACATGCTTGCCTCAAGCAAACAGAGCCCACCTGAGAAAATGTTGCTACCAAGAGGCCATGCTTAACTCTGTTCTTTTGTGTCTAGAATTACTTCCCAAACTCTCTCAGGTTTTAAGTGGATTTAGATGTCCACATTGGTGCCATTTGTTGTATGGGGATTGTCTGTCTTGCCCAATCCCACACAGTCATTCAGTCCAAAATAAACACACAGAAGTCTATTACATTAATTATAAACTGGTTGGCCTATAAGCTCAGGCTTCTTATTAACTAATTTCTTTTTTCCTCTTTTTTATTACTTTATAAATAATACCAATCAAAATTCCCACTTCCTCCCTGGTGCAGGAGAATTGTTTGTATTCTGTCAATCATGTTGAAGCAACATGTGAGCTGACAGCTGAAAAAGGTACCAAGCCATATGGCTAACATAGATCAGAATAATGGGTTAATATAAACTATAAGAGTTAACAAGAAGCCTGAGCTTCTTTTTGATAATCTTATGGAGTCCTCTGTATGATTTTCTTTGGGGTATGCCGGCTATGGGGTGCCAGGCGGGACAGATACACCAACAAGCTGGCCCCTCATGTTACATTTCCCCTCCTCCCACTTCCCTCCTGCTCCCCGAAAAACCCTCCCCCACCACCCTCCAGTGCTAAAAGAAAACAAGGCACCCTGCCCTGTGGGAGGTCCAATGCCCTCCTGTCTACATCCAGGCTTAGGAAGGTATGCATCCAAATAGAATAGGATCCCAGAAAGCCAGTGCATGTATTAGAGACAAATCCCAGTGCCATTGTCATTGGCCCCTCAGTCTGCCCAAATTGTCAACTACATTCAGAGGGTCCAGTTTGTTCCCATGCTCATTCATTCCCAGTCCAGCTGGAGTTGGTGAGCACAATATCTCAGTGGGTGAACCAACCCGTTGTGGTCCTGACTTCCTTATTCATATTCTCCCTCCTTCTGCTTTTCAACTGGACCTTGGGAGCTCAGTCCAGTGTTCCTATGTAGGTCTCCATCCATCGCCAGATGAAGGTTCTATGGTGATATTCAAGATAGTAATCAGTCTGACTATGGAACAAGGTCAGTTCAGCCCAGAGTCTTAGCTGGGGTCATCCCCATGGACTCCTGGAAGCTCCTCAAGAGCCAAGCCTCTTGCCAACTCCAAAATGGCTCCCTCAATTAAGATCTCTCCTTCCCTGCTCCCATATCCGTCCTTCTTCCATCTCAGTCATCCCACTCACCCAAGCTCTCCCCAACCCTCCCCCTTTTCCTCTCTCCCTCTCTCCCCTTCCCTCTACCCCTTTGACCCTATGCTCCCAACTTTTGCTTGTCAATCTTGTCTGCTTCCAATTTCCAGGAAGATCTATATATGTTTTTGTTTAGGTTTATCTTATTACTTAGCTTCTCTAGAGTTGTGAGCTATTGGCACAATGTCCTTCGTTTATGGCTAGAATCCACTAATGATTAAGTACATACCATATTCATATTTTTGGGTCTGGGTTATGTCACTCAGGATAGTATTTTCTACTTTGAACCATTTGCATGGAAAATTCAAGATGTCATTGTTTTTTACTGCTTAGTAGGATTGCTTATTAACTAATTCTTTTAACTTAAATTGGCTCATTATTCTTGTCTGTATTAGTCACATGGCTTGGTACCTTTATCAGTGAGACATTCTCATCTTGCTTCCTCTACATCTGGATGACGACTGCAGACTGAGCTTTCCTCTTCCCAGAATTCTCCTCTTCTTGTTGCCCCACCTCTATTTCCTGCCTGGTCACTCTGCCTCTATTTCCTGCCTAGTCATACTGCCTATACTTCCTGCCCAGCTACTGGTCAATCAGCATTTTATTAAAATACAAGTGACAAATTTTTACAAAGTACAAGACCATTGTCCCATAGCAATAGTACATACGTATAATCTCAGAATCCAGAGTTATAAGCAAGAAGACTTAGAGCTCAAGGACAGTCTTGGCTAGGTAACCATTTGGAGGCCACCCTAGGCTTATGTGAGAACATATCTCAAAAAGAAATTTAAACTTGATTTTATTTATGGTTTCAGATAATCCAGGATTGGGCTGGATTTATTGCTTTTAGGCCTCTGGATGGGGTTCTAGATGCCAATAACACTGAATAAATGACAGAGAAAAATACATACTTCATGGTGAAGAAGTAAAAGAGAGACTTAGGTCCCACATTTCTGCCTAAGGTCGTGAATCCAATGTTCTAAACTGTTCACTGGACCCCTACACACCAATGGCCTCATCACAGACACAGACACTATTTTTGGTAACAATCCTTTAACACATCAACATTTCACACTTTTTCAATACCTAAACTATAGCATATGGGTAGCATAAATGTTATGGATGCACTAGATAAAGAGATCATTTGTGTCCTACATGGAATATTGCATGGCACATGGCTTTATCACATTATTTATCTTGGTATGCAATTTAAAAGTTATGACTTGTTTATTATTGAGATTCCAAAATTATAGTTTTATTTTCTTTTTGGTTTCCACTCTTTACATCCCATCAAAGTGATATATTTAGACCATATACATTTTGATGATCATTTTTATAGTTAGTATAACAGGTTCAGTGTACGGATCCCTTCTGAAGTTCACATATTGAAATAATAATTAATGTGATGCTATTAGGATGTATGGCACATGGGAGATAATTATATCATGAGGGTATAGTCCACAGGAATGGAAAAACACCTTTATGAAAGTGACCTCATATAATTCTGACCTTTTTGTTACCAGGTGAGGATAAAATGAAACAACAGCAGTTTGAAATTTTAAAGTTCTAGAGACTGGGTAGCTTATGGTCAAAGTGGGAACTGAATTAGTCTCTGGTAAAGTATTTCTTATTGCCTTATTGTTTTCACATAGGGTGTATAGGAGAGATGACAGATAGACAGAACTGATCTTTCTTCTCCTTTAAGGATATTTATTGTATCGTGGTACTTCCACTCTCATGTTCTTTCACAACCTAATTACTTCCCAAAGGACCAACATCCAAATACTACTACATGATGTTTTCTAGGGAATTGGGTAACACAAACCTTCTTTATCTATCTGATAAATGTCATTAGTGACCAGAGAAGTTCAAATTATAAGTTCCAAATAAATAATATCAAGAAATACAACAATATATTGCTGATAGGGGCATAATGTGAGAATCTGGAAAAGTCTCTTGCAGTGTCTATTAAAGTTAAATACATGTCTATATATGGCCAACAAATTCAGGAAGTTCATAATCTACAAGAAATTTTACATGGATTTTTGAAAATATGTACAAGAATATCTATAACACTACATATTTTGTCTTGAACTTTGAAGCTACAGAAAGGCTATCAGTGGTACATTATAAAACAATTGCAATAAATCCACAAAAATATGTAGCATGAAAACAAGTGAATTGTATACAGCTATATGCAGGAAAAAGAAGTTTTCACATAGATGTAATGCAAAGAGAAAATAGTATCACAAAACAATGCTTGGCATATGATTTCACCTACACAAATTTCAGAAGAAAGCGTGACAGATTACTATTACTTGCTTTGTTTAGATTTCTACTGATGTTATAAAGACCATACCAAACAGCAACCTGAGGAAAAAGGGTTTATTATGTCTTATGTGTTATAGCTTGTAATCTAGGAAACCAGGGCAGGAACCCAGAGGAAATAACCAAAGCAGAGGCCATTGAGCAACAACCCTGATTACTGGCTTGTATCACGGGTCTTGTTTGGCCTAGTTTCTTTTTTCCCTTTTGTCTGTCTGTCTGTCTGTCTGTTTTCTTGCTTATTTTGAGACAGTGTTTTTCTGTGTCGCTCTAATTATCCTGGAATTCAGTTTGTAGGTCAAGCTGGTCTCAAACACAAAGGTTCTCTCAGAATGCTTTCTTTTACCATCTCGGACCACCCACGGTGGGGTAAGGCCCTCCACATCAGTCATACCAAGAAAATACCTGACAGACTTGCCTGTGAGCCAGTCTTATGGAGGCATTTTCTCTGTTTAAGGCTTCTCTTCCCAAATGACTCTAGATTGTTGCAAGTTGACAAAACACTAGTCAAAAAATAATATACTTGGGAAAATGAAGAACTGACAGACACAGAGAAGCGGGTTTGAAATGCATATAATGTTCTAATTCTTGTTCTGGGTTGTCTACATATGTCTACATTCATTGATCACATACATATTTGTAATATGTGTTTATGAATATTATATGCATGCTATATTTCAGTAAGATAATTGAAAATTAAAAGTTTACTAAATAACTTGGCTAATGAATGCAGTCCATGTATCTCATTGTGACATTTGATGGGGTCTCTACTTATCTGCCATGTGTGCAGTGCATGATCCTTAAGTATTTAGCCCACAACTGCCATTTCTTGTTCCAGTTGTAATTTACACACATTAAACGTTCCAAATGTATAAAAGCTATTCCTTGTCACTGATTATTGTCATTAAACAATCAATTATTCAGGGAGTGTTCAGGTGATAAAGTGAAAAATAGACTATTCTTTCTTTTAGGCCATAGCTCAAGTGTCATCTTTCCTTCTAAGCCTTCCTTTATTCCTCAGACAAAGATGAACATGCTGCATCCAGGCCACCAGAATTTTGAAAATCAAAATTTTGAATATCAAAGCCATAGTTTTGATATTACTATATAACAAAATTATTATAGGTATTTTTCTTGTTTCTGTGATCATAATAGTGATTATCCATTAGAAACATGGTAGAGAGTGCCTGTTTCATACTAAGCACCATGTGATTTTTTTATTTTTATATTCATTTCTTTATTTATTAAAATTTTCACCTCTTCCTCACCTCCCATTTCCCTCCCACTCACCCCACTCCCCCTCCACCTCCCTTTCCAGTCCTAAGAACAGTCAGGGTTCTCTGCCTCATGAGAAGTCCAAGGTCCTCCCCCCTCCATCCAGGTCTCAAACAAACCAGGCTCCCACAAAGCCAGTCCATGCAGTAGAAACAAAACCCAGTGTTATTGTTCTTGGCTTCTCAGTCACCCCTCATTGACAGCCACATTCAGAGAGTCCTGTTTGATCACATGCTCCATCAGTCCCAGTCCAGCTGGCCTTGGTGAGCTCCCTTTAGATTAATCACACCATCTCAGTGGGTGGACACACCCCTCGCGGTCCTGACTTCCTTGCTCATGCTCTCTCTCCTTCTGCTCCTCATTTGGACCTTGGAAGCTCAGTCCAGTGCTCCAGTGTGGGTCTGTCTCTATCTCCATCCATCGCCAGATGAAGGTTCTATGGTGATATGCAAGATATTCATCAGTGTGGCTATGGGACAAGGCCAGTTCAGGCACCCTCTCCTCTGCTGCCCAAGGAACAAGCTGGGGACATTTCCTTGGACCTGGGAACCCCTCTAGAGTGAAGTCTCTTGCCAACCCTAAAATGGCTCCCTTAATTAAGATATCTACTTCCCTGCTCCCATATCCACCCTTCCTCCATTCCACCCATCCCATTTCCCCAAGCTCTTCCCGATCCTCCCTGTCTCCCCTCTCTCTCCCCATCTCCCCTTATACCCATCCCCCCACCCCCCCACCCCCGTGCACCCAACTTTTGTCTGACAATCTTATCTACTTCCAATATCCAGGAGGATAACTCTACGATTTTCTTTGGGTTTACCTTCTTATTTACGTTCTCTAGGATCACGAATTATAGGCTCAATGTCCTTTATTTATGGCCAGAATCCACTTATGAGTGAGTACATACCATGTGATCTTTTTATGAAAGAATGGATGTCGGAGTTTATGAATGTGATACACTAGACCCACAAGGAACCTTGGCAGTTCTTGTTCACAGTTTCTATTGCATCCAGACCATGATGTTGCTCACTGTCAATAGTAGTTATTTGAAGAAAAGCCTGGTGTCTTTTTCTGGTCACTGTGCCTTACTATTTATAATTTTGATGTTTTTATTTTGAAATATTATATTTATAAAGTAGCAAAATAATCTTAAAAGTTCTCATATTGCCTTCATTCAACGTTTTCCTAATGTTAACATCTAAAATATATTACATGCAAATGGACCTAAGAAGCAAACTGGTGTGACCATTTCAATATCAGATAAAATAGACTTCAAACTACACCTAATCAGATGAGATGGGAAAGGACACTAAACACTTATCAAAGGAAAAATTCACAAAGAGGACTTTTCAGTTCTTTATGTCTATGTACTAAACATAAGAGCTCACAAGTGTGCAAAAGAAGAACTATTGCAGCTTAAATCGTGTATTGACCCTCATACCCTCACAGTGGGAGCCTTCAATATCCCATTCTTACCAATAGACATGTCACCCAGGCAAAACTTAAAAAAGAAATATTGGAGTTAATTGACATTATAAACTAAATGTACATAATAAATATTTACAAAATGTCTTACCCTAAAATAATTAAATATAATAATAATAATAATAATATCTTCATCTCAACACCTAACAGAATTTTCTCCAAAACTAATACCCAAATACAAATCAAGTCTCAACAGATAAAATAAAAATTTAAATAACAACCTACATCCTATCAGACCACCACTGATAAAATCTGGATATCTAAACAACAGAAACAACAAAAAGTGTACATACTCATGAAAACTGAACAACTCTTTACTGAATGAAAATCGGGTCAAGACAGGAACTAAGAAAGCAATGAAAGATTGTGACATGCATTCCTTGTCCAGCAAGAAGGAACGATCACAAAATCAAGAATCCTTTTCAATCACAATTTATTGGAGCCACATGATTTAAAAGGGGAATGGGGAAAAGGGATGACGAGAGAGAGCGAAAAACCCAAAGGCAGCCGCTTTTCTAGGGTGACAGGCTCGAATGCTGATTGGTTGATGCCATTCTGCTAGGGCCCAAGGCCACAGGACCAAGGCTCTGAAATGCAAAACAAGGCCCCAAGCACACTGGCCTGCGCGGCAGCATCAGCATCAAAGGATTTGTATACCTCCAGGCTGTAGGACGGCTGGCACTATTTCGCCAAGGCGACATCCTGGCGGCTCCTAACAAAAGATAACTTTCTAGAATTTAAAATAAATAAAAATGAATGCACAACATACCTAAACTTAAGAGAGAGAATAAAGGCAGTTCTAAATGGCAAATTTATAGCACTAATTGTCTACATAAAGAAATGAAGAAATTTTATACTAGCAACTTAATAGCACACCTGAAAGCTCAAGAACCAATAGCAGATAGCTTACCCAAAAGGAGTAGATGGCAAGAAATAATCAAACTAAGGGTTAAGAACAACAAAAAATAGAAACAAACAAACAAAAATAATACAAAGACTCAATGAAACAAAGAGTTGGTTCTTTGAGAAAATCAACAAGATTGACAAACCTTTATCCAAATTAATTAAAGGGCAGAGGAAGAATTTCCAAACTAACAAAATTATAAGTGAGAAGGGGGACATAAAAACAGAAACTGAAAAAATTCAGAGAATCATAAGGGATATTTAAAAAAAAAACATGCTCGTTTATTCCCGGCCACCCAGACCTGAATAATCATACAGAAACTATATTAATTACAGCACTGCTTAATCAACATCTTAAGCATATTTCTAGCTAGCTAAATTAACCTATTTCTATTATTCTGTGTATTGCCACGAGGTTGTGGCTTACTTGGTATGGTTCCAGTGTCTGTCTCCTTCGGCAGCTACATGGCATCTCCCTGGCTCTGCCTACTCTTTCTATATATATATATCTCTTCCAGCCTTGAGACATTCTGTCCTATTAGGTCAAAAAGCTTCTTTATTAACCAATGGTAATAAAACATATTCATAGCATACAGAGGGTAATCCCACATCAATTTATCAAGTTGGAACATAGAAGAAATGGATACATTTCTTAATAGATACCATTTACTCAAGTTAAATCAAAATCAGATAAACGATTTAAATAGATCTATAATATGAAGTGAAATAGAGTATTAAAAGTTTCCTAACTAAAAAGAAAGAAATGATGGAAGGAAGAAAGAAAACCAGCCAAGGGGTAGATGGGTTTAGCAGAGAATTCCACCAGACTTTCAAAGAAGAATTGATGGCAATGGTCCTCAAATTATTCCAAAAATAAATTGTATAATTTGATTTTATACCAATTGTAATCATAATTTTTGTCATATCAACCCTTGAACTTCAGGTTGATATTTTGAAATAAAACACACCAATATATTCCCTTGCTGCTGGACATCACATGCAATTCTGTCCAGATTTCCCTCCCTGCAACCTTCTACTGGGGAAAATATTTGTTCATGATATATTTGGTCACATTTCTTCATCCCCAGTCATCCCTGGTTTCTCAGTTTGTGTTAGCTGCCCCTTCTCTGTGAGCCCACAGTCTCCTGAACTTACTTATATCTTCAGGTATATGTCACCAAACATAGGCTTTTGGAACTTCTCCTGCTAAAGGACAAACATCTGGACAGTAAGGAGTATGTCCAGTCTTTTAGATACAAACCAAAATACAGTTCAGACTTCAGCACATCAATAAACCAAGGAACAAACAATTAAGAGATGGAGGGTCAAGGAAGTGTTCCCTTCTGAAAGCTAGCTAACCTACTCACTATACTTTATCCTACGAAAGCAATGAAGAGAGCTACAGCTAGCCACATGCAAATTCAAGAAGGTAACTTTCAGTACCCACAGGACTTCTTTAACAAGGTGTAAGACTGTATCACTCAGTAATAGCAGAGTCATCTAATTTGTATAAGTATCCATTGTGATGTGCTTGTCACAATGAAATTGCCTGACTATGTCCTCCCCAGGGCTATATCTATATTACTAAACAACACATCTGAGTCATTTGTGTAATGTATTCTGAGACGGTGTCTCTCTATGAAGCCCGGGCTGTCCTCAAACTTACGTGCTTAAGTCGTCCTCCTGCCTGAGCTTTCTTAGCGATGGAGATTACAGGCACCACAATCATGCCATAATAGTCTTAGCTTTTGGCTTACTTAGTCCGGGTGTTTTTGCAGCCAACAGTGAAAGCACGAGGGTACACTGACCCGGAAGACCTTTGAGGACAGACCTGCTGATCAGCCACAAAGAGCACAATTAGCTGACACTCTCCAGCTGTTAGCTCTTTATCTCTGAAGCAATAACTGTGCTCATTCCTGGAGGGCCTCAGTCATCAACAGAATGTAGCAGGATGGCCCTTTCTTTCTTTGTGTAAGACTTTGTGAGATATGAATCGGGTTGAAAACTCTGCCCCTCTCTTTCCTCTGCCTCACTCCCTTTTCCCTTTCACTGATGCCAGGTCTGCATTAACAGTCTGAAATTTTTCTTTGTCTGGTCTTCGCTTCCTCTCTCTTCATCTTTCACAGGCATTACCTCTCCCATAAACCCCATGCACTCTTAATTCCTTCTCAACATCTGCCTTCCCAGGGGACTCAGTTGGTACAAGGCCACCCTCTGTCAGCCTGCATTGTATTGCTATAGGGAGCTGGGAAGTCACATGCCAGGTCACTGCTTCAGTGAAATTTACCACACCACAAGATAGTTTCCAGAATAACTGGTCTGAGGGAATTTCCACCCACCCCAGAGCAAACTGGTAACCTTGTTAGAAATCAAAGATAGGCAGCAAGCAATTCATCTGCCTTTTTCCTCTTTGTTTCTGAGGTAGAACCTGTCCAAATACGATGGCCCTATAATCTTGTTCAAAGAGTTTGCCTTCCACGTTTAAGAGGGTTAGATTTACTAAGCAGTTTGGGGTGTCTTTTCAAGGCTATTATGAGACAGTCAGCAGTGTGCCTCTTCATTTTCTAGCCTTTCTAGTCTGTTGACATTTTTTCTTAATCTCACTGCCCTGAGGACTCTCTTTCTAAATAAAGCATTAGCTTTCTACTCCGTGCCAAGGGCTCTGATTTCCAGAGGACTCGTGTAATAAAAACACACTCTGCTTTACAAAGTTGTTTTAAAGGCTAAGTTAGACAATGTGCCTAGTATGGAGCTGGCAAAGAAGAGACACTCAATAACATTTTGTGTAATCCCTCTTTATTATCTTTTAAGATATAGGATAGGAACTGAAATATAAGAATGAGACTTTCAGAGGTCACAAAGAGTACACACGCAATGATCCAAGCCTCCTTTTGCCATGTGTGTTCTTAAAACTGAGGGTTCCACTACTGCATGATGAATTGAAGCTAAGAATTGTGTGAAAGCAAGACTTCTCTAGGCGGGAACCCTGAAAGGGTTCACCTGAACCATTAGCATGTAGCAAAGTTTTCTTTCTGAACTCAGAAACTGGTCATTTTACTGATTGTGCAGTGAGAATAGAATTCTCTTGTATGAATTCTTACATTGCATCTTTACATACAACTTATGAGTTACATAAACATTTAGGAGAAATGATCCTAAATTAGCATCTCTTCTAGTTCAAGCACTCTAAAGCTATCAATAACTGTGTTCTGGAACAGAAGGTTTGCACACTCAAAGTGTGTGCTGCTTGCATTGTCTAATTGGCATCTGTGCTTCAGGTACATAAGCATGGATGGGGAAAGAGTGGCACTTTTATCTGTTGCTGGGTGCTGTACATTTGTGTCACCAGAGGTAAAATTGCTGTCTTGTCTCTGGACTATGAAGCACTCAGTGAGAAGTGATTACAGAAATAGTAGCTGAAAGCACCAAATGACCAGGCTATTATACAAACTCTGTGCATTACAGGAGCACTTATTGCTACAAGATAAGTACAGGCTGGCAGTGGTGACATATGCCTTTAATTACAGCACTTGTAAGGCAGAGGTACGTGGATCTCTGTGAGTTTGAGGCCAGCCCGGTCTACAGAGCCAGTTCTAAGACAGCTAGGGCTGTTACTCAGAGAACCCATCTCAAAAAAAGAAAGAAAGGAAGAAAGAAAGAAAGAAAGAAAGAAAGAAAGAAAGAAAGAAAGAAAGAAAGAAAGAATAAACCAAGATAAGTTAGAATCAATTCTATCTAGTCTGTTTCTTCCAGAAATCTAGTCAGGAGGCAATGATTAGTTGAAAATTTAAATAGTACCCACTGCCTAACTTACTTAAATAACATGAGGACTGTATTAGTTAGGGTTTTGTAGAGTAACAGAACTTATAGAATGAATCTCTCTACGTATATAGAAAGGGGATTTATTAGAATTACAGGCTATGATCCAACTAGTTCAACAATGGATAGCAGTGAATGGAAAGTCTAGGAACCTTGTAGGTGTTCAGTCTATGGATCTGAATATTTCAGCTCTTCTTCAGCAAACACTAGAATCGTGAAGAGGTAGGCTCTGATGCTAGTGAAGAAATGGACTTGCTAGCAAGGCAAGGGTAAGCAAGCAAATAGCCAAGAGCTTCCTTCTTCCAAGTCCTTATGATATTTCTAATGCTGTAATGCTTTAATACAGTTTCTGATGTGGTGAACCCCAACCATAAGATTATTTCATTGTTACTTCATAACCATAATCTTGCTACTGTTATCAGTCATAATGTAAATATCTGATATGCAGATATCTGGTATGTGATTCCTAAAGGGGTCGTGACCCACAGTTTGAGAACCACTGTTATATTGGCTTCCAGCAGAAGGCATGACCCAAATTAGAACTGGATTAAAGGTGCATCTTCTCACCTCAAGATTTGGATTAAAAACATGTCTTTTCCCAGCTCAAAAGATCTGAATTGATAGTGTGTCTTCCTACCTCAAAGATCTGGATTAGAAGTGGATCTTCCTACTTCAAATTACCAAAAAAAAAAAAACAAAAAACAAAAAACAAAAACCCAAAAAACAAAAAAACAACAAAAAAAAAAACAAATCCCGCACAGGTATGGCCTCTATTTGGGGGACTTAGTTCCAGATGCAGTCAAATTGACAGCTGAAAAAGGCCATCACTAGAGCTAACTCCGTGCTTCTTAAAATGAAGTCCATGGAATCCCTGCATTAGAAACTCTGGAATGGCCCAGATGATTCTTTTCACATAAGCACTCTAGCTGATTCCAATGAGAACTGCAGCTTCAAAACTATGACTTGATGAAGCTACAGCTCATATTTATCTGTCAAAGACTTGACTTTCTGGATGAATATTCTGCCTGCGTGCACGCATGTGGATAATGTATGTATAGTGCTTGAGGTCAGAAGAGGGCATCAGATCTTTTGGAACCAGCTGTAAGCCACCATGTAAATGTTGGGAACTGTTCCTTGGTCCTCTGCAAGAGCAGCAAGTGTCATTAATCACTGAGTCATCCCTCCAGCCCCAATAGCCCATCTTTTATATGAATTTCCCGAAAGAAGAGCAAATACTGAATGAGAAAGTTGTATGATGGACAAGGGCCCTTCTCTTCTACCGAGGGTGGATTGAACAGAGAGCTGATTTCTCTCCAAAGTACAATGCAAATGGATTTTTTTGCTGAAGATAGATTGGTTTAAGGCTGTAGAGATTTTGGTTCCTAGCTAAGGGAAAATCAAAAAGGAGATATACTTAGTTTGTGGAGAGTAGGCCATACTGATGTGATCTACAGTCTAACTTCTTGCAACCAAATAAAGAGATAAGACAGTAAGTGCACAAGTATTCCTATACTATTTGATTACAGGGTGAAGCCTCATCCAAAAATTGGAGTTCTGTAGTACCTATAATTTAAGCACTCATAAAATCACAAGGTCAAAGCCAGCCTGGGCTACACATTAAGAACCTATTTCCAGAAAAATTGTCTTTTGGCCATCTATATCGTTATATATGGAACATAAATTAATTTTATGTGTAGAATTGTGTTCTAATACCCAAATATCTCATACATGTACAAATACTGTCAAGAAATCCTGAGCAATCTGAACCTAATGGAGACATGGAATTGCCCCTCACTAAGAAAACCTTGCTCATCCAGTACCATGACCGTTTCACATCCTTTCCCACACTGCTCTTGACTCCCATAAAGCACCAGTTTGTTTTCATCTCTGTGGTTTTGTCATTATGAGAATTTTTCTTAATTTAATGATATAATATGTGACTTTTTGACATGATACTTTTCTCAGAGTAAAATATCCTTGGAAGCATCTAACTTACCACATGTATTAATAGTTCATTCATCTTGTTTTTGATGCTGTTGTTCTAGGCAAGTTCTTTCTATGAAGTCCAGGCTAGTCTTGAACTCACGGTGTCACTTCTGCCTTAGTTCCCCAAGACTAGAGACATTCACCACTACATGTGTCAGTTCATTATATATATTTGTGTGTGTCCTCATATATATATATATATATATATATATATATATATATACATATGATATATATGGATTGTATATATTTATGATTCCATGGTATGATACACTACAGTCACTTATTGAACTATTAACACACTGAAGTTGCCTCTAGTCAAGAGCAACACCAAATAAAAATGTCATGAACAATTATGTTACAGAATTTTGCAAAGACAAATTATTAATTTACCTGGGATTACTGTTGCAAAATGCAATTGCTAGATTGTGTATTAAGTGCACTTCTAGTTTTACAAAGAAACTTCCAAACTAGTCTTTCAGATGGTTTATACTTGCTTCATTTTCCATCAGCAATGTATAAGGGATCTAGCTTTGTTCCATCTTTGTCAGCTGGAAAGAATGAAGTGTATGTCCACAAAGTTCACACACTGAGGCTTTAATTCCCAATACAACAGGGAGATGGGGTCTTTGAAGATGAAATTAGGCTAAAATGGGTCTATTTAGGTTAGGTCATAATCCCTGTTAGGTCATAATTTTCCTGTGTTGTATTTAAAGGAAACGTTAGGTCACAAATACAAAGGAAAGAATCAAAAATAAAACGCTACAAAAAAAAAACAAGGAGAAAGAATGGACTATAATGGTATTGTGCAAGCAAGATGTTTTCTGTGATGGAACACTTCCATGTCTCAATTGGGATCAGATACGCTCAGGTGAAACCTCTGCCAAAACCTTTATTTCAAACTTCTATCCTCTAGAAACATGAGAACATAAAATTCTGTTGTCTTAGCCACAAATCAGTGCTGCTTCAATTGTAACCTATGTCAGTCAATTTTGTTGCTATGAAAAACAGTTGACAAAAATCAACTGAAAGTAAGATGGGAGACATGCATGGTGACAAACACCTGGAGTCCCAGCACTGTTCTAATAATCATGTTGTTATTTATCATCAAGACCATAATGTGCAGTTAAAAATATTGAACGTGTGTGTGTGTGTGTGTGTGTGTGTGTGTGTGTGTGCCATTCACATGCTATTTTCAGTAAGTTTCCTTTCTGTGTCTTTTACATATTCCTGTTGTTTATGGCTAAATTGTAAAAGTCTAAAAAAATTAAAATAACATTAATGTACATATAATAAGTGTGCGTTTATGTTTTCAGAAATGTGGTTTTCAAATATTTTTTCTGTAGTTTGCCTTGTCATCTCCTTGGCAGAGTCATCACAGCGAAAGATGCTTGTTTGCTCATTTCTTGTTTGTTTGTGTTGTAAGTCAATGTCTCCTTAGTTAATCCAGGGTAACATGGACATCAAACTCATGTTCTTCCTGTGTCAGCCTCTCAAGTGTCAAAAGATTTCAATATTTTCTTTGTTGGGTAGGTTGATAAGATTATTTTGTCTTTGTTTTTAGTTAAGTTTTTTTGTTTGTTTAGTTGGTTTTTTAGTTTTGTTGAGAACTGTCTTGTTATATAA
Source organism: Myodes glareolus (assembly GCF_982192425.1). Taxonomy (NCBI): domain Eukaryota; kingdom Metazoa; phylum Chordata; class Mammalia; order Rodentia; family Cricetidae; genus Myodes; species Myodes glareolus. The sequence continues at coordinate 139,687,424 of NC_142053.1, forward strand.
CTCCAGTTAGATTCAAATTCATGATCCTCCTGCCTCTACTTTCAAAACTTTTTAAATGTATAAATAAGTCTGTTATTTACTTTTTCTTTTATGAATCATGATTTTGATTCAAGATTAATAACTCTTAGCCAGGTCCCTTGTCTTAAGATTTTCTTCCATTATCTTCTATAAGTTCTATTGTTTTTCATTTTACATATAAGTCTATGAAAAATTTAAATGTTGAGCTGAATTTTGCAAGGTCAGAAGTTTAGGCTTAGATAACATAAAATGCATTTCTCCTAGATTATTCTGCATTTCCAATATGATTTTAGCAAGATTACATTCCATGCCTGTTCATACCAATCTAAGAACAAGACATAATATGTCTGTCAAAAATGTGAAACATTTTAATAAGAGTTCCCTAAAAATAGAGATCGCAGGTGTGTGTCTAAGCTCCCAGCTGAACAGCCCTGCTCTCTAGTCCCTAGTGCAAGTGGGAATGTCCCATGTTCCTCTCCATCTACTGTAGCCCCAGTGAACAGGCAGCAGCATCCTCCTCAACCATCCCTCACCACATCAGCAACCACCAGAACCACAGGCCCCATCTACACCTGGAAGAAGAGCTGAGTATCTGAGCACCTAGCTACACAGTTCTACTTTCTAGGCTCTAGCTGCCAGGGGCGCATCCTATGTCCCTTCTCCAACTAATGCGGCCCTGTGGCCAAGCAGCAGCATCCCCACAACCCCCACCCAACCGTCCCCTACCACATTAGCACCCACCAGAGCAACAGGCCCCATGTGTACCTGGAGGAAGAGCTAACACCAAAGCCCCAGGCCACAACTCTAGTAATTGCAGAAAGAGATGGGTTGACTGCTGTGCAAAAATATATTCAACAGCATAAAGAGCACTGAAAACTAGTGGATCTACAATAGCGAGACCTGAACATCCCAAAGCAGGTGAAGAAGGAGAAAATGACTTTAAAAATAAATTCATGAAGATGATTGAGGCCCTTAAAAAAGAAATTAAAAATTCCTCTGAAAAATGAAGGAAAAGACAAATAAAAAATTGGAAGAAATCAATAAATCTCTTAAGGAAAGTTAAGAAAACCAGGCAAAAACCAATCAAATTCAAGACATTAAAACTGAAATAGAGGCAATACAGACAACATAAACTAAGGAAATTTTGGAAATAGAAAATCTGGGTAAATGAACAGTATTTACAGACACAAGCATAACTAATAGAATGCAGGAGATGGAAGAAAAAATCTCCGGCTTTAAAGATACTATATAGTGTGGGAACTGCAGCCCCAAGTTACATATCCCTGTCCCAATTTGAGGTGCTTATCTGCAAAGAAAACATAATAAATTCCCTCTGCTCCTGGAATTGGGAAAGGAATTTTGAGTGCATGGTGACCGGTCCTTGATCCCTGCTGGGGTCAGGTGACAGTCCCTTCGCAGCCCCCTCCTCATTTGGTGCCAGGGTATAAAAGCTAGCCCCAGCAGAACAATAAAGAAGCTGTTCTACCTCAACCTCATGCTCTGTGAATTCATTCAACCTGGACACCCTCCGCCGAGATTCTTGGTTCCAGCCCGCGCTGGTGCGGTAATAGAGGAAATAGATTTATCAATTAAAGAAAATGTTAAGACCCTGCTAGCTTCCCCGCCAGCCATCCCAGCTTCCATCCAGAGGGCCTTCGGAGTGGTGAGTTGATTCGGGCCCGCGGCAGGGGCCCGGCGAGGAGAAGCTAGGACTTTTCCCGACCCCATAGACTCCCAGGTCAGCATGCTCTGCTGGCTCCACCCTACTAGCTTCCCCACCAGCCATCCCAGCTTCCATCCAGAGGGCCTTTGGAGTGGTGAGTTGATTCGGGCCCGCGGCAGGGGCCCGGCGAGGAGAAGCTAGGACTTTTCCCGACCCCATAGACTCCCAGGTCAGCCTGCTCGGCTGGCTCCACCCTGCTAGCTTCCCTGCCAGCCATCCCAGCTTCCATTCAGAGGGCCTTCGGAGTGGTGAGTTGATTCGGGCCCGCGGCAGGGGCCCGGCGAGGAGGAGCTAGGACATTCTCCGACCCCATAGACTCCCAGGTCAGCCTGCTCTGCTGGCTCCACCCTGCTAGCTTTCCCATCAGCCATCCCAGCTTTCATCCAGAGGGCCTTCGGAGTGGTGAGTTGATTCGGGCCCGCGGCAGGGGCCTGGTGAGGGGGAGGTAGGACTTTCCCCGACCCCATAGACTCCCAGGTCATCCAGCTCTGCTGGCTAAACCCTGCTAGCTTCCCGCCAGCCATCCCAGCTTCCATCCAGGTACAAATGTCTATATTTCTCCCCTCCCACTGAGGCCATAAAATTTCCCCAGTTCAGCTGCCTTGCACACTGGGCCTGCTCTGTAGGGGCATCCCGAAAGAGGGAGTGCCTGTGCTTCAATACCCTGCCTGGGGAAAGGTAGGCATTCTATCAGTGAACTCCCTGCCCAACAAGGGAACCTGACCCGATACCAGAAGTTCCAATAGAGAGCATTTGATCGAAGAGATGGGCAGACGCCAAGGCAAGACCTCCTCCAACAATCTGAAAAACAACATGAAAATATCAGATCCCAACGACCCTACAACAGAAGGATTTGAACACTCTAACCCAGATGAAGTGGAAAAAAGTGCCATTATGAAAGCAATAGAGTCCCTTAAACAGGATATGAATAACTCCCTTAAGGAGCTGGTCGAGAAGTATAACAAAAAGTTTGAAGAAATGAGTATAGAAATGGATGAGGAATATAACAAAAAGTTTGAAGAAATAAGTAAATCCGTGAGTGATACCCTGAGAAACCAAGAAAAAACAATCAAACAAGTAAAGGAAACAGTCCAAGAATTGAAAACTGAAATGGAGGCAATAAAGAAAACACAAAACGAGAACCGGCTGGATATGGAAAACCTAGGTAAACGAGCGGAGACTACAGAATCAAGCATAACCAATAGAATACAAGAGATAGAAGAACGAATCTCAGATTCTGAAGATACCATAGAGAAAATAAATACTCTGGTCAGAGAAAACGGCAAATCCAACAAATTCTCTTCACAAAACATTCAGGAAATCTGGGACACAATAAAAAAACCAAATCTAAGAATAATAGAGATTGAAGAAGGAGAAGAACTGCAGATCAAAGGCACAGAAAATATATTCAACAAAATTATGGAAGAAAACTTTCCCAACCTAAAGAACGATATTCCTATGAAGGTTCAAGAAGCATACAGAACACCGAATAGATTGGATCAGAAAAAAACATCCCCGCGCCATATAATAATCAAAACACAAAACATAAATATTAAAGAAAAAATTTTAAGAGCTGCAAAGGAAAAAGGTCAAGTAACTTATAAAGGTAAACCTATCAGGCTTACACCGGATTTCTCTATGGAAACCATGAAAGCCAGAAGATCCTGGATAGAGGTACTGCAGAAACTAAGAGACCATGGATGCAAACCCAGACTAATATACCCAGCCAAACTATTGTTCACTATCAACGGAGAGAACAAAATATTCCAGGATAAAAACAATTTTAAACAATACATAGCTACTAATCCAGCCTTACAGAGAATATTAGAAGGAAAATCACTACCGAAGGAATCCAACATTCCCAACACGACCTACAATAACTCGAACATCTAGCGACCATTCACAAGCACAAATCAAAGAAGAAAAACACATACACTCTACTACCTAAAAAAAAAAAAAATGACCGGAGTCAACAACCACTGGTCATTAATATCACTTAATATCAAAGGACTCAATTAACCTATAAAGAGGCACAGACTTAGAGATTGGATACGAAAACAGGATCCAACATTCTGCTGTTTACAAGAAACACACCTCAACCACAAAGACAGACACTTACTCAGAGTAAAGGGTTGGGAAAAGGTTTTCCAAGCAAATGGACCTAAGAAACAAGCGGGCGTGGCCATTCTAATATCTAACAAAATCGACTTCAAACTAAAATCAATCAGAAGAAATGGAGATGGACATTTCATACTCATAACTGGAACAATTCATCAGGAGGAAGTCTCAATCCTGAATATCTATGCCCCTAATATAAAGGCACCCACATATGTAAAAGAAACTCTTCTAGAACTCAAGGCGGTCATCAAACCACACACACTAATAGTAGGAGACTTCAACACTCCTCTCTCACCAATGGACAGGTCAATCAGACAGAAACCAAACAGAGAATTGAGAGACCTATTGGAGGTATTGAATTAAATGGACTTAACAGACATCTATAGAACACTCCACCCAAATAGGAAAGAATATACCTTTTTCTCTGCAGCTCATGGAACCTTCTCGAAAATTGACCACATACTCGGTAACAAAGCAAACTTCCACAGATACAGAAAAATATTAGTAACTACCTGTGTCTTGTCAGATCACTATGGACTAAAATTAGAATTCAACAACAATGCTCCCCCCAGGAAGCCAACAAACTCATGGAAACTGAACAGTCAACTACTAAATCACCCCTGGGTCAAGGAAGAAATAAAGAAAGTAATTAAACTCTTCCCTGAATTTAATGAAAACAAAGACACAACATACTCAAACCTATGGGACACTATGAAAGCAGTGCTAAGAGGAAAGTTCATAGCACTAAGTGCCCAATTAAAGAAAACGGAGAAAGCACACATTGGAGACTTAACAGCACACTTGAAAGATCTAGAAAAAAAAGAAGCTGATTTACCCAGGAGGTCTAGAAGACTGGAAATAATCAAACTGAGGGCTGAAATCAACAAAATAGAAATAGAGAAAACAATCCAAAGAATCAATGAATCAAAAAGCTGGTTCTTGGAGAAAATCAACAAGATTGGCAAACCCCTATCCAAGTCAATCAAACAGCAAAGAGAGAACATGTAAATTAATAAGATCAGAAATGAAAAGGGGGACATAACCACAGACACAGAGGAAATTCAGAGAATCATTAGATCTTACTATGAAAGTTTATATGCCACAAAGTTGGAAAATGTAATAGAAATGGACATTTTTTTAGATAAGTATCATATACCAAAGTTGAACCAAGAACAGGTGAACAATCTAAATAGACCTGTTAGTCGCGAAGAATTAGAAGCTGTTATCAAAAATCTCCCTACCAAAAAAAGCCCAGGACCAGATGGTTTCAATGCAGAATTCTACCAGAACTTCCAGGAAGAGCTAATACCTATACTCCTTAACGTATTCGACAATATAGAAACAGAAGAGTCACTGCCTAACTCCTTTTATGAAGCTACAGTTACCCTAATACCAAAACCACACAAAGACACAACCAAGAAAGAGAATTACAGGCCAATCTCACTCATGAACATCGACGCGAAAATTCTCAATAAAATACTGGCAAACCGAATCCAAGAGCACATTAGAAAAATTATCCATTATGATCAAGTAGGCTTCATCCCAGAGATGCAGGGCTGGTTCAACATACGCAAATCTATCAATGTAATCCATCATATAAATAAACTGAAAGAAAAAAACCATATGATCATCTCAGTAGATGCTGAAAAAGCATTTGACAAAATTCAACACCCATTTATGATAAAGGTGTTGGAGAGACTGGAGATACAAGGATCATACCTAAATATAATAAAAGCAATATACAGCAAGCCGACAGCTAACATCAAATTGAATGGAGAGAAACTCAAAGTCTTTCCACTAAAATCAGGAACGCGACAAGGCTGTCCACTCTCTCCATACCTCTTCAATATAGTGCTTGAAGTTCTAGCAATAGCAATAAGACAACATAAGGAGATCAAGGGGATTCGTATTGGAAAGGATGAAGTTAAACTTTCGTTATTTGCTGACGATATGATAGTTTACATAAGTGACCCCAAAAACTCTACCAAAGAACTCCTACAGCTGATAAACACCTTTAGTAACGTGGCAGGATACAAGATCAACTCCAAAAAATCAGTGGCCCTCCTATACACAAAGGATAAAGAAGCAGAGAGGGAAATCAGAGAAGCATCACCTTTCATGATAGCCACAAATAGCATAAAATATCTTGGGGTTACTCTAACCAAGGAAGTGAAAGACCTATTTGACAAAAACTTTATGTCTTTAAAGAAAGAAATTGAGGAGGATACCAGAAAATGGAAAGACCTCCCCTGCTCTTGGATTGGGAGAATCAACATAGTAAAAATGGCAATTCTACCAAAAGCAATCTATAGATTCAATGCAATCCCCATCAAAATCCCATCAACCTTCTTCATAGACCTTGAGAGAACAATAATCAAGTTTATATGGCAAAACAAAAAACCCAGGATAACCAAAACAATCTTATACAATAAAAGAACTTCTGGAGGCATTACCATCCCTGACTTCAAACTCTATTATAGAGCTACAGTATTGAAAACAGCTTGGTATTGGCATAAGAACAGAGAAGTCGACCTATGGAATCGAATAGAAGACCCAGATATTAACCCACAAACTAATGAACACCTAATTTTCGACAAGGGAGCTAAAGGCATACAGTGGAAGAAGGAAAGCATCTTTAACAAATGGTGCTGGCATAACTGGATGTCAACCTGTAAAAAAATGAAAGTAGGTCCATATCTATCACCATGCACAAAAATCAAGTCCAAATGGATTAAAGACATCAACATTAATCCGTCTACTTTGAACCTGATAGAAGAGAAAGTGGGAAGTAGTCTACAAGATATAGGCACAGGAGGCCTCTTCCTAAGCAGGACCCCAGCAGCACAGACAATAAGAGAAACAATGAATAAATGGGATCTTACTGAAACTGGGAAGCTTCTGTAAAGCAAAGGACACTGTCAGTAGGACAAAAAGGCTGCCTTTTGACTGGGAGAAGATCTTTACCAACCCCTCATCAGACAAAGGTCTGATCTCCAAAATATACAAAGAACTCAAGAAACTAGGCATTAAAAATCTAATTAGCCCAATTAAAAAATGGGGTACTGAACTTAACAGAGAATTCACAACAGATGAACTTCGAATGGCCAGAAGACACTTAAGGTCATGCTCAACCTCCTTAGCGATCAGGGAAATGCAAATCAAAACCACTTTGAGATACCATCTTACACCTGTCAGAATAACCAAAGTCAAAAACACCAATGATAGCCTATGCTGGAGAGGATGTGGGGTGAGGGGAACACTCATCCATTGTTGGTGGGAATGCAAACTCGTGCAGCCACTGTGGAAATCAGTGTGGCGGTTTCTCAGGAAACTGGGAGTCAACCTCCCTCAGGACCCAGCAATACCACTCTTGGGAATATACCCTAAAGATTCCCTAGCATACTACAAAAGCATTTGTTCAACTATGTTCATAGCAGCACTATTTGTAATAGCCAGAACCTGGAAACAGCCTAGGTGCCCCTCAATAGAAGAATGGTTAAAAAAGGTGTGGAACATATACACATTAGAGTTTTACTCAGCGGTAAAAACAATGACATCTTGAATTTTGCATGCAAATGGATGGAAATAGAAAACGCTTTACTGAGTGAGGTAAGCCAGACCCAAAATGAGGAACACGGTATGTATTCACTCATAAGTGGATTCTAACCATAATTAAAGGTCTTTGAGCCTATTATTCGCGATCCTAGAGAAGCTAAATAAGAAGATGAACCTGATGAAGATTATTTAGCTATCCACCAGGAGGTAGGAAATAAACAAGAGTCCCAGGTAACCTCGGGTGCATGGGGGGGTGGGAGGGTCGATGGAAGGAGAGAGGGTTAGAGAGAAGGGAGTAGGGGAGGAACGGGGAAAGCTTGGTGGCTGGGGATGGGGGGGGGGAGGGAGGAAGGAGGAATATGGGATCAGGGAAGAATATATTTTAACTAAGGGAGCCATTTTAGGGTTTACAGGAGACTTGATTATATATGGGATCCCAGGTCCAAGGAGAGATCCCCCAGATTGCTCTCTGGACAGAGGAGAGGGTGCCTGAATCGGCCGTGGCCCATGACCATACTGATGTATATTTTGCTTATCACCATAGATCCTTCATCTGGCGAAGGACGGCGATACAGTCGGAGACCCACATTGGAGCACCAGACTGAGCCCCCCGAGGTCCAAATGAGGAGCAGAAGGAGGAAGAACATGAAAAAACGAAATCAGTACTGCGAGGGATGCTATCACCCACTGATACAAGGGAACGGATCTGATGAGAGTTTACCAAGGCCAGTTGGACTGGTACTGAACGAGGACGTGATCTAACCAGATTCTTGGAATTTGGCCAGATTCTCTGACTGTGGCTGGCCCGAAGTCTTTCTGAAAAGCCATTGACTATGACACTGGGACCTGTTTCCTCTACATATACTGGTTTTTGGGGATCCAGTCTGTTTGGACACTCACCTTCCTGGACCTGGAGGGAGGGGGAAGGAACTGGAACTTCCCACAGGGCTTGAAACCCTGACTGCCCTGGGGGACGAAGAGGGAGGAGGAGGGGGAGTGGGGGGAGTGGGAGGGTGTTGGGAGGGGGGGCGGAAATGGAAACTTTTATAATTTAATAAAATTTACTTAAAAAAAAAAGAAAATGTTAAATCCAACAAATTCTTAACACAAAACACCATGAAAAGATAAACCCTAAGAATCATAGGAATAGAAGAAGAAAAATTCCAGTGCTAAAGCACAGAAAATATATTCAATTAAATCATAGAAGAAAACTTTCCCACCAACTTTTAAAAAGATGTGCCTATGAAGGTACAAGAAGCTTACAGAACACTAAATATACTGAACTCAAAAAAGTCTCATTGCCATATAATAATCAAAACACTAAACATACTGAATAAAGAAAGACTATTATGAGATGCAAAAGAAAAGGGTCAAATAGTATATAAAGGCAGACCTATCAGAATTACACCCAACTTCCCAATGAAAACTTTGAAAACCAGAAGGTCTTGAACAGGCTTTATGCAGACACTAAGAGACCATACATGCCAGCCCAGACTACTGTGCCCCACAAAGCATTCAATCACAATAGACAGAGAAAACAGGATATTCCATGACAAAACCAGATATAAAAAAATAACTATCCACAAAGTCAGCCCTCTAGAAATACTATAAGGAAAAATCAAACCCAAAGAAGTTAGCTGTACCGACAAAAACACAGGCAATAGATAATCCCACGACAGCAATCCCCAAAGAAGGGAAACACACACATACTACCACTACCACCACTCAAATCAAAAAGTTACAGGAATTAACAACCACTGGTCATTAATACCTCTTAATATCAATGGAATCAATTCACCTATAAAAAAAACATAGGCTAACAAAATGAATATGAAAACACGATCTATTTTTCTGCTGAATACAAGAAATACACCAATGATGTAGAATGTGTTGCTTTTTATTGGTTGATGATAAAGATGATTTAGCCAATAGCTTAGCAGAGTAAAGCCAGGTGGGATATAGATCGAAAGTAGGTGGAGTCACAGAGAAGCCATGTAGCTGCCAAAGGAGAAGGACACCTAAATCTTACCCAGTAAGCCACAACCTCCTGGTGATACCCAGAATAATAGAAATGGGTTATTTTAAGATATAAGAGTTAACCAACAGTCTCATTCTGAGATTTCTAGAGACAGAATCACCATTTTTGGACTATGGACAAGGTTTCTGGTCACAATGTAAAATCACCATCTGCTTTTATATGTTCATGAGGAATATGATTTACTGGAGCCTACTGACAACTGATCTTAGGGCAATTTTTCAACATCTATTTCTACATAAAAAGAATCTTCATTAAGATGCTTTTTGGCAGTCCTCCACAGAAGCAGGCCTGAGCCAGTGGTTTCCACTGGAGCAGCCCTGAGCCAGCGAATTCTGCACGAGCAGGCCTGAGACAGCAACCCCCACTGGAACAGATCTGAGGCAGCAACCTCCACAGGAGCAGGTACACGGGAGTAACCATTGAAGAGCAGGCCCAAGCCAGAGACCTCTGTAGGACAAGGCACGAGTCAGGAACCTCCAAGGGATCAGGTCCAAGCAAGAGACCTCTGCAGGACTGGGCCCAAGCCAGGGACATATGTGGGAATAGGCCTGAGGCAGCAACCTCTTCCTGAGCAGGCTTGAGCCAGCAACCTTAGCAGGAGCAGGCCCAAGGCAGCAACCTCCACTAATGCAGGCTTGAACCAGTGACTTCCAGTGGAACAGGCCCAAGGCAATGAAGTCCATAGGAACAGGTACAAGGGATCCACCACAGAGGAAGCATGCATGAGCCAGGGACCTCCAAAGGAGAGGGAACAAATCAGCATCCTCCAAGCAGGCAGGTCTGACACAGCGACCTCCACTGGAACAGGCCTGAGCCAGCAAGCTCTGCTAGAGCAGGTCCAAGCCAGAACCACAGTGGAAGCAGCCCCAAGCAAGCATCCTCTGTGGGAGCAGGCATGAATGGCCCCTTTGATTGCAGAGCAACTCCCAGGAGCACTGACTGACCTCCGGGAACACCAAGTGACCTCTGGGGTGACAGGAACCGTGGTCCAATGTGCACCATTAGGAGCAAACATCTTAGCCTTGATTCCATTGGAACCTGAAATATTGATCACCAGAGACACAATCCCAACTACAGCAATCAGAGGAACAGATAAGGAGACAAGGTAAAAACATAGTCAAAACCACAAAAGCAACATGACATCAACAAAAACTAGTGGCCCTACAACAGCAAGACTTGAACAAAAAAATATAGATAAAGCAGAAGAAAATTACCAAAAAAATTAATTTAGGAGAATGCTTGAGGCCCTTAAAGAGAAAATGAAAACTTCCCTCAAAGAAATTAAGGAAAAGACAAATAAAAAATTGGAAGAAGTCAACAAATCCCTTAAAGAAAACCAAGAAAAAGCAACCAAACAAATGAAAGAAACAATTCGAGACTTGAAAACCGAAATAGAAACAATACTGAAAATACAGAAATTCCTGAGGCAATTATAGAAATGAAATTTATGTGAAAATGATCAGGAACCACAAATGTAAGGATAAACAGCAGAAGATAAGATATGGAGGAGAAAAATAGACTGACCAGTCAAAGAAAACATTAAATCTAACAAAAGCTTGATACAAAATATCCAGGAAATATGGGAAACCGTGAAAATTTCAAACATAAGATTAATAGAGATAGAAAAAGGAGAAGTCCAACTCTAAAGCTCTGAAAATATATTCAATAAAATTATAGAAGAAAACTTTCCCAACCTAAAGAAAGATATGCATATGAAGATATAAGAAGCTTACAGAACACCAAATAGACTGGATTAAAAAAATCCCACCACACTAAACATGCAGAATAAAAAGAAGAATATTAAGAGCTACAAAGTCAAAAGGCAATGTAACATATAAAGGCAGACCTGTCAGAGATATACCTGACTTCTCAATGAAAACAAAGAAATCCAGGAGGTCCTAATCAAGCATTATGAAGACATTAGAAGACAATGGATGCCAGCCCAGACTACTATACCCAGCAAAACTTCCAACCATCACATAAGGACTAAACAAGATATTCCAAGACGGAACCAGATTTTACCAATACCTAGCCACAAACCCAGCCCTACACAAAGTGCCAGAAGGAAAACACCAAGCAAAGGAAGTTAGCTACATCCACAAAATAAACAGACAATAGGTAATCTCAAAGCAGGAAATCTCAAAGAAGGGGAAAACACACACAATAACATCACCAACAATAAAAACTAAAATAAGAGGAAGTAGCAATCACTGGTCATTAATATCCCTTAATATAAATGAACCCAACTCACTTATAAAAAGACACAAGCTAACAGATTGAATACAAAAACAAAATCCATCCTTCTGCTGCATACAAGAAATATACCCCAACCTAAGAGTAAAGGACTGGGAAAAATTTTCCAATGGACCTAAGAAACAAGCTGGTGTAGCTATCCTAATATCTAAAAAAATAGACTTCACGCTAAAGTCAATCAAAAGAAGCAGAGAAGGACATTTCATATTAGTCACGGGAAAAATCCATCAACAGGAAATCTATGCCCCAAATAGAAAGGCACCCTCATATGTAACTGAAACATTACTCAAACTTAAATCACATGCTAATAGTGGGAGACTTCAATACCCCACTCTCACTATGGGACAGATCTGTCATACAGAAAATAAACATAGAAATAAGGGAACTAACAGATGTTATGACTCAAATGAACTTAACAGACATATATACAACATTCCAACATTCCAGCAAAATATAAAAGAATATACCACCTTCTCAGTACCTCATGGAACCTTATCAAAAATTGATCACATAATAGGCAACAAAGCAAACCTCCATAAATACAAAAAAAAATTTAATAACCCCATGTATCTTATTAGATCACCATGACTTAAAATTAGAATTCAACAGCAACACTAATTACAAAAAGCCCACAAACTCATGGAAATTAAACAATGCTCACTTGAACCATCAATGGGTCAAGAAAGAAATAAAAGACTTTCTAAAATTCAATGAGATTTACAACACAACAAACCCAAAATTATGGGACATGATGAAAGAAGTGTTAAAAGGAAAATTCAATGCACTAAATGCCTACATAAAACAACTGGAAAAATCCCACACTAGTGAGTTAACAGAACACCTGAAAATTCTAGAACAAAAAGAAGCAAACTCACCCAGGATAACAAGATGGCAAAAAATAATCAAATTGAGAGCTGAAATCAACAAAATAGAAAAAAGAAAACCATACAAAGAATCAATTAGACAGTTGGTTCTTCAAGAAAATCAACAAAATAGAGAAAATCTTTCCAAATTAACAAAAAGCATAGAGAGAATACACATTTCTTATTAACAAAATTAGAAATGAAAATGGGGACATAACAACAGACATGGAGGAAATCCAGAGAATCATTAGCTCATAGTTTGAAATTCTACAAAATTAAAAAATGTAAAGGAAATGGACAATTTTCTGAATAAATATCACTTAGAAAAATTAAATTAAGGCCAGATGAGCAAATTCAACAGTCCTATAGTTGCTAAAGGAATAGAAATAATTATCAAAAGTCTCTCAACCAAAAAATCCCAGCACCAGAAGGTTTTAAGATTTTCAAAGAAGAACTTGCACAAATGCACCTCAAATTGTTCCACACAATAGAAACTGAAGAAACATTGTCAAACTATTTTTATGAGGCCATAATTTCCCTGATACCCAAACCACACAAAGACATTACTAAGAAAGAGAATAACAGACCAATCTCACTCATGAATATTGACGCAAAAATACTCAATAAAATACTGACAAACTGAATTCAAGAACACATCAGAAAAGTCATTCACCATGATCAAGTTGGCTCCCTTCCAGAGATTCAGGGATGGTTCAACATATGAAAAATCTGTCAATATAATTCACCATACAAACCAACTGAAAAAAACCCACATGATCATCTCATTAGATGCTAAAAAAAAAAGCCTTCGATAAAATACAACATCCCTTTATGATAAAGGTTTTTGAGAGGCCAGAGACACAAGAAACATACCTAAATATAATAAGAATATTATACAACAAGCCAACAGCCAAAATCAAACTAAATGGAGAGAAACTCAAACTATCACACTGAAATCAGGAACAAGACAAGTTTACCCACTCTCTCCATATCTATTCAATATAGTTCTTGCAGTCCTAGCTAGAGCAGTAAGACAAGAAAAGATCAAGGAAATACAAATCGGAAAAGAAGTCAAACCCTCACTATTTGCTGATGATATGATTGTTTACATAAGCAATCCCCAAAATTATGCAACTCATAAACACTTTCAGTAATATAGAAAGATACAATATTAACTCAAAAAATCAGTAGCCCTCCTTTATACAGATGATAAATGGGCAGAGAAAAAAATCAGAGAAACATCATCCTCCACAAAAGTCATGAATAACATAAAGTTATTTGCTAGTGAAGTAACACTAGCAAAGGACACAGTCAACAAGACAAAACAGTATCCTGCAATATGGGAAAAGGTCTTCACCAATCACACTTTGGACAGAGGGCTGATCTCCAAAATATGCAAAGAACTCAAGAAATTGGTCATCAAAAGAACGGATAATCAAATAAAAATAAAATGGGGTACAGACTCTCAACAGAGGAATCTAAAATGCCTAAAAGACACTTAAGGAAATGCTCAACATCCTTAGCTATCAGAAAAATGCAAATCAAAACAACTCTGAGATTCCAATTTACACCTGTAAGAATGGCCAAGATCAAACATACTGATGATAGTTTATGCTGGAGAGGATGTGGGATAAAGGGAACACTTCTCCGTTGCTGGAGGGAATGCAAACTGCTACAGCCACTTTGGATATCAGGATGGCAATTTCTCCAAAATTAGGAAACAACATGCCTCAAGACCCAGCTATACCACTTTTGGGTATATATCCAAAGGATGCTCCATCATACACAAGGACATGTGCTCAACTATGTTCACAGCAGCACTGTTTGTCATAGCCAGAACCTGGAAATAATCTAAATGCTCCTTGACTGAAGAATGGATAAGGAAAATGTTTTATATTTATACAATGGACTACTACACAGCAGAAAAAAATAATGACAACATGAAATTTGTAGGCAAATGGGTGGCTCTAGAAAAAATAATATTAAGTGAGGAAACCCAGACCCAGAAAGGCAAATATTATATGTACTCAGTCAAAGGTGGCTTTTAGACATAAAGCAAAGAAAAACAAACCTACAATTTATAATCCCAGAGAACCTAGACAACAAAGAGGACCCTCAGAGAGACATGGATCTAATCTACATGGGAAGTAGAAAAAGACAAGATCTCCTGAGTAAATTAGGAGCATGGAGAGCATGGGAGAACTTGAAGGCAAGGAGAAAAGAAAGGATGGTAGTGGAGAAAAATATATAGCTCAATAAAAATGAAAAGAAAAAATTTTAAAAAGGAGTTAGCCAATAATTAACCTGAGCTAATAAGCAAAACAGTTTTGTAGTTAATGTAATTTCTGTGTGATTATTTGGGTCTGGGAGGCCAGAGAGTGGATGAGCACTGTCCATTTATAAATGATGCATCAATGTGGGGCAACTATACCCACATAAAACCTGAAAATTTGAGAAGGATTTCTAGACACAAAAGAATAGAGTTAAGCATGGATTCTTTTTTTTTAGAAAGTAATTTTATTAAATTATAAAAGTTTCCATTTCTGCCCCTCCTCCCACCACCCTTCCACTCCCCCCACTCTCTCTCCTCCTCCCTCTCCATCCCTAAGAGCAGTGGATTCTTGATAGCATCATTTTCTTAAGTTGGCTCAGTTTGCTAGCTAAAAGCAGAGATGCAGATTCTTTAAGAAGGCTTCCTGGTTCATAGTTGCATGAACAGCTCTGGTTCTTTTGGGAGGTCAGGCTATGGAGCACATAAATTGGGTTTGTGAGCAGAGTGCTATAATTTGCTCAATAGCAACATAGACCCACTGCATCACTGGATCTGGGGTGGTAAGCATGACTCACAGAGCTGGTGGTGAGCATATCTTTGCCATATTATACTAGCCAGAGCCAAAAGGCAAAGCAGCCTTAGTCCTAGCCATGCTGCTTAACATTTTAACAAGTGCTCCTGGTCAGAAAATGGTAATAGATACACAATAAAGACAGATTCAGATATAATAACACCTCTAAATGCGGCACAGTGTGCTTAAAATTATATGTAGACTTGGGAGAGAGAAAAATGAGTATAAATAGTTATAAAAAGAAATAGGTTTTAAAAATAAAACAAAATCTTTAAAGAAACAGAAAAATGATATAAAATGGTACAGACAGTCATAGATTAATGGAGTAAAGAAAAATAAGACACATAAAGATGAAATATACCCAGATACACTGGATTATGTATATTATTGTGTTTTCTTTGAAGTTTTTGACTGCAAAGAGACATTTAATTTTGGGGACTGCTAAGATAAAATGAAACAGAGGTATTTTGACCTCAAAATTTGAGTCTAAGGATACATTACTTTGAAAAAGAGGTTCTTCTTTTGTTTCCACAGAAGATGAGCACCTGTGGATGCCTTCCAGGCTAAAATGGCTTGATGAAACAAAACCTCCCCCTCACTGAAAGGTCTCTATGAACACCAAAAATACTTGGGCCAACAGAAAGCAGGAAGCAGTTTGGAGAAAAAAAGCGCCCAAATTAACAAAATGATTGTTTATAAATGTTTGTTTTCATTTAAAAGGGATATGATATAGAGATGAATACTTTGCATTGGGATGGATTTCGGTCTATTAATACTAACCTTCCTTAGCTTCCTTATTCCCCAGGGAAAGGTGAATGTGCTATCCACCCACTCCACAGCCCCATGATGCAGGACATTCAAGCCTCATGAAGCAGGACAATCAGACATGATAGGGAGTCAAGTCAAAGCAAGAACTCGGTTTATTACTGTAATGTCAACTTATATAGTTTAAGTGACATCCTGTGATGTGAGGGTCCCTCTAGCCAATGAGAGACAGCCAAGCCCTCCCTCTGGTTGGAGGGGTGTCTAGCTAAATTTTGCTGTAGCATCCTCACTCAGTTCCCTCAAACTCAAACCAGGCTTTTCTTTGTCCTACAGGCCTTGAAGTACAGGTCCTGAGATAATTTTGTCCCAACATCTCCCTCTTTTGTTTTATATCCTCCCCACCCTGGTCACCAAGCCAGAAAAGGCCACTGTGGAGAAAGTACAGGTCAGGGCCACCCCTATTGGAGTTTCAGTCTGGATACACTCAAATTGAGAGTTCATCCATGGGATAAGATGTATCAAGACTATCATAATGCACTTGAAGGGCCATGAGTTGTACCTGTTGTATCTGGTTTTGGAATGCTTGTTTCAGCCTTTGGAGAATGCATGGGCTAAAAAGACAGATCAATAAACAAATAACCATTGGCCCAATTAGGGAAGGGATGAGTGTAGTAAGCCATGGGAACCAATTAAACCAGTTCTCATTGGGAGTCCTAGACTTAAATAAATTAGTATCTTTTCTTAACTCATCTAGGGTTCCTGTAACTATTCCAGAATGGTCTGCATAGAAGCAACATTCTTCCCCAAGTTTCTTGCATATTTCTCTCTGTTCCATAAACAGTAAGTCCAAGTCTCTCCTATTTTGTACAGTCACCCTTGCTAAGGAATCCAAAGACTTTTGTAAATAACATAATTCAGCATAGTGCAGTCTCTGTCTATTCTAATTATGTCCAGCCTAGTCTGTTCACATACCCAGTAAGAACAATAGTAATCAGGAACACCCACCCATGCCCACGCGCACGCGCGCGAGCGTGCGCGCGCACACACACACACACACACACACACACGTTTCTAATAGAGGAGGCAGTCTGGCTGGTTTCTGAGCATACATAAAAAAAGTGTATTCAGAAGGGCATGTCTCCTAAGAATATGAGGATACCTAGGCTCATTAGGGTAAGATGCCTGGAGTAGGATGCACCCCTGAGAACGTCTGTTTGATTCCCAGAATTCAGTCTCCCATGTTCCAGCCCCCATGCACCAAATAGCAGAGACTAAACTTTAGTCAGGGCCTCATTGGTAGGGTTCCCCAATGTTTCTGGAATCTATTTTGTTTATCTGATTTTTAGAAATTTAAAATATTGATGGTTAACTTTTTCTAATACGGAGAACTTTTTTATAAAGTACTGTTGCTCTGTTGATCATAATACTATATATTGAACTGACCTGTAGGCATTGGGAAGTGGAGGACAGCTGATGTGACTTAGAAGGGTCTTTTGTAGTGTCTGGAAATAGGAAATTTATGACTCATTCAATTTACCTCAGACCCATAGAGGTTTCCCCATGACAAAGGAGAATATTAACTTTCTGTGTAGTAAGTAGTAATTGGAAGGAGAACAATCAATTTTCTTAGCATACAGCATTGCTTCTTAAATTTTTACATTCACTATTCTTTTTATTAGAAGTTTTACACAACCCTGGGAATATAGATAGATAAAATAGGATATAGGTAAAACCATGACTGATAATAATCATAAAAGTCATTTAACTTTATTTAAATGATTTCCTATAGAATAAAGTAAATTTATATAACAGTCAGATGTATAGTTGTAGCATACTTGATTAAAAAAAAGACAGATATTGGGGTTCAACCTGAAGGTCAGAAAAGCATATAAGTGTCAGCCACTGGTTCTTACCTCGACCTCAGTCTGAAATGGCAATCCTGCCTCCAGGAATCTCAGAATGAGACTGTTCTGAGACTTGTATCCTCCAGTCTTACATTCCTCTCTATTGCTGATATTGTGCATCACCACCACTAGCCTCTATGGCTAACTAGGGTGACTGGTGAGATTAAAGGTGTGTGCCACCACTACCTGGCCTGTCTGGCTGACTAGTGTGGCTACTTTTCCCTCTGATTTTTGGGCATGCTTTATTTATTAAAACAAAAATACTATAACACTATATTTCCCCCTTTTGTCTAAAATAAAAAGAAAGGTTGTAATATAAGAAAAACTATATACAATAAACACAATAACTATATACATTATATACAGGCAAGAAATATATCAACAGTGTCTACTTCATTTGCATTTGACAAATTCAGAGAAAATGCTCCACATCTATTCAATTTTGAAGAGTCCAAAATGTTGTACCTTATTCACTTTCTATTCTAATTTGCATTATCAAATTATCTTTTACTGTCTCTCAACCTTTTACACTTTATACCTCTTTAGTGAGTTTCTTTTCTGAGTCTGGAAAACAAAGAAAACTATAACTATCTAGCCTTCAACTCTCTTAGAGAACTAAGAAGGAAATATTATTAACTGAATAAGTAGAAAGTGCAAGCAAACAACTTCCAATAAGTGCGAGAAATGACAGAAAGAGTTTACTGCCTGGAACACCACCCAGAATTCTTCCACAATCCTTCATCAGCCTAAAGGCCAAGAATATTCAACAGACGTTTCTGTGAAGCAGGATATTTTGAAGGCCTGTGCCATCTTGTCTTTGCCTTGCCTGCCTTATTCATTTCCACTGGGACCACTCTTCAGTAAATTGTGAGCATATTTGTTCTTCCCCCCATCTCCTTTTTTTCCCCATTCTTTGGTTAGTTGGTTACTTTTGTATTCTTCAGACCTCTCCCAATCTTTGACCTTTTCCTGCTCCTTGCCTGTCTCCTTCTCCCCTGCCCTCCTAGCCAGTTGGTTATATTCGGATTCTTTAGACTGGTCTCTGACTTTTCCCTTACCTGCCATTGGAGGAGGCAGAGCAGCAGGGTGAAAACATGCCTTAAGGGCCATAATAGTTGGATAGAATCACAGTGGTGGGAGTATATCAAAGTGTTTTCCCTTTCTCTGGCCAGACTCTCCACCCTGTTCCATGTGTCCCAAGAGAAAAGTTTCCCAGTGGGTAACCAGGAGGCCAGGGTAATTATATCCTCCCATGCCTGGATCACATTGTGTTCTGACAATTCCAGGCCTCGGGAAAGTAACATATATCTCAGCACCTTAAGTACTGGGTCATTTTTGTGTGAAGTTGTGTAACCCATCATGGGGTCCCACTCACCTTGAAGACTGCTTTGCCCTGGGACCAGCCGCCCCACGATCCAGTGCCAGTTGCTAGGCTTCCTTAGCCTCCTTATTCCACAGGGAAAGTTGAGTAAGCTATCCACCCATTCCACAGCCCTATGATGTAGGACAATCCAGCCTCATGAAGCCGGACAATCAGACATTAAAGGGTGTCAAGTAAAAAGAGGAACTTGGTTTATTAATGTGAGTATCAGCTTATATGGGTTAAGTGAATCCTGTGATGTGGGGATAGCTCCAGCCAATGAGAGGCAACCAAACCTTCCCTCTGGCTTGAGGGGTGTCTACCTAGATTTTGCTGTAACATCCTCACTCAGTTCCCTCAAACTCAAGTCAGGCTTTTCTTTGTCCTACAAGACTTGAGGTACAGGCCCTGAGATTATTTTGGCCCAACATATTGATACAAAATAAAGTCAATTTTGTTATATGTATATTTCTACTCTTGTTTAATGTATTTATGTTTGGTGCTCATTTAAAAGTGTAATGTATAATTTAAAACTGCAGATTAATATGTAGTCATTTATAATAGTCAAACTTATAGTCATGTTAAATTTTCTACCTATATAAACATATATTTCAGTTAGGTAAATAATCTTTAGCACTTCAAAGACCTATAGAATATGACATTTAAAATGTTTTAAGAATGTATACTTTTCTCAACAAGGAGATATGTCTACTTTTGGCATCACCAATAACTTCAGAGAGGTTGATATTCCTTGAAGAAACTCACTATGGAATTTGCCTTCAATATGACAAGGCTAAACATTTGGGCAAGAAACTGCTCTTACCTGGACTGCTTGATGGAATGCTATATTGACTGGACATGCGGGACCCACAGAAAAAATGACTGCTGGACATTTCAAAAGAGAGGATTGTTTTTTAGGGTTTCTGCTCACAGAAGAAACTGCCAGACATTCTGCAAGATACAGAAAAAAGTGACTGAAACTGCTACAATAGGCGAAACAACCTTTCAAATTTCCTGATTCATGGAAAAGTTGCCAAGTACTATGGACCTATAGGCTGAAGATGGATGCCCCAACATTACAGATAAACTTTGGTTGACTGTCCAGGCAGCAAGATATCCCTTTAACTTGTGAAGTTTTGGAGGTTGCTTACAATGCACTTCCTGTTTAATTAGCAAATATTATATTATCCTGGGATCTTTGAAGAGTTGAAGACAGAAAGTTATAGTTTTCCTTAGTTATGAAAAAGATAAATTAGATATTGTAGTGGAGTACAATAAAGTAGTCCCACACTAATTCAGAATGAGATATAATAAAGAGTTCTTTATGTCAGAGTAGACTAACTGATCAACTGTACTCTGTATGTGCAGGGAATAGGAACCAAATCCAGCAGCCAAGAGAGAGTGTGCATGTTTCTACATCTGTATTTATAGTACCCAAGGTCATGCCAAAAGTGGTCTAGCATATGAAAGGCCATTGGCTGAAGGAGTTCCCATGGCATTCCCCCCTTTTGTCTAAGTAAAAGAGTTCTAAACCCAACACAATACTATCTACAATAAGAACAGATATCAAGTATTAAAAATTAGAATTATGACCAGCATAAACAATATTAAGCAAGAAACATATGCTAAATGTTTAAATAATTATCCTATCTTAAGGAGTCTAAGTCTTGTATCAGAAATGGCTAGGCTAATTCATGAGAGGAAAGTAACTATGCCTATCTAGTCTTCATCCCAATTAAAGACCTGGAAAGGGAAATAATATTACTTGAGTAAACAGGAAGTGCAATCAAGTGACATCCAAAATGTGCAACTGATGACACAGACAACTGACTACCTCTATCTCTATGCATCTAAAGAAGCTGATTAGTCTAAATATGACAAACATGCAGGACCTATAATTCTTAATACCCATGTAGCTTAAAGATTGAGGCTTCATATTAGAATATTAAACAATCTTTAAATAACTGTGCAGCAAATGAGGACAATGACCTCAAAATGTAAACAATATATAAGCATTTTGACCAGAGGTAGAAATGTATAGTACAATATGAAAAATATATCCTAAAATTGAATCAATATACAAAATGTCTTAGGTAGAGTAGAAATATCCATGCATACAATATGACAAAATAATGTTGCAAAGATGTACAAATATTGTAAACAGAAATAGGAGCATATTCAGTATAACAAATATAATTTGAATTTGTATCAATATACAAGAATTTATACCAATGTCAATTATCAATAAATATAGCTTACAAGTGTGCACTCTATCATTCATTATTATTGTTGGTTTGAGTAAGCTCACGCTAATATACCTATTATACCATCCAATTTCTTTTTTCCAAAGGAGTTCCCTGAGCCTACCCCAACCCCTAACCCTATACCAGTCAAAATAAATTCATAATTGATGTCCCTAACCTTGAGGACAAACTTTATTGGGAGAGGAAACCTAATTTTATAGAATTAATACCAGATGTCAAGGGGTGATGTTATTTCTATTGGATCCTGTAAAAGCTAAAATATTGGTCAAGTTTCAAGATTACTGTCTAATATAATTGTAAATAGTGTCTGAGTAGTCAGTGGGGGGTTTTCTGAAGTTCTTATTTGAAGATCTGGTCAAAGTGTTGTAAGAAGGTGCATCATTTCATATAATCAACCAAAATTGGAATCATTTTGAGCAGTTGGTACCCAAGACCAATCTTTTTTATTGATTTTTATTAAGCTTTACATTTTTCTCTGCTCCCCTCCCTGCCTGCCCCCTCCCTGTTAACCCTATCCCAAAGTCTCCATGCTCCCAATTTACTCAGGAGATCTTGTCTTTTACTACTTCCCATGTAGATTAGATCTATGTATGTCTCTCTTATGGTCCTCACTGTTGTCTAGGTTCTCTGGGATTGTGATTTGTGGGCTGGTTTTCTTTGCTTTAGGTTTAAAAAACACTTAAAAGTGAGTACATGTGATAATTGTCTTTCTGGGTCTAGGTACCTCACTCAAAATGATGTTTTCTAGCTCTATTTATTTGCCCGCAAAATTCAAGATGTTGTTATTTTTTCTGTTGTTTAGTATTCCATTATGTAAATGCACCAGTAAGTAAGTTTTCTTTATCCATTCTTTGGTCAAGGGGCATTTAGGTTGTTTCCAGGTTCTGGCTATGACAAACAATGCTGCTATGAACAGAGTTGAGCACATGTCCTTATGGCATGATTGAGCACTCTTTGAATATATACCCAGAAGTGGTATTATTGGGTCTTGATGAAGGTTGTTTCTTAATTTTCAGAGAAATCGCTACACTGACTTCCAAAAGGGCTGTACCAGCTTGTATTCCCACAAGCAATGCAGGAGTATTCCCTTGTGGAGAAGAAGTACCCCACAACTTCTCCAGCATAAGTTGTCATCAGTGTTTTTGATCTTGGCCATTCTTACAGGTTTCAAATGGATCAAAGACCTCAACACAAAGCCAGCCACACTGAACCTCATAGGAGAGAAAGTGGGAAGTACACTTGAATGCACTGACACAGGAGATCACTTCCTAACTATATCCCCAGTAGCACAGACACTGAGAGAAACCAAAACCAATCTTAAAGTACAACTATTACCACCATGAGGTCATATCAACCAGGTAGAATCATTGTTGTAGGGCCCCAACTTATTCCTGGAAACTTCTAAGATTACTGCAGGAAAATTTATTGTTCATTATAGAAAACTTAAACATATATTCATATGGACATATATTATTCATATAGACATATATTCAATAAAAGTTATGATAGAGACAAAAATATTTATGAGCAAAAGTAAAATCTTTTCTATATTTTTTCTTCTTTCTGTCCCATACCAGATAGTTCCTGATATGAGACAGAAACTCTGAATTGTTCTTTTAATTACATGCTTGAATGTAGAGAAGGATAACCATTGTCCAACTCCAAAGCCAGCTTTAACTTTTAAGTGTGTGTGTGTGTATTCAGCTAATAAAATTTACACAGAAGATGACATGTCACCAATGTCACCATAAGTCAGATTTCTCATTGTTTGAAAATTCTTTCTGGATAGCTATCTTTTCTTCTTTAGGCATCTAAATGTCCAAAGTCTCTTGATTTTTTGAACATGTATATTTTTCTGCAAAAACAAGAACACTTCCCCAACTTCTATGAGGTTTCCTTATACCTGTACGATTGCCACCTCTGTGGATGAGCTGTCATTTCTCTTCCTCAAGAGGTTTCTCATTTGCAAACTGAATCTTTATTAATTTGGATGGTATCCATAACTTTTCTTCTCCTGTGGAAATAAAAGTGAAACCCCATTCCCCATTATAGCACATCTTCTGGTTTCCATTCTGAGGTCGTCAACACATCCTTGAAATACACCAGATGATTTAATTCAAAAGTTTTTTTTTCTATTATTTGATGTCTCTCTACTGCCGTTGTTCCTTTCTCATCAGCATTAAGAAAATTCAAGGTTATTAAAGCATTATGCAATCTATTTCTCTGGGGGTATTCTCCAAACCTCTCTGTTTGTTTAACATATCTTTTATAGTTTGACTTGATATTTCTATAGCTGCCTGATTTGTATGATAGTGTGTTATATTTTTAATATGCTTTATATTATAATAAGCAAAAAACTGTCTCATTTTCTTAGAGACATATGCTAAATGATATCTGTCTTTATTTGTGCAGGTATACCTATGATGGTCAATATAGTCTAACAAATGCATGACTGTTGAATCAGCCTTTTCTGAACTCAAAACTGTTACCCATTGAAAACCTGAATAGGTGTCAATGGTGTGGTATACATATTTTAATTCTCCAAATTCTGCAAGTAGAATGTATCTGTCTGCCAGTTTTCATTCCTTTGAGTACCTTTTGGGTTACTCCCTGTGGGTAGCAGTATTCAATTATAGAAAGAGCAAGTATGATATGGTACCTCTAAAGGTTTGTTTGTTGCTTTATGTACAGCCTGAATGGCTGGTGATTGTTTTTCCTAGTAAATTATAATATCCTTCCCAGAAACATGAGTCTCTGGGACTTCAGGAATACTAATCTGGGTATTCCACTGTTGCAGTAGATCATGACCCCAGAGACTCACTGCTATATTAGCCACATATGGCCTCAGACTTCCTCTCTGTCCTTCTGGCACTATACATTCAACCCATTTTGTGCTTTGTTTCACTTGAGATAGGGTTCCAGTTCTTAGGATTGAACATCTGCCTCTTGAAGATGCCAATTCAGAAGCCAATATTCTGGAGTAATGATAGTCACATCCGTACCTGTGTCCAGTAATCCCTCAATTACAATGTTGCTTATCCATACTCTTCAGTTTGGTCTTTGATCATTTGTAGAAGTCTGCCAAAATATGTGTTTCCTATTTCTAGTGGAATTTTTGATTCATCTTCCTTGTTTATTCCATCATCCAAAACAGCATGTTTTCTTTTGATTTGTTTTTACAACAGGCACTGGAATTTTTAAATTTTCCTGGGGAAGCATGTCCTCCAGAGTGACTGTGAGAGGCCCCGGAAGGAGTTTCTCAATGGTAACGGGTTGTCTTGTTTGTCTTTTGTTGAGCTACATTCATTGGTACAATGTTGGCCTTTGCCACATCTTCTACATAATCCAGAAGGGTGGGACCTTCTATTTTTGTCATTACCTGTGGAGACATTATTTCTAGGAATGTCTTGTCAAAATTCCTTCTCAGATGTCTCGTTCTACCACAGTTAAAACATTTGGCATTTATATGACTCTTCATACCTTTGGAAATTGCTTCTCTTACCTAAGCCTCAGTATTATAGTCAAATATCTTAGTGTTTAATGTATACAGGATCCATTCACCTAACCTGTAAAGGCTGAGCTAACCTTTAAAGGTTCAAGTATCTTTTTACATTCTAAATTGGCATCTTTGAAAGCCAGAGATTCAATAAGTACTTGTCTAGCTTCTGGGTCTGTTGCTCCTATTTGTACAGCCTTAGTTAATCTTTGTAAAATATCACTAAAGAGTTCTCTTTGCCTTTGTTTAATCCTAATATATAATTTGATTATTTTTCTTAGTTCTTGAATTCTGTCCCAAGCATTAACAGCTGCTGTATGGCATAGGGACAAGGTGTGTTCATCATAGATGGCTTGACTCTGTGGATCAGCACAAAAACCCTTTGTCACGAATTTGATTTTGGGAAGTCTCAACTCTGGCTCTTTCCTATTGTTCTAATATTTTTGCCTCCTTTCATGTGATCCATTTTCAAGTATTGCTGAGACTATTAAAGCCAGTTGTGTGCAGCAGCCTTATTGTTTGAGGCCCATGCCTTTTCCATCTCCTTAGCAAATGGTAAATGCATTAGATACTACTGATTGCTTAATTTCTTTTAGATCATTCATGCCTATAGATTTACATTTACATTCTTTGAATCCTTCTGGGTATTTAGTACTTGATAGTTTGTCAGAAGTGATTATTAGGCAGTCAGCTAAAACTCTTTATTTATATTTTTTTATTATTAAAAAATTTCTACCTCCTCCCTACCTCCCATTTTCTTCCCCCTCCTCCCACTCCCCTCCCCCTCCCTCTCCAATCCAAAGAGCAGTCAGAGTTCCCTGCCCTGTGGGAAGTCCAAGGTCCTCCCCCCTCCATCCAGGTCCAGGAGGGTGCACAACCTAACAGACTAGGCTCCCACACAGCCAGTACATGCAGTAGGATCAAAACCCAGTGCCACTGTCCTTGGCTTCTCATTGTCCACCACATTCTCATTCTCCTCATTGTCCGCCACATTCAGAGAGTCTGGTTTGATCCCATGCTTTTTCAGTCCCAGTCCAGTTGGCCTTGGTGAGCTCCCATTAGATCAGCCTCAGCTAAAACTCTTCATAAGTCGTCTCTGACTCTGACAAGTACTGGTCATATTTAAACCTTTCCTTGTACCTTCTCTACCTGCTTATAAGTTCTGATAATTATCTCAATGGACTCAAATCTTTTTATCACTGTCTTTTGTAAACCCTGAATCTCTTGTCCTGTGAAAATTTCTTTTTTTTTTTTTGTTAAGAAAACTTTTGTGGTTTTATTGTATCATGAGGCATTGAAACATCTGAACAAATCAATATCTGGGTGGTGAGGCAGCTGCTTTCTCCTTCATTTCTTTGGGTTACTAGAGCAACTTGTCAGTAGATTAAAAAACGAAATAAAACAAAAACCGACAATCTTTTGCATTACTTAAGTCTTTCCAAGGCATGCGCTGGTACAACACAAACGTCTCCTGTCAGATGCAACTAGTCTAGCATCCAAATATCATGCACAACACCGTGGTAAAAGAAGCGCACTGCACCCACTCCCACCTCGGCCCTGCTCATTTGTGTATGATATTTGGAGCATCTGGAGGAGTGAGATAGTATTGGGAAGAGGAGGGAGGAGGAAACAGCGTGAGCGTCTGGCCAGGAGGTCAGCCAAAGTTGTGCAGGGCAAGCCTGAACATGTCATTGGTGCAAACCCAAGCGTCATTGATGTTTTTTAATAGAAACATCTGGTGGAAACCCATGATGGGATCTTCATCGGCCTTGAGCTGGCCTACAACCATACTGATGATACAGCTATCTGGTGTAGGCTGATGGTCCTGCACCGTGATACTATGCTGGATTTTCTGGAACGGAAGGCTAGACAACTTCTCCACAATGGCAGCTTTCCCCTGGAACTGCTGTCCTTCCCACATAAGGCATGATGCATCAATGTAAATTGCACCTAGTTGGGTTCTGTCGTTATCAAATAATTGGTAGTAATGCTGAATAAAGCTGGATCCAATCTGCTCCCAAATTGGCTTGTCTCCCATCCTGGAGAGTCACCCACCTCACCAAGACCCGCTGGCACGATGGCGGCAGCGGCAGTGGCAACCCAGCACGGTCTGTGCCTGTGAAAATTTCTATTGATTTCATTGACTCAAATAACTTCTGGTCCTTATTTTGCATATATTATTCCAACATATGAAATTTTTCCTTTAATGGTAACTTCTAATCCTTAGATATTATTTGGATGGCATGAAGATTGCCTTCCTGGAGAAATCTGCTAAATTATGATAACTTTTTAACAGATTTTGATTGTCAATTTCAACAGTATGAATTCTTTCAGATAATTTGTCAGCACCCTTCTGTAAAGTTTTATAACTCATTGGCATAGATTGAATTTTGTCTGTCAAATGGTTGTTATCCTTTTCAGTGTTATTAATTTTTTCAGCTAATGTTTGATTTTCAGCAATATAAATTCTGTCAGTTAGCTGTTTATTATTACTCTGTAAAGACTATATCATTTCTAAAAGTGCCTTATTTATGTCTCTATTATCAAACCATATTTTAAGGATATAATATGAAAAACACAGGTAAGTCTTAATAAAAATCACAGGAATGGATGCATCAGAAAAACCATATAGGCCTTGCAGAATACCATCCACAGTATAAGAAAAAAGGCTATAAAATTCCTGGGTGGTGATATTGTCTGCCATTACACAATGTTCAAATTTATTTAGTTAGTTAGTTAGTTAATTATTAATCAAATGAACTTACTGGTGTAGGAGGCTCTTCTGTTCATGTGTTGCTTTCACTGGTTAATGAATAAAGAAACTGCTTTGGCCTAGCCAATAGGGGCAGAACTTAGCTAGGTGGAGAAGACAGAACTGAATTCTGGGAGGAAGTGGACAGACTGAGGGATGCCATGGATCTTCTGCCTGAGACAGACACCAGCTAGAATCTTGCCGGTAAGCCACAGTCATGTGACAATACACAGATTAATAGAAATGGGTTAAATCAAAATGTAAGAGTTAGCCAATAAGAAGTAAGAGCTAATGGGCCAGGCAGTGTTTAAATTAATACAGTTTCTGTGTGGTTATTTTGGGCCGTAGGCTAGCCAGGTGGCAGGGATAAACAAGGTCCTTGTAACAACTGACCTCCCTTATGAGGTTTCAATAAATTGTTGTAGGTGTAATAATTTTTATTGGCCAGCAGGTGTCACAGTTGTGGGTGTGCACAATAGAGAGACATGACAGCCCTGCTCTGTTCCAAGGTGGCAACACTCAGTTCCATGTTGTTGGTGGCTATAAATACTAACAAACATATTTAACAAATTGAGAGTGATTAATTCGATTCTGTACATGGAGAGGGCTTTCTTTGTGTGACCATACTATTAAGGAACCCAGAGCTTGTAATCCAGAAACACAAAACAGAAGCTGCACAAGTTGTTGTGTCAGGGAAAGCAGTGGGGTGAATAGTATGTATGAGCCTGGGAAATTATCAAGGTACCATGCCAGCCAAAATATTTGCAGCTGCATGCCAAAAGTGTAGCTCAGCTGCAAAGGGCTTTCAAGCCACGTGAGCAGGGGAACCTGTTCCAGCCCACATGGCTTGTACTTTTATACTTCACTGCCACATTGGATGCCAGATGTAGTGGATTACAATAAAGTAGTCTCACACTAGTTCAGAATAGAGTATAATAAAGGGTTCTTTATTTAGGGGTGGACTCACTGATCAACAGTTCTCTGCAAAAGCACATTTCTACATCTGTTTTTATAGTACCCAAGACCATGCCCAAAGTGGTCAAGCATCTCAAAGGCCATTGGCTGAAGGAGTTGTCACAGCAACATATAAAACTTTAGATTCACAAAGATAAAATAGATCATAATATACTTTCTTTAATTTTGACAGATACAAATAGTCTAAATATGGTAACTATAATTATTGCCCGAACCTGTTTTGTTATATGTAACTTTACGATGTTAAAGTTAAAGCCTTCATTTTTAATTAGATAGAAAAGGAGAGATGATATGGGATGTACTTCTCCATATGTGTTGCTTTATATTGGTTGATGAATGAAGCTGTTTTGACTAATGGCTTAGTAGAGTAAAGCCAGGCAGGATATAGAGAGAAAGAAGGTGAGTCACAGAGACACCATGCAACTGCCAAAGGAGACAGTCACCAGAACCTTACCCAGTAAACCCAGTAAGCCACAGCTCATGGTGATACACAGAATAATAGAAATGGGTTATTTTAAGATATAAGTGTTTTTTTTTTTAAAAAAAAAGAGTTAGCCAATAAGAATCTTAGACTTATTCAGGTCTGGGCAGCCAGCAAAGAAACAACAAGCAGTCTCTGTATATACACCTCAACCTTGAATACAGACATTACCTCAGAGTAAAGGGTTAGAAAAAGATTTTTCAATCAAATGATTCAAAGAAACAAACTGGTATAGCTATCCTAATATCTAGCAAAATGGACTTCAAACTAAAATTAATCAAAAAACATAAAGAAGGACATTTCATATTCATCACAGGAAAAATCCATCAAAAAGGAAGTCTCAATTCTGAACATCTATGCCCCAAATACAATATCACCCACATTTGTAAAACAAAAATTAATAAACCTAAACCCATCACACATCAAACCCCACAGAATGATAGTAGGAAACTTCAACAGTTCACTCTCACCAATGGACAGGTCTGCCAGGCAGAGACTTAAGAGAGAAATAAGTGAAATATCATAATATGACTCTAATAGATTTAACAGACATCGATAGTACATTTCACCCAAATACAAAAGAATATAGCTTTTTCTCAGTACTTCATGGAACCTTCTCTAAAATTGACCATATACTCAGTAACAAAGAAAACCTCAACAGACACACACAAAATAATGGAATGACCCCTGTGTCTTATCAGGTCACCATGGCTTGAAGTTAGAATTCAACAACACTAATTGCAGAATGCCTACAACATCAAGGAAATTGAACAGTGCTCAACTGAATCACTACTGAGTCAAGGAAGAAAAAAAAGACTTCCTAGAATTCAATGAAAATGAAAGGACAATATACCCATACCTATGGACAGTATGAAAGCAGTGTTAAGAGGAAAGTTCATAAAACTAAATGCATACATAAAGAAAGTGGAGAAAGTTCACACCAGCAAGTACACAGGACACCTGAAATCTCTAGAACAAAAAGAAGAAAACTTCCAGAGGAGTAGACAACAGAAAATAATCAAATCAATAAGACAAAAAAAACCCAAGGAAACAGTATAGACAATCATTAAAACAAAGTGTCAATTCTTCAAGAAAATCAACAAGATAAACAAACACTTATCCAAACTAAACAAAAAGTAGAGGGAGAATATCTAAATTAACAAAATCAAAAATGGAAAGAGGGACATAACAACAGACATTGAGGAAATTCAGAGAATCATTAAGACATATTTTGAATACCTGTACTCCACAAAATTAAAAAATGTAAACAAAAAAGACAATTTTCTGGATAGGTCCCATATACCAAAACTACATCAAGACTAGATAAGCAAATTAAATAGACCTGTAACACCTAAGGAAATAGAAGCAGTCATCAAAAGTCTCCCAATCACAAAATGTCCAGGGCCATATGGTTTCAGTATAGAATTCTATCAGAATTTCAAAGAAGATCTAATATCAATACTCCTCAAATTGTTCCACAGAAGGGAAACAAAGTGAACATTGTCAAACTCTTTCTATGAAGCTACAGTTACTCTGATACCCAAACCACATAACGACACAAGTAAGAAAAAGATCAATCTCCTGCATGAACATTGATGCAAAAATACTCAGTAAAATACTGGCAAACAAAATCCAAGAACACATTAAATAGTCATCTACCATGACAAGCAGGCTTCATTCCAGAGAATGAGGGATGGGTTAACATATGAAAAATCTGTCAACGTATTCCACCATATAAATAAACTGAAAGAAATAACACCACATGATAATATCATCAGATACTGAAAGAGCCTTTGACAAAACCCAACACCTCTTCTTGAGAAAGTTCTTAGATCAAAGATACAAAGAACATACTTCAACATAAAAAGGCAATATAGACCAAGACACCACCAACATTAAATTAAATGGAGAGAAACTCAAAATTACTCCACTAAAATCAGGAACAAGAGAAGGTTCCTGTCCACTCTATGAATATTTATTCAGTATAGTAATAAAAGTTATAGCTAGAGCAATAAGACAACACATGGAGATGAAGAGAATACAAATTGGAAAGGAAGAAGTCGAACATTCACTATTTGTAGATGATATGATAGTATATATAAGTGACACCAAAAATTACACCAGGAAACTCCTACGGCTGATAAATACCTTCAGTAATGTGGCAGGACACAAGATTAACTAAAAATAATCATTAGCCATCCTATATACAAATGATAAACAGATTGAGAGAGAAAGAAGAATAATACCATGCTTTACAATAAAACATCTTGGGGTAACTGTAACCAAACAAGTGAAAGATCTGTATGACAAGAACTTCAAGTCACTGAAGAAAGAAATTGAAGAAGATACCAGAAAATGGGAAGATCTTCCATGCTCTTGGATAGGTAGGATCAACATAATAAAAATGACACTCTTACCAAAAGCAATCTACAGATTCAATGTAATCCCCATCAAAATTTTAACAAAACTTTTCACAGACTTCAAAAGAACAATACTCAATTTCATATGTAAAAACAAAAGAAGTTAGGGTAGTCAAAACAATCCTCTACAATATAGGAACTTCCAGAGGCATCACCATCCCTGACTTCAAGCTCTACTATAGCACTGTAGTAGTAAAAACAGTTTTGTATTGGCATAAAAAAGACATGTGGATCAATGGAATCGAATTGAAGACCTAGAACAAAAAAATATTTTACTTGAGGTTGTTTTCTCATACACCAATGAGCATTTCTGTGTTGCCTGTCAGTTTCCCCAGTACTCATCTATTTTGTAGGGGCCTGGGGATAGAAGTATACTTGTTAAGGTCTCTCTACTGAGTGCATCTTTAGTCCAGCTTCCGTACCTGTCCTGTGCTTTACAGGGGAAAAAGAAACTTCTCTACAAACAGTGATTTGTTGTCTCAAGTATTCCTGTTTATCTGCATCTGTGTTTCCATGTTTCACTTCTCTTGTGTTAAGTTTATCCACAGTCCCAACATTTTACACCTCTGCCTAAACAAAAAAATAGAGAAAAGTATATCTGTTCCAACTTTTTAAGATGAATATATATCAGTTTTAAACCAACACCTTCTTTTAGAATCATTATAAATTACAGAAGACCTGCAAAGACTGTAAAAACAATTTTGTTATGCTCATGGAATTTCTTTTCTTATTAGCATCATACATTGGGATAAAACTTTTGCCAACATCATTGCCCTAATATTGCTATTATATACTGATGTCCACATATTCAGATTTTCTAAGTTTTCCATAGTATTTTTTTCTGTTACAACTCGTGACCTGGATAGCCTATTATATTTAGTTTTTCTTAGGAAACTCTTGCATTTTATGACATTCACATTTCCAGCCAATACTGGTCAGGAATTTTGAAAAATGTCCCACAACTAGCATTAGTCTGCTCATTTTCACGATTAGATTAAGTGAGATTGTAGAATTTTTAGGAGAGGGCAGCAAAGATACATTTCTGTCACATCAGATCAAGAATGCATGTTATGTGTTTGCCTTATCACAGATGGTGGTGATTTGAATGAAAACGGCCTGATAGACTCATAAGGTGTTGTCTTATTTGAAAAGATTAGGAGTTGTGGCTTTGTTGTAATATGTGTACTCTTGTTAGTATGTGTCACCTGTGGTGAACTTTGAGGTCTGAGAAGTTCCAGTCAGGTCAAGTGTCACTCTCTCTTCCTGCTGCCTGTGGATTCAGAGGCAGAGCTCTTATCTACCTCTCCAGCACCATGTCTGCCTGTGTGCCATCATGCTTCCTGTATGACAATAATGGACTAAACCTCTGAACCAGTGAGTCCCAATTAAATATTTTCCTTTAAAAGAGTTGCTGTGGTCATGGTGTCTCTTCTCAGCAAAATAAACCTTAACTAAGACAACATTTTTTTTCATCTAATACAGATTCTTCACTGTAAAGTTATACTCTTTTTCCCTTCAGTTTGATAATATTGGAGAAGGAAACACCTATACACAGTCTAACCTAGAGATTGGGGCAGTAAACCACAGGGGGATGGACACAATTTTTGTACACAATATGCAGGATTGTTCTGAATAAAAGATTTATACATGAATCTTCCTTTATTTATATCAATTCTATGGTGGTTTAAATAAAAATGCCCCCCATAGGTTCATATATTTGAATGTTTAGTCACCAAGGAGTGGCACTTTTTGAAAGCATTAAAAGAATTAGGAGGTGTGGCCTTGTTGAGAGAAGTGTGCCACCAGGGGTGTGCTTTGAGGTTTCAAAAGCCCTTTGTCAAGCCCAGAGTGTTTCTGCCTATGGATCAGGATGTAGCTTTTAGATACTGCTCTAGTGACTACCTGAATACTGTCATGCTGCCATGCTCCCCACCATGAGGATAATGGACTAACCCTCTGAAACTATAAGCAAACCCCCAATTAAATGCTTTTTTTCTAAAGAGCTGCCTTGGTCATGGTTTCTCTTCATGGAAATAGAATAATGACTAAGATAACTTTTTACTTTTCTCACTACAATATGCTACAAGAACATCTTGACACAGTTCTTCTATTATCAAGCATTTTTCTAAGAAATCTTAGATTCTTTTATTGGAGAGTAATATTATAAGTCAAAGTATTTTGTTCTATGTATACTTACTGATATTGAAGTGTTGTTATATCTAGACAATCACACTGATGCTAATTAATATACACTTATTTACAAATATTTTTATATGGAGCCATCTGTATTTATATTAAGGTATATGTGACTTCATTCTGATGTTGCCAAATCTAATTCATTACTGTATGGATTATTCTAGTTTCCATCCTTTGCTTCTCTGTAACTTCTGTGAAAAATTTGTTCCACCCATCTGCTATCCACTTACTGAATTGTTCAAGTATAGGTATATAATGATGTCAGATGAATTAAACCATGTCCTCTTAGGAAATAGATTTATCAAATAGAGTATAAAGTTTATGTGTATCTTCTCTGCTTTTTGTCTTATAGACCTTACTCATTTCCTGAATGCCATGGGGAACTACTTTTTTCTTAATAAATTAGATTTTTACATATTGTTGCATAAAATTTGCTATTTTTATTTTTGAAAGGAAAACTGCAAAACTGTTTTAATTTCACACAAAACAAAGCTGTCTCTGTTGAAGGCTGCAGATTTTATAAGTCTTTCCCAGTATGCAATGGTCTGAAAAAAATTTAAAACCGTTTTTTTTTTTTCACCATGGAAGGAAAACCATGGTGATATTGAGAAAAAATAAACAAAACAAATCATATAAGAAAGAAAATTACTACATTTTCAATAGTAACAATAGGAATAAAATATTTGGGAACAATCCCCAGAGTAAAGAAATAGCATATAGGACAGAAATAATCTTTGTCAGCTACACTTGGGTCAGATGATTAATATTTAAAATATATAAAGAAATCATACTGGGGGATGAAAGCCTTAATCAGGGAGGAATGTGGGGAAATCACAGGGATGGGGGAAGGCTAAACCAAAGGATAGGTGCATGGGAGTATAAGGGAAATCAGGGGGTTGGAGGGAGGCTAAGCCAAAGGATAGGTATGTATGGGAAGTCATATGTAAATCCACTAGCTTGTAAACTAGTTTCAAAGCTAAAATTAAAAATAGACTTTGAAAAGAATTACCCTTCATGGATAGACAGTGCCACTCCCAGGAGACATGGTTTGCTGAGCAAAAAAAATCCCAATGCAAGGCATGGGAAGCTTGCATAAAAGTTACTAATCAGGTAGACTGTCCTGCACTTATCTGCGTAACCCACTCTTCGATACGGGTGCGTGCTTCCCGAACCGAACCGCTAGTCTGGATCAATATCCTAGTAGTTGAAAACAGACACACGACACACAGAGAGACCGGATCATTTGCCCAAAGGGTAAATGTCCACTTTATTCAGCACACGTAGGCTTATATACTTGGAGGCAAGAGGATGAGAGCCCCCTTCCACCTGGGAGTGAGAAGAGGGGTGTTGGCCGCATGGCGCCAGCGGCCGGAAACTCCATGTAGGGGGCATCGAGCTGGGAACCCTGACAGACAGATGGGAGGAGATTTAGGGCGCCTGTGAGGACCTTCCTTAGCAGGTGAAATTATCATAGCAATGACAGAAACAAGGCTTTGAACTAATTCCCTCTGGCTGGCAGAATGAGCAGGGGAAGCTAAGCTGGTTAGCGTAAACAATTCTTGCATCCTGTGCTTCAGCCTCGAGGAACAGGGAAGACAGGGCCCTACATGTCCCCCTTTTATATAAAATATGATGACCAGGTCTGTCTTGGGTGGCACGGCATTAGAGATGACCCCTTACCCGTCTCTGGAGAGTGTTTTCAGGTCCAACACAACCCTGTTTTAGGTAGGGGAAAGTCTGCCAGAGACCTTACCCGAAATAGGCTCACTGGTCATACATTGAGTTCAGCCAGATTTTTGCTGAAAGATATTTTGAGGAGAATGTCAAAAGGACTTGACCTGAGTAGTCCTGACTCTGGCTTCATGAGATCATGAAGGTCACACTCCAGCATATATAAGCATTCCCAAAGGAGATTGCGCCCACGCAATTCCTGAAAAATCTTCTCAGAATAGAGCCCCTTGAGTAGGGCTACAGCACCAGTGAATGGAGCCCCTGGAATAACTAGTCAGACTAAATGACAGCCAATTAGTAAATTTTGTATTTCGGGGTCTGAGAAAAAGCAGCAAAAATCTTTTTCTGTGACCAGCAGAGGTCAAAAACCATACCCAGTTCGTAAAGATTAACTACAGTATCCAATTGTGAATTTAGATTAAATTGAATGGCCATGGCATTTTAGCCTGTGTTGAGAAGTTACTCATAGTGCCCAGAATTAGTTGACAGGATAAGAAAAACTGATAGCAAGCAATAACTGATAGCAATCAAGGGGAAATCCAGTAGTACAGCAATTGTACAGCAACAACAATACAGCAATGACTGATAGATCAAGGGTAGGGAGGTGGGGGAGGTTGAATCCAGGTGCTGGATAGGTTTTCAGGAATCTGCCAGCTCCACAGCAAACAGGTTTGACAGCTCCACACCAGAAGCTTTGTCCTCAGGCTTTTGGACAGCATGCAGCAGTACCCAAATGGACTGGATCTCTAGGAGAGACATAAACAAACTCCTCTCCCGGGTTAATACTTGAGTAATAAAAAAACTCAGGTTAAAATGTAATGTAGCCAGTCTGAAGTAGGCTGGTTTTGAACTTAGAGACCTGTAGGTCTCTGCTCCAAAGAGTAAATCCTATTGGCCCGCGCCACTGCAGCAGGCCTTTGTATTGGCTGAATAGCCAACCTCAAAATATCTTTTAGAATCAGCTCCGCCTGAAACTTTTCCAGGGGCAGAAAATAATTATCTGATCCAGTATGTGAGCACTCACACAACTGGATAGAATATTTTAAATTGTTACCTTTATGGGGGCACATAATCTCCCAACATTTAGAGAAATAATTAATAGGATCTGTAGAACTGAGAAGCTTCCGTATAGCACAGGAAAGTCAACAAGACATACCTGGCTATAGATTTGGAAATCTTTATCAGTCATCAATCCATATAAAAAACATAAGGACTCCAGAAATAGTCCTCCAAAGAACAATTAATTAAATAAAAATATATGTAATAAACCTAAACTGAAAATTCTCAATAGATAAACTTAAAAATGACTGAAAGACATTTAAAAAAAACTCTTGAGACTCTATTTTATTTCTATGACATGACCAAGATCAAATATTGCTCATAACTTATACTTAAGAGAAACTCCTCCACCATTGGTGAAAATGTAAACTGGCACAGTCTGGATAATAGTATGGCAAATTTTCAGAAAATTAGGCAACAAATCATCCCAAGACTTAGTTATGTCTCTTTTGGGCCTATACACAAAAGATGCTTAACCGTGTCACAAGGACATGTGTTTTAACCATGTATATGGCAGAATTACTTTATCAATATAGAATCTGAAAACAACCATAAATGTCATAAAATATTTTGAGTATCTCTACATAATTTGAAAAACCTATATAACAAGAACTTTAAACCTTGTAAGAAATTTAAACCATTAGATAATGGAAAGATCTCCTATTTTCTTGTGAAGACAGTACCAATATAGCCAAATTGACAACATTATATAAAATAATCTATAAATTTAATGTAAGTGCCCATTAAATTTGTGATGAAAATTTAGACTTTTAAATAAAATAATATTTAACTTTATGAGAAAACATAAAACTTAAAGTCCTGTATAATTAAGGAACCTTAGAATCTATTACAATCCTAGAACTTTATTATAGAGTTACAGATTGAAACCGATTTATCATGGATATGAATTTATCTGCCTATAAACAATAGTCTTTTGACAAAGAAGCAAAATTGTGAAATGGGAAAGAAACGTCTTTAACCCAACCCCATCTACCGGCTCGGGGCTCAAGGTCGCTGTGCTCTCTATTTTGTTTGCAACTCTGTCTCTTTTTGGCTCTTTTGCCTCCTTGGCTGTGGTGTGTGCCCGCGGGCCCATTTATTTTTGGCTATGGAGAAAACTCTGGCCCTGTGCCTGTGGGCAGTCCCTGTGGCCCGCCACTCACAGTCGCCTTTCAGCTCCTTCCCAACAGTCCTCGCACTCAAACATGCATGGGAGCCTTCTAAATCCCCATGAAAGACAGACTCTGTGAAGCTGCTCTTTTGTTACTCAAAAACTCTTAATAGAACTTACAGACATACTTTTTGAATCTCCTCTCAGCCCGAGGCCCGCAGTTACATGGCCATCGGCTATTACTAGTGTGCCAGCTTACGCTGGGCCCTAAAACCATCTTACGATCTCCTGTGCTGCGTCACCTTGATCCTGGTGCCTAGCCTCTTCACGAAATCCAGCAGCTGATCTGCCCACTGGCCTTTTAGCCCTGGAACAGATGTTTCGGCACCCAGTCTTCTAAAAATCAAGCGGATTTACCGCCTTTGCACACTTGCACACTTGCACACTTGTACACTATGAAACTGGCCAGCTTTTTCGTGGGGTGACTCCTACGGGCTTTTACCTCCCCAAGATTCCCGTGGGTGAGTCCACAGACGGCAGAACATAGCTGTTTTTTCTTCAATCCCAGTGGGGCCTCCACTTGTCCCGCGCTTATCTGCGAAACCCACTCTTTGATACGGGTGTGCGCTTCCCGAACCGAATCGCTAGTCTGGATCAATATCCTAGGAGTTGAAAACAGACACACGACACACAGAGAGACCGGATCATTTGCCCAAAGGGTAAATGTCCACTTTATTCAGTACACGTAGGCTTATATACTTGGAGGCAAGAGGATGAGAGCCCCCTCCCACCTGGGAGTGAGAAGAGGGGTGTTGGCCGCATGGCGCCAGCGGCCGGAAACTCCATGTAGGAGGTATCGAGCTGGGAACCCTGACAGACAGATGGGAGGAGATTTAGGGCACCTGTGAGGATCTTCCTTAGCTGGTGAAATTATCATAGCAATGACAGAAACAAGGCTTTGAACTAATTCCCTCTGGCTGGCAGAATGAGCAGGGGAAGCTAAGCTAGTTAGCATAAACAATTCTTGCATCCTGTGCTTCGGCCTCAAGGAACAGGGAAGACAGGGCCCTATAGTAGACTCCCAAGATTTCCAAATTAGCACTGAATATTGTCATTGCCCCTTTTTACCT
Source organism: Myodes glareolus (assembly GCF_982192425.1). Lineage (NCBI taxonomy): Eukaryota > Metazoa > Chordata > Mammalia > Rodentia > Cricetidae > Myodes > Myodes glareolus. The sequence continues at coordinate 139,726,479 of NC_142053.1, forward strand.
GCCATTACTACATGGTAAGATATTATTGCTTAAGATATCACACACTTTGGGTGCAGAACATAACAAAATCAATCTCAAATTGACCAGTACACTGCCTTCTTGCTGGATAGCTTTCATAGCACAGACAAATTCTGCAGGATGTGAGCAGACACACTGTCCTTCTCCATGTGACTGTACCTCCCATATGTCCAGGTATGGACTCCTCTAAGTTTTCTTACCAAAGGATATTATAATGTAATTTTACATTGAAGAAATCTGACAAATACGGTCTGAACTGGAAGACTAAGGTTAACACTATCAGTGCTAATAAGATCAAAGCCAGTCAACTTCCTACATATATGAGGGATGTGTTCCCTAGTCCTCATCCCTTACTGAGGACAATTAGTTGCTGCTAGAGGCTGCTAGAGGCTAGAGGCTGAAAAATAGATGTGCAACATGGGCTAGATCTGGACGTTAAGAAAAACAGAGCTCTGACTCATAAATTGTAGTACCTACCTAAGGAAACAAACCCATGGTCTACAATAGCCAGCTTAGAAAAAAAAAATTCTTATCTCCATTAGACTTGTAGAATGTTTGGATGCTGTCTACCATGACAACCTAGAAAGCTGCACCATAGTTGCAGTAACAATCAAACCAAATCAGTCAGGAGTTAGCTAATAACTGGCAATTTCCATACTTTTGTTTCCCTTTTCAAATAGACCCTTTGGCAGAAACCGAAATGCATATTCCTAACAAATAGCATAGGATATCTCATTCTAATTAGCTTACCCATAGATTCCCCACACTAGCAACTTCTAAGCACTCCCTTCCCCAGACTACGTAGCTTTCTCACTCTTTTGTCTACCTTAGAGTCTCTACAGAATGCAATGGAAGCACCTGACTCCATTGCTTTATCAAGCTATGAACAATTATACTTTGTGTATTCTCTTTAGGGTGTTGTGATAGTTAACATTAATTGTAAACTCAACAGAATCTAGGATTACCTGGAAGATGGGACTATGGACATGCCTGGGGTATTATCTTGATTATATTAATTGAGGTGGAATGATCTATGCACTTTTAGTGGTATCATTAGGGATCCTAGACTGTATAAGAGTGGAGAAAGTAGGATGAGCAGAGGCATGCATGCATTTATTGTTCTCGTCTTCTGGCTGTGGATGTAATGTGGCTAGTTTTCTCAAGCTCCTACTGCTGTGACCTCCCTGTTATGATTAACTAAAACCTGGAAATGTAAACTAGATAAACCATTCTCCTTAAGTTGCCTTTGTTAGAGTAATTTATCCCAGCACTGGGAAAAGACACTAATAAAGGAGGATTGCTAAGGATTAAATCTCCTGCATGGTGACCATGTACTCTATCACTAAGCTACCCTGAGCAAATTTTTTGAGAACTACCAGTTCTCTGACTCATTAATAGATTGGAAATGAGTCAAATGGACCAGATATAGTGTTTTTCAATTATTTCCATATTTGTTTCATAGTGGGGCTGTAATCTAAATGCATGTGCATACACACATGTGTGTGTGTTAAAAGTTTTTCTGTCTATCTATCATGTTTTTAATATTCTTATATTTCCTACATGCACATAAATGTATTTTGTTTGCATTCACACTCCCCTTCCTTTTACATTCACGTCCTATTTTTCTTTTTGGTAGAAAATGGGTTGATTTCAGTTCTCAGATATATATTCCACACCATCATAGCAAGGACATCACAGTGGAAGGAGCTTGATGTAGTTAGTTACATCCATAATCATGAGCAAATAAATACCTGTCTTCTAGTGCTGGGTTACCTTTTTCCTCCTTAGGCCCCCAGTCCCCCAAACTGATCTATAATTGAACAAAGAAATTTTCTATCTTGTAAGCTATCTCTTCATTTTAGTGTCTTCCTTATTTCCTATCTTGATCTTTTTGTTTGTTTCATATACTCCTATGTGTCAATTTGGGGATTGTTTCCTACACCAAATAGAGTCCTTTTCAGAAAGTGTTTTTCTTTGCCTACATCTTGAAATGTTTTGCCATTTTTTCCTCTACAAGTCTCAAAGTTTCTAGTACTCCATTCAGATTTTTGCACTGATTTTTAGTTTAGGATGAGAGATATAGAAAGTAAATATGAAAATAGATAGTTTCAGTATTTTTTGTATATGTGTATCACTGTCCCAGCGCCATTTATTGTAGATTTATTACCTACTACATGTGTTTTGACATATTCATCAAAAACTAGGTGTCTGCAGCACTGTGGATTTATTTCCAGGTCATTGGTCTATGAGTTGGTTTCATTACGTGTTTATGAGACTTTTATTTTTTTCCTTAGAATTGCTATGGCTATCTCTTCTCACCAAATAAGGCTTCCAGTACCAGGAATGGGTTGCATTAAATTGAGTTGGTGAATGAGGGCGTCCCATGGAAATCCCCAAATAACCTAGGTAGATGCCAAGACAAAGATTATTCTCTGCAAGTGGAAGTCTGGCCCCATTGCTAAAGACAGTGTCCACACAATTCATTGAACATGAAGAAGTAAAGCTGGTACCTACATGATGCCTTCTTTACTACATTCTAGTCTTTTGAGGGCAGGAAGGTACTCCACAGGTTACTAAAAGAGAAATGTAAACACCAACCAAGCTACAAAAAACTTTGACCTATGATCTGTCCTAGCTATAAGATATGCTAGGGCAATGGTGGCCAAAGCTGTGGTAGGAACCAAGCAATAACTGATTTTATTTAATGTCCACTCCATTATATGAAACCCATACCCAATATTGCTTGGGTGACCAAGATCCTGAGACTAGATAGTTCAGAGACCTAGGGTAAACCCAAACATTACTGCTCTAAAAACACAGAGTAAAAATAAAATGACTCTTAATGATAATCTTTCATACTCATAGATCAGTGCCTTGTTCAACCACCATCAGGAAAGCTTCATCTTGCAGCAGATGGGTACAGATGTAGAGATAAGCAACCAAATGTTTTGTAGATATAGAGATAGATAGATAGATAGATAGATAGATAGATAGATAGATAGATAGATAGATAGATAGATAGATAGTCAGTCAGTCAGTCTTTGGAACACTCAGCTCTAAATAAGATGTCATACTCCTATTCAAGCTCAGGGAACTCAGCAGAACTCTGTAGAAGAGGAGGGAAAAAAGAGTATAAGAACCTGGAGGGATGAATGACACACAAACACAAAAACCATCTGAATCAACATGAGCAAGGCTCATAAGAACTCACAGTGACAGAAGCAGCAACCACAGGGACCAGTAAGATCTGTACCAGGTCTTTCTGCTTATATATTATGATGTCCATCTTAGTATTATTATGGGACACCTAAATGTGTGAATGAGTGGATCTCTGATTCTTGTGTCTTCTTTTGTTTTTTTTTTTCTTCTGTTTGTTTGCTTTGTCCAGCCTGGATGTGATGTTTTATTTTATCTTATTATATTTTATTTCACCATGTTTAGTTGATATCACTTAGAAGCCCATTATTTTCTAATAAGAGACAGAAAGGGGATGCATCTGTAGGTGAGGTAAGAAGAGGAATTGAGAGGACTGTAGGGAGGGGAAACCATAATGAGGCTCTATTGTATGAGAAAAGAATCTGTTTTTAATAAAAGGAAAAAAATGAAAATACCCACATCAATCAATGATCACCTCTTGAGTGTGTTTTACAATATGACTTAGCTTTTAGGTGGTTTTAGGTGTTTAAAACCTGTACTACAATTGAGAAAACCTTAAAATTGTCAATATTTATGTATCTTACATTGAAATATTAGTTTTAAAATTGCTTTGAAATGAAGATGAACAAATTCAAAACATCCCTTACTACTTTACAAATAGAGTAGAAAAGTTTGATTTGGCTATCCTGGGTCTTTTGTGTTTCTGCATGAATTTTGGGTTTGATTTTCCAGTTTTATGAAAAAAGTCATTGGAATTCTGATGGAGATTTCATTGAATATGTTGATGATCATACCTATTTTTCCTGTATCAATTCTGCTGATCTACAAGCACAAAAATATTTCCATCCTTCATTGCATTCTTCAAATTCTTTCTTATGTAGCACAATTAATAAAAACTCAGAAACAGATATTGGGTTCATCCCGAAGATCAGAGATGCAAAACAGTCAAGCCACTAGAGAGTTCTTACCTCCATGAAATCTTCAAACTGAAAGAGAGTGTGTTTTTGTCTTATTCTGCCTTATTCTCCTCTCTAGTGCTGGGATTAAAGGCATGCACCACCACTGTCCATCCCCTATGGCGAACTAGTGTGGCTGCTGGGTTTAAAAGTTATGTGCAACCAATGCCCGACCTGTGTGACTGATTAGTGTGGTTGTTTTGCACTGATCTTCAGACAAATTTTATTTACTAAAATACAAATGAGATATCACTACATTTTCTTTTTTGTCTAAAATAAAAATGCTATAGCTAATAAGAAAAACTATATACAATAACTATATATAATATAAACAGGCAATAAATACATCAAAATGTCTAGTCCATTTTCACTTGGCAAATTCAGAGAAAATATTCCATTATCTATGCTATCTAATTTTTGTTCTCTCTTCTATAGCTATTATCTAGAGCAGTGTATTTTCTTACAATAGGCATTAGATTCCTTAATTTTTCTGGGAAGGAGTTTCCTCTACCATGGCAGAAAATAACTGAACTGGATTTGCCCTTGTGGTCTGCAAGTGGCCCCCACATATTTTTCAGTGCCAAAGGATTACCTTCAATATTCCTTGTTGACCTACATTCCTTAGTTTAATGTTTGCCATTGCCACAATTTCTGCATAATCCAGAAGGAATGGTTATTCTGTTTGGATTATGCTTAGAAAAAAACATTGTTTCTAGGAACACCCTGTCTACAATCCCTTCTAGTGTAACCTTGTTGGCCAAAATTATAACATTTGACATTTTGATTTTTCTTCAAACCTCTGGCAATTTCCTCTCCTATCCATGCATCATCACGGTCATGAGGTTCAACATCAATTGTATCTCAGATCCATTCCTCAAAAAGTGCTGACCTTGCCTTTAATAGCCTAACTATCCTTTTGCATGGAGAATTGGCACTTTCAAAAACCATAGATTCAATTAATTGTCTAGCTTCTGAATTTGTTGTCATTCTGTTTACCGTTAAGTCAGTCTTTGCAAGTAATCTGTAAAGGCTTCCTTTGTGAACTGCATAACTTTAGTAAATGACTCAATTTTCTTTCCTAATTCTCTAGTTCTGCCCCAAGCATCAAAGCTGCTGTGTGGCATAAATCCAGGGTGTGGTCATGTTCTGATTACCTTTCTATAGTAACATAGTTTCCTTCTCCAAGAATTTGATTTTAGGGATTTCCCTACCTCTAGCATTACTTTGTTGTTAAATAATCTTAGCCTCTTCTGTGAATCCCATACTCCACTGTTGTTGTGGACCTGGATCTAAAAGACCTTTAGCCAATTCTATCCAGTCTTTAGGGATAATATTATTACAAACTGACCATGAGTTTAACATTTGCTTTACAAAAGGTGAAAACATGACATATGAGACAATTACTTCCTTGAATCTCCTTAAATCTAATATTGGCACCGAAATCCAGTTAGCTGTAACACAGCCTCGGCCATTTGGCAATTCCTGTAAGGTTATATGAAAACCTTAGGCTGTTCCTCTCTATTCTTATTCTGCCCCCATTAAACTCCTCTTTCTAGATTTGAATTTCTCTGTGATCTGTTTTGTTAGGTTTTTCTAAGGCCTGTATATTAGCACTCAGAGTTACCCACTTTTTTAATGATAAGACAAAAATGATAAACTGATAATGTTTGCAATTGACATTACATAAATCCCATCTAAAATAAGTTAGATATGCTCTTATTTAATCATTCCATTTTCAAACTGTCTAGCTTATTATCATACAGAGACCCAAATACCTCCATTGTAATGGTTTTTCCCATTTTTTAGTATGCAAAAAGATCTTTCTCTTCTAACTAATTCTTCCCTTTAAGAATTTCCAATTGTCTTACTAAATCTACCGACAATGTTGACGTAGATGTGAGACTGATTGCTGCTGCATAGAACAGTAAAAGCCTGACTGGATTTCAAGGCAGCTACCTAGTTTGGCAGCATCCCGAGAAGGGGGTTCAGAGAGAGAGTCCACAATCCAAGATGGGGAGAGAGAGTGGGAGAGGGAGAGGGAGAAAAATGGCTATCTGAAAAAAACATGGCGGTTCAGAAAAATTACTTGTGGTGGGCTGCCTGAGGGCAGAACCAGCCAGTCTAGGGCAGGTGAGTCCTGTGACATTTAGAGCCCTGGTGTTTGGGTGGCAGCTGGAGAGTGTTTCAGAGAGGGTACAACCAGAAAATTCCAAACTCCCTCAGAGGCTTGGGGACAAAGTAAAAAAAAGCCTAGCCAAGTGTAACTAGAGCCCATGTGCAGCTCTGGCAGAAGCCTCACGTGAAGCTCCAGCTTGTACCAGTAGCTTTTTCATGAATTTGTACCCCAAATATTGGGCACCAAATATTGCACAAATAATTAAAATCCAGAGACTAATATTGGGGTTCAACCTGAAGATTAGAGAAACAAATCAGCCAAGTCACTAGAGAGCGTATACCTCTATGAAATCTTCAGACTGAAAGAGAATAAGTTCCTTCCACATCCTGCTTTATACTCCTCTCTAGTGCTGGCATTAAAAGCATGCACCAGAACCACCTGGCCTCTATGGCTAATTATTGTGGCTGCTGGGATTAAAAGTGTGTGCCTCCACTGCCTGGCCTGTATGGCTGACTAGTGTGGCTGCTTTGTAATGACCTTCAGGTAAGCTTTATTTATTAAAAGATACATGAAAAATTTGTATTATAATAAATGAAAGATTTATTATAGTGATATTTCACTTTCTTGATCTCACATATTCTTTGGTATTTTTGAAGCTATTGTTTTTTATTGAAAATTTCCACCTCCTTCCCTCCTCCCACTTCCCTCACCTCCCCCCACTCCCCCTTCCCCTCCCTCTCCAGTCCAAGGAGCAGTCAGGGTTCCTTACGCTATAGGAAGTCCAAGGTCCTCCCTGTTTCCCCCAGGTCCAGAAAGGTGAGCATCCAAACAGACTAGGCTCCCACAAAGCCCATCCTTGCAGTAGAATCCAAAACCCAGCACCATTGTCCTTGGATTCTCAGTCAACCTCCACCATCAGCCACATTCAGAGAGCACGGTTTGATCATATGCTCCATCAGTTCCAGTCCAACTGGCTTTGGTGAGCTCCCATTAGATCAGTCCCGCCGTCTCAGTCGGTGGACGCACCCCTCCCAGTCCTGACTTTCTTGCTCATGTTCTCCCTCCTTCTGCTCTTCATATGGACCTTGGGAGCTCAGTCCAGTGCTCCAATGTGGGTCTCTGTCTCTATCTCCATCTATCGCCAGATGAAGGTTCTATGGTGATATGCAAGATATTCATCAGTGTGGCTATAGGATAAGGCCAATTCAGGCACCCTCTCCTCTGCTGCCCAAGGAACAAGCTGGGGACATCTCCTTGGACACCTGAGAACCCTCCAGAGTCAAGTCTCTTGTCAACATTAAAATTAACATTAAAATTATCTATCCCTTAATTAAGATATCTACTTCCCTGCTTCCTCATCCACCCTTCCTCCATCCCAACCCTCACGCTCTCCCCATCCTCCCCTTCTCCCTTCTCTCTCTCCATCTTCCCTTATCACCACGCCACCCCAACCCCCGTGCACCCAACCCCTGTCCGTCAATCTTGTCCACTTCCAATATCCAGGAAGAAAACTCTATGTTATTCTTTGGGTTCACCTTCTTATTTAGCTTCTCTAGAATCATGAATTATAGACTCAATTCCTTTATTAATGGCTAGAATCCACTTATGAGTGAGTACATACCACATTCATCTTTTTTGGGTCTGGGTTACCTCACTCAGGATAGTGTTTTCTATTTCCATCCATTTGCATGCAAAATTCAAGATGTCATTGTTTTTTACCGATGAGTAGAACTCTAAAGTGTATATGTGCCATACCTTTTGAAGTTATTGTGAATGAGCTATTTTCCTAATATGATGGATTCTTTCTTAGCTGTCATCCATTCATATATTCCTCTCACAACATTTATTCTTTCCATTACTCACATGATTGAATCTGTCTGTCATCTTCTTCTTATGTGTGTAGTATTCCTTCAGTTATCTTCCGTTGTGCTGACTTTAATGATCTTGAACTGCTTTTGTTTGGGCATGTCCTGAAATGTCCTTATTTCGCTGTCAACTTGAAAAGACAACATGTCTGAATTTCTTAATATTGGCTATTACTTACTTAATAGCTTGAAATAGATCATCCCATGCTTCTTTTGGACAATACCAGTTCACATGCCAATGTGAATGAGAAAAATCTCATAAGATCTCATCCCTAGATGAAAAGTTCAGGCAATTAACAGCTGCTGAGAGAGTAGATTCAATGTTCTCCAGGGACAATCCACTTGATAGGCAACACTAAATAGACTCAAAAACTTTTATGTGTGTATGTATGTTCATATTTATGTATCTATCTATCTATGTCACAATTGTTGAAGAAGCTGTAAATCTGAAGAGTGGATTAATATTGGAGGAGGTGGAGAGGGGAGACGGATGGCTAAAATGTTTCAAATATAGTACTCATGTATGAAAACCTCAAAAGCATGAGGCACACATGCAGTAATTAATGCCATCTTAAATACTCAAAATACAATATATTAAGCTGTTATATTAATACAATGGAGATTCTATAAGTACATGTAAAAGTTTCTCTAATATGATGCTTCAAATAAACATTTTATATAGCCAAAAAAAGAAAAACTCAAAAGCACTATACCTCTGTTGAATATGTCTAGTTGTTGTTATTTTTCGTTACTCCAAAACCTTTATAGTACAGATATTTATGTGACATTTACATTGTGCCAAATTGTCTAAGTAACTAAGAGAATGTAAACTTTGTGGGAGGATGTACACAAATTTTATGGAAATATCATGGCACTTAATATCAAGGACATGAGCATTTGGGATTTTGGCATCAGTAGAGATCTTGGAACCAATCCCTATAGCTATTAATTGATGACTACATTTAGTATACGTTTTCTTATATATGCAGGCCTATAGTATAGCCTAATTTATAAATTATACAGTATAAGACAAAATTTAAAATAGCCAACAGAACAGTTTTATGACTACACCATTATGTAAAAGATTATTTACATTTATTCTCTCTTTTAAAAAAATCAAACCAAATATCAATATTTTCAAATGAAAGTTCACTGATGGAAGCTCTAAAAAGCGAAACCATGAAAAAGTGGGGACTGATGTACTGATTTTGTTTGTTCTCAAATAAATTCCCTGGTCTGAAAAACTTATTTCACATATTTTGTACAAACTTACAAACAAAAAGTTGCTTCTCTTGCATGTTTTAGTCATGAAAAAGCTGCCATCCCAAGGTCTCAAAGGCTCTCTCTAGCATAAATGCTCTCCATTTTTAGGGTCTCCAAAATAGGAGACAGCATTATATAAGAAACTTTGATTACCAAAAGATTCTTTTCCTGGTGTCTAACCAAGGAGATTATAACTAGAATTCTTTGAAGTTTCATCAAACCCAATATTAATTCTAGACACTGTTCTTTTCCATTTCTTAGTAGTCATTTTCTATAATTTAAAGCTTTAGTTCTCAACATGTGCCATGGTCCTTTTGGGAGATCCAATTACCCTTTTACAGGGTTCATATATCAGATATCCTGCATATCAGATATTTACATAATGATTCATAAAAGTAGCAAAATTGCAGTTATGAAGTAGAAAGGAAACTGATTTCATGGTTGGAAGTCACCACAATATGAAGAACTCTATTAATATGTTGCAGCATTAGGAAGATTGAGAACCACTGCTTTAAAGTACATGCATCAGTTTGATTTTTCAAAACAATGTGTACCTTTCAGAGACTGCTCATTATTTTCCTAGGTATGTCATTAGATGTATAATATAACATGTAATCAAGTTTCTGAGGGGCCCAATCTGAAAGTAAAGGCTGCATATTCTGGCTCTAGCTGTTGATAGCAATTTTCCTATTTTAAGCAAGAATCTCTTTTCATTGTTTTTAGATAGTCCAGATACATAGTTAAAATGAGGTTTTGCTCTCGATCTATAAAATTGAGTTATGAAGGGCTTTCTGAGTAATATTTCATTGCATTTTCACATGGACAGTGGGGTTGAAATACATGGGTTACTGGTGATGAATCAGCCACGGTGCTCAACATTTGCAAAATATGCCTCAGGCATATTTCTAATCATATAGTTCCATGCTGTATCTAGCAGCTTTCAGTAAGAGTCATTGATTTGCTTTCTAGAAAGTTTGACCTTCACTAAAAATTTTTTTAAAGTCAAGATAATTGATAGAGGATGTTGGAAAATGTCAACTGCCTTCAAAATAAACCTTATTCTTTGACTTAAAAGTTATTTTGTTTTGCCTTATACTTGTCATTTTTCTTTATTTGAGTATGAGTTTTTTAAATGACATAAATTTAAGGCTCAGTAATATGTGCACAATACTGCCACTGCATGAAAACTTAGAAGTATCAAAAAGTTAGAAATTGGGCTGGCAAGACGCCTCAGCAGTTAAGAGTGTTTATCATTCTTGTGGATGACCTGGGCTGAGTTCCCAGAGTTCCTCTGACCTCTGAGGGTACATACATGCATGCAGTTCACATAAACTCATACAGGAACACACACATACACATAATAGGCTAGAGTCCATGGCCATCATGGCAGGGCAAATGGAAGCAGGCAGGCAGCCATGGCAATGGAGCAGTAACAAAGAGCTCACATCTTCAGACACAGTTGCGTTATGAGGGAGTGACAGCTAACTGGGAATGATGTTGACTTTAGAAACCTCAATGCCCCACCCCCTTGTGACACATCTCCTCCAACAATACCACTCCTATTAATTCTTCTCAAACAGTTCCACCAACTGGATACCAAATATCTAAAGTATGAGGCTGTGGGAGCTGTTATCATTCAAGCCACCATAACAACTTGAAAATATCTTTTTAGAAGTTTAAATGAAAGCACTCTGCATGGGTAGATAATGCTGCTCTCAGAAACAATGGCATTTTCTTGAAAGCCCCAGTAACAAATGTGGGATACTTCCTTGTGAACTGTTGGTCAGGAAGTCCCCAAAGGATCTCAAAACAACATAGCCTATTCCGTTGGTTTCCCTACCAGAACTAGATGGTAAAATCTGATTGTTGACACACTTTATAAACAGGACTCAGAGACAAGCAAGAGCTCATATGGAAGCCACTTTCCCTTAGGCAAGTATTCATAATGTTGGGAAGGTGCTATGTGAGCTGCTGGGGAATAGTCATCAAAGTTCTTTCCCAGAAATGGACTCTAAATAGTACAACACAGATCCGCCAGGCAAGATGTGTCAATTCATTCAACAGTTGGAATAGTTATTAAAGTAATGGTCACCTGATTTATGATTGAATTTGAGGCCATCTCTACAGGAGGGAACACATAACTAGTCTTATAAATCTGATCAAAAACCCATGACTGTAGAAATCAAAGGCCATAGAGGTGAAACTACTACTGATTTTGCTAAATGAACATATTATCAAGCCACCTATGAAATATTAATGTTTATGCCTTTAGACTAATGTTTTTGTCAGTCTTGGTCTGAGAAACTTCTTTTTTCAGTTGATTGTGGTTAAACAATGATTTGTTTGCTGAGAATAAGTGACTGTTGAGTGCTCAGCCTTAAGTGAGACAGTTATTTCATTCTCTGCAGAGCACAGAGAACAATTTGGAAGAGAGGGTGGAAATATGTTAAGTGTCATAGGATAGAAAAGAATGCTATAAAATGCTATGTTATGGGTATGATGAAGCCACTGTAATCATGACTGCATCTGTGGCCCCCTGCAAAAGACCTGTACAGAAAAGACAAGGAAGTAGGAAGAGGACTGTTTGGAAAGAGGAATCGGATCAGCTAGTCTAGTAGTGACTTAAGAGAGGTTAGTGAAATGTGAGTATGACCACAATACAACCTATACATGTCAAAGGTTTTAAACAAATAATTAAAAATAGGAAAATGTTTTAGAGTAGGAACTATGTTTGTAAGTCATTCATTTATTGTGGAACTCTGTAAAGACTAAGAAAGTGCCCTACTTGACACCCTGTATCATTAGAAGCATTATGGATAGTTATGGGAAGATGCCTTAGAAACTTAAGTACTCTAGAAATGCAAATTATTATTACATAGTGGGTTGTCCAGGCTACAATAAACTCCATGACACAATGAGAAAAATTTCAAGCAGGCAGATACAACAAATTAGGCATACCCACAGCTGTCACTAAACTTGACAGCAAACAAAATATAAAAGTAGGGACTGCCAAAAAAATATTGAGTCAAATCAATTATTAATTTTCAAGTATATGTAAAATGTTTGATTTTGAATTGCTGATGGGAAGATCTCATGAATGTCAAGGCAGAAGGCCATCTTGCTCCACTAAAATGGGAAGGTGATTGGATGAAGAAGAAAAATTCATGCCTAAGGGCTGAAGACTCACTAAGACCCAAAGGAAATCAGGTAGAGGCATAAAATAGTATTTTATGTATATTTAAGTATCTAAAAGTCACTGTGAAGGTTGAGATTACAAATATGAATGAGATAAAATATTTGGCTTGAAAGGAAATTTTCAAAAGCTGGCAGCATCGAAGAAGGAAACACTCAAATATGTGGATTTTCTTATGTAAAATAAATCTTAAAAACTACATCATACAAAATAGCTAGTTTATGGAAAAATAAACTTGAGGCATATTATTCAAAACTAATTCTAAGGTTTAATCAGAGTGCTGACAAAGGCATATCTGTAGGACTTTAAAAGTACTAGTGTGGAGCAATTTACACTGACATTTGTATGCCATGTCACAGTCTAACCTTTAGGTTTCGTAATAAGTCCTTGAGAGTTATGTCACCAAAATTAGGGTAAAGTTTTCTTTGCCATTTTTATCAACATTAATATATGGTTTTGCAGTTTATTCATGTGTCTTTGATATATTAGACAATTCCTGATTACTAATTTACACAAATTACATTTGTGAATTAGTAATTCACAAAATTACTTCTACTAAAAAATGTACTTCTGCAGGGTTTTATGAGTTGTTTTCTTTAAAATATGTACCTTTTTGAGATACACTTGGTATATGAAAACTGTCAAAATTTAATGTATACAACTTAATGAACTTGGGTAATATATATGTGTGTGTGCTCATGTGTGTGTATGTATGTACATATACCCAAACCTATATACATCTCCATTGTGGTGGTTTGAATGAGATGTCTCACAAAATAACCTTGAGCATTTGAACATGTGATTTTCAGTTGGTGGAATAGTATGTATATAGGACTAGAATGTGTGGCCTTGTTGAGGGGGTATGTCACTGGGGATTGGCTTTGAGATTTTGAAAGACTTGTGCTATTCCTAACTTTCCCTCTGCCTCATTCTTGGGATTTCAGATGTGACATCTCAGCTGCCCCTCTAGCTACCTGCTGTCATATTTGTCCACCCTACCATCATGGAAGCTAACCCTCTAAAGCTATATGAATAAAATAGACTCCTTAAGTTGTATTCATCATAGTACCCTTCCAAAACTTTCCAAGAGTTCTTCATTCCACTTTTAATTTTCCTCTCTCTCTCTCTCTCTCTCTCTCTCTCTCTCTCTCTCTCTCTCTCTCTCTCTCTCTCCTTTGATTCTTCCCTATTTTTTTGGAAAAACAATATAATATCTTCTTTCTTAGCATATTTTTAATTGTCTAATAGGCACTGTGTTGTATGTTAGACTTCCAGAACATTTTCAGTGTGTGTAATTAAAGCTTTGTATCCTTTGGTCATCATCTTCCTCTTTTCCCTCTTGTAATACCTTGAAAACTACCATTCTATCCTCTGTTTTTATGAGTTTGTCTATTTAGGTTGTACATATGAAAGACAAGATATTACATTTATCTTTCTGAAACTGACTTCCTGTGTTTAACATGATATTCAGTTACATCAATTTTCATGCAAATACCATTATTTCATCTTCCTTTGTGATTGAATGAATGAATAAATTCACCTTGTATATATGTATTATATTTCCTTTATCCTTTCATCTCTTGATGACCAACTGGAGTGTTTCCATTCCTCAGCTGTATTAGTCAGGGTTATCTAGAGTAACAGAACTTATAGAATGAATCTCTAGATAGATAGATAGATAGATAGATAGATCCTTTCTTGTCCATATATATATATATATATATATATATATATATATATATATATAGACAGAGAAAGGGGGAATTTATTAGAATGAGTTATAGGCTGTAATCCAGCTAATTAAACAATAGTTGCACCTGAACAGAAGGCCCAAGAATCTAATAATTGTACAGTCCATGAGGCTGAATGTCTCAGATGGTCTTCATTATAGGCCAAAATCCAAAAGGAATAGGCTATAATGCCTGTGAAACAATGGACTTACTAGTGGGGCAAGAACAAGGAGGAAGGGCAGAATTTTCTTTTTCCTTGTCCTCATATAGGCTTCTATTAGAAGGTGTGGCACAAGAGCTAGATTAAGTCTGGTGGAAGTTGCAGTCCATTTCTTTAATCCCAGCACTGAGGAGGCAGAGGTAGGTAGATCTTTGTGAATTTTAGGCCAGCCTGGTCTACAGAGCTAGTTCTAGGATTGCCAAGGCTACACACACAAAAAAACCTTCTGTCTTAAAACAAGTCTGGATTAAAGGTATATTCCTACCTCAAATATTCAGATTAGAAGTAGATATTTCCATTTCAAATTAATCAAAAAGCACTCACAGGTGTGCCCCCCCATTTTTGAATTTTAGTTATTTGCAAATGTCAAATTGACAACCAACAAAAGTCATCACACCAGCTAATGCTGGTATCTCTGTAGTATGGTGTGAAGTCTTTACAGAATATGCCCAAGAGTGATACAATGGGAATCTCTCTTTAAATTTCTGAGGAACAATCATACTAATCTCTACAGTATGCTGTACCAGTTTACATTTCCATCAGCAATATGTAAGGGTTCCTTTTCTGTCACATCCTTACATGCATTTGTTTGCTTTCTTGATGATAAAGTATTCCAATTGATGTGATACAGAATTTTTATGCGGTTTTAATTTACCTTTTGGTGATGGGCAAATATACCTAACCCCTTTACAAATCTTTATTGGAGTTCCTTCCTTTGAAAACTGTCTATGTACTTCATTAGTTCAGTTATTGTTTGAATAATTAGAGTTTGGACATTTAATTTTCAGTGTTTTATGCTTGAGAATTTAATATATGTATTAAAATATCATACTCACCATTTCCCTCCTCTAATTCCCTTCATATCCATTCCAAAACACCCTACTCTCAACTTCATGTCTTCTTTTTCTTTTGGGTAAAGCACTAAGTTCGATTAGTGGCGCCCTTATGTACATAGCTGTAGGGCCATATACTGGAATACGGGAAACCTACCAGTGTAAACTGTTGGAGTCCAGCCCCAACATAAATTATATCTCGGAGAGTGATAGAGTGTAGAGGCGTGGAAATAATTGAGGCACAGTTCACAGCAATATCAGGAGGGAGTCTCTGGGTTCATTCAAATCCTGAAGATCACCCGCATTTATTATCCAAACAGCTTTTATCTCCAAAGGTAAACTGAGGGGGAAGTTCATTACTATTCTGTTTCCTGGAAGCAGGACTTAGGGCATGGCAACTATGACTGCTCTGTATTGCAGACCAAATTAACACCTCTTCCCCAGGTGATCTTCCAGAATTACAAAGAAGGAGCAGAGAGACATTAGCATATCCTGACCCTTTGTTTAGGATGGGTCAGTTTGTCTGGAAAGGTCAGGTGACCACCTTCTGTGTGGCCAGGTGCAAACTATGGCCTGAAAGTCTGGCTGCCATGCAATGTAGAAATATGGGCCTGTATAATATGGCCCGACAGGAAACACCTAGTGTGACCATGCCATAGCCAACCTTAACCCACATTGTACATCCCATGTGCCATGTCAGGCTGGTGAGTTCTGCAGATCCTAGCCTCCTTGTGCCATTCTCAATCTCTAGGTTTGATTCTAGGTTCACACACATTGTGTATCAGCCAAGTATGGTGAAGCTGCTGGATGCTAGCCTGCCAGCACCATATCCAATCTCTAGACCTAGATTACGATATACTTTATTGTGCTGGTCCAGTCTGGTAAGTCCCTGAAACTGCCTGTTCATTCTCAATTCTCAAGTTTAGCCCTAGTCACACAACCTGCACACTGGCCTAGTCTAGGGAGAGACCAAGACCCTGACCCATTGAAATCATCCTCATACTCCTCAGCATAGTTCAGGTAGAACAGATTGCATACAAGCCCAAGCAGATCCAATTGTTGCATTTGCATACTTCCTTTGCTTACAACTAAATTGGAATCACCCGCATTCCCCCAACCCAAAATCAACACTGAGTATCTAAAGGTTTGTCCTACCAACCTGATCTGAAATCAGACAAGCTTGGAAAACAACAACAACAACAAAAAATAAATGTTGCATGAATTCTAATTGCTCTTAATAATTAAAACCTAGAGTCAGATATGGGAGTTAATGCTGAAAGATCAGAGATGCAGAGAAGCAAAGAAACCTGCCTCTAGTTCTTACCTCGACTGAATCCTCAGACTAAAGGGGCGATCCTGCCCCTACGAATCATTAGACTGAATGCTCTGTCTATGAAACCTCAGATTGAATCCTGAGCTCCTATCTCCTCCCACCTTATATTCCTCTGTCTATCCAGCCATACTACCATCCAGTCTATCCAGACATCACTACTGTCTCCACCTCCCTAGTTTTGGGATTAAAGACATATGATCCCAAGTGCTAGGATCATCTTTGTGTGATCTCTGTTTCTCTTTTTGACAGATTCAATCTTGTGTATTCTAGGGTAGCCTTGAACTTGTAGGGATCCATATGGCTATGTCTACCAAGTGCTGGGCTTCAAGGTGTGTGCCACCACTGCCTGACCTCTATGACTTAGATATGCACTCTGATCTTCAGGCAAGTTTCATTTATTAGATCATGAACAAATCATCACTACAAAGAAACTTCCAGGCCAGACGGGTCCCCTCCCGGCGGCACCATGGCTTCCCTTCAACAGCACGACGACGGGGGCTTCCCCTCAGCAGCCGCCGCTGCCTCGGTCTCCGCAGCCAGCCAAGCTCCGCCGCGTCCGCGGCCCACGGCCGCCATGCAGTTTATGTTGCTTTTTAGTCGTCAGGGAAAGCTGCGGCTGCAGAAATGGTATGTCCCACTCTCAGACAAAGAGAAGAAGAAGATCACAAGAGAACTTGTTCAAACCGTTTTAGCTCGGAAACCTAAGATGTACAGCTTCCTGGAGTGGAGAGATCTGAAGATTGTTTATAAAAGATATGCCAGTTTATATTTTTGCTGTGCTATTGAGGATCAGGACAATGAACTGATTACCCTGGAAATAATCCATCATTACGTGGAATTACTTGACAAGTATTTTGGCAGTGTGTGTGAACTTGATATCATCTTTAATTTTGAGAAGGCCTATTTTATTTTGGATGAATTTCTTTTGGGAGGAGAAGTTCAGGAAACGTCCAAGAAAAATGTCCTTAAAGCAATTGAACAGGCTGATCTCCTGCAGGAGCCACGCCATGAATATTTTAATGTCCCTGTGTACTAAATGACTGCTCATCGACTATGCAGAATTTCAGAGGAAATAGAGAACTGATATACTTATGAAAGAAAATGTCCTCAGCTTGGTGACTAATTCTCCTGTAAAAAGATAAAAAGCATCTTAGAGCTAGTACCTTTGTGACTGTATTTTTTTTGTGCACATTCCTAATTCCATTTTCATTCTGTATATGATATTGATATGTAGTTTATTTCTGTCTACCACTGTTTCTTCTTGACAAAATATGACTGTGAATATTTTAATATCCTAAACACATACAAGTTTTCATTAGGAAACCATCTGTAATTAATCTTACGAGAGTATAACAGAAAGGCTGGGCAATCACAAATTTACCAAAGAAAATACAGTTAAGAACTCAGGGAAAATTAGCAGTATCACAGTATTTAGTCCACTGTTGAAGAAAACCAAGCTTTATTTAACACTAAGATTATCTTACAGTTTGTATGAGCTAATATGTTTAACTATCATATAAAAGTGTATGTTGAAGCAATAAAAGAAAGAAAAGATCAGTTACAATTATATAAGGCGTAAGGTTAAAACATTGAATTTTCAAGAAATTTTGTAGTGCCAATATATGTTGAACCACATTTATGCAGTGTCAAACAGGCCCTTTAAGAACTATCGGAAAGCTATGTCAAAAGTCTCCTGAAATGTCTGTTGCTCAGTAACAACTCTTTTGAAGTAGTAATACTGAGCCTACTTATATGATACAAAAATTCTTATATTCATTTTCAATATCCAAATATTTTTATTTTATTAGTTAATGGCTTCCTAATTAATATATTAAGCCTTCTAAACACTCAGTGCTGTGTTAACTATGGTTGTATATTTTTGAAATACTAAAAAATTTTAATAACACTTAGCATATTTTATTATAAAAACTACCAGATAATTCACTGTTCAGAGTTTAAAGCCTAAGTAAATTATCATTAAGCAATAACTTCAGAGGCATGGTAGTGTATACCTGTTATCTTAGTAACATTTGGGAGATTGAGGCAAGAGGAAGATGAATTACTATGCTACCTAGAGGGTCCTTGTCTCAAAAGAAAAAAATTAAATATGCCAAAAAACTACCCAAACCAGTTTCCCACTAAAAGATCCGTGAAAACATTATAAGAAATGTAGTTATTAGGCAGCTGTATAGATGAACTATCTCCATTACCATCTGAAGCATCACAAAACATTGGTCTTTCATTTCCATTTTTTCCCATCCTCCCACCCTACATGTTGTTCATCTGATTTTAATGTTGCATAAATATTCATTGTCTCATGCCTGTTTGTTTTGGATGCTGTGTGCTGAGCTGTAACAAAGTGCTGCGCTTTTGGGGGTGGGGTATCTGTATACAGCTGCTTGCTTCAAATTAGCAGATTCCGAAATAGCTTTACCTGCATGCCTAAAATATTGCATGTAAAAAAAAAAAAGAAACTTCCAGTCAACACAGCAGCTTAGGATCTCACACCAGACAACACAACTGATGAAATAAGGTCAAATGCCCAGGTATTATTGCAAAATTTCAAACAACATGAAATTCCAAGATGGTATTCCTCTACCCTAAGTCAACCAGTCCTATAGAAATGATCTTTGGAAATTACCCAGATGAACCTCAGGACAAGGAATCTAAAAGAACAATGATCAAAGAATGCAAGATTTAAAAAAGACAGCAAAAACAGTTCAACGAGCTTGAAGACACCAATAAATGCCTGAGTGGTGCCAAGAAAACACAAACAGAATGAAATGATAAAGACAATCCAGGATTTGAAAATTAATTAATAAATAGAAATATTGAAGAAAATAAAAATGGAATAGAAATAACCAATAATTCAACTATAAATCTCAAATGAAGGCCTTACAAGTAAAATGGATCAAGAAGAAGAGAGAATATAAAAACTAAAAGATAAAGTAGAACAATTAGACCATACAAGCAAGAAATATGAAAAAAATGTTAAAACACACGAAGAGAAGGAATATTCAGGAACTGTGGGTCATTATGAAAAGACAAAATCTTCAAATTGTAGGCATAGATGGATAAAAATCCATCAAATGATACAGATATGATCTTTAAAAGAATAATTGGAAATTTTTCTCCAAATAAAGGAAGGACATACTCATACAGATGTAAAAGGGACACAGAAATCCAAATAGAGCCTCTTCACTTCTTTCTTTAGAGATAATCTTGCTGCTTCAAACTCAGTTTTCTGCCAGTTTTTCCTCAAATGTCAAGATTATAGCTGTGTGACACTATGCCTAATTAGTCATCTATTTTTCATATAATCGAGCAATTGTCAGCATTCATATTTTGTTTCTCACTACAAACAAATCCATCATACATCAATAAATAAATGTATGGAGTAGAATGGACAACTATTCCTTATACAGAAGCACATTGAGATATTGACCTAAATCTTCAGGTCAGTGTATGTTGGCCCTATGGTTTGCTCATAGCCAATATATGTACAGAAATGGAAACATGGTCACTTTATGGCAGAGAAGCTATGCTGGCCACATGATTATGGTCAACCTCCCAGCAAGAAACGACATTAGTAATGGGGATTATTTGAGGTACAGCAACAAGAATGATACTTCATTTCTGGGATATAACTCCTATACATCCATATCCAAATGTAATCATGAGGAAAATATCAGAAATCTCAAACAGAGGATCATAAAATATCGATGAAATGACAGACAAGAAAAGACTGAGACACTGTCACCCATGAGAGTAGACTAAAGAGACATAATAACTAAATGTAATGTAAAATCTTAGATAGTATATAGGAGCAGCAAAAAGACAGGATGTAAAAGAAAGGGAGAGGGAAAAGATCATAAAAAGGCAATTTAGAAAGATGGAAAAGGATCTACAGTCATCACCCAGGTGCAGAGGAAGCAAGATGAGAATGTTTCACTGTTAAAAGTTGAAGATCATCTCCACTGGAAGGAAGCGACCACTGAGTAAGCAGGCCTGAACCAGAGACCTCTGTGGGAGCAGGTCCAAGCCAGGGACCTCTGTGGGAGTAGGTCCAAGCCAGGGACATCTATGGGAACAGGTTTGATCCAGCAATCTCCACAAGAGTAGGCCCAAGGCAACAATCTCCATAGGAACAGGTACAAGGGAGTGATGCCCCAAGGAAGCAGACCCGAGCCAGAGACCTCTGAGGGACTGGGCCCAAGGCAGAGACCTCTGTGGAAGCAGGCTCAAGGCCGGGACATCTACAGGAACACGCCTAAGCCAGCAACCTCAGCCAGAGCAGGCCCAAGGCAGCAACCCAAACAGAAGCAGACCTGAGCCAAAGACCTCTGCCAGAACAGACTTAAGGCAATGACCTCCACAGGAGCAGGTACAATAATCAAATGGCAGGAAATAATCAAATTGAGAGCTGAAATCAACAAAATAGAAACAAAGAAAACAATATAAAGAAACAATGAGACAAAGAGTTGGTTCTTTGAGAAAATCAACAAAATAGACAAAATCTTATGCAAACTAACCAAAAGGCAAAAATGAAAAGGAAGACATAGCAACAGACATGAAGGGAATTCAGAGAATCATTAGGTCATATTTTGAAAACCTATACTCCACAAAATTGGAAAACTTAAAGGAAATGGACAATTGTCTGCATAAATATCATTTATCAAAATTAAATCAAGACCAGATAAGCAAATTAAATGGACCTATAACTGTTGAAGAAATAGAAACAGTTTTCCAAAGTCTCCCAGCCAAACAAAGCCCAGGACCAGGTGGTTTCAGCGCATATTTCTACAAGATTTTCAAAAAACTAATACCAATACTCCTCAAATTATTACACACAATAGAACCAGAGGGAACATTGCCAAACTCCGTTTATGTGGCTGTTATTCCTTTGTGGTGCCTTTAAGGACTAACCACGCCCACTCCCCAGCCACTTCTGACCTCCCTTGTTGCCATCTTCCCTTCTCTCTTGTTTTACTCTCTTGGTGTGTGTACATGTGTCTCTGTCTCTCTCTCTCTATGTCTGTCTCCATGTCTCTCTGTCTCCCTCTTTTTAAGTAATAAATGTCTCCCTCTTCTTTAAGTAATAAATGTTTAGCTTTATGTATAGCCTTATGTCCATTTACTCTGTCGCCATCCACTGCATCTAGCTGCCTGACTCTGCCACTTGCCTGGGGAATCTGCACTGCTCTGGCAGCCTCTGCCTGGCTCACAGACCGCTCGGGACATCCCATCATATCTTTTTAAAGAACAATAGTGGCTACAAATATTTTGATACCCAAAGCACAGAAAGACATTACTAAGAAAAAGAATTACAGACTAATCTCACTCATGACTATTAATACAAAAATACTCAATAAAATACTGTCAAACTGAATCTAAGAACACATCAGAAAAGTATTCTACCATGATCAAGTTGGGTTAATCCCAGATATGCAGGGGTGTTTCAACATATGAAAATCTGTCAATATAATCCACCATATAAACAAAATGAAAAAAAACCCACACGACCATCTAATTAGATGCTGAAAAGCCTTGGACAAAATATATCTCTTTATGATAAAGGTCTTGGAGAGAGCAGGGATACAAGGAACATACCTAAACATAATAAAGGCAATATACAGCAAGCCAACAGCAAACAACAAACTAAATGGAGAGAAAGCAATCCCACAAATCAGAAACAACACAAAGTTGACCCTTCTCTCAATATCTATTCAATATAATTCTTGAGGTTCTAGCTAAAGCCATAAGACAACAAAAGGAGATCAAGGGGTTATAAATCAGAAAAGAAGTCAAACTCTCAATATTTGCTGATGATATGATTGTTTACATGAGCAATCCCAAAAATTCTACCAAGAAACTTCTATAACTCATAAACATTTTCAATAATATAGCAGGATACTAAATTAACTCAAAAAATCAGTAGCCTTCCTTTACACAGATTATAAATAGATAAGAAAGAAATCAGAGAAGTATCACCCTTTACAATAGCCACAAATAGCATAAAATATCTTGTAATAACTCTAACCAAATAAGTAGAAGACCTGTATGACAAGAAATTTAAATCTTTGAAGAAAAAAATTGAAGAAGACACCAGAAAATGGAAAGATTTCCCATGTTCTTAGATAGGTAGAATTAATATAGCAAAAATGGCAATACTACCAAAAGCAACCTATAGATTCAATGCAGTGTCCATCAAAATCCCAGTAAAATTCTTCACAGGCCTCAAAAGAACAATACTCAACTTCATATGGAAAAGCAAAAAAAAAAAAAAAAGCAGATAGCCAAAACAATCCTGTATACAATCCCTTGGTGTAGGAGGTCCTTCTGTTTGTGTGTTGCTTCCATTGGTTGAATAAAGAGACTGCTTTTGCCTTTTGATAGGGCAGCCCTTAGGTTGCCAGAGTAGACAGAACAGAATGCTGGAAAGAAGGGAGGTGTGGCAGACGCCATGAATCTCTGGCCTGAGACGGACGTAGGTTAGAATCTTGCCGGTAAGCCATAGTCACGTGGTGATACACAGATTTAATAGAGATGGGTTAGTCAAGATGTGAGAGTTAGCCAATAAGAGGCTAGACCTTATAGGCCAAGCAGTAATTTAATTAATACAATTCTGTGTGGTTATTTTGGGATTATAGTAGGAGGAGTGGGCCATGTACAATCCTGTACAATAAAAGAACTTCTGGAAGTATCACAATCCCTGATTTCAAACTCTACTTGAGAACTACAGTACTGAAAATGCCTGGTATTGGCATAAAAACAGACAGGAGGACCAATGGAACTGAATCAAAGACCAGGATGTCAATCCACACACCTACAAACACCTGGTTTCTGACAAAGAAGCAAAAAAAGTGTAAAATGGAAAAAAAAGCATATTCAACAAATGGTGCTGGCATAAGTGGATATCAACATGTAGAAGAATGAAAATATATACACATTGATCACCATGCACAAAGTTCAAGTCCAACTAGATCAAAGACTGCAAGATAAAATCAATGGCACTGAACATCATAGAAGAAAAAGTGGGAAGTACACTTGAATGCATTGGCACCAGATACCACTTTATAAATATAACCCCAGTAGCACAGACACTGAGAAAAATAATTAATAAATGGAACCTCCTGAAACTGAGAAGCTTCTCTAATGCAAAGGACAGTGTCAACAAGACAAAACAGTAGCCTACAGACTGGGAAAATGCCTTCACCAACCCCACATTGGAAAGAGGGTGGATTTCCAAAATATATAAAGAACTCAAGAAATTGGTCATCAAAAGAACAACTAATCCAATAATAAATGGGGTACAGACTTAAACAGAGAACTCTCAACAAAGGAATCTGAGATTGCTGAAAGACACTTAAGGAAATGTTCAACATCTTTACCCATCAGAGAAATGCAAATTGAAACAACTCTGAGATTTCTTTTTACACCTGTAAGAATGGCCAAGATCAAAAACACTGATGAAAACTTATGCTGGAGAGGTTATGGGGAAAAGGGAACACTTCTGCATTGCCAAGCTGGGACAGCCCCTTTGAATGTCAGTATGGTGATTTCTCATAAAATTAGGAAACAACCTTCCTCAAGACCCAACAATACCACTTTTGGGTATATACCCAAAGGATGCTCAATCATGCCACAAGGGCATGTGCTCAACTATGTTCATAGCAGCATTGTTTGTCATAGCCAGAACCTGGAAACAACCTAAATGCCCCTTGACTGAGGAATGGATAAGGAAAATGTGGTACATTAACACAATGGAGTACTACACAGTGGAAAAAAAATGACATCTTGAAATTTGTGGGCAAATGGATGGATCTAGAAAACATAATATTGAGTGAGGCAACCCAGACACAGAAAGCCAAGTATCATATTACTCTCATAAATGACTTTTAGACACAAAGCAAACAAAAAAAAAACAGCCTACAATTCACAATCCCAGAGTACCTAGACAACAAAGAGGACCCTAAGAGAGACATACATGGATCTAATCTACATAGGAATTAGAAAAAGACAAGATCTTCTGAGTAAATTGGGAGTATGGGGACCATGGGCAAGGGTAGAAGGGGAGGGGAGTGGAAGGGAGGGTAGCAGAGAAAAATATATAGCTCAATAAAATCAATAAAAAGGAATCTAAACTGTAAAATAAATAAATAAAAAGAAGAAAAATACAAGAATATTTGTATAAAGTACGGAGTTAGCTACCCTGTTAACATTAAAATTTTTGGTTTTGATGAATATAATGAACAAACAAAAGTTTCTGAACTTTCATTATAACATTTCTATAAATCTGAGCACATTTCAAAATAAAGTTTCTTTACATATGTATCTCTTCGGGTATTTTTAAGTTGGCATCTAAACTAGTTCAGCACAAGTTTAAATATTTGCAAAGGATATCATTTCCAGAATATTGTAAATACTGTTATTTTAAATTAAAACTGTCATATCATGCTTTTAAGTATATTCAAAGAACTATAAATATCAAAGCAATTTGACCCATATCTTCTGTTTAAAAAATACACAAACAAGCTCTTCTTTTAACTGTCAGAAATATGAAGTTATTTCTTTTTCTCTTTGAATTTATATTTCTAAATCACTTCTCCTACCTAATTTTATTCTGTTGGGATATATTTTTATGCTGCAATGTTCTGTTCCTTGCCCTAACATACTTCTCTGAAGTGTATATATAAATTGAATTCTTAAAATCACTGTGACCTTATGGCTTAAGTGTTAATTATATTTTAATCCAAAAGAAATTGTTCTCAGTAGTGCACACTTGATAAAAATGAAATATACTATAAGATTTGGTAATTTAAGTATAATTATTTTTTGGAAACACATATCCCAATGTGTAGGAGAGAGCTTATTTTTTTCCTTTGGATGAAAACTTTGGATACAGCTTTCCAATTATTTGTTTGCTACCCAAAAGGAATAGCACAGCATTTTGATTGAGAGGTACCTTTCTTTTATAAAGCAAAGTAAAGAATATTGTTATATAAAGGGGGATTATGGGAGAATTCAGCTCTAGGCCTTGACCTCAAGTCTCTTTTCACATAAAAAAAAAGAGTAAGTATGGAATTTTAAAAATCTATAAAGCAATTCTTTTAAAACTATTTATGTCTCTGTCCTAGTTGGCAAGCTTTACCTATCTCCAGAAATACAAATTCCCCAGTCTCTCATACAGACCTGGAAGTGCTTTGAAAGCCATCCTTTAAAAGTACTGAAAGGGACAAGGTTTATTTCATGGCCAAAGAAGAAAGGCCATTTGTCAAACAGAAATAATTTTATTTTTAGAGTCTAGAAAGTTGCTCAATGGTAAAGTACTTGTTACAGGAGCATAGAAATCCCACCCCTTGGGGGGTGGGGACAGTCATGGTGGCACATGCTAGGGAAGTAGGAGCAAGAGATTGCATGAAGTTCACTGGCCAGTTAGACTAGTTAATCTGTGAGGCACAGGACCCAGCGACAGATCCCTTCTGCTATGTGATCAAAGTACATTATATACATACATGATATTCTTAAATAAGTTCTCAGTCTTAAAAGAATGACAGCACCAGAAGAATGATGCTGAGGTTGATCTCTGGTCTCCACACCAACACTTACCTATGCCCTTGCACCAGTACACATGTGTACATCTACACACACACAAATAGCATACAACTCTCCCACCCCAACACAAAAGATGTGCGCTTCATTGTTTTCCAGATGGACGAGAAAAAAAGGAAATGAAAGAGGATCTGAGGTAATGTAGTACTTTGAGGAAATATATGAACTCCCTTCTCTTTCTGGGCAGGTTCTTATTCATCAGACAATGAGATCCATTAAGTAGTAATTGTTTCCTCAAGGAGCTATTTCCTTTTAGTATTCTAGTTCTCTAGGCATCAAGTAATTTTCATTTCAACAAGCTGAACCTATTCAGACAGGTTTTATAATATGCTCAGATCCCAGTATTCTGGGGGCAGAGCCATGATAATAAGAAGTTCAGTGTTAACCTTACCTGCATAAAACCTTTAAGGTCAGTCAGGGCTACATAAGACCCTTTCATAAAAGAAAGAGAAAAGAAAAAAAGAGAAGAGAAGAGGAGAGGAGAGAAGGGAAGGGAAGGGAAGGGAAGGGAAAGAAAGGGAAAGGAAGAGAAGAGAAGAGTAGAGAAAAAGAAAAAGGAAAATGGTACTTCAGAAGGCTCTTCATATCTGAACAAATGATATCAATATTGTTTAGTGGACCTGAATACTGAGAAAACCTGTATTTGACAGACTACCCTATTCATTTAACAGAGAATTTATTAAATACATAGATACCATTTGGTATATAAAAACATACAGAGAGAGAAAGAGAGGTTGAGAGAGAAAACAAACAAGCTCATTTTGTATCTTGATTTCCCAAGTTCTCTTATTTTGAAAGAACTGCAAAACAAAGTAGAAAATTTTGAGGTGGCATTTTTTAAATTCCTTCATCTCCTTCTAAAACTTCCCTCGTAAGGCTCACATACCAAAATTGGAGTTGCTAGTTATTAAGAAAATATCAGGTTCACATGATGTCCTGCAAATGTAAAGGGAAGACTATCAAAAAAAAAGCCAAAATATTTTAAACATAAGAATCTGTAGGGAGCAGAGAAAGTCCTGAGGTGAATGACATGAGTGAATTTATGTTGTTGACAAGGGAATGGCCATGTCACAGACCCCACAGCCTCAGACCAATAGGAAAAATGCCGAAGTTTTCTCCCTGAGGGCTGATGCTCTGAGGGAGATGGCAAAACCTTCCCTTCCAGTCCATGTGTAGATGTTGTTAATACAGGCAGAAAATGCCAACCATAGCTTTCTCCCCCTGGATATTTATGTACTGAAGATTGTTCCCTTACAGAGACGGTTCCTCCCCAAATTAGCTAAACTTATCTCCTTGATTTTGCTGTGTGCCATAATCCTGCTTGCTTGTTTATCTGTATGTAACAATCCACCTCCTTGTTCAGTTGTGTGCAATAGCCTTGTCTCTCTGCTCAAGTCTATAGAATAAACACAATGAACTTGTAGGGTGCTGCAGTTTCTCCAGCTGAGAGCTTAGATCATGTGATCCCAAATTTCTGTATTTCTCTGATGCCCCACCCACCCCATCTTGTGTGCATTTCTTACTTCTTCATCTCATTCCCTAAAGGTCATGAATGTATGCAGTAGGGCTCCCTCCTAACATGTTCTCTTTGATGGTACTCAAAAAGTGCTTAGTGTCTAATACCAAAACCTGATCATTTGTGCCCACGCCTTCCTCAGTATGAAAATCAGCCAGTCATGTCCTCCAGGAAGAGATGCTAAAACAAAATTAAGAATAATAGAAACAATGACATCTTGAATTTTGCATGCAAATGGATGGAAATAGAAAACCCTTTACTGAGTGAGGTAACCCAGACCCAAAAAGAGGAATATGGTATGTACTCACTCATAAGTGGATTCTAGTCATAGTTAAAGGTCTTTGAGCCTATAATTCGTGATCCTAGAGAAGCTAAATAAGAAGGTGAACCTGAAGAAAATCATATAGTTATCCTCCTGGATATTGGAAGTATACAAGATTGCCAGGCAAACTTGGGTGCACGGGGGGTGGGGGGTGGAAGTAAAGAGAGATGATTAGAGAGAAGGGAGAGGGGGAGGATTGGGGATGGCTTGGGGGAATGGGATTGGGGGAGGGAAGGATGGATATGGGAGCAGGGAAGTATATATCTCAACTAAGGGAGCCATTTTAGGGTTTGCAAGAGACTTGATTCTGGAGGGTTCCCAGGACCAAGGAGAGGTCCCCAGATTGTTCCCTGGGCAGCAGAGGAGAGGGTTCCTGAACTGGCCTTTACCCATAACCATACTGATGAATATTTTGCATATCACCATAGAACCTTCATCTGGCGATGGATGGAGATAGAGACAGAGACACATATTGGAACACTGGACTTAACTCCCTAGGTCCAAATGAGAAGCAGAAGGAGGGAGAACGTGAGCAAGGAATGCAAGACCAGAAGGAACCTTCACTAGAAGAGTTACCATATGGAAATCACATATTGTTTGTTTGCTTGTGTCTTTGTTTGAAAAAGAATCGTTGTTGCCTAGAATGGTCCTCAACATTTGGGCTAAGGTGATCTCCCAACCTCAATCCCCCAAGTAGCTGTGGCTATAAACTTGACCACTAGACCCAGCTCTTATGTTGGAAAGGCTCAGGCTCTAAAAAGCCTAACCACCCACACAGTCTTTGGTAGGAACAATGCAGCCTTTACACAAAAATAAAGGTGGTATATTAGTAACTTTTCTTCCACTGGGCCAAATATCTGACAAGAAGCAACATGAGAAGGGATTTATTTTGGTTTAGAGTCTTAGTGAATACAATCCTTCATGGCGATGAAGGCATGTCAGAGTAGGCACATAAAAGAGCTGGTCTCATTGTGTTTGCAGTCAGGAAGCAGAGAGCAGACAGCAAGAGACATTGGAATATAAAACCTTCACGGCATGCCCGTATTGATCAACTTCATTCAGCAAATTTTCAGCTCTAAAAGGTTCCATAATCTTCCCAAACCAGTATTTGAGCAAGTGTTCAATATAAAGTAATAAAACAAGTGACAATATAAAGTAATAAAAACTTAATCAATTAGAAGTCAATTAAAATGATATGTATAATTATAAGACATGCAAATGGACCTGTAATCCCAGTGCTGATGGAGGGATGGAAACAGGATCATTACTGAGGTTTTCTAGCCACTAGCCCCATTTTATATTCACTAAGAGACCCCATCTCAAGGCAATAAAGAAGAGAGTGTTAGAGCAAGCTATCCAGCATCCTCTTCCAGCCTCTTCACATGCACAGAAGCACATGGACATCTGTGTGTGTATGTGTGTGTGTGTGTGTGTAGACTCTAGGATTGAGACTTGAGGAAGTGGGCCACAGGAGGGAGCCTTGAAGGGCTAACTGGAGTAAAAGAAAATCAGTAAAGATGTTGATGCTGAGATGCTGAGATTCTTGGTGTGTAATACTTAGATGATTTTCTAGTAGATAGAATAAAATAGAAAATTGGAAATTATAGTGCTGTATTTTGTATATAAAGTATTCTCCAGAAAAATCATATATTAAAGTCCTGGTTTCCAGCTAATGTCACTATCGAGAGGTGATTGACTTAGAGTTTATTAATCTCATCAATGTATTAATACAGCTGAATTTCTATTAGGTAATTAGAGGCATGATGGAGGAAGTAGTTTGGTGTGAATATGCATATGGCAAGCAGTTTTCCTTTGCTATGACCTCCTCCATCTATGCATGGTGATGCTCTGCTTTGGCACAGGCCCCAAAACATTGGAACCAGCTGGTCATTGGCTGAAGCTTCTGAAACCATGTGACAAAATAAACCTTTTTTCTTTTTAAGTTATTTGTCAGGTATTTCATCCCAATGATGAAAAACCATAGGCAACATTTGACCTATTGACTATTTTATTTAGTGGCCTATATTCATGCCGTTTTTGTTTACGTTTTACAAATTGAATAAATATATTGGGTAGTATTAACCTTCAAAATCTAAATTACTTACTTTCTTGCACTAAAGATAAAGGTTTCTAGGTTCAGGTAGAGGTGCTAAATTGTAGATTTTCTAGATGACCCTGTAAGTAAGATAAAAATACTTCTGTACCCAGACGTAACTTTTCTGTAGAGTTGCATTTATTTACAATAAGGAACAAAATGCATACACAGAAACCTTGATTTCCAAGGATATATAAGCACCTAACAATAGTATCTGGTTACAAGTCCTGTCTCACATGCCTGTGAATTCTAATCCCTGTAACTACTTTACTATATAGTTTGATTAATAGCTTTCCAGATATTTTCAAATGCATACAGACTTTGATACACATACTTTGTTATACTAGTTTATTTAGGAGTTGATGTTAAGACATATCTGAAACAGGTAAGTAGTAGAAAAAGGAGAAAAATATCATAAATTTTGAGGTTTTTGTATTGGTAATTGCAATGGGCAACTGGGAATCCACTAAAATCCACAGAAGTGATTATTATTACTATTAATCCTTATTATTATTACCTCTTTGTTACTGGCTAAATTAAAAGGAGTTGATTTATCCTTACATTGGGCTGCTCGCCAGAATTATTGAACACATTTCTAAGTGATTCTGGAAGAAGCTCTGACACAGAGAAGAATAAAACAAGCTAGAGCAATAAATTAGATATTTGAAGAGAGATACTAACAAGACATACTGAGATTGTCTAACATAGTTGCACTTAAACATGAAGGGCAGACCATGAAATTGTGGCTACAGTGAATAAAGTGTTTCCCTTAAGCCTGAATGATGCTCACATAGTTAATTGCTGTTATTATTCTGATAAGTCAAACAAAATGAAAAAATAGCAAACTGAGGAAGTGGTATAAGCTACTTTATTCTTGGACAATAAAGCTTTCAATTAACTCAGCCAGTAGATACCTCTGTTTCCAAGGGCTCAGTACATTGTGGTGGGAGCACATGGTAGAGCATAGGGGCACACATCACTGCCATTCAGCAAGCAAAGAATGGTGATACTGGTACCACACTGTCTTTATCCCCCCCCCTTAATTACATCTGGGTCCCCAGCCAATGGGATGGTTCCACAAATATCCATAGATAATTTTCAAACTAATCAAGTTGACAACAAATGCTAGCTATCACTGATATGTAAAAAGAAAGATGCGGTATAGATTCTATGTAGTTAACACAACTAGAACTTCACACACTCATCCAAGAAAAGAGTAGAAACAACCAAAATTTAGTAAAAGCCAGTCTAGGGATGTCATAGAATAGTCTGTGTTCAAAGATCCATTGAGACAAACAGCATAAAGTTATAATGGGGAATCGTGACCGAGAGAAATGAGGTAAGGCATCAAAGATCTTTTGGCAGTTCCTCTTATATCCTAAGAGAAAAGTGTTCCTGCTGTGAAAATCTGTGATTGCTCACTATTAACTGCAGACCTTTGAAGGTAGGTGGTGCTGGAAGGAGGGAGTGTATGTCAAAGGAGTTGTTATAATTAGATGGAGCTAAAATAAAAGTTTTTCAATAAAAGATTTCAGTGGATAAAATCACCTAAAGGTATAAATGACTCATTTTAAAGAAACAATCACTTTGAAATCTTAGGCTGTGACAAAAATGAAAATAGTACAACATGGACTGGATTTCAGTTCAGCTCCAAGGGAGACTTGAAAATGATTTTTTTCTAGACCAGCTGTCTTTAACTTCCAGAGACTCACAGAAGCAGACATAGGGTTTTGTTCCCTGAGGAGAAGGCCTGGAAATACACTCCTTTTTGTGCAAATAAAAGAGGGAATTGCAGTACATAATTTAGTTTGTTTCAGCCATGTGCCATCTGTGAGAGCTATTTGTGATGGACTGGTGAGGGTCCAGGTGAGTGTGAGATCAGGGAAATGTTTTTGTTGGGGAAAAAGAATGAAAAGAAAAACCACTGGTTGGGGTAAAAGCTGAGAACTGCATACTGTAGGCAGGCAGATTTAAAGCAGGACTTTCATTTATCATCTCTACTGCTGAAGCTCAAGGGGTATATTCAATATAGAAAAGATTTAAGCTACAAACAAATCATTTGTAACATTCATTTACACTGGAATTGTGGCATTGGTATTTTTTCTAGCTGACAGCATCAAGGTTGTCTTGGGAACAAAGAATCAAGATATTTGTGCATCCATTTCTCCTTTCAAATCTCAGCCATGAAAAAAATATGTAAGTCAGAGATAAGAGAACTCATTTTCGGGGATGAGAAGATGGCTTGGTCGTTAAACTGTTTGTTATTTAAACCTCAGGATCTAAGCTCAGATTCCCAACACCCAGCTGAAAAGCCAATGTTGCAGCTTACATCTGTAATCTAACTATTAGTGTGGTAAGAGGGGTGGATCATCAGAACTCACTGGCCAGCCTACACACACACACACACACACACACACACACACTGCAAAAACACAGATTCGGGGGGGGCAATTCTGGCATCTCAGGAAGAAGACCAATCTATGAACAAAAGAGACAGGAGAAAGAGAGAGAGAGAGAGAGAGAGAGAGAGAGAGAGAGAGAGAGAGAGAGAGAGAGAGAGAGAGAGAATAGTTGCAAACAAAAAATTGATACTTGGCAAACAAAAGTATTAAAAGATCACATTGATACATCTGTAGTCTTTAATATAAACTAAAAAAATCTATTTCCCTCTTAACCCCATAATTAAAAACAAGAAAAGAAGTGATGCAGAACCACAGCTGAAACAAAGAAACAATTAGCAGGGGAACTGTCTTGTGGTCTCAATTAGTGGCAAGGTGACCTAAGTAAGGTTCAGAGCAGAAATACATAATGACTCTTTTAAAAATAAGCCAAGCATTTATTTTAAAAGAACCATTGGAAATAAGAAAAATGGATTGCCTAAGTGAAAATTAAATTGCATGATGGAGTTCAGTGCAAATTACCACTTGTTTATTTTTCAGTCTCTTTTCTAGGAAGGTCAGAGAACTTGATGTTCTGTTAAATACAATTTGTAGGCCTTGAGCCTAGGATTGCTGCTTGGATAAGAATCCTCTTTATTTGAAAACGGCGGAACAGTACAAGTTATATGCTTCAACTTAATAAGGCTTGTCTCACAAGAATCCCCAGCCTTCTGGAGAATTTTCTAACCATTTTTCATGCTTTAGTGCCTAGGCGAGGGAGGTGGCAGTTAAAGAAAAAAAATTTTTTCCTTTAGGAAAAGAGACTGCTGCTCCTTTGACTATCAATTTTGGAGTTCAAATCATAGGTTTACAAGTTTGTGTCTTTGGAGTATATGGAAGAGGAAGAGGAAGAGAAGGGAGGTAAATGCTATTCTTTTTTACTTTTAAGAAGATAGTCGGGAGTTGTGGTGGTACATACCTTTGATCTCAGCACTTAGGAGGCAGAGGCAGGTTGATCTCTGTGAGTTTGAGGCCAGTCTGTTCAAAAAACCAGCTCCAGGACAGCCCTGAAACCCTGTCTCAAAAAACAAATATATATTATATAACTATACACATATATATGACATATATGTTTGTATATAGTTAGTCATCATCAAAGTTCATCATATGAACTCACAGAAACTGAAGTAGCATCATGCACTGGGCCTTCATGTGTCTGCACTAGACTCTCTCCATATATATTATAACTTCTAGTTTAGTATTTTTATGGGACTCCTGAATGTGTGAACAAGTGTGTACTGGTATTTCCTTTGTATTTTAATAAATAAAGCTTGCCTAAAGAACAGAAAAGCAAAACAGGCACACTAACCAGTTTTACAGAACAGGCAGCAATGACACACACCTTTAATCCCAGTAGCCACAATAGCTTGCCATAGAAACCAGATGGTAGTGGTACATGCCCTTACTCCCAAAACTACAGAGGAACATAAGGCAGGAAGTGACAGCTCTTATTCTCAGTCTCATTCTGAGGTTTACTGGAGTCAGGATCACCATTTTCGGACTGACATCAAGGTAAGAGCCAGTAGCTGGCTACTTTGCTTTTCTGGTCTTCACGTTGAAACCTGTCTCTGGGTTTTTATTTATCATGCTTCACAAGTGAGTCTCTGATTCTGTGCCTTTACTTGGGCTTTTTTTTTTTCTTTGTCTATTTCTGATGTGTTTCTTTTTATTATATCTTATTATATTATATGTTATTATTATCCCATAGAAGCCTGTTTGTTTTTTAATGAGACACAGAAAGGAATTGGATCCAGAGGGAAGGGCAGAAGGTGGCTGGGAGGAATAGAAAGAGGAGAAATTGTAATCAGGATGTATTATGTAAAAAAACATTTCAATAAAATGGAAAATCATTTATTAAAAAAGAATATAGTTATTGGGTAGATTGGCAACATAAGTGCTAGTTTCCACTGACGTCTTCAAATGCCACATGAGTTTTAAAGAAAAGATGATGTGGGTTGCAGTTTACTTTCACCCTTGTAGCCCATTCACACCAATGAGATCAAACTCAGTGTCTTAAAAAGGAAAATCTAATCTTCCCATAACGTTGATAAAGTAAACCCTATGAACAGTAGTGTCACTTCCTATATTTCTAAGTAGCTGTGACTTTGGGTGTGTCACTCAACCTCTCTTGGGTAAAATTTCTTCAATAGAAAAAGCAATTTTTTCCCTAGAGTTGCTACAGTTACCTGTGATATAATGAGGAAACATGAACTTTGCAGCCGTATAAACCTTGTTAGAAAATATCAGGTTTGACAGTGACTAGTCACTCCAATTGAACAAATCGCTAAACCTGACTCTGAATTATTTTCCTTGTTTTTGCCACCAAGGAAAATATTATCTATTGTAGCAAACAATCCCAAAATTCAGTGATTTAATACAACAAGAGTTTATTTATCATTTCGGATACAATCTGGTATAGTTTGACATTTACTAGGACAGCTTGCCTCTAAACCAGTGGTTTTCAACTAATGTGTCACAACCCATCTGGGGGTCATAGATCAGATATCCTACAGATCATATATTTACATCACAACTCATAACAGTAGAAAATTACAGTTATAAAGTAGTAATGAAAATAATTTTATGGTTGGCAGGCACCACAGCATGAAGAACTGTATTAAAGAGTTGCAGCATTAGGAAGGTTGAGGACCGCTGCTCTAAACCAAGGGTTAGATACCCATAGAGCAAATCTGACCAGGTTTTTCTTGTTTCAAGACAGGCTTTAATTTAGCTAAGGTAGGCTCAGCACTGGCTGAGTTTGAGGTTCTGAGCTAACAGCTTCCATCTCAGGAATGGCTTGGATTATACTAAATGTATGGCTAGTTTTGTCCATATATTGAGACCCTGTTTCCAAAAAAAACTTCAAGACTAGAAAAGCACTTCCCTAGCATGCATAAGACCCAGCACTGAGGGGGACAAAGAAGCTGCTTATGCAGGTCAGGAGAAAAGAGTACAGAAAAATCTGTGGTTAGTTTTAATTTCAATGAAAATTTGAGGACTCAGGATGAAATTTACTGAAATAGTACTACTTGCCTGGCATATATAAAGCCCTCACTTCTATTCTTAGCAGTGAATGAATGAATGAACAAATGAATGAAAGAAATTTTTACTTTTGAACCATGTAAATGTATTGGGAAAAAAAAATGATGTGCTATTTGACCACTTAGCAAAATTCAAGGAAAAAAAATAGAGAATTGAGTATCAAATCCCTCTTTTAACCACAGATTTGATGAACAGTCATTTCCAGGTCTTTTCTCCTCATGGTCAGACCAGAGCAGGGGCCAAAGAAATGACAGAGAGGATAGCACTAGCATTGTTCAAGAATGAGGACTAGATTATATATATTCTCAGGAAACAGAAAAAGCCAGGTGGGAGGGCCAATGCTCAGGAAGCAGAGGTGGGGTCCCAAGAGCAAGATGACTAGCCAGACTAGCTGAATTGCTGAGTTCTTGGTTCAGTGAAACACCCCGCCTCCTGTATATACATTCAAACACAAAGGCACACACTCATGGATATATACATATGCAAATTTTTTAACTTTGTAAAGGTAAGAGCAATTATTCTGGGAAACCTTAGAGATAAAACTCCTTAAAGAAGCCAATCCAGTTTCTGCTGGTTGTGGAAAGCACAGACAGATCAAGTTCCCCTTCTCCCCTCCCCCCATCATTGCAGCTGTCCTCTGAGCAGTCAGTTAACTCCTAGAGCCAGGCAGGGAAACAAAAGTTATGTTAATGACCACTGCAGGTGACTTGAAGTGGTGTTTAGTCAAAGGTTAACGGTGATTTTATTCTCTCACACCACTGGAAAAGTCTGAGTGGATGAGAGAACATCATTTTCCTGTAATAATTATACCTATGGGTGAAGAGTTGTACCAAAGCAACACAAAACAAAAGGGAGAAACAATTAAAGCATTCAATATAAAGGGAGTATAAACAGAGGGGACAATACAAACAGAGAGAACTGCAGTGTAGCATGGTAAACTAATTCAAGCATTGTCAAATCAAATAGACCTGAATGACAGGTCTTCATTTCCCTGAGTTTCTATTTTTCAATCACCAAAGTGAGGATATCATTCACTTCACGGAGATTTTGTGAGTTTCAGGAGATGAACTGTAAACTGCAGAGATCGCTGCACATGGTAGCTAGGTTGCTTTGTTTTGTTTTTAGTACACAGTACATAATATCAGAATTGGAAGGAGCTGAATACATGTGTCTCTGCACTCACAGCAACAGCATACGGAGGCTGCACACAAAAACAGTCCTGTTATGCAGTGAAAACCATACTTGCTAAAGTTAATATTTACAAACATCTATTCTTTCTTGATAGTCACTTCTTATTTACAGAGCAAGTGAAGGGGGAAATAAAAATCTCCACTTGAAGAGCTTCTAGGCAGCTACATATGACAGCATAATTACAAACCTGAGAAAACTGCGCCTGGTTTAGTCAAACAAAAACCTTTTCTCACAGAGGCTTAAAATGAAAGATCAAAGAGTGAGGTAGGCTTGAATTCTAAACTGTGTATTATATATGTATACATGTCTAATCTTTGTCACTTCATATAATACCAGTGGCTAAACTAGTAATAAAATCTAGAATGCAATGCACACGATGTCAGTGATGCTGC
Organism: Myodes glareolus; assembly: GCF_982192425.1. NCBI lineage: Eukaryota > Metazoa > Chordata > Mammalia > Rodentia > Cricetidae > Myodes > Myodes glareolus. The sequence goes on from NC_142053.1 coordinate 139,763,770, forward strand.
ATATTTATAGCTATTAGCTTATTGGTGCTATCATAATCATATTAGGACCATTTTACACATGACGTTACAGAAGCACAGGGAGGTGATGTAACCCAGCTAGTAGAAACAAGCAGCATTCATTTCTCATGACAGGTGAGCACATGTACATATTCATAAATTAAGATTAGCACTATTGTTCTTTTTAAAAATAATATGATGATTATTATCATCATAGCAGCGGAGCAGCTGCTAGTGGCTGTGGGTCCCCGCAAGATCTCCAGGGTGGCAGCGCCATGCGGCCGGGGGAGTCAGGGTCCCCGGGCAAGCGGCAGAGTCAGGCGGCTGGATGCGGTGGACGGCAGAGTAAATGGACATAAGGCTACACATAAAGCTAGACATTTATTACTTAAAGAAAGGGAGACATAGACAAACATAGAGAAAACAAAGACACACATGCACACAACACGAAACAAATACACACACATACACACACACACACACACACACACACACACACACACACACACACGAGAGAGAAGATGGTGGGGGGGAGGTCCGAAGTGGCTGGGGTGGGTGTGGTTAGTTCTTAAAGTGTCCCAAAGTAATAACATTCACAGACTTAAGAAAGGGAAAGGGTAGACTCTATCTTGGAGAGGTATTGGGGGGGTGTTTTGTTTTGTCATAATTTTTCTGTCAAAGATGCTGGACAAAGATAAGAATATAGTGGTTCCAAACATACTTTATACAGTGTCTGGAGCATTTTACATCTGAATTTCCTCAGTTTCCACGTGGTCACAGAAGTACCTATGACTATGCCATTCTGTACTACTCCTCAGGCCTTCCATAGTAGTTTTCTGGCTCATCAAGCCAGCTACAGTGTAGTTAATCAATGACGGTAGCCACAAATAGTACATATTCACGAGTACTGTAGTACATCAACCCACAGAGCAAGACCATTTACAGCACATGGAAAGCCAAATCTTGCAGCTAAACTTCAACTTTCACCCTGATTCCCCATTCTCAGCACCCCAGAGAAGTAATTTGCAGCTTAGTCTCTTACTGATTGTCATCTGCACCACAAAACTATTTCCCACCATGTGCCTTCCTACTTAACTCAATGTGCTCTGAGGCTGATAACCAAGACTGCTGCAGTGTCACTCCAGCCTGGAGTTAATAGAGACTCAATTGCATTTCAGTCTAGAGGGAGCAGCTTACAGGTCAGCACTGAGTTAATCAGCCAGCAGCTTATGCCTCTGCTGAGCTGCTGCTACTGCTGCTGCTGCTGCTGCTGCTTGTGGTGGTTGTTTCATAACCTGGGAAACTTCAAACAATACTTATTCAAAACTAAAAGTGCCAGCTGAGATGCTAGAAAAGCCATCTTCTCATTTTCTGACTGAAGCCTGGGCATGCCTAGTAACATACTCCTAAGTTTGACTTCATTTTCCCTTCTAATTCTTCTCCCAAATATTCTACATTAAATTTCTGTCTGAGGTTGAGAAATAATATAAATCAATAAAAGCTTTCTCAGCCTGATAGATTCATGGTTTGACTCATAATAGAAATTGCCTGCGATAATAAGGCTCAATTGATTGCTCAAGAGTAGTATTTGATCAACATTTCTAAGGTCTTAAATTTACCTTTTGACGAGCCAAGAAGTTTGTTATTTTAAGTACTATTATGTAAACATTTTGTCCCATATATTATAATTTATACAAGAATACATCTTTATCAATTATATACATGATTTGGTACATACTAAAGAGCCAAGTAACTGAGACATTATGGATCCTGACTGCCAGCTACATACTTCTTTACAATCTGGCCTGCAGTCTTGCTTAGAAGCAAATATTCTACACAAAAGGGCTGCTGATTATCGGGAGAGAACATGTATCTCTCCAAAAGAAGAAGAAAAGATGTCAAAGTAACTCCATTTGCTTTATCCAAGGGAAGAAAAAATAAAGAATGGATAGATTGGAGTCAACTAAGTGATGAAAACATAAAAATAAGGTTTAGACATAGTTTTATTGTTACACTGAATCTTAAATATTCCCTTTAAAAGTTCCTGTGCTACAGACTTTTTGCCCATAACTTGTGATGTGTTTGTTCGGGCGTTACTGGTTCATGAAATCTGATATCATCAACATTATCATTAGGTTTGTGACTTTAGAGCTTAAAGAGCCTCTTAGAAGTGGTGGAGCCCCTAGGAAGTGGAGCCCAAGAAGTAAGTGTTCCCTTGAATGGTAGTGTTTGTTCTTGATCCCCTTCCCCAGCCTACTCCACTGCTTGCCTCTTATGAAATTATGAGTTTTCACAGCTTAAAATAACAAAGCCATCAAAACACACAGTGAAACTTCTGAAATCATGAGTCCCAAATAAATATTGCCTTGTTTAATTTGCTTTTCCCAAGTATCTTGCTAAAGTTATAGAAAGCTCACTAGCATACTAATAAAACATTTTAAAAAATGGTGGACATCATTTCTTTGAGAATTTGTTTTAGACAGTGTATTCTAAAAAAATAAGATACCATCTTCAGCAAAGGGTAATAGCCAAATTGAAAAGCTGCATAGAAGATTCTAAATAGATCCATATTTATCATCCTAAACAAAATTCAACTCCAAATAGGTCAAAGACCTAAACATTAAACCTGAACACAGAACCTAACACAAAAGAAAGTAGAAAATAGGCTTGAACTCAGTGGCACAGAAGACAATTTTCTGAAATAGAACACACTTACAAAGACACTAAGATCAACTATTAATCAATGTGACTTTATGAAACTGAAAGTGTCTGCAGGGCAAAGAACATCATCATTAAGACAAAGTAACAGCTTATAAAGAGGGGAAAAATTTAAAAACTACACATTCCTTAAAAGGCTAATTTCAAAAATATATAAAGACCTGAATAAACTAGACATCAACATTCCAAACAACTCAATTAGATGATGAGATACAGATCTAAACAGAGAATTCTCAAAAGAGGAAACTCAAATGGCTGAGAAACACTTAAAGAAATGTCCAGCATCCTTAAGCTATCAGGGAAATGAAAATCAAAATTACTTTGAGACTTCGTTTTATGCCTGACAAAATGACTGAGATCAACAAAAAAAATGACAGTTTTTGTTAGTGAAAATATGGAGAAAGAGGAAAACTCCTCCATTGCTGATGGGAATGCAAACTTGTAGAGCCCACTATGGAAATCAATGTAGCAATTCCTCAGAAAGTTGGAAATAGGTCTATGTCAAGATCTAGTTATACCACTTTGGGGAATGTATACATAGGATTCTTGCTCCTACACAGAAACACTTGCTCAACCATGTTCATTGCTGCTCTTGCCATAATAGCCAGAATAGGAAACAAACTAGATTTTTCTTAAGAAGTGAATGGATAGAGAAAATGTACAAATCTGTATAATGGAGTTATTACTCAGCCATTAAGAAGATGAAATCACAAAATTTGATGATAAATGAATAGAATGAGAAAAATAATCCAGAAACAGAAAGAGAAATATATATGCATTTGTTTATAAGTGGATACGATTCATTCTTTTATTTATTTATTTTTATTCGTTTATTTATTATTTTTTTAGTAATTTTATTAAATTATAAAAGTTTCCATTTACGCCCCTCTTCCCAACACCCTCCCACTCTCCCCCCTCCCTCTCCTCCTCCCTCTTTGTCCCTAAGGGCAGTCAGGGTTTCCAGCCCTGTGGGAAGTTCAAGTTAGTCCCCCCTCACTCCAGGTCCAGGAAGGTGAGTATCCAAACAGACTGGATCCCAAAAATCCAGTATATGCAGAGGAAACTAGTCCCAGTGTCATTGTCAATGGCTTCTCAGAAAGACTCCGGGCCAGCCACATCCAGAGAATCCAGCCTCCTCCAGAGAATCTGGTTGGATCACTTCCTCGTTCAGTCGCAGTCCAACTGCCCTTGGTAAACTCTCATTAGATTCGACCCCTTGTATCAGTGGGTGATAGCATCCCTCGCAGTCCTTCGTCATTTTCTCCGTCCTTCTCCTCCTCATTTGGACCTTGGGGGGCTCAGTCCGGTGCTCCAATGTGGGTCTCCGTCTGTATCGCCATCCATCGCCAGATGAAGGATCTATGGTGATAAGCAAAATATTCATCAGTATGGTTAAGGGCCAAGGCCGGTTCAGGCACCCTCTCCTCTGTCCAGAGAACAATCTGGGGATCTCTCCTTGGACCTGGGATCCCATATATAATCAAGTTTCCTATAAACCCTAAAATGACTCCGTTAGTTGAAATATATTCTTCCCTGATCCCATATTCATCCTTCCTCCCTTCCCCCCATCCCGGCCAACCGAACTTTCTCCATTCCTCCCCTACTCCCTTCTCTCTAACCCTCTCCCCTTCCAACAACCCTCCTACCCCCCCACCCCCCCATCCCCGTGCACCCAAGGTTACCTGGGACTCTTGACTATTTCCTACCTCCTGGCGGATAGCTAAATAATCTTCATCAGGTTCGTCTTCTTAATTAGCATCTCTAGGATGACGAATAATAGGCTCAAAGACCTTTAAATTATGGTTAGAATCCACTTATGAGTGAATACATACCGTGTTCCTCTTTTTGGGTCTTGCTTACCTCACTCAGTAAAGCGTTTTCTATGTCCATCCATTTGCATGCAAAATTCAAGATGTCATTATTTTTTACCGCTGAGTAAAACTCTAATGTGTATATGTTCCACACCTTTTTTAACCATTCTTCTATTGAGGGGCACCTAGGCTGTTTCCAGGTTCTGGCTATTACCAATAGTGCTGCTATGAACATAGTTGAACAAATGCTTTTGTAGTATGCTAGGGAATCTCTAGGGTATATTCCCAAGAGTGGAATTGCTGGGTCCTGAGGGAGATTGACTCCCAGTTTCCTGAGAAACCGCCATACTGATTTCCACAGTGGCTGCACAAGTTTGCATTCCCACCAACAATGGATGAGTGTTCCCCTCATCCCACATCCTCTCCAGAATAGGCTATCATTGGTGTTTTTGACTTTAGCTATTCTGACAGGTGTAAGATGGTATCTCAAAGTGGTTTTGATTTGCATTTCCCTGATCGCTAAGGAGGTTGAGCATGACCTTAAGTGTCTTCTGGCCATTCGAAGTTCATCTGTTGTGAATTCTCTGTTCAGTTCAGTACCCCATTTTTTAATTGGGTTAATTAGAGTTTTAGTGCCTAGTTTCTTGAGTTCTTTGTATATTTTGGAGATCAGACCTTTGTCTGATGAGGGGTTGGTGAAGATCTTCTCCCAGTCAGAAGGCAGCCTTTTTGTCTTACTGACAGTGTCCTTTGCTTTACAGAAGCTTCTCAGTTTCAGTAGATCCCATTTATTCATTGTTTCTCTTATTGTCTGTGCAGCTGGGGTCCTGCTTAGGAAGAGGCCTCCTGTGCCTATATCTTGTAGACTACTTCCCACTTTCTCTTCTATCAGGTTCAAAGTGGACGGACTAATGTTGATGTCTTTAATCCATTTGGACCTGAGTTTTGTGCATGGTGATAGGTATGGATCTACTTTCATCCTTCTACAGGTTGACATCCAGTTATGCCAGCACCATTTGTTAAAGATGCTTTCCTTCTTCCATTGTATACCTTTAGCTCCCTTGTCAAAAATTAGGTGCTCATAGGTTTGTGGGTTAATATCCGGGTCTTCTATTCGATTCCAAAGGTCGATTTCTCTGTTCTTATGCCAATACCAAGCTGTTTTCAATACTGTAGCTCTGTAATAGAGTTTAAAGTCAGGGATGGTAATGCCTCCTGAAGTTCCTTTATTGTATAAGATTGTTTTGGCTATCCTGGGTTTTTTGTTTTGCCATATAAACTTGATTATTGTTTTCTCAAGGTCTGTGAAGAAGTTTGATGGGATTTTGATGGGGATTGCATTGAATCTATAGATTGCTTTTGGTAGAATTGCCATTTTTACTTTGTTGATCCTCCCAATCCAAGAACAAGGGAGATCTTTCCATTTTCTGGTATCCTCCTCAATTTCTTTCTTCAAAGACTTAAAGTTCTTGTCAAATAGGTCTTTCACTTCCTTGGATAGAGTAACCCCAAGATATTTTATGCTATTTGTGGTTATCGTTAAAGGTGATGTTTCTCTGATTTCCCTCTCAGCTTCTTTATCCTTTGTGTATAGGAGGGCCACTGATTTTTTGGAGTTGATCTTGTATCCTGCCACGTTACTAAAGGTGTTTATCAGCTGTAGGAGTTCTTTGGTAGAGTTTTTGGGGTCACTTATGTACACTATCATATCGTCAGCAAATAACGAAAGTTTAACTTCATCCTTTCCAATTCGAATCCCCTTGATCTCCTTATGTTGTCTTATTGCTATTGCTAGAACTTCAAGCACTATATTGAAGAGGTATGGAGAGAGTGGACAGCCTTGTCGCGTTCCTGATTTTAGTGGAAAGGCTTTGAGTTTCTCTCCATTCAATTTGATGTTAGCTGTCGGCTTGCTGTATATTGCTTTTATTATATTTAGGTATGATCCTTGTATCCCCAGTCTCTCCAACACCTTTATCATAAATGGGTGTTGAATTTTGTCAAATGCTTTTTCAGCATCCAATGAAATGATCATATGGTTTTTTTTCTTTCAGTTTATTTATATGATGGATTACATTGATAGATTTGCCTATGTTGAACCATCCCTGCATCTCTGGGATGAAGCCTACTTGATCATAATGAATAATTTTTCTAATGTGTTCCTGGATTCGGTTTGCCAGGATTTTATTGAGAATTTTCGCGTCGATGTTCATGAGTGAGATTGGCCTGTAATTCTCTTTCTTGGTTGTGTCTTTATGTGGTTTTGGTATTAAGGTAACTGTAGCTTCATAAAAGGAGTTTGGCAATGACTCTTCTGTTTCTATATTATGGAAAACATTAAGGAGTATAGGAATTAGCTCTTCCTGGAAGTTCTGGTAGAATTCTGCATTGAAACCATCTGGTCCTGGGCTTTTTGTGGCAGGGAGATTTCTGATAACAGCTTCTAATTCTTCATGACTAACAGGTCTATTTAGATTATTCACCTGTTCTTGGTTCAACTTTGGTATATGGTACTTATCTAAAAAAATGTCCATTTCTTTTACATTTTCCAACTTTGTGGCATATAAACTTTCATAGTAAGATCTAATGATTCTCTGAATTTCCTCTGTGTCTGTGGTTATATCCCCCTTTTCATTTCTGATCCTATTAATTTGCAAGTTCTCTCTCTGCTGTTTGATTAGTTTGGATAGGGGTTTGTCAATCTTGTTGATTTTCTCCAAGAACCAGCTTTTTGATTCATTGATTCTTTGGATTGTTTTCTCTGTTTCTATTTTGTTGATTTCAGCCCTCAGTTTGATTATTTCCAGTCTTCTACTCCTCCTGGGTGAATCAGCTTCTTTCTTTTCTAGAGCTTTCAAGTGTGCAGTTAGGTCTCCAATGTGTGCTTTCTCCATTTTCTTTATTTGGGCACCTATTGCTATGAACTTTCCTCTTAGCACTGCTTTCATTGTGTCCCATAGGTTTGAGTATGTTGTGTCTTTGTTTTCATTAAATTCAAGGAAGACTTTAATTTCTTTCTTAATTTCGTCCCTGACCCAGGGGTGATTTAGTAGTTGACTGTTCAACTTCCATGAGTTTGTTGACTTCCTGGGGGTAGCATTGTTGTTGAATTCTAATTTTAATCCATGGTGATCTGACAAGACACAGGTGGTTACTAATATTTTTTTGTATCTGTGGGAGTTTGCTTTGTTACCAAGTATGTGGTCAATCTTCGAGAAGGTTCCATGAACTGCAGAGAAGAAGGTATATTCTTTCCTATTTGGGTGGAGTGTTCTATAGATGTCTTTTAAGTCCATTTGATTCAATACCTCCAATAAATCTCTTAATTCTCTGTTTGGTTTCTGTCTGATTGGCCTGTCCATTGGTGAGAGAGGTGTGTTGAAGTCTCCTACTATTAGCGTGTGTGGTTTGATGACTGCCTTGAGTTCTAGAAGAGTTTCTTTTACATATGTGGGTGCCTTTATATTAGGGGCATAGATATTCAGGATTGAGACTTCTTCCTGATGAGTTGTTCCTGTTATGAGTATGAAATGTCCATCTCCATCTCTTCTGATTGATTTTAGTTTGAAGTCGATTTTGTTAGATATTAGAATGGCCACACCCGCTTGTTTCCTAGGTCCATTTGCTTGGAAAACCTTTTCCCAACCCTTTACTCTGAGTAGGTGTCTGTCTTTGTGGTTGAGGTGTGTTTCTTGTAAACAGCAGAATGTTGGACCCTGTTTTCGTATCCAATCTTTAAGTCTGTGCCTCTTTATAGGTGAATTGAGTCCATTGATATTAAGAGATATTAATGACCATTGGTTGTTGACTCCAGTCATTTTGGGGGGGGGGTAATAGAGTGTATGTGTTTTCCTTCTTTGAATTGTGCTAGTGAAGGGTCGCTAGATGTCTGAATTATTGTAGTCAGTGTTGGCAATGTTGGATTCCTTGGGATGTAATTTTCCTTCTAGTATTCTCTGTAAGGCTGGATTAGTAGTTACGTATTGTTTAAATTTGTTTTTATCCTGGAATATTTTGTTTTCTCCGTTGATAGTGAACGAAAGCTTGGCTGGGTAAAGTAGTCTGGGCTTGCATCCATGGTCCCTTAATTTCTGCAGTACCTCTATCCAGGACCTTCTGGCTTTCATGGTTTCTATAGAGAAGTCTGGTGTAAGTCTGATAGGTTTACCTTTATAGGTTACTTGACCTTTTTCCTTTGCAACTCTTAATATCCTTTCTTTAATCTGACTGCTTTGTGTTTTGATTATTATATGGCGAGGGGATGTTTTTTTCTGATCCAATCTATTCGGTGTTCTGTATGCTTCTTGCACCTTCATAGGAATATCCCTCTTTAGGATGGGAAAGTTTTCTTCTATAATTTTGTTGAATATATCTTCTGGACCTTTGATCTGCAATTCTTCTCCTTCTTCTACTCCTATTATTCTTATATTTGGTTTTTTTTTTTATTATGTCCCATATTTCCTGAATGTTTTGTGATGAGAATTTGTTGGATTTGCTGTTTTCTTTGGTCAGGGCGTTTATTTTCTCTATGGTGTCTTAATAATCTGAGATTCGTTCTTCTATCTTTTGTATTCTATTGGTTAAGCTTGATTCTGTAGTCTCTGTTCGTTTACCTAGATTTTCCATATCCAGCCGGCCCTCGGATTGTGTTTTCCTCACTGCCTCCATTTCAGTTTTCAATTCTTGAACTGATTCCATTACCTGTTTGATTGCTTTTTCTTGGTTTCCCAGGGTATCATTTACGAATTTACTCATTTCTTCAACCTTTTTGTTATATTTGTCTTCCATTTCTTTACTCATTTCTTCCATCTTTTTGTTATATTTGTCTTCTATTTCTTTTTTTTGTTAGTAAATTTTATTAAATTATAAAAGTTTCCATTTCCGCCCCCCCCTCCCATCACCCTCCGACTCCCCCCACTCCCCCCCTCCTTCCCCTCTGTCCCCCAGGGCAGTCAGGGTTTCCTGCCCTGTGGGAAGCTCCAGCTCCCTCCCCCTCCCTCCAGGTCCAGGAAGGCGAGCATCCAAACAGACTGAATCCCCAAAAACCAGCATATGCAGAGGAAACAGGTCCCAGTGTCATAGTCAATGGCTTTTCAGAAAGACCCCGGGCCAGCCACAGTCAGAGAATCCGGCCAAATTCCAAGAATCTGGCTAGATCACGTCCTCGTTCAGTCCCAGTCCGACTGGCCCTGGTAAATTCTCATCAAATCCGTTCCCTTGTATCAGTGGGTGATAGCATCCCTCGCAGTACTGATTTCGTCTTTCATGTTCCTCCTCCTTCCGCTCCCCCTCCGGACCTCGGGGGGCTTAATCCGTTGCTCCAATGTGGGCCTCCGACTGCATAGCCGTCCTTCGCCAGACGAAGGATCTATGGTGATAAGCAAAATATACATCAGTATGGTCATGGGCCACGGCCGATTCAGGCACCCTCTCCTCTGTCCAGAGAGCAATCTGGGGGATTTCTCCTTGGACCTGGGATCCCATATATAATCAAGTCTCCTGTAAACCCTAAAATGGCTCCCTTAGTTGAAATATATTGTTCCCTGATCCCATATTCATCCTACCTCCCTCCCCCCCCATCCCCGGCCACCAAGCTTTCCCCGTTCCTCCCCTACTCCCTTCTCTCTAGCCCTCTTCCCCTCCATCGACCCTCCCACCTCCCCCCCATGCACCCGAGGTTACCTGGGACTCTTGTCTATTTCCTACCTCCTGGTGGATAGCTAAATAATCTTCATCAGGTTCATCTTCTTATTTAGCATCTCTAGGATCACGAATAATAGGCTCAAAGACCTTTAATTATGGTTAGAATCCACTTATGAGTGAATACATACCGTGTTCCTCTTTTTGGGTCTGGCTTACCTCACTCAGTAAAGCGTTTTCTATTTCCATCCATTTGCATGCAAAATTCAAGATGTCATTGTTTTTAACCGCCGAGTAAAACTCTAATGTATATATGTTCCACACCTTTTTTAACCATTCTTCTATTGAGGGGCACCTAGGTTGTTTCCATGTTCTGGCTATTACAAATAGTGCAGCTATGAACATAGTTGAACAAATACTTTTGTAGTATGTTAGGGAATCTTTAGGGTATATTCCCAAGAGTAGTATTGCTGGGTCCTGAGGGAGATTGACTCCCAGTTTCCTGAGAAACCGCCACACTGATTTCCACAGTGGCTGCACGAGTTTGCATTCCCACCAACAATGGATGAGTGTTCCCCTCACCCCACATCCTCTCCAGCATAGGCTATCGTTGGTGTTTTTGACTTTAGCTATTCTGACAGGTGTAAGATGGTATCTCAAAGTGGTTTTGATTTGCATTTCCCTGATCGCTAAGGAGGTTGAGCATGACCTTAAGTGTCTTCTGGCCATTCGAAGTTCATCTGTTGTGAATTCTCTGTTAAGTTCAGTACCCCATTTTTTAATTGGGTTAATTAGAGTTTTAGTGCCTAGTTTCTTGAGTTCTTTGTATATTTTGGAGATCAGACCTTTGTCTGATGAGGGGTTGGTGAAGATCTTCTCCCAGTCAGAAGGCAGCCTTTTTGTCCTACTGACAGTGTCCTTTGCTTTACAGAAGCTTCCCAGTTTCAGTAGATCCCATTTATTCATTGTTTCTCTTATTGTCTGTGCTGCTGGGGTCCTACTTAGGAAGAGGCCTCCTGTGCCTAAACTTGTAGACTACTTCCCACTTTCTCTTCTATCAGGTTCAAAGTGGTCGGATTAATGTTGATGTCTTTAATCCATTTGGACTTGAGTTTTGTGCATGGTGATAGATATGGATCTACTTTCATCCTTCTACAGGTTGACATCCAGTTATGCCAGCACCATTTGTTAAAGATGCTTTCCTTCTTCCATTGTATACCTTTAGCTCCCTTGTCGAAAATTAGGTGTTCATAAGTTTGTGGGTTAATATCTGGGTCTTCTATTCGGTTCCATAGGTCGACTTCTCTGTTCTTATGACAATACCAAGCTGTTTTCAATACTGTAGCTCTATAATAGAGTTTGAAGTCAGGGATGGTAATGCCTCCAGAAGTTCTTTTATTGTATAAGATTGTTTTGGCTATCCTGGGTTTTTTGTTTTGCCATATAAACTTGATTATTGTTCTCTCAAGGTCTGTGAAGAAGTTTGATGGGATTTTGATGGGGATTGCATTGAATCTATAAATTGCTTTTTGTAGAATTGCCATTTTTACTATGTTGATTCTCCCAATCCAAGAGCAGGGGAGGTCTTTCCATTTTCTGGTATCCTCCTCAATTTCTTTCTTCAAAGACTTAAAGTTCTTGTCAAATAGGTCTTTCACTTCCTTTGTTAGAGTAACCCCAAGATATTTTATGCTATTTGTGGCTATCATGAAAGGTGATGCTTCTCTGATTTCCCTCTCTGCTTCTTTATCCTTTGTGTATAGGAGGGCCACTGTTTTTTTGGAGTTGATCTTGTATCCTGCCACATTACTAAAGGTGTTTATCAGCTGTAGGAGTTCTTTGGTAGAGTTTTTGGGGTCGCTTATGTACACTATCATATCGTCTGCAAATAACGAAAGTTTAACTTCATCCTTTCCAATTCGAATCCCCGTGATTCCCTTATGTTGTCTTATTGCTATTGCTAGAACTTCAAGCACTATATTGAAGAGGTATGGAGAGAGTGGACAGCCTTGTCGCGTTCCTGATTTTAGTGGAAAGGCTTTGAGTTTCTCTCCATTCAGTTTGATGTTAGCTGTCGGCTTGCTGTATATTGCTTTTATTATATTTAGGTATGATCCTTGTATCCCCAGTCTCTCCAACACCTTTATCATAAATGGGTGTTGAATTTTGTCAAATCCTTTTTCAGCATCTAGTGAGATGATCATATGGTTTTTTTCTTTCAGTTTATTTATATGATGGATTACATTGATAGATTTGCGTATGTTGAACCAGCCCTGCATCTCTGGAATGAAGCCGACTTGATCATAATGGATAATTTTTCTAATGTGCTCTTGGATACGGTTTGCCAGTATTTTATTGAGAATTTTCGTGTCGATGTTCATGAGTGAGATTGGCCTGTAATTCTCTTTCTTGGTTGTGTCTTTGTGTGGTTTAGGTATTAGGGTAACTGTAGCTTCATAAAAGGAGTTAGGCAGTGACTCTTCTGTTTCTATATTGTCGAATACGTTAAGGAGAATAGGTATTAGCTCTTCCTGGAAGTTCTGGTAGAATTCTGCATTGAAACCATCTGGTCCTGGGCTTTTTTTGGTAGGGAGATTTTTGATAACAGCTTCTAACTCTTCGCGACTAACAGGTCTATTTAGATTGTTCACCTGTTCTTGGTTCAACTTTGGTATATGGTATTTATCTAAAAAAATGTCCATTTCTTTTACATTTTCCAACTTTGTGGCATATAAACTTTCATAGTAAGATCTAATGATTCTCTGAATTTCCTCTGTGTCTGTGGTTATGTCCCCCTTTTCATTTCTGATCTTATTAATTTGCATGTTCTCTCTCTGCCGTTTGATTAACTTGGATAGGGGTTTGTCAATCTTGTTGATTTTCTCCAAGAACCAGCTTTTTGATTCATTGATTCTTTGGATTGTTTTCTCTGTTTCTATTTTGTTGATTTCAGCCCTCAGTTTGATTATTTCCAGTCTTCTAGACCTCCTGGGTAAATCAGCTTCTTTTTTTTCTAGATCTTTCAAGTGTGCTGTTAAGTCTCCAATGTGTGCTTTCTCCGTTTTCTTTAATTGGGCACTTAGTGCTATGAACTTTCCTCTTAGCACTGCTTTCATAGTGTCCCATAGGTTTGAGTATGTGGTGTCTTTGTTTTCATTAAATTCAAGGAAGAGATTAATTTCTTTCTTTATTTCTTCCTTGACCCAGGGGTGATTTAGTAGTTGACTGTTCAGTTTCCATGAGTTTGTTGGCTTCCTGGGGGGAGCATTGTTGTTGAATTCTAATTTTAGTCCATGGTGATCTGACAAGACACAGGTAGTTACTAATATTTTTCTGTATCTGTGGAAGTTTGCTTTGTTACCGAGTATGTGGTCAATTTTCGAGAAGGTTCCATGAGCTGCAGAGAAGAAGGTATATTCTTTCCTATTTGGGTGGAGTGTTCTATAGATGTCTGTTAAGTCCATTTGATTCAATACCTCCAATAGGTCTCTCAATTCTCTGTTTGGTTTCTGTCTGATTGACCTGTCCATTGGTGAGAGAGGAGTGTTGAAGTCTCCTACTATTAGTGTGTGTGGTTTGATGACGCCTTGAGTTCTAGAAGAGTTTCTTTTACATATGTGGGTGCCTTTATATTAGGAGCATAGATATTCAGGATTGAGACTTCCTCCTAATGAATTGTTCCAGTTACGAGTATGAAATGTCCATCTCCATTTCTTCTGATTGATTTTAGTTTGAAGTCGATTTTGTTAGATATTAGAATGGCCACGCCCGCTTGTTTCTTAGGTCCATTTGCTTGGAAAACCTTATCCCAACCCTTTACTCTGAGTAAGTGTCTGTCTTTGTGGTTGAGGTGTGTTTCTTGTAAACAGCAGAATGTTGGATCCTGTTTTCGTATCCAATCTCTAAGTCTGTGCCTCTTTATAGGTGAATTGAGTCCATTGATATTAAGTGATATTAATGACCAGTGGTTGTTGACTCCGGTCATTTTTTTTTTTTTAAGTAGTAGAGTGTATGTGTTTTTCTTCTTTGATTTGTGCTTGTGAATGGTCGCTAGATGTTCGAGTTATTGTAGATCGTGTTGGGAATGTTGGATTCCTTCGGTAGTGCTTTTCCTTCTAATATTCTCTGTAAGGCTGGATTAGTAGCTACGTATTGCTTAAATTTGTTTTTATCCTGGAATATTTTGTTTTCTCCGTTGATAGTGAACAATAGCTTGGCTGGGTATAGTAGTCTGGGTTTGCATCCATGGTCTCTTAGTTTCTGCAGTACCTCTATCCAGGATCTTCTGGCTTTCATGGTTTCCATAGAGAAATCCGGTGTAAGCCTGATAGGTTTACCTTTATAAGTTACTTGACCTTTTTCCTTTGCAGCTCTTAAAATTTTTTCTTTAATATTTATGTTTTGTGTTTTGATTATTATATGGCACGGGGATGTTTTTTTCTGATCCAATCTATTCGGTGTTCTGTATGCTTCTTGAACCTTCATAGGAATATCGTTCTTTAGGTTGGGAAAGTTTTCTTCTATAATTTTGTTGAATATATTTTCTGGGCCTTTGATCTGCAGTTCCTCTCCTTCTTCAATCCCTATTATTCTTAGATTTGGTTTTTTTATTGTGTCCCAGATTTCCTGAATGTTTTGTGAAGAGAATTTGTTGGATTTGCCGTTTTCTCTGACCAGAGCATTTATTTTCTCTATGGTATCTTCAGAATCTGAGATTCGTTCTTCTATCTCTTGTATTCTATTGGTTATGCTTGATTCTGTAGTCTCCGCTCGTTTACCTAGGTTTTCCATATCCAGCCGGTTCTCATTTTGTGTTTTCTTCATTGCCTCCATTTCAGTTTTCAATTCTTGGACTGTTTCCTTTACTTGTTTGATTGTTTTTTCTTGGATTCTCAGGGTATCACTCACGGATTTACTTATTTCTTCAAACTTTTTGTTATATTTCTCATCCATTTCTATACTTATTTCTTCAAACTTTTTGTTATACTTCTCGACCAGCTCCTTAAGGGAGTTATTCATATCCTGTTTAAGGGACTCTATTGCTTTCATAATGGCACTTTTTTCCACTTCATCTGGGTTAGAGTGTTCAAATCCTTCTGTTGTAGGGTCATTGGGATCTGATATTTTCATGTTGTTTTTCAGATTGTTGGAGGAGGTCTTGCCTTGGCGTCTGCCCATCTCTTCGATCAAATGCTCTCTATTGGAACTTTTGGTATCGGGTCAGGTTCCCTTGTTGGGCAGGGAGTTCACTGATAGAATGCCTACCTTTCCCCAAGCAGGGTATTGAACCACAGGCACTGCCTCTTTCCGGGATGCCCCTATAGAGCAGGCCCAGTGTGCAAGGCAGCTGAGCTGGGGAAATTATATGGGCTCAGTGGGAGGGGAGAAATATAGAAATTTGTACCTGGATGGAAGCTGGGATGGCAGGTGGGAGAGCCTAGCAGGGTGGAAACAGCATTGCAGGCTGACCTGGGAGTCTATGGGGTCGGGGAGAGTCCTAGCTCCCCCTCGCCGGGCCCCTGTCGTGGGACCACTCCGAAGGCCCTCTGAATGGAAGCTGGGATGGCTGGCGGGGAAGCTAGCAGGGTGGAGCCAGCAGAGCAGGCTGACCTGGGAGTCTATGGGGTCGGGGAGAGTCCTAGCTTCCCCTCGCAGGGCCCCTGTTGCGGGCCCGAATCAACTCACCACTCCGAAGGCCCTCTGGATGGAAGCTGGGATGGCTGGCGGGGAAGCTAGCAGGGTGGAGCCAGCAGAGCAGGCTGACCTGGGAGTCTATGGGGTCGGGGAGAGTCCTAGCTCCCCCTCCCTGGGCCCGCGGGGACCCGAATCAACTCACCACTCTGAAGGCCCTCTGGATGGAAGCTGGGATGGCTGGCGGGGAAGCTAGCAGGGTGGAGCCAGCAGAGCAGGCTGACCTGGGAGTCTATGGGGTCGGGGAGAGTCCTAGCTCCCCCTCGCTGGGCCCGCGGGGACCCGAATCAACTCACCACTCCGAAGGCCCTCTGGATAGAAGCTGGGATGGCTGGCGGGGAAGCTAGCAGGGTGGAGCCAGCAGAGCAGGCTGACCTGGGAGTCTATGGGGTCGGGGAGAGTCCTAGCTTCCCCTCGCCGGGCCCCTGTTGCGGGCCCGATTCAACTCACCACTCCGAAGGCCCTCTGGATGGAAGCTGGGATGGCTGGCGGGCTCTTCTATTTCTTTAAGTGAGTTATTCATACCCTGTTTAAGAGACTCTATTGCTTTCATAATGACACTGTTTTCCACTTCTTCCGGAATAGGGCGTTCCAGTCCTTCTGTTGTAAGATTGCTGGGATCTGGTGTTTTCATGTTGTTTTTCAGATTGTTGGAGGAGTTCTTGCCTTGGCGCCTGCCCATCTCTTCCTTCAGATGCTCTCCAATGGCTCTTTCCTCCGCTGGGTCTTCTTCTACTGGATTAGTGTCCCTTGCTATCCAGGAATCACTTTGCCTGCAGTCTTAGCTTGCTGCAGGCAGGCTATTAGAACAAAGGGACGTCCTTCCCTTTGCACTCACCGCCTGAGATGGAGGAATTTAAGCCCCGAAAAAGGGAGAGAGGAGGGGAGGGGTTCGAGGCCGAAAGAGCCCCTCGCTGGTCAGAAGACTCCCTGCCTGCGGTCTTAGCTTGCTGCAGGCCGGCTCTCAGAACAAAGGGACTCCCGTCCCTTTGCACTCACTACCGGTCCCGACCCGCGGTGCCCACCCCTGATGAGATGGAGGAATTTAAGCCCCGAAAAAGGGAGAGAGGAGGGGAGGGGTTCGAGGCCGAAAGCTGGGATGGCTTAGCAAGAGAGAGGGATTAGCTGGGGGAAGGTGCCCCTTTGGAGCAGCCAGGGAGATAAGGATGGCGGGAATACCGTGTGTACCTAACCGGGCTCGTATGGCGGTCAACACACTCACCCCTCCACAGGATCAGAGCCCTTCGCTGGTCAGAAGACTCCGTGCCTGTGGTCTTATCTTGCTGCAGGCCGGCTATCAGAACAAAGGGACTCCCGTCCCTTTGCACTCACCACCTGTCCCGACCCGCGGTGCCCACCCTGGCTGAGATGGAGGAATTTAAGCCCCGAAAAAGGGAGAGAGGAGGGGAGGGGTTCGAGGCCGAAAGCTGGGATGGCGTAGCAGGAGAGAGGGATTAGCTGGGGGAAGCTGCCCCTATGGAGCAGCCAGGGAGATCTATTTATTATTTTTTATTCCTTCCTTTATTCATTCATTTCTTTCTTTCTTTATTCATTCATTTATTTATCTAGTTATTTATTTATCTATCTAGTTATTTCCCTTCTCGGATCTTCTATGGGGTTGAAGACTAGATAAATGTAGCTACTTTCCTCTCATGACTTGGCCAAGTTATTTATTATACAAAACTTAAGCTAGTTCGAATAGAATATTTGTGTTTATTGTATATAATTTTGTAGGTTTGTACTTACTGTATATAATTTCATAGTAGGCTTAGAACTCTCTTACTTAAACAAAAGGGGGAGATGCTGCGGGAGTACCTTCCGCTCCTTCAGCCAATAGCCGCTGAAAATACCAGCCCACTGGGGCATGGTATATTTCTCTTTTAAAAAGAGTCGCAAGTCTTGGCTCAGGCTCCCTTGGTTCCGGAGCTTGTTTCCGGCTCCTGTTCCAGCGACTAGGCTCCTTTCCTGACAGTTTGTGTGTATGTAAGTTTTACCCCCCCAAATAAATACCCCTTTAAAACTTAACTGGTGTGGGATTGATTCGCCATTACAAGTTAACGTCTATAGAACCACAGAGGTTAGATATAGAGTAAGGAACTTGGGTAGGGTAAATATCATTAAGAAAGGGAAAAAGAATAGATAGTTATGGATGAATGTAGGCTTGGATAAAAAATAAATTGGGGATGGTGGGAGAGGGAAATGATGGAGGGAATATGGAGAGTGAAAGCTTAAATTAAGGGCCATTTGAGGGGGTAGTATAGGAACCTAGTTGAATAGAAGTTTCCTAAAATGTAAATATATATGAAGGAGACCTATCTGTAATTGCCAAATAATGGAGAAAGTTAGAGCCCTAACTAGCCATCTCTTGTCACCAAATGAGGCTTCCAGTACCAGGATTAGAATACATATAATTGAGTTGTTGGCCAAAGGGGTCTCACAAGAATCCAACACACAACTTAGACTGTTGCCAAGACTATAGGTTACTCTCCAAAATGTGACAGCAAGACCCCATTACTGAAGATAACACCTACCCAACTCATTAAACAAGGAGAAATTGGATCTATGCTTACACTCCTATTTTCCAGTGTCTTTGGTATAGGAAAGTACTCTGCACACTACTGAAAGAGGAACATGAGTACCAACGCAGACACAAAGCCTCTGATCTAGAATTCTGTCTGGCCTGCAAAATATGCTAGCATAATGGTGATCCAAATCTTGTGAGAATAACCAGCCAGCATCGGATTTGACTTAAGGCCCACTACAGAAGATGGAAACCCCACACAGTACTGCTTTGACCAAGAACCTGCTGGCAGAAAACACAGGGACCTAGGGGAAAACCAAAGAATATAGGTCTAAAAGAGAAGAAAACTATCAATAAAATGACTTCTAATGACATTATATTATAGTCAAAGATCAGTGCCTTGCTCAACTATCATCAAAGAAGCTTCCTCCTGTAGGAGTCGAGAAAAAAATACAGAAAGCCAGGGAGCGAGAAACCTTGAAACAACCAACTCAAATGGCGAGTCACCATCAAATTCCTCTTCTCAGTGCTCAATGAACCCTTTGGAAGAGAAGGTAGAAAGAGTACAAGAGCCAAAGGAGGTGGAAGACTCCAAAAACAATCAAGGCTTTCTAAGTCAACATGAGCTCATATGAACTCACAGACTGAAGCAGCATGCACAGGACTTGCACAGGTGGATTCTTGAGTGCACATTAATAGATTTCTGGGGGGGGGGGTGTTCTTGCCTTCTCTTGGCATCTTTTCCTTCCTTTTCTGTTTTGTTTTGCTTCATCTGATTCCAACGAGTTAGTTTTCATTTTATCTTATATTTTATTTTATTATTATTCCTTGTAAGTCTGTTTGGGTAGGGTAAATATCATTAGGAAATTTATAGACAGAAACAGAGTAGATATGGATGGAAAGGGAGGTGGGAAGACTGGGAGTATTAGAGGGAGGGAAAACAGTTATCAGGATTTATTATATGAGAAAAAAATCCATTTCCAGTAAAAGTATAAAACAAGCTAAAGTGCCAGAAATTGTTAGAGATAAGTATTAGAAACAAAAAGACAAGTTTTAAACTAGGGTGGAATTTAGTCATAAAATGGTGAGCAGATGTATCTGAAAGGAGATACCTTTTTCTGGCCTTGCTTGGGAGATAGTAACCATTCTACCTTCAACAGCTTGTTAGGAATTGAATGTAAATGTATTTAAATACTTTATTCTTCAGCTGATGGCATTGTTTTGGGAGGTTGCGAAACCTTTAGAAGGTGAAGCTAACCCAGAAGGAGTGGGCAGTTGGGGAGTGGATCCTAGAGGCTGCAGCATAGCCTCATTCTGTCCTAAGCACTCTACTGCCTTACTGCTCATGTAGTGTTATCAGTTTCCTACACACCATCGCTACAAAGACCTGCAAGAGTTTTCCTCAAGGCTTTGCCAAGTGCTGATGGATGTAACACAGTATGGAGAAATTTAACTGGGGCTAAAGATGGAACAATCCAAAAATCCTGAAGAGGAATTTCTACCAAGGAGATGTGAAAAGAAATTGTAATTCATAGAATAGCAGCTTGAGTATTCAGAGAACCACAGAAATCTTTAATGTTAGTAGGATGATCTGGTCACTTCTAATATAAAACCAAACCTTGAAAGGATAAAAATATTGTCAAGTAATCTATCTCCATCCAAGAAAAAAGCTGGGGCCTGCAAGATGGTTTGGTGGGCAAAATCACGTGCTACACAAGTCTGATAACCTGAGTTGGATCTGAAGAAACTACATACAGTTGGAAAGACAGACACAGTAACCAAAATCTTTCCTCTGATTCCTTTCTATGTATGTCCAAAGGTATTCATGTATACACACTAATAATATTTTTAAAGTGAACAATGCTCAATAACATTTATTGAAACATAGAAATACCAAGCTATGAACTTCTTTTGAGATGTGGTCTCACTAAGGAGCCCTGGATGACCTGGAACTCAGAGAGATCTTTGCCACTACCTCCTGAGTGCTAGTATTAAAGACATGCAACACTACATCTAACCCTCTAATGATATGTAGTATAAATATAGATAAATATAGTAAAATGTTAAAGAATGAAAGATAATACACCATACAAATACTTATTAAAGGCACGCTACACAGAATTTGTGTAATATTTAAAATTTTCTGTCAAATAAGTGTATTTCATAGGAACCAATATGAAATAATTTCTTCCTTTTTTCCTTCCTTCCTTCCTTCCTTTCTTTTTACATTTTACTGAAAAAAGAATCAACCTTTTGATAGACTTTATTTGTCAGTCTGTAGTTGGCATTTTCTTTTTTTTTTTAAATTTTAATGATTTATTTATCTTTATTTTATGTTCATTGGTGTGAAGGTGTCAGATACCCTGGAACTGGATTTTCAGACAGTTGTGAGCTGCCATGTGGGTGCTGGGAATTGAACCCGGCTCCTCTGGAAGAGCAGTCAGTGCTCTTAACTGCTGAGCCATTTCTCCAGCCCCTGTAGTTGGCATTTTCTTTGGGCCACCAACCAGCTCCTAAATAAAGACACAGAAACTTAATTATGAATGCTCAGCCTTGGCTTAGGCTTGTTCTATTACCTCTTTGAAATAAATCTAACCTGTTTCTACTCATCTACATTTTACTTCAGGACTTTTACCTTTATTTCATTCTGTATATCCTACTTTCCTGCCTCCTCTGTGTCTGTCTGATTGGCCCCTGGCATCTTCTTTTCTTTCTTCCTCAATCCTAAATTCCTACTACTACTTATTCTCCCTGCCTGGAAGTTCTGCCTATACTTCCTCCCTCTCTATTGGCCACTCAGATTTTTTATTAGACCAGTAAGGTGCCTTAGGCAGGCAAGGTAAAACAGCTTTTCACAATTAAACAACTGCAACACATCTTTATTACATAGTTAAATAAATATTCCACAACAATGATTCATCATTCTTCTGCTGGAACCAGCATATAGCCTCCTCTTTGCTGACTCTGTGTGCTTCCAGCACAGCTTTTTTGTCCTGCACGTTTTGCCTATAATGATGAAACCTGACATACCCAGAATCATATAGAAGCCCAGCCTATAGATACCAATGATCAGGGATTTTGTTGGCCAGATCAATGTGCTCTGGGCTCCAAACCACAACTTCCAGCATCTGAAGTTATTTCTTTGTAACTCTTACTCCTTTACCTTCAGCCCTTACTCTGGGATTTTTTCTACCTTGGCCACACAGTCTATGCAGTGAACAGCCATCATTTCATTTCTCCTGATGCCAAAAACCTTACAGTTGGTCTACCTTTGTAAAATACAAGTATCTGACCTGTGAGATGCTCCAGTGCCTTGGCTGCCTGGGTCATTCTGTTTCTGCTCTCCCCTAGACAGATACTGAAAGAGAACTTTCAGATGCAAACTGCCTGTGTGGTTTCACATTTTTATGTTGACCCTACACCATGACAGAGAACAGGAAACAGCAAACTGCTATAAAACTTTTATTGCACTTTTATTTAATTATTTACCTGACTGTTTGTATGCATATGCATGTGTGTACATGTGTATATATTCCCCAAAACACAAATGGAAGTCAGAATCTATCTTGTGGAGAAAAATATATTCTCTCCAACTACCATGTTGATTTTGGGGATGGAACTCAGTCTTGGCAGCCTTCACCTTTATACCCTTTTAGCAAACTTGCAAGCCCTGGTAAATATTTTTAAAATATCCTTTAAATAACTCTTCAGACTGTATACATTTTCCTAAAATAATTATATTTAGATTTTTCAACTTTTAAAATTTAAGATAGTTTGTGTCTTTTTTAAAATTTGGAGTTGTAGTTGCCAGAAATATGAGCAAGCTACATTAAACAAACAGAACAAGTACAAGTGTCTTTGGGTTTCTATTGCTGACGTCATGACCACGGCAACGTTTATAAAGGAAAACATTTAATCGTTTGGTTCAGAGTTTCAAAGGTTTAGTCCATTATTATCATGGCAGGATACAGTGGCATGCAGGCAGACATGGTGTTGGAAAAGGAGCTGAGAGTGGAGAAGGTGCTACATCTTAATCCTACAGGCAACAGGAAGTGAACTGAGACACTTGGTGTATTTTGAGCACATATAAGACCTCAAAGTTCACCCATGCAGTGATACACTTCCTCCAACAGGGTCATACCTACTCCAACAAAGTCACACCTCCTTATAGTACCACTCCCTCTGAACTAATGGGAACCAATTGTATTCAAACCTCTACAAGAATGACCCAGTACGTATGTAATTATCAGGTGACAGGTCAAGGAAATGTAAATTAAAACTTGCACACTAAAATCAGAATGACAACAACCATTGGAGAGTAAATTAGGTTTCTTTAGAAGAACAGAACTTATTTAATGAATAATATATAATATATATATGTGTGTATGTATGTAGGTATGTGTATATATTTATTAGAATACATTACAAACTGTAGTCCAGCTAGTCCAACAATGGCTCCCTATGATCTGAAGTTCCGAGAATCCAGTAGTTGTTCAGTCCATGAGGCTGAATATCTTAGCAGTTCTCCAGTATACACCAGAATCCTGAAGAATTAGGCTGTAATGCCAGCGATGAAATGGACTTGCTCATAAGAACTAGAGCAAGCAGGCATCTTCTGTGACCTTTGCATAAGCTGTTAGGAGAAGGCGTGATCCAGATTAAAAGTGTAACTTCCCATCTCAAAAGGTTCAAATTAAAAGTGGGTCTTTCCACTTCAAATGATTAAGACAAAAGCCCTCATAGATATACCCAGCTGCTTGATATTTTCGTTAATTCTAGATGTAGTCAAGTTGACAACCAAGAATAGCCAACATAGTAAGACTGTGAGGAAAAGGGAACCCTGGTGGGAATGCATACATGTATAGTCAGTATAGAAATTAGTGTGGATGTTTCTTTAAAAAACTAAAACTGAAGCTTATATGTTCTACAGCTATGTGACTACTTGGCATATACTCAAAGGATTCAACATTCTATTCTACAGATACCTGATCAGTCATGTTTATTGTTGCTCTATTCACAATAACCAGAAATGGGAACAATCTACATGTTCATCAACTGATGAATGCATAAAGAAAATGTGGTACAATGACACCATGGAATATTATTCAAGTGCTAAGAAAAAGGTAATTATTAAATTCACAGATAAATACATGGAGATGGAAACTATCATTCTGAATGAAGTAATACTGATCCAGGAATCCAAATGTCACATTATTTCTTTTATATGCAGATCCTAGCTTCTAGATATTAAACAAGTATATTTAAGTGGGAATTTAAGTATATTTAAGAATGGGTAAAAGACAGAAAATTAGAAAGGAAGCCCATGACATAAAAAAGAAGAGTTTTATGACACAGGTGGGGAAAGTCCACATACATAAATGAGAGATGAAGAGAAATGGCGAAATACTGAGAAGGCAGAAGGGTATGAGGGAAGGGGCAATAGAGAGGTGAAGGGGGAACATCATGGTGACATTGCATCGGAACTTCATTTGTACATTTTCCTTACTATTTTTAAGTACTTTATTTATTTACTATCTGTATCATGTTAGATATTATAAAATTTTTGAGAATTTCACTGGGACCAAAACCTCATAAGAGAAGCAGCAAGAATTTTTATAGTAGTATGTTCCTGTAGGAATCCAACTACGAATATCCCCTTTGATACAATATTTTCTGTGTTAATTTTTTGACAAGGAATTCCCTTTTTGACAAGAAATGGGATTTAGTTTGTGGTCCTAACTCTTGCATTCAAAGACAACTACTGCTAATGTTATTTTGCATGCACCATTTCCCAACTATTCTCCTTAAGCATCATACACACACATTGGAATTGCATTTATTTTACAAGGACAATATCACAACTATACACTCATTTACAAATTGTTTTATAAACTAAACAACATATTAAGGACAGCCTTTTACCAATTCACTTAAATCATCTCATTCTTTGAAGTAGATACTTGTCATATTATTAATGTACTATGGCTTTTAACTATCCCTTTATTGATACATTTTAAGTGTTTGAAATGTGTTATACTAACCACTGGCTCCATGACTAATCCCATTAAAAAGTCTTAACGGTGTATGCAGATTATACAATTTTATGTTGTTGGCTTCTCTTAAAGGCCATAAGAGGCATTTATTCACATTGTTCTCTACCTTTAGGAGTACCACTGTACACTGTTGTTGCAGCACTGGGTATGTCTAGTCTTAAAATTTTCTAATGTTCACATCTATTAATTTGCTAGGATTGCCATTTACAAAGTGTAAAAACTATGTTTTAGTAGCTAGAATCTGTCTGAGCTCAAGCAGTCAACAGAGTGCATTTCTTCTGAAGAATAAGACTGATACTCTGTTTCACATCCCTCCCAAAGTTCTCCAATGGCCTTTGCCTGCCTTTGACTTGAAGAAGGTTGGCCTTATCAGGACCTTCATCTTCAGATGGTAGTTTTCTAGTCTGTATGTGCCTCAAAAGATCCCCCCTTTTCAATAAGAATTTACTAGGTTGGAGACCTATGACTAATCTTCTTTAATAATTATATTAAATTATATAATTTCCAAATCTGACAACATTCTGATATACCAAGATTTAATTCTGTACAGCAGTGATAGAACAGGCAGTAGGCATGTGATAGATGTGAAATATTAGTTTGTTGCTCTAAAATGGTGTGCTATGGTGCTAGGTTCTCCTAGCAAAACAAAATTAATAGATTATATTTGGTGAGTATGTATACACATATTTGCTTGTGCCTCCCATATTTCTATACACACATATAGTAGACAGATAAAGATATGTGTATAGATATCATTTCTACTTTAAAAGGGGGACTTATACAATCAGGGAACTGAGCAATCACCAGATTATCAACAATCAATAAACTGGGGGCAAAAGAGATCCAATAGCACAGTTATTTTTCAGTTCCGAAGCACTAATTGTGCAAATGCTCTTCTAAAAATCAGCATGTGTGTGACCCAGTAAGAGCTCATTCCTCATCTTCAGTCTGAATGCTGGAAATGACTTTTTATCAGCAGCTCAAGCAATTCTGGTGAAATTATCTCTCATGCAGTCTTTTCATCTATTCAGATCTTCAGCTGAAAGGACAAGGCCCATTGCCCTGGAGCATTGGTTCTCAACCTTCCTACTGCTGCAACCCTTCAACATGGGTCCTCAGATCATGGTGACCCTCAATCATGAAACTATTTCATTGCTACTTCATAACTACAGTTTTGCTACTGTTATGAATTGTAATGTAAATAACTGTGTTTTCTGATAGCCTTAGGTAACCTTTGTGAAAGAATCATTCGATTCTCCATAAAGGGGTTGAGACCCAGAGGTTGAGAACTGCTGCCCTAGAGGGACTAGTAAGCTTTACTTTCAGTCTTATGACTCAAATAGTCATCTCATGTAGAAACATGCACTTAAATGCATACAGATAATGTTTGGTCAAATGTCTGTTCTGCAGTGATGTGGGCACATAAAATTCATCACCATAAGTGTGCAGTTTCACACCAATAAAAGCATGCACATGATTGCTCTGATTGTTGATTATTGGCTTCTTTTGTGAATTTCTTTCTCATTTATATCCTTTATTTTTTACTTAAAAGTCTGTTAAAAAATCTCTATGCCTGTTTAGTTAAAAGACAACATAGCAATTAATACTCATGTGGGAAATCAGACATAAGCACTCAAAACTCAAAAGTATTTTTACTTTCAAAGATCACCTTTCAGTGATTTTTCATTATGAAAACTCACTGTTGCATGTCAAAAGCTATAATACATAATTCATATTGTGGTTTTTTAAAAAGATTTTTTTTCCAAATGTATTCTTTTTTTAAAAGTAATTTTATTAAATTATAAAAGTTTCCATTTACGCCCCTCTTCCCAACACCCTCCCACTCCCCCCACTCCCTCTCCTCCTCCCTCTTCGTCCCTAAGGGCAGTCAGGGTTTCCTGCCCTGTGGGAAGTTCAAGTTCCTCCCCCCTCCCTCCAGGTCCAGGAAGGTGAGTATCCAAACAGACTGGATCCCAAAAATCCAGTATATGCAGAGGAAACAAGTCCCAGTGTCATTGTCAATGGCTTTTCAGAAAGACTCCGGGCCAGCCACATTCAGGGAATCCAGCCTCCTCCAGAGAATCTGGTTGGATCACTTCCTCGTTCAGTCGCAGTCCAACTGGCCTTGGTAAACTCTCATTAGATCCGTCCCCTTGTATCAGTGGGTGATAGCATCCCTCGCAGTCCTTATTTCCTTTTTCATTATCTTCGTCCTTCTGCTCCTCATTTGGACCTTGGGGGGCTCAGTCCGGTGCTCCAATGTGGGTCTCCGTCTGTATTGCCATCCATCGCCAGATGAAGGATCTATGGTGATAAGCAAAATATTCATCAGTATGGTTAAGGGCCAAGGCCGGTTCAGGCACCCTCTCCTCTGTCCAGAGAACAATCTGGGGATCTCTCCTTGGACCTGGGATCCCATATATAATCAAGTCTCCTGTAAACCCTAAAATGACTCCCTTAGTTGAAATCCTCTTCCTAAGTTTAAGGACCCCAGCTGCACAGACAATAAGAGAAACAATGAATAAATGGGATCTACTGAAACTGAGAAGCTTCTGTAAAACAAAGGACACTGTCAGTAAGACAAAAAGGCTGCCTTCTGACTGGGAGAAGATCTTCACCAACCCCTCATCAGACAAAGGTCTGATCTCCAAAATATACAAAGAACTCAAGAAACTAGACACTAAAACTCTAATTAACCCTATTAAAAAAAAAATGGGGTACTGATCTGAACAGAGAATTCACAACAGATGAACTTCGAATGACCAGAAGACACTTAAGGTCGTGCTCAACCTCCTTAGCGATCAGGGAAATGCAAATCAAAACCACTTTGAGATACCATCTTTCACCTGTCAGAATAGCTAAAGTCAAAAACACCAATGATAGCCTATGCTGGAGAGGATGTGGAGAGAGGGGAACTCTCATCCATTGTTGGTGGGAATGCAAACTTGTGCAGCCACTGTGGAAATCAGTGTGGCGATTTCTCAGGAAACTGGGAGTCAACCTCCCTCAGGACCCAGCAATTCCACTCTTGGGAATATACCCTAGAGATTCCCTAACATACTACAAAAGCATTTGTTCAACTATGTTCATAGCAGCACTATTTGTAGTAGCCAGAACCTGGAAACAGCCTAGGTGCCCCTCAATAGAAGAATGGTTAAAAAAGGTGTGGAACATATACACATTAGAGTTTTACTCAGCGGTAAAAAACAATGACAACTTGAATTTTGCATTCAAATGGATGGACATAGAAAACGCTTTACTGAGTGAGGTAAGCCAGACCCAAAAAGAGGAACACGGTATGTATTCACTCATAAGTGGATTCTAACCATAATTAAAGGTCTTTGACCCTATTATTTGTGATCCTAGAGAAGCTAAATAAGAAGATGAACCTGATGAAGATTATTTAGCTATCCGCCAGGAGGCAGGAAATAGTCAAGAGTCTCAGGTAACCTCGGGTGCATGGGGGGGGGTGGGAGGGTTGTTGGAAGGGGAGAGGGTTAGAGAGAAGGGAGTAGGGGAGGAACGGGGAAAGCTCGGTTGACCGGGATGGGGGGGATGGAGGAAGGATGAATATGGGATCAGGGAAGAATATAAAAAGATTTTTGTATATCAAATATTAAAATGTCATTTACCATCCTATCCTACAATAAGAGAAGGAGAAGGTAGTTGTAAAAGAGGGCATTTGTTGAAATAAAATTCAAGGTGAAAAGAAGCTCTTTTATCTTTTTTCTATCTCTCTCCCTCTTTTTTTTCTACCCCTCTGGCTTTTGTCTCTCATATTTCTCTGCTCCTCACTCCAGAAATGGTTCCGAGCAGTCAGAGATTAAATAACACGACAAAGCCACCAACTTTGAGTCCTTCTATATATGAACACAGTAGGAAGGAACCTAAAATTCTGGGAAACTAGAAGAAGCACACTGTCCTGGGACTCAGGAAAGGTTAAAAGTTTATGTCAGCTTTGACACAGATTTTATTTTTCTTAGCAACAACTTAGCAAATATAACTTACTACAAATAAGAGCTACCCATGCCAATTTGCCTGGAGTTCGGTCCAGAGAATAAGTTTCATTAAAAAAATTAAAAAGTCACATTAAGTTAGGCCTGTAAGTCACCTCCATAACAAAGAACCTCTGAAACATACTGAAGTCAGGGTTGTGAAAGACTGCTTTTCTTTGAGGGGTCCAGTCACTTCCCTTGTGTCCTATGTGGTTAGGTCTTAAAAGGCATGGCTAGAAAGCAGATTCAGGCTGTTTTTGTTAAGAAAGGCAGCCTGAGGAACTTGGAAATGCTGTGTTTAGAATTAGAGACCCTGGAAATTGGACAAGAGAAGATACTTTCTCACGTTTATACCTACACCAAGTAGCCAGTCAGATTTGAGCTTTCTGATACTAACCCAAATGCTTTGCTTAAATTGAAGGTAATCTCTGGTTGAATGTGTCAAAATCAAGCCAGAGAAAAATGTGGGATTCCCCAGGACTTTCTGCATAAAGAAAAGATGGAATATTTGATGTGGAATGTCCTTCTGTATATGTGTTGCTTTTATTGGTTGATAAATAAAGCTTTTTAGTCAATGGCTTTGCAGAATAAAGTCATATGAGAAATCCAAACAGAGATATAGAAAGAGAGTAGGTAATGTCAAGGAGATGTCATGTTGCCATCAAAGGAGAAAGATGCCAGAACATTACCAGTAAGTCAGAGCCTCAAGGTGATACATAGGTTAGTAGAAAGGGGTTAATTTTAGATGTAAGACCTAGCTAGGAATGGCTCAACAATGTTTGAGCCATTGGCCAAACAGTGTTGTAAATAGTACAATTTCTGCTTGATTATTTGGGTCTAGGTGGCTGAAAATAGAAGCACAGTCTCTGTCTAGAAATATTATTTAGAAAGTTTGAAGGTATCATATGTTTCCACTTCCTTATATTGAAGAAAACCTGAGGCCCAGAGTGGTTCAATGACAGTCTTTTAGATCTTGGAATTACATAATAGGGGAAGTAGCAAATAGGTTTTTGATATTTAGTATTTCAGAAATATCTGCATTAGTTGTTTTCCTTTTTCTTTTTTAGATGTAAATGAAGAAAAAAGAGTTTTTATGCTGTGTAAGATCAAACCCAGGGCAAACACTGACAGTGATAATAGAAATGTATGAGAGCTACTCCTCCCTGAAAGAAATAAAATAAATTTTGGGGAGTGTTGTCAATTTTGTTTATTTATTACACTACCTTTCTCTGAGTTTTCAATATACAATAGAAAGAAGAAACAACAGCAGCACAAGAAAGGTGCTCTGAATAGGAAGTTTTCCAATGGTTTACAATTTGCATTTGCTGAGCTTTCAGAGAAAAAAATGCTCTTGCACGGACCAGATCATCACCAAAGAGTACAGGCTTCTCTTTGAGCTCAGAGACTGAAACAGAAAGCACAGGGCTTACAAAGGTCTACACTAGATCTTCATTTTTATTTAGCTTAGTATTTTTAATGGGACTCCCGACTGTGATAATGAGTGTGTCTCTGACTCTTGTGCCTACTCTTGGAACTCTTTTTCTCCTTTTGGTTTGCTGTGTCCAAATTCAATATGATAGTTTTTGCGTCATCTCACTATATTTTATTTTGTC
The DNA here is from genome assembly GCF_982192425.1 of Myodes glareolus. Classification (NCBI taxonomy): domain Eukaryota; kingdom Metazoa; phylum Chordata; class Mammalia; order Rodentia; family Cricetidae; genus Myodes; species Myodes glareolus. The sequence goes on from NC_142053.1 coordinate 139,793,809, forward strand.
ATGTTTGTTATCTCTTAGAAGCCTGTTCTTTTCAAATGAGAGACAGAAAGGGGGTGGACCCAGAGGGCAGAGGAAATGGGGAGAAACTGGGAGGAATAGAGAGAAGGGAAACTGCAATCAGGATATATTGTATGACAAAATTATCTATTTTCAATGAACAAAAAAGAAAATTGATAGTATAGTTGATACCTGGCTCTAGGCTACACACACACACACACATACACACACACACACACACACACACCAGTTACTTTTATTTCTTGTCATTGTACTAATCTGTTTGACACTATTTGAAGTAGTGACAATTTGCAGAGCAGTTCTGGAACAAGGACCTATGTGTCATATATAATATACTCTTATGGGCAGACACTTGATGAAGAGAGTGTTTATTTCACGAAACTAGTCATGTGAGGGAGTTGTGAGGAAAAACAGTATTGAATTTCTTAACCAAATATAGGGCCATAGATATTGAGCGACTAAAGTATACACACTCCCTAGTAGGGTCATCTATAAGCAGAGCAATCTTATAATTGTTTGGCCTTTGTTTTGTTAGTTTTTTGTTTTCTGAGCAAAACAAAAGTCATACAAGTATAAGGGACTCACTCTGCAGGCATAGATGGACTGCAGCTTACTATGTAGACCAAGCTGGCCTCAAACTCAGAGACATTTCTGGGATTAAAGCATGTACCACCACACCTAGCATTGATTTGGCTTCTCAAACACTGCCAGCTCAGCCGCAGAGAAAATTTGCCTCCTGGTCAGCTTTGTAGAATATCAGTTCTGCCAAGTTAAAGGTTATTATAAATTTGTGATTTACTCAGAAGAGGCTTTAAGACTCAATGATTTCTCAGTGTCAGGAGTCATGACTTTATGGGAGATATCATGGAGTTTGTCATAACTTAACTTTCTACAGGTCATTTCCCTGACGACTTTCTCATCTACAGACTACTTCTGAAGTCTTAGAGCACCTTGACTCATGACAGGGTAGCAACATACAACTCATGGCTTTATAGGGCCTTAAAATAGTTTCTTCCTCCAGTATTCATTGGGAAAAGCTTTGAGAATTGAGCTACACTGAGGTATATCACCCAGGTATTTTCTGAGGACAATTATTACTAGCCATGATATCTAGATATTTTGCTGAGTTCAGTCAGAGAGTAGCTTCTTACTCTGGGATTTATTATGACTTTGGACTTCTGCCCATATGACTCTGGATCCCTCTTGCATATTTCTGGGATTAATGAAATATCAGTGTGTTAAAAAAAACTATCCTACTTAACAAACATACCAAGTATCATTAAGCCATTATTTTCCTACAGAAATTTAGATATTTCTCATTTATTGATCTATAGCTCAAGATCAATTAAGAAAACTGGATCTTATGTTAAAGAGCAGAATCTTAAGCCAGGCAGTGGTGGTGCACACTTTTAATCTCAGCACTCGGGAGACAGAGACAGGAGGTTCTCTGTGGGTTTGATGCCAGCCTGTTCTACAGAAAGAGTTCCAGGACAACTAGGGCTGTTACACAGAGAAACCCTGTCTTGAGTCCCCCCCCAAAAAGAGTAAAACCTTAGATAATGGCTAAAATAAACCTCAAAAGAAGAATTTGAGATAAATTTTGTTCCAGTAGTTATTCAGGATGTTAACTCAGACAATAAGAGTAAAGAAATGAAGAAATAAAAAGGAAAGAAAATAAAACAAATCTGTACTAGTGAGTGGATCATTGTTACTAGTGACTGGTATTTAACTTGAAAGAAATCTCACATCTGTTCACCTAGGAGCATGATTAGGAAGCTTTGATCCATCAGCTCCCATGTAGCATTAGCCAATGGCTACTCACATACCGTCTTAAACTTTTTTTAGACAGTTTTGATAATGGTTACCTAGGATGGCCTCAAATTTGCAATCTTCCTACTCTTGCCTTCTAGGTAATAGAATTTCAGGCTTTTGCTACTATGCCCAGCTTATCAATGTGGTCATTAACTTCCTCATACTCTGAACTAATCCTGCATATGATAGTATGATAGATGCGCAGAAAGTCTAGAGCAAGAGGAAAGATCTCTGAGGTGTAAACTAGAGCTAAGAGTCTATTTCAAAATTCCTAAGTAAAATGAAATGTAAGTTACTTAGAAATTGTTTACAACGAGGCTACAAGAAGATCCCTGAAGTTTGCTTCCCAGTCAGACTTACTAATTCAGGGAGCTACGTGTTTAGTGAGAAACCTTGACTCAAAAGATGAGTTGGAGAGCAAATGAGGAAGACAATGCCAACCTCTGCATTCCATATGCAGGTAAGCACACACCACTAAACACACACACACACACACACACACCACACACACACACACAAATTGATCCATATACATACATACACTTTATGAAGACTGGCATTATGCTAACACAAGTAACGTAACCACCATTGGTTATGAAAGGAGTCTAAAGCATTTTTCTCTGACATTTTTCAAAGAGATGAAAACACTGTCAATACTTTGATCTTTGACCAGTTTCTAGAATCACAATACAGTAATTATCTGTTACTCAAAACTCCTAGTATATTTTGTTATATATTCCTGAGAAATTGATAGGGCTGTCCTTTATTGGATCACACATTATCTCTATAGCATATAGTTCTCTTCGCACTCCAAGACAAGAAACCTCATCTACAGTGAAACAAATAACAGATGATGGTATTTGCACCCCAGTGAGTAAAAATCTTTCAGTTTATAAGCCATTTCCACAGCAAAATCTTTGCAGATGATAGAACAGATCAACTAACATACATGATGGCTGAGCACAGTGGCACATGCCTATAATCCCTGAAAATGGAGGCTGAGGCAGAAGGGTCTTGTGATGAGTTCAAGGCTAGTCTAAACTAGCGAGTTGTACTCCAGACTGAAATCCAGATACAAGATCTATGTCAAAACAAAAACAAACCAAGAAGGGACAAAATATCTTTTCACTTGCACATACACACACACACACAAAAATTAGTTTTTTCCTTAGTGTGAAATAAATATCAAAAGAAAGGCTACACTTAGAAAAGTTAGAACATATGGGCCTGTTATTTTAAAATAGGATAGACACATTTAATATCTATCAATGCTAATGAAAATGCAGAATAAAGGTAATAGTAAGAAATACTAACAGAGAAGGCCATCAGAGCTAAGTCATCAATAACTATCTCTTCTACCTTTGTAGAAGAATGAAAACACCCAGAAGCAGAAGGCAAGTCTATTAACCACTGCAATGCCAAAATTCAACCTTTAGACATTTTGAACAATCTTCAAGACACAATGTCCCTGCTCTTGGTGAACCTAAATTCTTATTCCAGCCTAATGGTTCCACTAATACTTTCCATCTGTTCAGCAAGTGAGTTGATATATTTTTTCTTCTTGGCTACTATGCACAAAATAAACACTGACTTTGAGCTTTAGTTCATTCTGTCTGTCAGTGACACCTTCTTATAATGTGAGTTCAGCACCAATTCCCAACTGAATAAATGAAAAATCCACCAAGTGACCTCCCCTTGTGATGTCTTTCAAAGTCTTTTCATATAAATCTCTGGAATCAAAGAAAATACTAAGGTGCTTGCAAACCTAAAGCATGGGGAATCAGAAAGTAAGAGAGTTAAAATGAATCTTGACTATACAACAGAGAGGAGAAAAAATGTGGAAGGAAATAGAGAGAAGAAAATCCACTTATTTTTATGGTTGACAGTAGATGTGGGGAGAAACACTGGAGACTTTTAAAGAGAAAGTATAGCATATAGTCCAGAATATGGCTAGTTGATAGTTTTAAAACTCAAGAAGGTTTTCCCACAAGATTTCCTTTTTCAAATTTCTACTTTGAATGACTGTTTTACTACCAAGTGACTCCTGATAGGAAAACTAGCTACCAATATGTAGGTTCAGTAAAAACAAAGCTTTTATTCTACTTAATTCACACCAACTTGAGCCTAAGACTGCATAAAATGAGCTTCACAAGGACATGCATAATTTACAAAATTGGAGACATGGCTCAAGGAAAAAGATGCCTTTGTAATCTCCTCCTCTGGTTGAAGTTTAAGAGTCTTGGTTTCTAACTAGCAGGGAAAGCATATCACTTGCACATCCACCCCCAGATGTATACTCTAGCTCTCTCCAGCTAGTCTGTTTTGAAACCCTTATCTGTATGAGCTATATTAACATCTACCTTATTCCTAGGCTTCCAGTTGGGTTTGGCTAATGAGATCCCATGGTGGTAGATCAGAAAGAAAATAAAGACAGCTTGGGGTGTTTATTTCTATACATATCTCTCTATATATTTTTAATATGAATTCCTCCCTGCAGTTTGTCTTGAGTTAAATGAGTTCCTTAAAAAAGATAAACATCTCTACAAGATTCTTGCCTGGTGCTTTTTGTTTTAGCTCCCTTCCAGTTTGGCAATAGTAGTCTTTGCAGTTACCAGTAACCAGTTCTATGGTTCTTGAAATACCTTTTATAGTTACCATATCTCGCCTACATCTTTATAAATGGTGCCTTTATTTATTCTCCCTTGAATTATCCTAATTTAAGAGAGTCATTTCCCATTCGGGCTCTGACTAATAAAGAGAGAATTTAAATTAGCTCTTTTTCCAAAATAATCTGCCCATATGCCTCTTGGTTTCAAAAAATTACATTTCCTTGAAAATTGATTTTTATATGAGAGGATCTAAGAGTCAAGAAGAAAGCTATCAATATGAGGAGACTTCTGCTTAAAAAATGTTTTATGTTTTTATATAATGACTGCAGCAAAGAAAAACCATAGATATGGTTCTATAAACAGTTCTTTTGCATGCATGATCAATCTGTACAGAATATGCTACGCTGAATATAAGAATCTGCAGAGAATTAAAAGAAATATCTGAGTTTGTTTTTTTTTACATGAACCTATCTGTAACATTTATTTTCATCCTGTATCTAAAATGAGTATATTAAGTACATGACATTGTGGGTAGAGGACAGAAGAACCTAAAAACGCCCCTATTCCAGAACTCTTTTTTTGTGTCTGTTAAAAACACTATAGACAGAATCTTAGTTTGGGGTGCTGAATCTCTTAGAATTATGATTCTTCTAAAGAACATAAAAATATTTACAAGGATATGAGCAATAGTGTTTCTTGGAGAGAAAAAAAATTATTTGAAAGGACTGTATTTGTCCTCTGCACATTGTAAGCTGATTCTCAAAATTAAGCTGGAAAGACACAGGTTTGACTTATACACTCAAGCAAAGATCAAGTTTGTTTGGTTCATATCATTATGGAAAGTGTCATATAAGACACACTCAATAAATATTCATTGAAAGAATTTATATATCAAAGGACAAAATTAGAGTAATTTAGTCTAAACAAACAGAAAAAAAGACAAAAAGTAGATTAATATCCTCTCCTTCACCAGATACACACACACACACACACACACACAATGCAGAGTGCTAAAGCTGGAGCCCAGGACCTTCTACATAGTCAGAAGTCAATGAGTCTGCCACTGAACAATATCTTTACTGAACAACATCCTTAATCATCAGACTGGTCATTTCAAAATTATTTTTCTTTTAAGAAGAAGATGAAAAAATGGAATAATAGAAAAATGATTGGTTAACATCAGTTTTCTTCAGGTATCTTACGTGTAAACAGAATGATTGAGAGAACATCATTATCATGCAAATTGAAACCAGCCATTCAGTTTGGGAAATCTGGCTGTTCTCTCTCTAACCAGATAAATAGTTTAATTTTGACTTGATTGTGTAGAAGGTTAGCATGACTGACTCTATTTTGGGTTTTAGCATGAATTATTATGTTCTAGTGCAGAAGATAATAAAAATTAGCCTTTAAAATTTTTTTAAAACAAATGATTAGTCAGTAAGTTATCAGAAAACAGTAGTGTGAAAGTGAGGAAAACATTACAATATGCTATTTCTTTTGAGTTTTCTTTAGAGCAGGGTAGTTCTTCAGTTAGACATGGGAACTAAGCTAATTGAGTTATTTAATTTGTCCAGCTCTAAATCGTAATGGAAACAGAAAGCATGGTTTCAGCCTTCACAGAACTTCAAAGACTTAATAGCTCTTTACTTTAATGTTCCCCTTTGTGCTTTCTTTAAAATCCTCACAATATTTCGGTATGCTGAGAAGCCAGGGTTGCTTTGTCTTCTCATCATGCAAAACTACTCACTGTCCCAAAGTGGGGTGCAGACTGTCTGTCATATTTATCTAGCATGTGTTACTATCCTTAGTTTCTTTACATTTTTCACAATAAACATACCTCATATTGAAAATAAAGAAGAATTGTTGGTAAATGTGCATATTCTCCCATTGTGTGAGGTTTGTTTTCTCCTTGACAATGGAAAAGAAAGAAAAGAGAAGGTAAACCAAGAGCTATTATACATTAGAATTACTATAAATCTGATAAATACCTTGATATAATTCCTAAAGAGAATTACATCTCTAAAGTGATTTCCCAAATTTTCTACTAAAAAATTAGCAGAAGCAGAATTTAGGGACATGTGAAACTTGACTTTAGCTTTGATATTTAGTCCAAATCTAATATTCCCTAATACCTTAGACTTTGAAATGTTTAACAGCTAAATCTCCATTTCCGGCCTCTTTAAATAAACTTGTATTGTTAAAAAAGCCATGCCATTCTTTTAGATTTATTATTACCATCTGAGTACTCTTTTATAATAAATATAATCACTGTAAAACCTGGAATGAAAATCTTCTTGTGAGATTTATATGCTAAATTTCTGTCAGTCAGTAAAAGTACAAGTATGTACCTGTTATTGTAAGTGAAAAATAATATAATTTTAAAAATATTTCATTGCTGTATTTCATTAAAAATTGCACCAGTTATAAAAATGCTACCTCAAAACAAGAACATTCTGTCTGGTCATTATGTTTGACTATTCATTCTTTTCATATTAGACATCTGAGAGTCACAGCAGGAAGTGGAGCGCCATGGGAAGATCCAACATGATTATAGTGTTAGGAATCTTGAAAAACAGAGAACTATTGAGAAAAGCTGACCATGAAACACTTCAAGACAATGAACCAAGACAGCCAGTGGGCAAGTCTCCTGCAGGCAGGCTGCCCCTACACCTTGGACCATGTAATCCACAAGTTCCACTCAACCCCCAACTCCATCCATCTCCTGTATCCTCAGTGGTTCTCTGGTGATGTGGGATTTTCCTCTGTATGCTGTCAATATGTATTATTATCATTTATTAATAAAGAAGCTGCTTTGGTCTATGGTTGGGCAAAACAAAGTCAAGCAGGAAATCTGAACAGAGATAGAGTTGGCAGAGACAAAAAAAATCATGTAACTGCTGAAGAAGAAAGATGCAAGAACCTTACTGGTGAGTCGCATTCTCATGTCAATACATAGATTAATAAAAATGGGTTAATTTAAGATGTAAGAGCTAACTAGCAATATGCCTGAATGATTTGCCAAACAGTGTTGTAATTAATATAGTTTCTGTGTGATTATTCAGGTCTGGGTGACTGGAAAACAAAGCACAGTCTTCATTTACACTATGGAACACAGACTGCTACTAAACTGAGAGAACCAAGAGGTGAGTGACTAACCCCTCAGCAGGACAAAACAGTCTCTAAGCCCTAGGACCCTGGGCATTTCCCCCACACACCTCAGCTGCAATAGTCAGCCAGAAGGCAAGTCTCCTGCAGGCAGTCTACTCCAGCATTCCCTGCATTGGACCCTGTAATCTATAAGTCCCACTCCACTCCAAACCGACCCACCCCCAGAGACCTCAACAGTTCCCTGAGACACAGACAGTAACTGCAAGGATTGGGCCAAGAGGCTAAGACATTGCTAGCACCAACTGAAGGAAGAGATGGGTAGGTACCAATGAAAAAATACATTCAATAACCTAAAGAGCAATATGGCAACGAACCTAGCAGTCCTACAACAGAAAGAACCAAACATTCTAACTCAGGAGAAACAGAAGAAAACGAACTTAAATATAACTTTATGAAGATGATAGAGACCCTTAAAGAGGAAATGAAAAATTCTCTTAAAGAAATGGAGGAAAAGACAAACAAAATCTGGAGGAAATCAGTAAATCTCTTAAAGAAAGCCAAGGAAGAAAAGAAAAAAAACCCTAACAGGTGAAGCAAAATGTTCAAACAGTTCAAGACATGAAAATTGAAATAGAGACGTGCAAAAGCCTGAGACTCGTGGAGTGAGGGACACCACTGATTGCCGGAGCCCCGCGACCAGAATGCAGTGATGAAGCCAGGTTTCAGCCCCCATGGGGTTGTCTTTGGTGGCACAGGAGGCTTTGGTGGTGACAGAGGCGGTAGAGGACGATGAGGTGGATGAGCATTCTTTGGCAGGGGGCGAGGAGGCTTTGCTGGAGGTCGAGGTGGAGGTGGAGGTGGAGGCTTCAGGGGACGAGGAAGTGGAACAGGACAAGGTGAACGCTTCCAGTCTGGGGGCGACCGGGGACGAGGTGGTGGCTGGGGAGGCAAGAGAGGAAACCAGTCAGAGAAGAATGTGATGGTGGAACCACATTGGCATGAAGGAGTCTTTATCTGTTACAGAAGGGAGGATACCCTTGTCACAAAGAATCTGATCCCTGGAGAGTCTGTGTACGGGGAGAATAGAGTATTTCAGAGGGAGATGACAAAATTGAATACCGAGCCTGGAACCCCTTCCGTTCCAAGCTGGCAGCAGCAATCCTGGGCGACGTAGACCAGATCCACATCAAGCCAGGGGCCAAGGTGCTCTGCCTTGGGGCAGCCTCAGGCACCACTGTCTCTCAACGTCTCTGATACCGTTGGCCCAGATGGTCTGGTTTATGCAGTTGAGTTCTCCCAACGTTCTGGCTGTGACCTCATCAACTTGGCCAAGAAGAGGATCAACATTATTCCTGTGATTGAAGATGCCTGACACCCACACAAATACTGCATGCTTACCGCCATGATGGATGTGATATTTGCCGGTGTGGCACAGCCAGACCAAATGCAGATTGTGGCCCTGAATGTCCACACCTTCCTGAGGAATGGAGGACACTTTGTGATTTCCATTAAGGCAAACTGCATTGACTCCACAGCCTCGGTAGAAGCTGTGTTTGCATCTGAAGTGAAGAAGGTGCAGCAGGAGACTATGAAGCCCCAGCAGCAGCTGACGCTTGAGCCCTATGAACGGGACCACACTGTCGTTGTAGGTGTGTACAGGCCACCTCCCAAGGTGAAGAACTGAAACTCGGAGCTGTCTGAATTCGAAGAAATGTGTGTTACTACTGTTGCACGTGTATTTTTTTTCTATTAAAAGACTCATCTGTCTCCCCTGTCAAAAAAAAATTGAAATAGAGTAAAAAAGAAAACACAAACTTGGGGAATTGTAGAAATTGAAAAACTGGATAAACAAACAGATGCAAGCATAACCAACAGAATACAAGCGATAGAAGAAAGACTCTCAGGAGTTGAAGCTATAATAGAGGAAATAGATTCATCAGTGAAAGAAAAATGTTAAATCTAACAAATTCTTAACCCAAAACATCCAGAAAAATCTGGAACACCAAGAAAAGTCCAAACTTAAGAATACTAAGGATAGAAGGAGGAGAACTCCAGCTCAAAGGCAGAGAAAATTTATTCAATAAAATGATAGAAGAAAACTTTCCCTACGTTAGAAAGGATATGACTATCAAGGTACAAGACACTTACAGAACACCAAATAGACTGGACCAAAAAACAAAGTTCCCTCGTCGTATAATAATCAAAATACTTAACATACAGAATAAAGAATGAATATCAAGAGCTATAAAGAAAAAAGGCCAAGTAACATACAAAATCAGGCCTATCAAACTTACACATGACTTCTGAATGGAAACTCTGAAAGCAAGAAGGCCCTGGATAGATGTGCTAAAGACACTAAAAAAAATGGATGCAAACCCAGACTACAATACCAAGCAAAGTTTTCAATTACCATAGATGAAAAAAAAACCAAAATATTCCATGACAAAACCAGATTTAAAAAATATCTATCCACAAATCCAGTATTACAGAAAGTACGAGGAGGTTAACTTCAAATCAGGAATGTTAGCTGTATCCATGAAAACAAATAACCTCACAACAACAAACCCCAAAGAGGGGAAACACATTAATATTATCTATAAAAATTAACAGGAATTAACAATAACTGGGCATTAATATCTCATAATATCAATGGACTAAGTCCACCTATAAAAAGATATAGGCTAACAGAATGAATATTCAAACAGTATCCATCCTTCTGCTGCAAACAAAAAACACACTTCAACCTCAAAGACAGACCTCAGAGTAAAGGGTTGGGAAAAGAGTTTCCAATCAAATGAACCTAAGGAAAAGAAACTGATGTAGCTATCCTAATATCTAACAAAAATAGATTTCAAACTAAAATTAATTAAAAGAGATGGAGAAGGACACTTCATACTTATCAAAAAAATCCATCAAGATAAAAGTCTAAATTCTGAACATATATATGCCACAAATACAAGGGCACCTACATGTGTAAAAGAAACACTACTAAAGCTTAAATCGTCCATCAAACCCCACACACTAATAGTGGGAGACTTCAACACCCCACTTGCACCAATGGACAGGACTGCCAGACAGAAACAAAGAAATAAGAAAACTAATATATATCATGACTCAAATGGACTTAACAGACATCTACAGAACATTCCACAGAAACATAAAAGAAAAAGAAAGACAGAGTCATAATGGGACTAATGAGAAACCTGGCACCAGAGAAATTTCCAGGAATCTACAAGGATGATCCCAGCTAAGACCTTAAATAATAATGGGGAGGGTGCCTGAACTGGCCTTGTCCTGTATTCAAACTGATGACTATCTTAGTTGTTATCATAGAACTTTCAACTAGCAACTGGTGGAAGTAGATGCAGAGATCCACAGCTAAGAACAGTTTTAGAGACGGAGGAGCAATAATATGAACAAAAGGGGTCAAGACCATGATGGGGATACCCACAGAAACAGCTCACTGATTCTGGACTGATAGCAGAAAAATCTGCATAGGCCTAAACTAGGGTATCTGAATGTGGGTGATAGTTGTATGACTGAGGAAGTCTGTGGGGCCACTGGCAATGGGACCAGGATTTGTCCCTAGTGTCTGACCTGACTTTCTGGAGGGATACCATACCTTGCACAGTCTAGATATGTGGGGGAGGGCCTTGTCCCTGCCTCAAAGTGATGTGTCAAACTTTGTTGACTCCCCATGGGAATCCTCACCCTCTCTGAGGAGTGGATGGGTGGTGCAGCGGGGGGAAGATGGGGGGGGAGAGGAAGGAGGGAAGGAAGAGGAAACTGGGATGGGTATGTAAAATGAAAACAAAAGATTATTTAAAATTTGTTTTAAAAGACAAGGTAGCAGAATAATCTGAGTTAGTCTATGGAAGCCTCGGCTGATCTCTCTATGTTTGAGAACAGTCCAACTTGGAAATAAAAAGTACTGTCACACAGAATCAAGAATCAATGATTCCAAAACTTCCCTTTTTTCCCGAAGTCAGAATTACAGATTGGTGAGTTATTGACCCATATATTTGTTGTCTCATAGTTAAATTAAGTGTAATTATACTACACTTGAAGAAATAGGAGAAAATTCAATGAGAAGAAACTGATCTCTAATATGTAAAGTTTATTTATTTAAAAATATATCTGAGTTAAGCAACTATAGAGGGAGACATGTCCCAATGGTGCATTTAGGTCAACATGCTGGACAGACATAAATGTAATGAGTCATTAATCCTCCTGTCCATAACATGTAACCTTTAGGAATAATTATAATTCTATGCCCTTTGAAAATAAAATCTTAACACCATTCAGAATCTAATTTACCATGCCAGAGCCTAATGATTGTATTATTTGCCTGTCTGTGGATTTAACAGAATTAGTAGGAATCTTTTGGGGTAGAAAAACACAATCTTTAAGTAGAAATCAGTCAGAAAAATTTCCATCTTGAAGCACTTACTACTTAATTGCAACAATATTACATGAAAGGGGAAATAAGCTACACATAAGTTTCATGATTATTCTCGTAACACCAAAGTAAATTAATAATAATTGCCAGAACCTTTGTTCATACCCTTGTGTGGTAGATAAGATTCAAGAAATCTAGCTTTCCTTTTTATAGATCCCTAGCAAGGGGGTAGGTGCAGTATCAATGTTCTAATAAACATAACTCCAGATAAGGAGTGAAAGAATGGGATTGCAAGTACATGACAGGGAGACTGAGAAAGCAAAAGAACAAAAGAAGTGACATGATTCATTTCAGTGCTGGCCATACATAACCTGATGATAAGCCAAGAAATCAGACAGCAGGGCCCTGAACACACATATCTCTTGTGCTAAGAATCCTCAGGAAACTACATCAGAGCAGGCCATGGAAAGGAGAAAGGAAAAGGGATTTGTCCTAATGATTATCTGTTTAACGACTCTGTGTTGCTTTAGAGTTGGTTTCTTCCACAGAAAACTAACTCCCCTTTACTTCTGTGTCAGTAAAAAAAAAAAGTAAAAAGAAAAAAAGTAAACTGTGTCATCCACCCCCTTATCAGCTATTCAGAAGATCAAATGTCTCAGATAGGAGTGTTTCATCTAAGGCTGAAAGGGAATGAATATTGTCCTGAGGAGGGTTAGTTTGTGGATTATATGGGCAATTTGGAGAATGTAACTCGAATCCACTCAGGATGGGGAGAGGTTTTATCCATTGTCATCATGGCAGGGAATGTAGAGGTAAGCAGGCAAACGAACTGGCTGGAGAAGTAGCTGAGAGTTCTACATCCGGAACTACAGGCAGCAGAAAGTGAGAGCCACTGGGCCTGACTTACGCAACTGAAACCTCAAAGCCCATCCCACTTCTTTCAACAGCTTCAGATCTGCTCCTACAAGGTCAAACCTCCTAATCCTTCCCAAGTAGTGCTACTCCTGATGACTAAGCTTTCAAATATATGAACCTACGGGAGCCATTCTTGTTCATACCACCACACCTTGAAGCACACGCTGTTGGTTACCCACTAATAATATCTCTGTCACTTCCATCATTCCTATACATGTTGTCATATTCCATATCACAAATGGATTTTCTCTGTGTTTCAGGGCTAAACTTGTTCTAGAAGACAGGCTAGAAATTCTAAGGAGTCTAATGCCAATGGTGACTGGTAATTGGCAGATAAATAGCAAATTTTCTTATGTTTCAAGTAAAACAAATTAAAAATATGTTCTGCACAGGCTCCCAGAAGTCATTAGTGAGATTAAGTCCCCTTGGCTTAGACTAGTAAACTTCTCATCACAGCACCCTATATTGCTTTCCTTCCATTTGATCTTGTCCACCATTCCTTCTGGTGATCTCTCTAGAAGGATTCCAAGCCATGTTTCCAGCTTTGTTAAGGAAATGCTGCTATCTAAGACACACATCTTTCCTGAGTACCGCTAGACCCAACTTAGTTCAGAGCAGTCTGACCATCCTAATACCCAGCTGAAGTCTAGTGGTGAGGCTTCTGTGGTTTCAATTCTTTGTCCACATGGCCATTCTGAATATGCTTCCACAAGATTTAACTAACTAAACTGTGCTTATGTATGCAGAGTTTTCCAACTTTAATTTATCTATTTGGAGTTTATAGTCTACATGAGTTCTATGACTCTTGATTTTATTGTAATTTTCAAATGAAAAAAGCATCATATGGGAAGGATGAACTTTGAGGATCTGGCTTCTTCTCTTCTAACCAGAGTGTCCCCATATCAATCCATTTCACATACCTAAAGGAAGCTATATCCCACTAAACATATACATTCACCCCAAAGTAATTACATATGTCCCATTTTCACTATAAAATAATCTCAGGTTATGAAATGATTTCAGGTGCCTCTTAATATGATGTTCTAATAAGCACATATCATTACTTCATTGCTATTTTTGTACTATTCATGAAAATCCAGCACAAAAAAAATCAAATTGGGGAACATTTAATGAGGAACTAGAGGTGGCTTGTATAACTGTCTCACAGAGTACAGATCATTCCAGTAGAGCATTCAGCAACATCACAATAGTAACTTGGCATCAGCCATAGTGGGAATATTCACACTGGAATATTAGCAAATGGAACACAGCAGGACTTTTGTTTTCTCCCGGGGAGACGTCTGTGAAACATTTACCAGTATACTGTAGGACATTCTACAAAATAATTGACCTGTATTCTATGAAAATGTCAGTAGCCTGAGAAACAAAAGTGCTGAGAAAAATGTTCCATATTATAGGAAACAAAGAGAGCATGACAACTCAGGGCATTCATAATCTTGGGTTTCTTGTGTATGTAAAAAGTTGTACTCAGAAACACTATTACTAGGACTGGAACAGTGGCTCAGCAAATAGATCAATTGTTGTTCTTGCAGAGTAGCCAGGCTCAATTTCCAGCACTCACATGGTGGCTCAAAACCATCAATAACTTCAGTTCCAAGGGACCTCAGTGCACACACATACATGCAGATGAAACATGCATATACATAAAATGCAATAAATATATATAAAAATAAGCTATCCCAAACCAATCCTGGAAGCACAATCCTAAAATCCCAGTTGCTTCGGAAGCATAGGCAGGAGAATCAAGAACAGCCTGGGATACATAGTGAGTTCATGACCAGTACTAAGAGACTTAGAGAGGCCCTGTCTCAAAATAAAAGATGAAAATTGGTCTGAGTATATAGTATAGTGATGGAGTACTTGTTGAGAATATATGAGGTCCTAGGTTCAACTTCCAGAACCATAAAAATAACTGAGTCAATTTGTATAACAGTAATATGAAATGTAGAGCAAATACTTGCAACTCCATTCCCTAAGAATAAGCACATTTTCCTATATAACAGTGCACTTTCAAAATTTAAAAATCCAGCATAGTAAAAATTCTTGTAATATTATTAATAGGTAGCAGTAATAGTAACGCATCCAACATTCTCTCAGATGGTTCAATAATATGCTAAAATTAGTGGAACACATCTGTGATCCCAGCACTTAAATAGTAGAGGCAAAGGGATCAAAATACAAGCTTTGCCTCTGCTACACAGCTTGTTTAAAACTAGTGTGGGCTATATGAGACTTTCAAAAAGAAAAAAGGAAACAAAAAGCTAAGGTAATAAACAGCTTAAGGTAGGAACTTGGGGACAGAATTTGATGTAGCATTCATGGAGAAGTGCTGCTTAGTGGCTTGCTTCTTGTAGTTTGCTTGCTCAACCTACTTTCTTATAGCAACCATGACCACTTGCCTAAGGGTATAATCATCCACATTGAGCTAGGCTCTCCCAAATCAATCACACAGTGATTGGTACACAGTGCCAAGCCACAGCAGCTTCCCATTACCCAGTTTCATACCTTTAAATCCAGTACCACCTGGGCAAATCTTAAACTATCAAGTTCAGTTTCCTTGGCCTCTCTGGAACAGAGCTCTTGTGTGCTAACCAAAGAAATATTTGCCGGAAGATCTGGCCTCAGTAATGCAGGTATCTTCTTAATTCTTACACTTCAGCCCCAGCCAAGCAGAGTGAATTCTTCCAACAAAGCAAGGGTTTCATGTTAGTGGTTCTTAATTCAAAATATCAAACATCTCAAACAAGTAAGAGTCTGTAAGGGACTCTCAAATGCCCTTCTGAAACTTCAGAAGCAAGGCCTCAATTGTTTTCATTTCTCTCAAAATACTTATCTTCCATGCTTCTACAGAATAACCCACTAAACTCTATAAACACTCAATGACATTTCCATCCCAAAGCTCCAAAATGATATGGGATGTCCTTTTGTACATGTGTTGCTTTTATTGGTTGATAAATGAAGCTGTTTTGATCACCATCCCCTAATGGACTGGTATCTAAAAGGCTATTGGTTGAATGAATTCCCACAACACCAAAATCCTTCTACAATTCTCCCCCAAATAGGGTCAGATCTATCACAGCAATACCTCAAAACTTCATGTCAATTTATGTCTTAGTTAGTATTTCTATTGCTGTAATCAAACACCATGACCAAAAGCAGTTAGAGGAGGAAAGTCTTTAGTGGAATACAATTGGCTTATGTATTCTGGGTCATTGAATGGAAGTCAGGGCAGGAATTGAAACAGGACAGATACCTGCAGGAGGCAGGAGCTGATGGAGAGACCATGGAGGCATGCTGTTTACTGGCTTTCTCCCCATGTCTTGCCAAACCTGCTTTCTTATAGTACTAAAACCCATCAGCCCAGGAATGGCAATGTGCACAGTGAGGGAGGCCCACAGTTTTGCTTGCATACTAATTTTCTAGGGGCATTTTCTCAATTGGAGTTTCCTCTTCCAAAACTACAGCTTATGTCAACTTGACATCAAGCTTGCCAGCACAATACATATTTACAAATATTATTGTTTTCACATTGTCTTTTTAAGAACAATTAAAACAGTTTTTTATTCACTTATTTTTAGAAAGTTGCAGTCCAGCTTGATGGCAACAGTTCATACCAAGATTATTTGTACATTGTCTGAAGATACATATAGAAAACAACATTTTGGAGGTATTATCCCTAGATATTTCAGTACTTCTGGGTTTTCAGGATATAATTCTATTACCTCTATTAATTCTAGAATCTGTTCTGATAGCACTACAATGTTAGAATAATAAGAAACATCCATTAGGAAAGGGAACTAAAATAGGTAGGTATGGATGGAAGTAGGGGGCTTCAACCAGAGGATAACGTGGGAAGTGGAAAAAGAGAGGGAGTTGTGAAATGGAATGTGTCATGAGTCAGCTAAAATTAAGGGCCATTTGAAGAATAGTGTAGAAACCTGATACAGTAGAAACTTCCTAAAATATATGCATATATGTAGAAGATCTAAATGAAATCACCAATCAATGGAGAGTCAGAGTACCAACTGCTTTGTTGTATCAGCAAGGAAGCTTCCAACATTAGGATTTTGTTACAGCTAACTGAGTTGTGTCAAATGGACACAATGGTAATCCCCAAACAACCCAGACGATAGCCAAGATTATAGTTTTCTCTCCAGATATTGGCAGCAAGGTCCCATTGCTGAAGAGAACATCTATACAACTCATTGAATACAGAGATGTTTTGCTGGTCCCTACATAGAATCTTCATCCCTACAATCAAGATTCTTTGGTACAGGAAGTTATTCTGCATGCTATCGAAAGAGAAACAAGCACCAAGCCATCCACAAACCTTTTATCTACAATGCTGTCTTGCCTCCAAGATATGTTAGGGTAATGGCGGCATAAAGCTTGTGGGAGTAACCAGTCAATAACTGATTTGACTTAAGAAACACTTTACGAGATAAAACCCATACTCAGTAATGCTTGGGTAATCAAGAACCTGAAACTAGCTAGCCCAGGGACCTAGTAAAGCCAAATAATACTGGTCTAAATTTATCACTACTTTTTTCATTTCTTTTTATTTAGACCAGTATTATTTATTTCTTTTTATTTAGACCAGTATTATTATAAAAGAAATGAAAAAAGTAGTGATAAAATGACTCCTAATGATATTCTGTTATACTCATGGATTAGTGCATTGCTTAGCCATCATCAGAGAAGCTTCATCCTGCAATAGATGGGAACAAGTACAGAGACCCACTACACACATTATGCAGAGAGTGAGAGACCTTTAAACACTAACACTTTGCTCTAAATGGGATGTCTCCATGAAATGCCTCCCCTCACAGCTCAGGAAACACCCCTAACAGGAGGCAGAGAGAGGGGAAAAGCCAAAGGGGATGGAGGACACCAAGAAGTCAGCATCCTCTAAATCCACATAAACAAAGTTCACATGAAACTGAATCAGCATGCAGAGGGCCTGCATGTATCTGCACCAGGTCCTTTGTGCTTATATTGTGGCTCCTAGTTTAGTGTTTTTATGAATTCCTGAATGTACTTTTTGTGTCTCCTCTCAGGCTCTTTTCCTTCTGTTGGTTTATATTACTGAATATATGCAATAGTTTTTGCCTTATTATATCTTATTTCACTATTTTTAAGTGAATGAATGAGTGCCTAGCCATTAGGGTAAATGGTAACAACTGAACTATTTATATCTCCTGGGAGAGGGAAAATAAATTTTTCTAATGGAGTGACAATGGGTATATCAGTAACTCCAGATCTCGTGCTCAGGAACAGTTAGGGGAAGAAAAATAGGGGGGCTGCTGGTTAGTTTTTGTCCAGTTGACACTAACTAGAGCCACCTAGGAAGAGGAACCCTCACCTTAAGATTTGCCTCCCACAGATTGGCCTCTGGGAACGTCTGTGGGGCATTTTCTTGATAGGTGACTGATATGAGGGTCCCAGAACACTGCTAGCAGTGCCAGCCCTAGAGAAAAGGACCTAAAAGAAGTAGATGAGGGGTTTGGAGAGATGTCTTAAAGGTTTAGAACATGTACTACTATGACAAAGGACTTGGGTTCGCTTTCCAGAACCCACACGGGGGCTCCCAAACATGTCTAACTCTAGTTGGGTAAGCTAAAACCCTCTTCTGGCATGTGTGAGCACCAGGCATACACATGGTCCAGGCAAGCACTAATATACATAAAATAACAATAAGTACTCCTCTCCTTTTCATTCTTATGAAAGAAAAAAATGTCCAAGCTATCTAGTAATAAGCTTCCTCCACGGTTCTTGCTTGTTTCTGCCGTGACTCCCCTCCATGATAGACTATGATTGGAACATGTAAGCCAAATAAATAAGCCCTTTCTTTCCCAAGTTGATGGTGTTCATCACAGCAACAGGAAAACACAGGAGAACGGCTGGGATGATAAAATGACAAGATTTTTACAACTGAAAACAGCAACACAGAGATCTTTGAACTTCTCTTATACCTTCTCTGCATATATTTGTCATTCATTTTATTTGTCTTCATATTATTTCAAAGCATATGACAGACCCATTAAACCTTGATAATGCTGGAATACAAGGGAAAACAGCAATGTCTTGTTTTACACTAATGGAAAGTGAATCATTTCAAATGTAATACTGGTAAATGAGGGAGAAATGTTTGGTTGGTTATAAACTTGCAGAGACGTTTTGCAAAACAATCCAGCAGTAGTGCAAAAGCTGTCTAAATATTCATATTCCTTTGACTGAGTAGTTTTTCTTCTCTTTGGTAGTGCAAGAATTACCAACTGGCAGAATTTCCTGTGGGAATTTGAATAAATCATGGCACATAAAGCCATGAATAACTGTATTTATTAAGACTGTGTCACAATATGGGAAATATTTTGTGTGAAAAATCAAAATATAAAACATATATTCTACCATTGCAACTACTTAAAATAGGCATAAAGAACAAATATTTTTAGGGAAAATAAAAATGACAACAGCTGCTCTAGTAATACAGTAGAGGTTAAGGAGAAATATTTTTATTTGAAACATATTTTACTTAGTGGTCTATTGTTAATATTACAACATTTCATTAGAACAGTAAATTCAGGTCATAGTTTGAACTCATAACACTTATACCACCACACAATTTCTCATAGCCAAAAGCTTCACAGGAAAATAGGAAGAAAATTGGCAGAGCACTGGTGACCTTCTCCTTCTCATGTGCAAGCGTAGTGCTCCCAAATAGCTTCTTCCCCACAGACATGAACTCTCCACTCTTGAAAAGATTCACATTTTCAAAATAGTCAGAAAGTGTTGAAAGAATATAGCCCCACATTTAGCTTTGCACTTGACATTCTAGGCTTCACAATACAGTTACTGGGTGATGTATAACGAAACAATTTCTAAGAATGAAATCTCAGAAATACCTAGAGGTACACAAGGAAAGAGACTAGGAGAAGCTTCCCTAGGGAGCCTTTGATGATGTCACAAGTGGAGCTAGCTTCACCTGTCATTTCTTTTCTTAGGAAATATATCTCACATAGACGCTACACATAATTCTTCCTCTATTTCCCTGCCATCTCAGGAACTAGCAAATTTAATATCATTTTTCATTCTCCCAGTTGTTTGTTCATAAATTCCCTTGCTGCATCATGTAAATACATACAACACCCCCTATAAATTCCTGATGCCCATACCCTAATGTCATCCATAACCACCTCTTTACTTCTCTACTGATTCTCTTGATAGTCAAGGGCAAAGACACTGGTGGGTATTTTCTCACTGTTCATCTTACAAATGCAGGAAAATAAATCAGCTGTCCAGTTAATTAGTGTCTGTATGCATTTTTTAAGAAAGAGTGTGAAATGGTTAAGTTTGCTTTCAAAAGTGCTTGCCTCTCCTTAGGTAATTTTCTAAACACATTCCCCCTTCTCTCTCTCTGTCTCTCTGTCTCTCCTTTCTCACTGGCTCTCATTTCTTCCCCTATAATGTTGAAGAGACAGAGAGTTTTGAGACAAGCGAAGATGTTCATAGTAACCTTAAAGGAGTTGTTTTGGAAGCTTTCCCTCTGAAATAATTTAGAAAATAGAGAATACTTAATGCAATCACATAGCTTACAGTAAATTTGTGCCATGTGTGAGTATAAACACAATTCTATATATTCTCTGACAAGATCTGGGATTGCACAGCTGAGAAACACAAAGATCTGATCATTTGAGTTGGTAAAATACCAACTGACATCAGATTGGCAGTGGAGAGGCTCCCCACAAAGAGCTGCCTAGGATGGAACATTCTTACCAGTTTTGCCGTCTTCTTCTCTATAACATACTTCTTTCCTTAATAGGTCTTATGATTTGTACATAATCCAGATTTCATTTAAAAAGTAAAGAACTTCTTTCCCCAGATGCTCAGGGCTTTAGCAGAGTCCCTGTTTTAAGTCCCTCAGGAACTGCTTCAGGTACAGAGACCTCTTACCTAACCCTATTAAGTAACTTGTCAGCACTGTAGTGGAAAGTTCTGCATTACTCACCACATCTTAGGAAATGTCTGAAGTCATTCTACCTTTAGAGCTCCATGTGGGGTTGACCGAGACTTTGGCTGATGCTGTATTGCAATCTGACTTCTTCATCTGCTCAATTATGCTTCTTGACTTCTCTATGTTTAGTAAGTATCTGCATACTAATCTCTGTTTTTGTCCACACCAGAGGAATTCAGCTTACAACACTGCCCTAGAGGTTTAAAACAGAACGAAGATTCCATATAAAACTGAGTCATAAAAACGTTGGTAAGACCGAAGAGTTGTTACAGGGTAGAGACCCAGAGGTTTCTCAGCATGGCCAGAGTCTGACTTTGAGAGTCTGTATTAAGCTGGCTGTTGACTGTCCAGAGAGAAACACTTCTCACAGAGCAACCTCAAATGTTTTGTTTGAGACAGGGTTTCTCTGTGTAACCCTGGATGCCCTGGAACTCTTTCTGTGGACCAGGCTGGCCTCAATCTCACAGAGATCTGCCTGCCTCTGCCTCCTGAGTGCTGTGATTAAAGGCATGCTATCACCACCTGGCCTATAGGGAGCTTTTAAAGGCAAATAATACAGACTAACTTTGCCTTAGTTGTAAGTTACAGGGGAAAGTGGAGCAAGCAAGCAGTTTAACAGAAACCAACAACATGTAGTGAGCTGGAACATTTTGACTCTGATTTTCTAGAACAGGAAAGTGTAGCTTCCCACAGCAGATTCCATGATGGGGATAGTAAAGGGGGAAATCAGTTTCAGGTTAAAACAAAGATAGCTCTAGCTGAGACAAAAGGGGGAAACTTTGTCCTGTTAAAGAAAAGAAGTAGGAAGGCAGCATCACACAGAAGTCAGAAGCAGCCTCGAGTGATCATGGGAGCTCACAAGCTATGTTGACTTGATTTTGAAAGAGGATCTCACATGGCACAGATGTTGAAGTATAGGTCAACATACAATTAGATCTGTGACCATATGTCGTTGGTCTCCAAAATTCAGAAGTCTGTTGCAGAAGCAAATTAAATGAAGGTGAGAGAAATTATCCTTCTCAAGTTTTAATGGCAGCAACAGTGTTTGGAGTGGCCTTTAAAAAGTAGCACTGCTTTTATCTTGGAAGGTAATGGATGTTCCAGGGTTTTCTATTCCTATTATATGGTTCATGGTGTGAATTTGGAGCCCAGAGGGATACTGCCAGATTCTGAGCACAGCTTTCCCAGCTGTGATTGCAAATCTAGAGAAATAATCATAAGCTAGCTTATAGTCAGAGATCGGTTTGTACAGGAGCATGAAGGGTACATACCCTTGTCAAAATCACAGCACTGCTGGTCTACCTCTGCTTCCTCTGCCTAATCCTGTTCATTTAATTTCCCCACAAGAATGGATTCCAAAAACATGTTCCAACAAAATTCCAACATGGCAATCTTCCCTCCGACTTTGATCATAGAGAACTTGAAGTGTGCTTTACTGCAGTAGTAAGAACACTAAGATGAATAATTCATCTTCATAATCCTTACATTGGTAGGATTTATCGTTACTCTAATTCTGCCACCCATTTTTCATTACTGTATCTACATTGTCTCTACTGGAAAAATGCTTTCCATTGGCCTCCAGCATTCTGAAATTTTATTATTCTCAAAGAGAGAAAGCCACTGTAGTGATTCAGGGCCGTAATCCTAGCAATATGGAGGCTGAGGCAGAAAAATAACAAGCTCAAAGTTAGCATGGGTCTTTGTCTTAAAACACAAGATTTGGAGATATTAATTTAATGGCATGATCTCCCACCACCATTGATAACTTGAAGAAGATAACATGCTTATTTTGTTGTGTATCTGTTGTCTGTTCTGTTTCACTTCAGAGATAGAGTCTCACTATGTTGTCCAAGCTGTCCTGAAACTCACAATCTCAACCTACAAAGTGCTAGAATTAGAGTTATATGCTACCCTGTCTGGTGTTTTGACAAATTTTGAAATTCCCTTTGCCATTAGATGCGTTGAGAGAGAAGCAAACACAATAAATTCACTCCACATCCTAATCTCTACCTTCCCATCCTTGGACTTCTTCAGACTATTTCTTGCATTTGTTCTCATTGAGTATAGGCTAGTCCTTTTAATCGGCCACTTTTATCAGCTTTATGTAATACATACAGTCCAGTTCTCTTGGATTTTGTAGATGTAGAGTTTCTGAATAAAGTGAATTTGATGGTAAGAGAAATATTTAGCCAAAGGTTTAGAACCTTCACAATTCAACATCATACATATGTCTCAGAACTGTGTGTGTGTGTGTGTGTTTGTGTGTATGTGTTTTCGAGACAGGGCTTCTCTGTGTAACAGCCCTGACTATTCACTTTGTAAACCAGGCTGACCTCAAACTCATAGAGATCTGTCTGCCTCTGTTTCCCTAGTGCTGGGACTAAAGGTATGTGCCACCACCGCCCAGCATGTCTAAGAGTTTTAATGACACAATTCAGAAAAAAAAATATCATTCTATCAGTTTAAGTGCTTTTCTCTGCTCAGTATTTTCCTTTGTCGCCACTATAATTACTGTGGTTATCCAGTTGTTGCTCTGAAGGCACTGAAGGAAGTATTGGTGGGTTTTAATACTGCAACCAAGGGAACTGGTATAAATTTTCTCAGCAAGATCCTCATATGCTCTTAGAAAAGTACTCAATAGCTTTGCCTAGGTCTATAATAACTAGCTTGCGGCTTCTGTTTTGAAAGCCAATGTGGAAGAGTCCTCACTTCTCACTTCCTAGAGCATACTCACTGAGTATCCACATATCCACACTGAGCACATGCTATTCTTTCATTATGGCAAAGACTTTCTCCTTATACTTGGCTACTCATGAAATGTATACTAGAGATGGTCTTCAATTCTATAGCACAGGAGATCCATAAGACAGAGAAAACTGAGTAACCAAAGCACAATGACAGATGCCAGGTTGCCCATGTTAACCATAAACTGCTTCATTCACCCATGTAAAGATTTAATTACAGAACACACATACTTTGTTCCACTATGTCTTTGTATATGACCCATCTATGAAAATATTTTTAAAGGAGATTGTGATCATTTGAATAAAAATATTCCTCATAGGCTTATTTATGTATTTGAATAATGGTTTCCAGTTTGTAAAACTGTTTGGAAACGTGTTTGGGAAGGATTAAGAGGTTCAATATTGTTGAAGGAGGTTGGCCTTGTTGGAGGAGATTTGTCACTGGGACTAGGCCTTGAGGGGTCTCTCTCTCTCTCTCTCTCTCTCTCTCTCTCTGGTTATTGTCTCAACATGTAAGCTCCAGCATCATGCCTGCCTTCCTGCTACCATGCTCCCTGCCATGGCTGTCATGGACTCACCCTCTGAAACACTGATCATATCTTGTAGTTAAATGCCTTTCTTCATAAGCTGCCTCGATCAAGGTGTCTCTTCAAGGCACTAGAAGAGTAGCTAAGACAGAGATCAAGGGTTCCTTTCTAGGGCTTTCATAGAGATATAAGCAGAGTAGAAAAACTGGGGGAAGGGTATAAAAATAGTAAATCCTTTGTAAAACATAAAACTCAGGGCTGAGGGTATTGCTGTGTATACAGTACAACCCTTCCCTAGCATGCTCAAGGAATGGAGTTTCATCCCTAACACTACATATATACACATAATAAAGCTCCAAATCTATGCCTGTAGTCCTAGCATGACTTGCCCAAAGTGACAGATTTCGATCTGGATTATATCCCCAGATTTGTCCCCATCTTGTTCCTGTTTTGGTTCTCTGTATAGACAAAGAAGGAAGCATATCATTTTTAGTCAAATTAAGGTTATGCTGAAAAACTTCAAACACAGACATAACAACAACAATGATAATAATATAATCTTCATTTAGTTTCTGTATAAAGACAAGAATCAGCACATGGGAGAGAAACACAAAGAAACACAAAGAATGATCACTGTTCATTCTCTCAGGTGCCTAGTTAAAACCATGTAGCATCACAAGACCTGCTCATTTAATCTGACAGGATCTGGCTTCTTGTATGACTTTAAAACCCAAGGATGTTGGAGTCTGAACTAGGCTATATAAGGTTATGTACTTTAGGGATTAAATATACACAATTACAGGCCTCATGACATTTTGTTCAACACTGAGCTGCATGTGTGACAGTGATTCCATAAGATTATGATGCCATAGCCCTCTTAGTTCAGAATGCTCACACAAAGATAGAATAACAAACAACACATTTCTTAGAACATAACCCTATCGTTAACTAATATATATCTGCTCTTGGTATAAACGTTTTGTTTTCATGAATGTTATTTCTTTTCTTTTAATTAATGAAGTTCATTAGATTCCATTTACATGATTCCAAAAGAGAGTTTTCAAATGGAATATCTATTCTACAATCACAACATGAAATAAAATGATTGTTGTCCATGGTTTTGCTTGAGGTTAAGAATCCATTATAGGTAGTCTACAAGATTTAGGCACAGGAGGCCTCTTCCTAAGTAGGACCCCAGCTGCACAGACAATAAGAGAAACAATGAATAAATGGGATCTACTGAAACTGGGAAGCTTCTGTAAAGCAAAGGACACTGTCAGTAGGACAAAAAGGCTGCCTTCTGACTGGGAGAAGATCTTCACCAACCCCTCATCAGACAAAGGTCTGATCTCCAAAATATACAAAGAACTCAAGAAACTAGGCACTAAAACTCTAATTAACCCAATTAAAAAATGGGGTACTGAACTTAACAGAGAATTCACAACAGATGAACTTTGAATGGCCAGAAGACACTTAAGGTCATGCTCAACCTCCTTAGCGATCAGGGAAATGCAAATCAAAACCACTTTGAGATACCATCTTACACCTGTCAGAATAGCTAAAGTCAAAAACACCAACGATAGCCTATGCTGGAGAGGATGTGGGGTGAGGGGAACACTCATCCATTGTTGGTGGGAATGCAAACTCGTGCAGCCACTGTGGAAATCAGTGTGGCGGTTTCTCAGGAAACTGGGAGTCAACCTCCCTCAGGACCCAGCAATACCACTCTTGGGAATATACCCTAAAGATTCCCTAACATACTACAAAAGCATTTGTTCAACTATGTTCATAGCTGCACTATTTGTAATAGCCAGAACATGGAAACAACCTAGGTGCCCCTCAATAGAAGAATGGTTAAAAAAGGTGTGGAACATATATACATTAGAGTTTTACTCGGCGGTTAAAAACAATGACATCTTGAATTTTGCATGCAAATGGATGGAAATAGAAAACGCTTTACTGAGTGAGGTAAGCCAGACCCAAAAAGAGGAACACGGTATGTATTCACTCATAAGTGGATTCTAACCATAATTAAAGGTCTTTGAGCCTATTATTCGTGATCCTAGAGAAGCTAAATAAGAAGATGTACCTGATGAAGATTATTTAGCTATCCACCAGGAGGTAGGAAATAGACAAGAGTCCCAGGTAACCTCGGGTGCATGGGGGGGGGTGGGAGGGTCGATGGAGGGGGAGAGGGCTAGAGAGAAGGGAGTAGGGGAGGAACGGGGAAAGCTTGGTGGCCGGGGATGGGGGGGGGAGGGAGGTAGGATGAATATGGGATCAGGGAACAATATATTTCAACTAAGGGAGCCATTTTAGGGTTTACAGGAGACTTGATTATATATGGGATCCCAGGTCCAAGGAGAAATCCCCCAGATTGCTCTCTGGACAGAGGAGAGGGTGCCTGAATCGGCCGTGGCCCATGACCATACTGATGAATATTTTGCTTATCACCATAGATCCTTCGTCTGGCGAAGGACGGCTATGCAGTCGGAGGCCCACATTGGAGCAACGGATTGAGCCCCCCGAGGTCCGGAGGGGGAGCGGAAGGAGGAGGAACATGAAAGACGAAATCAGTACTGCGAGGGATGCTATCACCCACTGATACAAGGGAACGGATCTGATGAGAATTTACCAGGGCCAGTCGGACTGGGACTGAACGAGGACGTGATCTAGCCAGATTCTCGGAATTTGGCCGGATTCTCTGACTGTGGCTGGCCCGGGGTCTTTCTGAAAAGCCATTGACTATGACACTGGGACCTGTTTCCTCTGCATATGCTGGATTTTGGGGATCCAGTCTGTTTGGACGCTCGCCTTCCTGGACCTGGAGGGAGGGGGAGGGAGCTGGAGCTTCCCACAGGGCAGGAAACCCTGACTGCCCTGGGGGACGGAGGGGAAGGAGGGGGTAGTGGGGGGAGTGGGAGGGTGTTGGGAGGGGGGGCGGAAATGGAAACTTTTATAATTTAATAAAATTTACTAAAAAAAAAAGAATCCATTATAGTCTATAATAGAAAAAAATACATCATCCAAATGCAAAACAAAATCTTATAAAAGCAGACATAATTATTTATTTTCTCAACCCATTTGCAATTCTAAATCATACTTGTATATATTTTAGGCCCTGGTGTATGATGAGCCTGTTTATTTTCAGGATTCAAATGTGGTATGATTTTTTCCCTTATCCATTTTCACAGGGGCATTCAAAAATCAAACAATGTAGCTCTTTATCAACTTAACTCTTTAATTTTCTTTGATTTCAAGGTCTGTTCAAAATTAAAAACTAAGGAATACCCACTGTTATTGTTCTGACATTAGTAGTTATAAGGCATTAACAAGTGCAGTTCATATAATAGTTATATTGATGAACTCTCATCTACTACAACAAAAAAAAATCCAAGAAGCATCAGTTGGTATTGGGAAATCCTGCCAGTTCTCAAACTGAGTAAATAAAGTGTATGAATGGGTAGTTGGTTAAAAATTGTTCTAGAAAATGAATAATTATGGGTGCTAAAACTGTCAGATACTGAAAACACATCAAGAAAAATATATACCTTACTAAATTGTCACTAGTGTCCTAGAGTTTCTTAACTATAATATAGCAGATAGATACTATATATTTAGTACAAAGCTACAACCTTGTACTAAAAGCAGTTTGTCAAGAGTTATTATTTCAAAGTGTGATGACAATACTTTGTCTGGAGAATGTCATAAAACAACTCCCTGACACTTATTTTTATAATTGATGATTAAATATGTAGCCTGTCTGTGGTCCAGAGGTAGTAGAAAGTTGCATCTGGGTTTTACATTTCTGTCTTGCAGTGAAGACAATTGTGAAGTGAATGAGGGGAAGTAGGAGGAAAGGAAGGCAGACAGATGGATAGACGGGAGAAAGAGAGGAAAGGAGGGAGGGAGAAAGGAAGGAAAGAAGGAAGAAAGAAAAGGTGGACAGACAGATCAGAAGAGTACAAAGACCAGAACCCTTCCCCATGATTATGCTCAGTCTTCAAAATGGATGTTAAAGCTGTGCATACATTAAACTGTTAATGAGAGAGACTAAAACTGTGTCTAATATTATTTTTTGACAGGGATGGAATTCAGGGCCTTGCATATAAAATGTAATCTCTAGCTAGTATACCTGGTATTTTTAAAAGATTAAATTTGTATTACCTTTATAAATGTAAGAATCAAGAACCTTTATTTGTTTATAAAAGTAATTAAATAAAGAGTTTCTTTAAAAGAAATGACTCCATTTCAGGTCTTATGCTAAAAACTAAATACCATCTTAATGCATCCTCAATGATGAGCCAGTTCATAATTCAATTAGGTCAGCCTTCAAATTACTTGAAAACAAATAGTTTGAAAGTATGTGACTTGAAAAATAGTTTGCCACTTTCTTAATTACTGAAGTTTATCACACAACTTCTCATTCCTGGTAACTCTTCCACTTCGAAGCACCTTGTTTAATATCATATGCAGAGAAAGGTTAGGGACATTGAGATATTGAATGATTTTTATCCTTTCACAATTGTCTTTATCATATAGGAATTAAAATAATTTTCAGCCAAAACTTAGAACTAAAAATAAGTATTAAGACAGGATGAATAAAATTTCTCATTACAGAGAATGATGAAAATGCTGACTGAATAGAGCTTAGTAACAGCTTGATATTTCCCATAATACTTCAATTTCTGAACATTTATACTGTAAAAAGACAAAATATGAATCTGTCCCGCGCTACCGTCTCGCCAGCAAGAACCACACGGAACACTAGGATCCTTCTGCAGGAATGGCTTTAATCCTCTTGGGAGCTAGAGCATAAGCCAACATGGCCGGGGACCCAGATAAGATGGAACCCATCCCTTATAAAGGAAACAGACCCCGCTTCGGACGTGTCATTCTCGGATTGGTCAAACTGCTCCCAGTCCCAGGTGAAACCTTGGGAGTAGTGGAAAAAATACCAACACGTGTGAGCTTTCTAGCTCACCTGGTGGTGCAGCGCCATCTATGGTGGAGAGTGTGGTTGCGGCCCTCTACATGAATCCTTGTTATAAACTGTCACCTGGTTAAATAAGCCACACAACTGTCATTTTCTACACTCTCTTCCCTTTTTTGAGTTTCTCAAGAAAAATGTGTATATTCTTCAAATTCTTGCCTCTTAACATATCCTGGATATTTCCGAAAGAAATTTGTTATTACTTCTGCTTCTATACTCCAAATATACAACTAAATCCAAATATCATAACAAAAGACAAATACTCCTATTTAATGCAATTCCTGAATTAATCATTAAGAGAAATGTATATATTTGGAAGAAACATTAAATTTATTAGCAGGCTTAGGGTACCTTGTGGAAGAAAGCTTGTGTACAAATGTCTATTATCTAATTGTCTCTATGATAATGCCCACAGTATTTTACATTGTGAGGTGTTTCATCTCAGTGGAATTTGGTACAGCTGAGAGAGGTCTGTGTTGTATAAAGTTGGAAAAAAACAACTATGAAAAGCAAAAAGAAGGATCCTTAAAACACTATTGTTCTCACTTCTAACAAGTATCACAAAACAAAATTGAGTCTAGAAATCGGTTCTTATAAACTATGTGATTATAGCCCATTAACACTGAAATGTACCCCATTAAAATCTCTATGTTGAAGACCTACCCTTCAAGTGGCTATATTTGAAGATAGGCCCTTTACAGGGATAACAGCAGTAAATAAAGTCTTATGAGCAAAGGATTCAGTCTGGCTGATGTATTTATAAGAGAAATGGTGGTGTAATAATGTACTTGCCTCATATCCCTGAGGCTCTGGGTTTAATTTTAGCACTGAAAACAATGGCGAGGAGGATAGTCACCAGGAGTGTGCAAACAGAGAAAAGGCAAAGATCATATAAGGACAAAAAATGGCAGCTATCTGTAAGGCAAGGAGAGAGAAAGCCAAGACAATATATCACCAACCTACTCCTAGACTTCTAGTCTGCAGAAATAAATTTCTGTTGTTAAAGACACCCACTATATAGTGTACTGTGAATGCAGCCTGACCCAGTAAACTAATAAATGTTCTTTGGCAATCCTTTTGTGTATATGTGTTCTTTTGAGAAAGATTTCCATATATCCTCTACTGACTTAGAAATAAATCCCTATGTAGCAGAGGCTGGTTTGAATTCCTAATCCTCCTGCCTCCACCTCTCTGTAATGATCTGTTCTGTCCCTTTAAGAGATAAGCCCCATCTACTCCCCCCTTCCGCCAGGGCTTCCCATCTCTGGCAGAGATGGCTACTGTGGCCTCCTCTCCTCTCCCTCTCCCCTGTTTCTCTCTCTCTCAAATCCCCTTTCTCCTTCCCTTCCATAACCCACTAAATAAACTATACTCACTTTTTCTGCATGATGTCTATCTGTCTCTCAACTGGCGCCTCTCACCTGCCTGGAACCCCATGGCTCACTGCTGTTCTCGGGAACTGTATTGTTTTATCTAAACCATTACACTCCCAAGTCTAGGATTACAGATTTAAACCATCATGCTTATATCTTTGGGAATTCATGATGCACTTTTAGAGTTCCTAGTCAAATCTTCATTATGCTACCTTATGGCTCAAAGGACACAAGGAAAGTAATTATATTGCCTGTACAGGAGGAAATTACACTGCTGAGGTATTTTGGGAATGAATCCTATTTTGAGTGGGAGAAACACCAAGATTTCACAAGATTTTTATAGGATTGACAGCAACTATTGAAAAGAAAAGTGTTCCCGAAGCTCTGCAAAATGCTCCCCACAAGTTGTACATTGTGGGTCTATCTAAGAATCTGTCTGCTGTACATTTACTGTATAATACTTGTGGCTCCAACATCTCCCTTTCTTTTGTTTAATAAATGCAGCATGTGTATATCTCTCTGAGCAATGAATAATAATTTTAAAATTAATAGCCAATAATCTATTGATGAGTTTAGTCATCTTGTAGATGAGTTGTAAATGGTTTTAGAATATTTCTCATCTACACCAAGGGACCCGTTTAAGGAAGAGAAGGAAGCACCACCCTTTTTCATTTCTTCCTCCTTCTGCTCCTCATTTGGACCTTAGGGGGCTCAGTCCGGTGCTCCAATGTGGGTCTCCATCTGTATCGCCATCCATCGTGGGATGAAGGTTCTCTCTGATCTTGCCATCTTTGCTCACGTTCTCTTTCCTTCCGCTTCTCGTTTGGACCTAGGGAGTTAAGTCCAATGTTCCAATGTGGGTCTCTGTCTCTATCTCCATTCATCGCCAGATGAAGGTTCTATGGTGATAAGCAAAATATTCATCAATATGGTTATGGGCCTAGGCCATTTCAGGCACCCTCTCTTCTGTCCAGAGAACAATCTAGGGATCTCCTTGGACCTGGGATCCCATTTATAATCAAGTCTCCTGTAAACCCTAAAATGACTCCCTTAGTTGAAATCTATTCTTCCCTGATCTCATATCCATCCTTCCTCCCTCCCCCTATCCCAGTCCAACTAGCTTTTCCCATTCCTCCCCTACTACCTTCTCTCTAACCCTCTCCCCTTCCAACAACCCTCCCACCCACCCCCCATGCACCCGAGGTTACCTGGGACTCTTGTCTATTTCCAATCTCCAGGCAGATAGCTACATGATTTTCATCAGGTTCACCTTCTTATTTAGCTTCTCTAGGATCACAAATAATAGGCTCAAAGACCTTTAATTATGGTTAGAATCCACATATGAGTGAATATATACCATATTCCTCTTTTTGGGTCTCGCTTACCTCACTCAGTAAAGCGTTTCCTATTTCCATCCATTTGCATGCAAAATTCAAGATGTCATTGTTTTTTACTGCTGAGTAGAACTCTAATGTGTATATGTTCCACACCTTTATTAACCATTCTTCTATTGAGGGGCACCTAGGTTGTTTCCAGGTTCTGGCTATTACAAATAGTGCTGCTATGAACATAGTTGAACAAATGCTTTTGTGGTATGACAGGGCATCTCTTGAATATATTCCCAAGAGTGGAATTGCTGGGTCATGAGGGAGGTTGACTCCCAGTTTCCCGAGAAACCACCACACTGATTTCCACAGTGGCTGCACAAGTTTGCATTCCCACCAACAACGGATGAGTGTTCCCCTCATTACACATCCTCTCCAGCATAGGCTATCATTGGTGTTTTTGAGTTTGGCTATTCTGACAGGTGTAAGATGATATCTCAACCTTGTTTTGATTTGCATTTCCCTGATCGCTAAAGAGGTTGAGCATGACCTTAAGTGCCTTTTGGCCATTCGGAGTTCATCTGTTGTGAATTCTCTGTTCAGTTCCGTACCCCATTTTTTAATTGGGTTAATTAGAGTTTTAGTGTCTAGTTTCTTGAGTTCTTTGTATATTTTGGAGATCAGACCTTTGTCTGATGAGGGGGTTTGTGAAGATCTTCTCCCAGTCCGAAGGTAGCCTTTTTGTCTTACTGACAGTGTCCTTTGCTTTACAGAAGCTTCTCAGTTTCAGGAGGTCCCATTTATTCATTGCTTCTCTTATTGTCTGAGCTCCTGGGGTTCTGCTTAGGAACTGGTCTCCTGTGCCTATATTTGTAGACTACTTCCCACCTTCTCTTCTATCAGGTTCAAAGTGGTCAGATTAATGTTGATGTCTTTAATCCATTTGGACCTGAGTTTTGTGCATGGTGATAGATATGGATCTATTTTCATTCTTCTATAGGTTGACATCCAGTTATGCCAGCACCATTTGTTAAAGATGCTTTCCTTCTTCCATTGTATGTCTTTAGCTCCCTTGTCAAATATCAAGTGTTCATACATTTGTGGGTTAATACCCGGGTCTTCTATTCGATTCCATAGGTCGACTTCTCTGTTCTTATGACAATACCAAGCTGTTTTCAATACTGTTGCTCTGTAATAGAGTTTGAAGTCTGGGATGGTAATGCCTCCTGAAGTTCCTTTATTGTATAAGATTGTTTTGGCTATCCTGGGTTTTTTGTTTTTCCATATAAACTTGATTATTGTTTTCTCAAGGTCTGTGAAGAAGTTTGATGGAATTTTGATGGGAATTGCGTTGAATCTATAGATTGCTTTTGGTAGAATTGCCATTTTTACTATGTTGATTCTCCCAATCCAAGAACAGGGGAGGTCTTTCCATTTTCTGGTATCCTCCTCAATTTCTTTCTTCAAGGACTTAAAGTTCTTGTCAAATAGGTCTTTCACTTCCTTGGTTAGAGTTACCCCAAGATATTTTAT
Organism: Myodes glareolus; assembly: GCF_982192425.1. NCBI lineage: Eukaryota > Metazoa > Chordata > Mammalia > Rodentia > Cricetidae > Myodes > Myodes glareolus. The sequence continues at coordinate 139,827,197 of NC_142053.1, forward strand.
GCTATTTGTGGCTATCATGAAAGGTGATGTGTCTCTGATTTCCCTCTCTGCTTCTTTATCCTTTGTGTATAGGAGGGCAACCGATTTTTTGGAGTTGATCTTGTATCCTGCCACATTACTAAAGGTGTTTATCAATTGTAGAAGTTCTTTGGTAGAGTTTTTGGGGTCGCTTATGTACACTATCATATCGTCTGCAAATAACGAAAGTTTAACTTCATCCTTTCCAGTTCGAATCCCCTTGATCCCCTTATGTTGTCTTATTGCTATTGCTAGAACTTCAAGCACTATATTGAAGAGGTATGGAGAGAGTGGACAGCCTTGTCATGTTCCTGATTTTTAGTGGAATGGCTTTGAGTTTCTCTCCGTTCAATTTGATGTTAGCTGTTGGCTTACTACATATTGCATTTATTATATTTAGGTATGATCCTCGTATACCCAGCCGGTTCTCGTTTTGTGTTTTCTTCATTGCCTCCATTTGAGTTTTCAATTCTTGGACTGTTTCCTTTACTTGTTTGATTGTTTTTTTTTTTTTGATTTCTCAGGGTATCATTCACGGATTTACTTATTTCCTCAAACCTTTTGTTATATTTCTCATCCATTTCTATACTCATTTCTTCAAACTTTTTGTTATACTTCTCGTCCAATTCTTTAAGGGAGTTATTCATATCCTGTTTAAGGGACTCTATTGCTTTCATAATGGCACTTTTTTCCACTTCTTCTGATTAGAGTGTTCAAGTCCTTCTGTTGTAGGGTCGTTACGATCTGGTGTTTTCATGTTGTTTTTCAGATTGTTGGAGGAGGTCTTGCCTTGGCGTCTGCCCATCTCTTCGTTCAAATGCTCTCTATTGGAACTTCTGTTAGCGGGTCAGGTTCCCTTGTTGGGCAGGGAGTTCATTGATAGAATGCCTACCTTTCCTCAGGCAGGCTATTGAAGCACAGGCACTGCCTCTTTCCGGGATGCCCCTATAGAGCAGGCCCAGTGTGCAAGGCAGCTGAGCTGGGGAAATTATATGGGCTCAGTGGGAGGGGAGAAATATAGAAATTTTTACCTGGATGGAAGCTGGGATGGCAGGCAGGAGAGCTTAGCAGGGTGGAACCAGCACTGCAGGTTGACCTGGGAGTCTATGGGGTCGGGGAAAGTCCAAGCTCCTCCTCGCCGGGCCGCTGCTGCGGGCCTGATGCAAACTCACCCCTCTGATGGCCCTCTGGCTGGAGGCTGGGATGGCTGGCAGGGGCGCTAGCAGGGTGGAGCCAGCAGAGCAGGGTGACCTGGGAGTCTATGGGGTCGGGGAAAGTCCAAGCTCCACCTCGCAGGGCACCTGCCGCAGGCCCGAAGCAAACTCACCCCTCAGATGGCCCTCTGAATGGAAGCTGGGATGTCTGGTGGGGGCGCTGACAGGGTGGAGCCAGCAGAGCAGGGTGACCTGGGAGTCTATGGGGTTGGGGAAAGTCCGAGCTCCTCCTCACCAGGCCCCTGCCACAGGCCCGAAGCAAACTCACCCCTCAGATGGTCCTCTGGATGGAAGCTGGGATGGCTGGCGGGGGCGCTAGCAGGGTGGAGCCAGCAGTGCAGAGTGACCTGGGAGTCTATGGGGTCGAGGAAAGTCCTAGCTCCTCCTCGCCGGGCCCCTGCCGCGGGCCTGAAGCAAACTCACCCCTCCGATGGCCCTCTGGATGGAAGCTGGGATGGCTGGTGGGGCTAGAGTGGTCTTAAGCTGGATAAATAAGCTGACATTTATCCTTCCAAATAAACCATCCTCTGGATACAGACTGATCCCTAGAAAATAGCAAGCCAGCTTTTTTTTTAATGAAAGAGAAATTCTAAACAGGACTGATACAGTCAGAAGTGCTGAAGGAATCAGTGTTTAATTTCTGGGGAGAAGAAAAAATAGGCCTGTATGGTATACCGTAGCACATACCTCTCAGTCAGTCAAATTTAACTCCAGGCTCACAGTCTACAGATTCTTCCCACTGTGGAGCAATAATGGTTAGAAGATGTGTCTGTACATAACATCTACAGATTTCTTTCTTGTTATTCTCTAAAGAATCAAGTATAACAAGTATTCATATAGTATTTACATTATACTAAGTATTATAAGCAACCTACAAGTATTTTAAAGTAGATAAAAAGGTATGTTTACACTATATGTATATATGTATATTTGATGATTTTTGCTATCCATGGTAGATGTGGGTAAGAGGGGGTTATCTTGAAAGCAAGCCCCTAACAAGACATCAGTTCCAAAAACTCTGCGCATATTTGCCTTATTTACCTCCAGCTCATCTAGTATTCCTATGCACTTCTAATCAGGAAAAGTAATTCAGTTAGAAGTCAAATTAAATTTGTTTATTCTATGCTCTTTTGAGCATTTGTCAGCTCATCTGCTTTGGTCAGGGGAGTGGGTACATTAAATTTTCCCTGGATCTCTAAAGTTAAGAAAAGCTTCAGACAGGGAGGGCCTTGTTCTTGCCTCCAGTGATGTGACAGACTTTGTTGACTCGCCATAGGAGGCCTCAACCTCTCTGAGGAGTGAATGGGGTTGGGATAGAGAGAAGGTAGGAGGGCTGGAGGGAGAGGGAACTTGGGTTGGTTTGTAGAATAGGATTGTTTAAAAAGAAAAAAAGCTTCAGAATATGGATTTTCTTAGAAGCTATTCTAGAATCTAGATTACTACAATTATTTTAAAACATGCCAAAAGTGAAACTAATAACTGAGGGCTCTAAAACAAAAGATTCATTTTGAGAAATATATATCTATAGGTTAGGTCTTTGAGGAATTTGACAAATAATTAAATTATAACTTATAAATGTATTTGTATCATTTATTTAATGATTATAAGAAAAATGTTGATTCATAACAAACTACTTTTCTAATAAGTAAGAACATTGTTAGAAGATTCACAGCTTCAGAAACACAGCAGGCACATGGAACAAAAGGTGGAGGGAAAGAGAAATAGGGAATGCTGTTCATTCATTTCCCTTAATTTACGCCAAAATAATAAGCATCAAGGATCCTCTTTTGTTTTCATTTGTGTTTTCTTCATTATTGCTCGGGCTGTTCATCTTGTCACACATTTATTAAGCACTCAAGCCTCTGTAAACTGCCTTTATATATATGTACATATTGCCTTGTCTATTGAGCTGTTTATCTTTCTTCTTGACTTATAGTATTCCTAGTTGTTATGAATATTAAATTTTTATCTAATAAACTAGAAGGCAATAAAGTATACCTTTTATCTTTATCTTTAAGCTTTCTTATGTTTCCCATTGTAATAACTTTTTAGTTAGAGAAATTGTGTTAAAGTAAAATGTAAGTGAATGCTAATGATATTAAGGTCAAACTGCATTTTTGCTTCCCTTTCTGAGCTCTCTCCTTGAAGAAAAGTAGAGGAGAGGAAGTATTGGCAATGAAACTTGGTATGAATTTTAAATTCTACATGACCAAGGACTCTGATATCTTTAAGAACAAATAAGATATTTGGAGAATTTGTGTAAAAATTTCATAGAGGTGAACTCATTCAATTTGCCAACTATTAGCTAAATAATATCACTTTTTATTTGACAAAAAGAAAACTGAGAAACAGACAAGTTCACCACTTTCATGAGGCCAAGGAGTAGATAAATGCAGATGCTTTGAATGCAGGCAATCTGGCAGTTTTGCTTCTCGGATAGGCAAACTCTGCAGAAAAAGATACCTTTTCAGAGCACAAGAAAGTTGAATGTGGCCACATTTTCACAACTCAGGTGGTCAGGTTCTTGGTACACATTACCAGAACAGTTATGAAAGGCACAGTATAATGGGTGTATAATGTAACAACAAACAAGCCATTTTGGCAATTTCATATCCTATTGGAGTATACTAGCTTCCTCTGAAAGTATCTGTGCAAATCCAAATCAAGTTATCCTGCAACTATCCCTTGTCAGTGTAGTACCTCATTTCTACTAAGGTTTGAACACTTAAAAAATATACTGTGTGAGAGAGCAGAATTAGAAAAGGGAGGAGGGAAAGAAGAGGAGAGGAAGAGAGTGCCGGGGCACTGAAAAACACAGCAACAGAAGGTGAATAAGACAGAGAAAAAAAAGCAAGTTAACTACACCCCTATTCATACAGTAAGAACAAGCCCAAGTACCCTGGTCTACATGAAAAATAAACAAATGAAAAAGTCCTGTTGTGAATCATGAACCTATATTTAATAGGATAAATAATAAAAGTAATATCCTGTGCCAGTCAGGGTCCCCACAGGAAACAGATGGTAGAGTCAAATGACGATCACTTAAAGAGGAACCATTGGCAGTAATCTCCCCTGGAAAGCAGACTCGGTCATAGAGATTAGCAAACAGAACATTTATTGTGCAGTGCTCTCAGAATCTAAATTTGAGGGAGAAAAGGAACACTGCAATTAGGCTGAGAGAAAAGCTTAGCTGGTGATACCATTGCAAGAAGGTTTCTAAAAAGAGCCCTAAAACTTGTTCTCAGTTAGACAGAAGGTTCTGGACCTGTATGCCCCCTACCATGACCATTCAGGAGATATTGACCACCCATAGACAAGCCTGCTTCTTCAACACAGAGAAAATCCCCAAGACAAAGACTGCCACTTAAGGGTAGCTGGTGAAAGAAGTTCTCTCATTCTGAAGTAGGAACTGTTGACATAGAACAACATCCATTCCAAAATTTATCAAAAGAACTCCTTCCAAAGTCTATGTAGGTTGTAAATAAACTTCAGTTCAGTTGTCAGAGAAGTTCATTCATGAAAGAGATAGGAAATGTTCTTTTAAACTGAGAGAATGAACACATAAACTGGGCATTGGCCAGACTATATGTGAAAATATCTGCATGGAGAGACATCATGTCCAAGGCAGCTTATAAAAGAAAACATCTAACTGGGAGCTTACTTAGTTTCAGAGGGTGAGTTCATCATTGCAGGAAAGATGGCAACAGACAGGCAGACATGGTGCTTGTAACAATGAGGGGGCCCTGCTTGTTTGTGTTTTTTATCCTGCTCAGTTCCCCCAGCTGGCAGGCCCCAGAGAAAATCAACCACACAGAGATTTCTGTAAGTTATAAAGCTGATTGGCCCGTTAGATCAGGCTTCTTACTGGCTAACTCTCACATCTTGATTAACCCATTTTTCTGATCTATGTTAGCCATGTGGCTCAGTACCTTTTTCAGTGGGGCAGCTCACATCCTGTTGCTTCGGTGATCTGGGCAGGAGTGGGAGGAATCAACTTACTCCTCCCCAGAATTCTCCTGCTCTCCTTGCATCATTTCCACTTCCTGTTTGGTTTTCCCACCTACACCTCCTGCCTGGCCAATCAGCGTTTATTTAAAACATGATTGACAGAATACAGACAATTCTCCCGCACCAGTGCTGAAGCAGTAACTGAGAGTTTGCATCCTGGTCTGAAGGTAGAAGGCAGAGGAAGAGAAACTAAGCCTGACCTAGCCTTTTGAAACTTCAAAATCCATCCCCACCTCCTTTGACAAGGCCACAACTCCTAATCCTTCCCCAAAACATTTCTGCCAGCTAGGGGCCAAACATTCAAATATATGTGCCTATTCTCATTCAAACTACCACATCCTATATGTGAAACAAAGCACTGACAAGCTGCAGCAATCAGTCCAGGAAACAAACACATATTCTACAATGAACCATCTCAGAAGGTCAGCCTCATTTCCCTAAGTCACACTTATCTTTATGTAGTTTTTCTATGAAGTGTTCTCTGGAAAGGCTCATGAACCTGCCCTCTGGTAGTAACATTTTTCAGAGTTCCTTTGGGGAAATGATTGGATCATGAGGGTATTATATTGATTAATGGGTTCCTCCTAGTGAATTAAAAATTTGAATAATTATTGGAAGATTCAAGAGTGTGGAGCCTAGTTGCTGGTAGTACATCATTGGTGTACAACCTGGAAAGGTGTAACTAGAAATAGGCCAACCAAAGAAACTTTAGTTGTATCTTCCAACAGTCAAAACTGTCCCCTTGTGGTTAAACATCCTAGAAGCTTTGGTTAGTTTCTTCCTGCTGTATCAAAAACAAAGATTCCAGAAGGGTTTCTCTAGCTGTAACACATGCTCATTATGAAACAGTATCTGCATCCTCAAAAGACCCCAACAACTCCATATGTCATTAGCAGTATCCATTTGATCCCATTGTGGGCTTCCCAAGAGGATCATGGAAAGTGATACTATCAAAGAGTTCTTGTCTCCCATAATAGGAGAGAGAAAAGGGGTCGCATTTCTCTCATAATTATGCAATTCACTTCGTAAAAGTTCATAAAAACCTCTTACAAAAAAGCAAACCCAAAAGAAAAAGAACAAAAAAAAAAAGGTGATGAGGGAAGAAGGAAGGAACTTTGTTCTCAGCCTCTTCCTGTCACTCTCTTTGCTTCCTGGCTACCAAGCAGTGGGCAACTTTGTTTCAACACAAGTTCTGGCCACCATGATGCTCTGTTTCCACCACAGACTCACAGAAATGGAGAAAGACAACTGTGAACTGAAACTATGAATCAAAAGAAACTTTCTTTCTGCTAAGGTGTTCTCTCAGAAATTTGTCAATGCAATGAAAGTTCTGACTGACACACTCTCATGGCAACTCAGGAAGCCAAACAATGACACTTAAAATAGCCAACCCAAGTTGTTCATAACTGGATTAAGAACTGATTGTTCAGAGCTCGTGGAGGGACTGGTCCTGTGAAATGATACCTGTAAAATCTCCAAGACTGGGGCTGGCCACAGGATATACCAGAGGAACTCTGTGAGGGCCCAGTGAGGATGGTGTACCAAAAACCAGAGTCCTTGAACCAGACCAGTGACATTGCAATGAACATTCACCAGTCAAGCTGATGGGACAAAGGGATGTACTATATGACACACTGGAGTCTCCAATGCCACCAGGATGGATGAAGAGGTGATAGAGAGGCAAGAGAGAAAGAGAAGCAGAGATTTTTCTGTTATGGGTGTGGTTTTTTGTTCTGTTTTGGTTTATTGGGGTTTTTTTTGGTTCTTGCTTTTGTTTGCTTGCTTGCTTGCCTTGTTTTGTGTTCTTTTGTGGGGGGTGCAGCAGGCATGAGGGAGGGAATGGAGGCACTGGGAAGTAAACAGAATTTGGGTGTATGATGTAAAACCCCCCAAAGATTCAATAAAGAAGTCAAAACATGTTGGTAAAGAGCCAGGCAGTGGTGATGAATGTCTTTAATCCCAGCACTTGGGAGACAGAAGCAGGTGGATATCTGTAAGTTTGAGGCCAGCCTGGTCTACAAAGTGAGTTCCAGGACAGTTAAGGCTGTTATACAGAGAAACTCTGTCTCAAAATGAAAACAAAACAAGCAAAAGAATAGCATTGTATTAGGTATAGTGGTTTGACTAAGAATGGCTCTCATAGACTAACAGATTTAAATGTTTCTCACGAGGGAGTGGCACTATTAGAAGGTGTGGCCTTATTGGAGGATGTGCGTTATTGGGACTGGGCTTTGAGATTTCAGAATCTTAGCTAGGCCCAGTAGTTCACTCTCTTCCTGCTGACTACTGAGGACCCAAGTCTGATGCCCAACACCCACATGGTGGCTTACAACCATCTGTAACTCCACTTCAAGGGAATCTACAACTTCTGACCTCCACTGGTACTAGGCACACATCTAGTTCACATACAAACACGTAAAAGAAAATGAATCTACTTTAACTTTTTAAAGAAAAGTCATATTGCCTGTGACCAGCCTTCCCTTAAGTTTGATTAGCCCATGGTAAGCTTATGGGTGAAAAATGATAGAACACAGGCATATCACAGCTAAATACTATGGTTGGAGTAGGAGGAATGGCTGTTAAAGATGATTTAGTGACCCATTCTATCTTACTGCCTTCCAGCTATGTCCTCTCAGCACCAATAATCCTCTCTAAGCCCTACAGAAAATGAAAGACCTTCAGTGTGAAGGGTCTTTTTTGTCTGGGACTGTATGATTGTCCCTCTTTGCTTGTGTAGGCTATTTGTTGGAGAAGACACTTCAGTTCCCTAGTTCTCCCTGAGAAGCATGCATATACTTTCCCAGATACACAGTTTGGAGTCTATTCTGCTAGCTCATTAGGAGAAAGAAAGGGCATTTATAAAACTATTACTGTGCTTAATTATCATAACAGACCTTTGAGTTTCTCGTTCCTCACACTTTACATGGAAGAGAATCAGAATGTGTTGACTAAAATATTGCAAGATGTATAGGTTTCAAAAGGAATCTAAGATAATGAATACAAATGGTTGTGAAGAATGTAAGGTTTAGAGATTGCTCCAGCTTAGGGGCTTGAGTTTAATTTAATGATTTTCTGAGTCGAAGATGGGTAAACATACTACTCAGAAGAAACTATATTACCCATCTTCATCTTCTTTTCGAATTTTATTTATTTAGTAAGATGGAACCTCATTTATGTTGTTCAGGCTGGTTTCTAATAACTGGAACTGCAGGCAAATGCTGCCTCAATGGTTTCGTCTTTACTGTTGATTTTTTCCCAGGTTGGCATGTGTAGTCTAATCCTCCCTCACAATAATGACCAAGGGTTAGAAGCTACAGTTCAGAGTCAACCTTGTGATGTTAAAAGAAAACAACTGACACCCTAGGTATGTGTTGATATTAAGTTATAATATGGAGTAAATTGTGTATATTTGCATTTTGAACTTTCACTATTTACAACCTACAATGGGTTTAGCAAAATATAGCCTCATTTTTAGCCAGGGAACATCTGTACATTGGTAAAATCTCCTGCCCAAGTGTTGCTTCAAGTCAGTCTGTAACTCTATGGCAGGAAATTACAAAAAATGAATTCTGCTGGTTATTAAAAGGCAGCCACATGCAAAGCAAAGGTACAGCAGTGTTCTAATAAACTCAGCAGGATAAAGTGCAGCCAGAGGATAAGAGAAGAAGAGAGGAAAGAACCTCAAGGAAAGCTCTGCCCAGCATGGCTGCTTTGGGAAAGCAAGGCACTGAGCATTTCTGACAGCTCTCCTGTTTCTTGTTTTCCCATTATATTGATAAAATAGCACCAAAGAGCTTCTTTGTCTTGGGTTCGATGAAACTGTTTGGATGGGCTAAGACGCAGGACAGGAATATATATCTGCACAGTTCTTTGAGACTATGGATCTGCTATGAACCCTACTGACTCCACTTTCACTATATCCATAAGCCATTCCAGGTGAGTGTGAATGCACCTCTCTCATGAGTAGAGCCACATGACAGCACATTATGGAATGAAAGCTTTAAACAGAGATGGCAGATATTTCAGGTCCCACCTCATCTCCTAAGCCCTTCAAATGAAAAACAATAAATACGATACTACTTTAATTGTGCCTTGTTTGTTCAACATTAATGGAAACTCAGTGATATAGCTGCAAGTATTGGATTTCAGGTCGTTGACTAATAACAATTCATTAATTCAAAATAAATAATTTGAGCATTCAATTACATCTTGATGACTAAATAGGGCGTCCTAAATAATACCTTCATGGCTTCATTGTATCAGGTGTCTCCACAATGACATATTTTGAATAAAACCATCGACCTAATTATAGAGATTTTTATATTACCTCTATTTCAGGAATAATGTTGCAGAAGAAGAAGAGAGAAAAAGTGAGAGAGGAAATCGTAAACTATGGACAGGGTAAGAAGAAGAGAAAAGAAAACCAGGAAAAGAAAGGAAAGTGGGTGGAAAGGGGACAGCAAGACAGAAGGCAGTGAAAGGAAATCAGAATATATTTGATGACTTGGAACAGGAGAGAAAAAAAACAGTGGTACAAATGTACTGTTTGTTGTTTCTTAATACAAAGAGGAATTGGGTTGCCGTTCCTGCAGTTAGTTGTATGCCATGGTGACTACACATTTATTTAGACTTAGAGGGTGACCTAAGTAACCCCAAGGAAACAAGAAACTCATCGAACAAAGGAATTTTGGAGAAGAAAGGAGAAAGAGGCTTTTGGTTTATCATTGCAATAATACAAGAGGGCAGGAAGGTTTTTAGTCGAAAGGAAGAGGAGAAAAAGAGAAGATTGTCAGTCATCAAATGCTATTTACTGTTCTGGCTCTTACCTGCCATTGAACTGAAGGCTGAAAGCAATGGTTAGGACAAGTACAGTGAAGTTGGGAAGATTCCAGTGTTTGTGAAAGCACTGCAGTACAGATCCCCAGCAGAGGGCTGGGGCAGTCCCCGAGGACCATAGAGAAAGTACACTCAAACTCTGTAGTGAGACGCGCCTTACAAGACTTTCCACAAGTCATTCCTTTTCAGTGTGTGTGTGTGTGTGTGTGTGTGCAAACCGCTGGACTATTTGGCTTGGCTAGTTTTTGCTGACACTATTTCATCAGAGAATCATGGTTGAAAGGTGAATGAGGAATAGTTTGGGCACTTGCATTTGTGAGGTTGAGGAGGGAGGATGGATTTTGCTCAGGAGTTTGGGGCCAACCTTGGAAACAAAACTTTAACCCATATCAAAAAATATACAAAAATAAAATAAAATCTAGAGGCCCAGTATTAAAATCATGGTACAAGGACCACAGCAGCAGCAGCATCTGAGAATCATTAGAAAGGAAGAATGCAAGGCCCTTTTCATGCATAACTTGTATATCAATAAGCTTTTCAGCAAACTCATGTGCCAGTGGAAGTCAGAGTAGCATCAATTAAGAAATCATTACATGCTAATTCCAGTAGTATTTACTTGTTGAATGTGCAGGATGTGTTGTTTTCATTGGTTGAATAAAGAGACTGCCTTGGCCTTTTGATAGGGCATAAACTTAGGTAGGCAGGAAAGACAGAACTGGATGCTGGGAAGAAGAGCAGAGTCAGGCAGACACCATGATTCTCCTGCCCAAGACAGATGCTGGTTAGACTCATGCCGGTAAGCCACAGTCAAGTGGTGATACACATTAATAGAAATGGGTTAATCAAGATGTGAGAGTTAGCCAGTAAGAGGCTAGATATAATGGGCCAGGCAGTAATCTAATTAACAAGTTTGCTGTGGTTATTTCAGGTAAAGCTAGCCGGGCAGGATGCAGCCCACTCCCCTTACTACAGTTGAACGCCTTGTTTCTGTCTGAGATCCAATGTGTTTCCTTGGGCAGGCTTTTATAACTGACAGGTACACCCACCATTCCCTTCCCCATTCTACCAGCCAAGGCAGACAGTCCTAATTGATAAATCAATAGTAAGTACCAGGAGCACTATCTTGAATTGCCAGATGAAAAAGTGACTGGGGTTGGCATTCGGCCTTAGCTTTTTGCTGACACATTTATCAAAGAGACTCAAGCATGTGTAAGAATCATCTAGAGTACTCAGTAAAACACAGGATTCTTTTTAAATTTTTTTCTTTACTTTGGAATTTTCATATATGAGTACAATGAAATATGATCACTTCTAGCCCCCATTTCCCACTCTCAACTCTCTTCAAGTTCCTGATAGCACACCCTCTCCCAGTTTCATTTCTTTTTGTTACTATAACACACTAAGACTAATTAGTACTGCTTGTATATTCATGGGGGTGGGGCCATCTGCTAGATCAGTTGTCTCAATCTTCCTAATTCTGAAACCCTTTAATACAGTTCCTCATGTTGTGGTGATCACCAATATAAAATTATTTCATTGATATTTCATAACTGTTTTGCTACTGTTATGAATTGTAATGTAAGTATGCAGGATATCTGAAATGTGACCCCCCCAAGAGGTTATGACCCACATGTTGAGAACAACTGTATTTGAGCATACAAACCCTATTAATGGCAATTTCTTCAAAAAAAGAATGATTCTCCCTCCCCCAGTAACTATCCAGTGCCCATAGCTTCTCAATAAAGAATGGAGCATGGGGTATATCTCCTTAATCCATGCCAGAACTTTTGACCAACTTGGTCTTGAGCAGATAACCACAGTTACTGTGAGTTCATGATTGCAATAGCTATGTCATGTCCAGAAGACAATATTTTGCATCACTCTTCCCTATCTTTTAACACTTACATTCTTTCTGTTACTTCTATTATGTTCGCTGCTATGGGTGCTAAATATAGATGGCCCATTTAGGCCTGAAAACTAAATTCCTTACTCTTATTACTTTAACCAGTTATACATCATCTCTTTCTACTGCATAAAGAAACTTCTCTGACCAAGGTTAAGCGTTGACCAGGTTTATAAATACAATCAGGAATATTTGGAGGGTAATTTAGCAGTATGACTACTTAGCAAATTAACAATAGTAGGTTCTACGCTAGGGCCTATCACATTCTTAGTCATGGGCATTTGATGAGGATTGCATGACATCACCTTCTGAGACGTAGGTCTTACATGCAATCAGGAAACAGTTACTTACCCCCATAATATCAATGCCACTATTGCACCAGTAGATTTACCTATCAGGCCAATATTAAAGCAAGAAGAGTCCAGCTCTGGGTAAAACCTGAAGCTTTTAACACTGTAAATTTTCTTTTTAGGACTGCCTGTTCCATTGATTTTTAATACATTCTGTTTTCACTTTAATTAAACTATGGGATGTTTTAAATTTCCTCTTTGATTTTTTTTCAGTGATCCAATTATCATTCAACAGTAAGTGGTTTAGTGTTTGTGAGTTTCTAAAATATCTGCTATCTAGATTTATTCCATTGTTGTCATATAGAATACGTGATGTTATTTCTATTTCCCTACATCTGTTAAGGTTTTTTGTGCCCTAATAAGCAAACAATTTCACAGAAAAGTTTCATTGACTGCTGAAGAAAAAAAATGTGCATTTTTAAAAAACTTTTTATTGATTCTTTGTAGATTTCATATCATGCTTTCCAGTCCCACTTATCTCTCCTTTCCCTTGCCTCAGCTATCTGCTCTTGTGATTCTCCCCCCCCAAAAAAAAAACAAAACAAAATTTAAAAGTGTAGTCTAAAAACAAAACAAAAAGGAGGAGGAAGAGGAAAGGAGAGGAGAGAAGAGGAGAGGAGAGGAGAGGAGAGGAGAGGAGAGGAGAGGAGAGGAGAGGAGAGGAGAGGAGAGGAGAGAAGAGAAGAGAAGAGAAGAGAAGAGAAGAGAAGAGAAGAGAAGAGAAGAGAAGAGAAGAGAAGAGAAGAGAAAAGAAAAGAAAAGAAGAGGTTTCAGCATGGGAGCTATAGTGTGACTGAATGAGTCATACAGTATACCCCTAGTCCATACATCTTTAATTGTAAGTGTTATATACAATGGATCTTGACTTGAGGCCTTCTGCTTCTGCTACTCTATAAATAATGGGCCATCACTGGGACTCCTCCTGGATATGTTTTTGTTGCCCTGTGTCATGGAGGTCCTGCAGTTTTGGGTCTGCAGGACTGAACCCTTCACATGCTCCAGCAGATCACAGACAGTGTTGGTGTTGGGTTGGGTCAGCTTACAAACTTGGTTCTGGGCCTAGGTGGGGGCTGGGTTGGTCAGCCTGCCAGCTTCCCTTCATCCTCACTACCAGGGCAAGCTCTCCAGCACTGCCCCAGCTAGCCCACCTGAATGCAGCAGGCAGTACGGATCAGGGCCAGTTCTCCCACTCTCAGGCCCTAGATCTGGCTCTTCTGCATTCAGACCACCAGGACCACCTTACTGTTTTGTCTAGGTGAGGTGTATGGCCTGCTCTCCCAATTGCTGCAGTTGGTGAGGTCTTCCATTCTCCTGTCCCAGAGGCCGACTCTCCTGCCTGCCACAATTGGTAATGAGTGTGGTGTGGAGGACATATTACCTCACCCATGCCACCACATAGCATACGAAGGAGGGGTCAGTTGCCTAGCCTCCTGTTTTTATGTCTAGAGGCTGAAAATGTTTATTCTTTAGTGTTTTCATGGAATCTTCCCTAGCTGCATGTTAGGTAGGTCCGTTTGATTTAACTCCAGCCTTTCTCTGTTTAGTTTTGCCTATATGACCTGTCTGTTGGTGAGAATGGGTTATTGAAGTTGCCTACTATACTGTGTTAGGGTAATTTAAATCTAGTAGATTTTTAAAAATGAAATTGGATGCACTTTTATTTGGCACATGTTAGGAACTATTTTATCATCCTAGCATGTTGTTCCTTTGATGAGTATTAAGTAACCTTTATTTTCTCTTTTAAGTACCTTTGGTTTGAAGCCTATTTTGTCAGATATAATATATTTGCCTGATTTCTTCCTAGATAAATTTTCTTAGAATACCTTTTATACATCTTCTTGCCCTGTCTTTGATGGTGAGGTATAATTCATGGAGTCAGCAAAATATTGATTCTGTTTTCTTATCCGGTCTTCTAATTTTTGTCTTTTTATTTGGGGTAATTGAGAACATTAATATTTGGAGTTACTATTATTGTTGGTTTTATTATTATCGTTATTGTTGTCATTGTTGAAAATATGTGTTAATTATTTTATTTTATTTTTATTTTATTGATTCTCTGGTGTTTTCTTAGGTCTCTTTTGGTTTTTGGATATTGTTATGTGTTCCCTGTGACCTATTGGGCATACACATCCTCTTCAGACTAAAATATAACTTCCAGTATCCTCTACAGAGCTCGCTTCCTGTTCATAAATTCCTTTGATTTCCTTTTATGATGAAAAGTTTATTTTTTCCTTCAATTTTAATAGTTTTGCTAAGTACAGTATTCTGAGTTGACAGTTATGATATTTCAGAAATTGGAATTTATCTTGCTAGAACATTTTGGATTTAAGAGTTTCTTTTGAATAATTAGATGTCATTCTGATAGGCCTGCCTTTATAAGTGACTTGACCTTTCTCTACTGGTTCTGTCTTTTTAATGCTTTAGCTATAATATGTCATAGGAGACATCTTTTCTGGTCCTATTTGGAATTCTGTAGGTCTCATATACTTAAATGGGCATCCCTTTCTCTAGTCATGGAACTTTTTGCTCTATGACTATATTGAAGATATAATCTATAATTTTGGTATGGTGTTATTTTCTTTCATTTATGGTCAAAATCAAAAGGTTTGATATTTTCATTGTATGATCCACTTAATGGATTTTTATTGGCTTTGACCAAGTGACCCATTTTTTTTGTCTTTGTCTTCAGGCTCTGACACACTATTTCTCACATGGTCCATTTTATTGCTGAGACTTTCCACTAAATTTTTATTCTGTTTATTAAGTTTTTCACTTCTGACATCATTTCAGTTTGACTTTTCTTCACTAATTCTATTTTCTGCTTTCATGTCTGTGATGACTACTTATTTTATTCATTTCTTTATTTTGCTCTTGTTGAGTATATTCATATCTTCTTTTAGGTTGATTGAAGATAGTTAAAATCATATTTTGGAATTCTTTGTCTGGAGCAGTTTATAGCCATTGTCATTGTGGTCCATTATTATGGGATTAGTAATTTTTATAAGAGACATGTCTTGGATTTTCTTGTTGCTCTTATTTCTACACTGGGACTTGCTCATTTGAAGTTAGATGGTTGAGTGAAAGCGTGGGCCTGGGGCTTCTAGCATCAGGACTGTTTACTTTCTAGTGCAGGACATAGAGGAAATGGAACAACGTAAGCAAGGGACCAGAGGCTGGGGATCTCTTACATGTTGGCACCAAAAGCTAAGAGGAAGTGAAAATTGGGGTCCTATCTTTAGGTACTGAGGAGTTCTTACTTGTGATTACCAGGAGTTGAGACATAGAGACCCCTTCCTTACCTGCCAGCACCAAGAGTTAGTCAGGGAGGGAAAGTTTGGGCCAAGTCAAGTGAATATGCAGATTTCTAGGAACTTCAATTATTTCCAAGACGGCTGGATCAGTTTACACTCTCATTAACAGCATTGGTGCACACGTGAACTCGATTGGTTATTATCTCATACATAAGACTTACCTACATAAATTCAAGTCAGTTAAAATCCTAGCAGGAATAAGGGAGGAGGTCATGAAGTCACACCCCTATCTAAGAATCTATTGGCAGTTGATGGTTGCTAGGGGAAGGAGGGTCCATTTTCTTCAGGAATATGTTTACTGAGAAGCTGTGGTACTACACCCATGCATGTACAGACAGCAGCAAGTAAGCGGACTCAGTCAGTTTTTTTTTGTTTTAAGAGCACATAAAATTGGGAGGGAATATTGGAGAGAAATGAAAAATAAAAATTTATGCCCTGGCAATGCTGAGGCATGCTTAGGAAGACCATATATGGTGGTTCTGTTGACCTTGTCCATATTGGGTTTTACAGTCTAAGTTGATGAGGACAACTGATCAGGTCTCTTTCTCAAAAGGACACCAGATCTCATTACAGATGGCTGTGAGCCACCATGTGGCTGCTGAGAATTGAACGCAGAACTTTTGGAAGAGCAGGCAGTGCTCTTAACCCCTGAGTCATCTCTCCAACCCCAAATATTAGAGAGACAAGGGGGAGACTAGAAGGAAGATAATAAGAAATTGACATGATCAACACACATTATATGCATATACAAAATTCTCAAACAATTGAACAAATTTTTAAAGACTGACTATACATGTTCTATGTTGGTATCTCTTGTGTGAGGCCTGCAATCTGCATTGTTAACTCATTCTAAATATTTATACTGCCAATCTATAAATAATACCTTCTATCATTTTCCTTTTTATCATATGAAGGTACTGTCTTCTGTGCCTTCCTTTAGAGGCTTGTTCTGTACAAGGTAAGTAATTTGATGTTGCAGCAGGCATTATCTATTGAAAACTACTGGTGGTTGAGTATCTTTAACTAAAATGCCCAGGACCAGAAGAAGTGTATCAGATGCCAAACTTTCTTTCAATTGCATGGACTTTATAGGCTGACCACTTTTAAACAAAAACAAAAAACAAACAAACAAAAAACTTAGCCAACCATTGTAGGAAGGCTGCTTGTTTGTTCCCAGCTGCCCAGGCTCGAAATAATCACAGAGAAACTGTACTAATTAAATCACTGTTTGCCCTATTGAAACTGCTTTGAGCCTATAGCAGTACAGAACAGACCTAGGCAGGGAAAACTAAACTGAATGCTGGGAGAAAAAAGGAGGAGTCAGGGAGAAGCCATGTAGCCCTGCCAAGGATTAAGCCACAGCCATGTGGTGATACAAAGATTAAAAGAAATGGTTTAAATTAAGATCCAAGAGCTAGCCAATAAGAAGCTAGAGCTAATAGGCCAAGCAGAGATTTAATGAATACAGTTTCTGTGTGGTTATTTCAGGGCTGAGCAGCCAGAAACAAACAAGCGGCCTCCTCCCAACAGCCAACCAAACAACAACATCTGAAATAGTGGAAAATTCGGTTTTCTGAGCATCATATCACATGGTCAAGGTCAGATTTTTGAAGGGTTTCAAACTTCCAGATTAGGTTTGCTCAACATAAGTATTACAAAGAACAGAAGTTTTCGAGTATTTTAAAAGAAACACCTGAGAATATTGTCCTAGCAAATTATATAAATGGGACATCTTAAAAAGTAAGGGTCATTTGTAAAGGCTGTGAAGTGGTGTTGGGGAACAAGCAAAACTGCTGTGTCTCCTATCTGCCATCTACCTAGGTCCCACCAGCAGGACCAAGAGGCACCTACTATGAATGTTACCAACAACAACAAAAAAAATGAATCACACTTGTCAAGAGTTCTCTTCATTCAATAGGAAACAAAACCTACTAAAATGGAGGTGGAAGCTGCCTTGTGACATATTGGGAAACAAACAGGTTCTTCACATTATTTTCAAGTGTCAATGTCTTTATTTCAGAGACTCTACTGAGGCTAAAGGTCAAGAAAGTTGTGGTTTTGATGCCTAAGCATACAATTGCAAGGTATTTTGAACAACAGCGAAAGAACCAAGAATCATATAAAGAAAACAAGGAAGGACAACTCAACCCACAGATTAGGAATGATTGCTAGAATTTGAGATGCCTGCAATGATTATAAAGTAATTATCAAGTGTTTCCTTAAACAATAGAGATGAAATAGACAATAACAAAACGTTAAACAAATAGACTCCAACTAGATATAATAGCTCATGCCCTTATTCCTAGCTATTAGTAAAGATGAGACAGGAGAATCATTTGAGTACATGGATTTGAGACTAACCTGTGCAACACATGAAGACCCAATCTCAAATAAAGAAAACAAGGGAAAAGAAAGGGGGAAGAGATGAAAAGGAAAAAAAATGGAATTGGTAATTCATGATAGAAATGGGGAATAGAGTTTAAACAAGAGAAAAATAGAATTAATAATTCATGATAATTCTAGTTGCTTACCATTATCTACTCATGTTTCTCAAGCCTTATGCCCAGAAGTGTGGCCACAGTGCATGTACTTGAAATTTCTAGCAAGGACTCATCTTTTTTAACCCTCTCCTACCATTATCATACTTTTTCCTTCTATTCTTTTCTTCCATTCTACCAATACATTAAACTGGCCAGGATGCTACTCAATACATTTGTCTGAAGCATCCCAACTAAATCAAACACCTCATGAGCCATATCACTTTTGTTTAGTGCTTTAGAATTTTCCTTAAACCTAAAAATGAAGCAAGTAGCAAACTTTGTTAGCAGACTATCTACAGATCTGACTGGTACCTTACCTCCGGAAGAACCACTCTCTTACACTAACTCTCCTAACTAAATGCACCTGGGTTTATACATTACCATGTTTGTCAACCCGTGTCTTGCCAAGGTATGTTCTCTTATTATTTCTGCTAATTTACCCTTGCTCTTATTTATACAAATTCGTGATCTTCTATGTAAATTGTCCTTTTGCCTCAGTAACTTCTACCCCTGAAAATTATCTGCCACCAGGTCATTTTCATCTAGATCCAATAGCATATAAATATCCGCTATTTAACTATTGTAGAAGGAACGCCCTTCATAGGTTTGACTGACATTGAAGGTTCATACTATAACCACATTCTAGGCCAACCTCCAATGTCAGTCGAAGCTATGAAGGGTAGTTCCATACAACAACTTATTTATATCTTCTTATCACCTCCACACTTATCTTTTTGCCTTAGCTCCTAAGACTAGATAATAATAGCTTGCTCTACTCATGTATAAATACTGTCCAAAAAGGTTGAAAAGTGATGTCCCCATGTGAGATTTGCAAACAACAGGGTACAAGTTTAGACTTTCTGGTAGAATCAAGGCTCTGTCCACATAGCACTTACCTCAGGAATATAGCTTTATATTGGATTTTCTACTTTTCTTTATGCACTCCCCAATCCCTCATTTTTGTCTCATGAAATCATTCTCTTAATAAACTACTCACACTCAAGGCTTTGTTAAAGTTTGAGTTTCCCCAAGGTAACGCCAAAAGAATGATGTAATACTTTTTACCATCTCCTTCCTGAAATTACTCTATTTGTAGAAAATGTTAAAATATAAATATAAAGGTTGAAATCTCCTCATTCAAAAACTCAGAGTTCTCCCAAATCAAAAACATTCTGAGTACATATAAGATGTACCTAAGTAAAAAATTCCATACCTGACCTCACAAGAAGGGTTACACAGCCACTCAGAAATTGCTGTAAAAAATTATCTTTAAGCTATGCCTATGAGGTATGTAGAAAACACAAATGAGTTGTGTATTTTGATGTGGATTCCATAGTCAACATATCTCATTTTATATATACAAGCATTTCAAAAACTCCCAAAGTGCAAACTCCAAAACATATCTAGTCATAAGTAATACTGACAAGGAATACTAAATGTGTGCAACAACTAAGGGGAAGAAGAAAGAGCTATAGAGATACATAAAGTAGAATGAACTAGAGAAGTGGTTATATTAGACACAAGGAGTTATACATGCAGCAAAAAATGCTGAAGCCTTGACTACCAACACCCTTTGAATTAGAGTGGCAATCTCCGTGCTCACTACATATCGAAACTGAAAATTCTTCGGAGAAGGAGAGATGATGGTTAGTATGCTGCCAAATTGCTTAGCATAATAACTTTTATATTAAAATGCAACTGCTTACAGAAATTTGTAATATAAAGATTCTGACATACACAAGTACTTAGTTTAAGATCCATTAGTCCAATGGTAAAAAAAATGACTATTGATATTTTAACATGTGACTGGGGAACTAGAGAGACTCAGGAAAAGAATGCATACATATAGATAAAGAATACATTATCAAGTAGATAAAATGAGTATTAGAAGCAGTTGACAGATTAATTGATCTTTAGTGCTTTCTTCCAAGAACTATAAAAACCTTAAATAGTTTGGAGTACTTTGTTACAGCAACAAAATGAACTGAAACTTAAAGCAGGAAAAAATGAGACTATACTAATTTCTTGGTGGCAGGGTATTTAATTGAGGGAGCTTCTTCCCATCATAGTAGATAAGAAGCAGAGAGAGGGTAACAAACTAAGGACAACATTAAAAATAAATATGCTGCAATAGCAACTTCCTCCAACATTCACCTCAATTCCCCAAATTCCCCAAACCTCCCAAAATAGTGTCACTAGCTAGGGAGCAAGCATGCAGAACATGAACGATCCTGTAGAAGACATCTCATAGTCGAGACATAGCACAGAGAAAAACTGTTCAGTAACAAATTAAGCAGCACTGAGGGGTGGGGCCCAGAAGCAGACAGGGAGTTCCAAGACCGTCAGAGTTTCATGGTGAGACCCTTCTCAAAAGAGAGAGAGAAATGGAAAATTTTATTTATGCTTTTTAAAAGTAAAATGACTATTCTTGATCACACAACAGCTTCTAGTGCACCTCCCAGGGCCATAAACTGTACAACTTGCTAAGGGTTAGCATGTAAAAAGAACAAGAGTTCTGATGACAAGGAGACCATGGCTGCTTTATCTCTTGACCAGCACCATGGTAAGCCGTGGTTTCAGTATGCAGAGCTTGACTAGGTGGACGCTGAGGAAGCTATGGTAAACTCTTCTACCTTCCCCACTCTATCAGATTTAGGTGGGGACTACCCATCACAAAAACTGCTGTATTCAATAAAACTAAGGAAACTTAGTTTTTTAGCAGCTTCTGGATTCACTCATATACACCTTCATGATTGAAAAGAGAAATCTGAGTGTTGAGGAGAAAAACAGCCTGAGAGAAGAATGCTGGAACAAAGAGCCAAAAAGATGACAGGGAAATGAGGATCTGGCATTTCCAAACTCTAGTTTCAATCAGTCCCTAAATCCACTCATCTCTGGCCCGTTCGTAGACTGCCTACTTAAGTCAATAAATTCCATTCTTGCTTTATATAATTCTGGATCACAAGAGAAAGAAACCCAACATGTGAAAGCTGATTATACATCTCATTTTAATAATCACAAAATAATCAGCCATGGCTCTCCTTGAACCTCTAGCTTTAAGACCAGTCTTAATCACACTAATTGGGCTTAATTTAAAGGTCAACCTTCCTCTTAAAGGAGAAAGAAGATTCACTTTTTAAAAAATGACAAAGGGAATATAATAAGTACCATTTCACTTGTGAAACGTGATATTTCAATGATATTCTTATATCATTTATCAGGGAACTAAGACTCAGAGAACTTAGGAAAGACTCTGTAGAGGATAGACAGCTAGTAGTGGTATACTACTATGGGTCTCAAAACACTGGACCTAGACAAGGAGAAATGTAACTGGGTGTGGCTCACAGACATCATGCTAGCGCTCTGGAACTGGAAGCAGCAGGACTGATGTAAAATTGACGCCAGCTTGTGCTACAGACTGAGACCCTTTCTCACAGAAGAAAAATTAAAGACTCTCAGCTTCTCCTCAGCTATATTTCCTTTCAAACTCTGACCAATTAGACTCTGAAGCCCTGTTTGCCACCCCGTAGTTCAAATTGCTTTTAGGTATTCTCCAAACACATCTTGTACTCACAAAAAGATGAAACTGCAGCCAAGGAGGTGCACCTCTAGATTTCACTGCAAGGAAGGACTCGTTCATTCTGTTGGAAGAAGTGCACTGAGTGGACACTTGGCAGCCTTGGAGCTAAGCCCATCCTCACCTGATGACTGGGCAGAGCAGGCTCTGTGAATTTGACCATTGTTCTCTAATAAGCCATCTAAGGTCTCAGACTAAGACTCTGTCATATATGCAGAGCAGTCTGAAGTCTTTTTTTTTTTTTTTTTTTTTGCCTCGCCTTGGTTTTTAGCTTGCCCTGGGCACTGAATCAGCATGAAGATTAGAAAGGTTTTGTCCACCCAATCTTGCTCCTTCTCTTTTGTCCCATTCACAAGCTTTTTTTTTTCTTTTTCTTTTTTTTTTTTAGTAATTTGGTTAAATTACAAAAGTTTCCATTTCCGCCCCTCCTCCCACCACCCTCCCACTCCCCCCACTCCCTCTCCTCCTCCCTCTCCATCCCTAAGAGCAGTCAGGGTTTCCTGCCCAGTGGGAAGTTCAAGTTCCTCCCGCCTCCCTCCAGGACCAGGAAGGTGAGTGTCCAGACGGACTGGATCCGCAAAATCCAGTATATGCAGAGGAAACAAGTCCCAGTGCCATTGTCAATGGCTTTTCAGAAAGACTCCGGGCCAGCCACATTCAGAGATTCCGGCCACATTCAGAGAATCTGGTTGGATTGCATCCTCATTCAGTCCCAGTCCATCTGGCCTTGGTAAACTCTCATTAGATTCGTCCCCTTGTATCAGTGGGTGATCGCATCCCTCGCAGTCCTTATTTCCTTTTTCATTTTCTTCCTCCTTCTGCTCCTCATTTGGACCTTGGGGGGCTCAGTCCGGTGCTCCAATGTGGGTCTCCATCTGTATCGCCATCCATCGTGGGATGAAGGTTCTCTCTGATCTTGCCGTCTTTGCTCACATTCTCTTTCCTTCTGCTTCTCGTTTGGACCTAGGGAGTTAAGTCCAGTGTTCCAATGTGGGTCTCTGTCTCTATCTCCATTCATCGCCAGAAGAAGGTTCTATGGTGATAAGCAAAATATTCATCAGTATGATTATGGGCCTAGGCCGTTTCAGGCACCTTCTCTTCTGTCCAGAGAACAATCTAGAGATCTCCTTGGACCTGGGATCCCATTTATAATCAAGTCTCCTGTAAACCCTAAAATGACTCCCTTAGTTGAAATCTATTCTTCCCTGATCTCATATCCATCCTTCCTCCCTCCCCCTATCCCAGTCCAACTAGCTTTCCCCATTCCAGCCATACTACCTTCTCTCTAACCCTCTCCCATTCCAACAACCCTCCCACCCCCCCATGCACCTGACGTTACCTGGGACTCTTGTCTATTTCCAATCTCCAGGCAGATAGCTACATGATTTTCGTCAGGTTCACCTTCTTATTTAGCTTCTCTAGGATCATGAATAATAGGCTCAAAGACCTTTAATTATGGTTAGAATCCACATATGAGTGAATACATACCATATTCCTCTTTTTGGGTCTGGCTTACCTCACTCAGTAAAGCGTTTTCTATTTCCATCCATTTGCATGCAAAATTCAAGATGTCATTGTTTTTTACTGCTGAGTAGAACTCTAATGTGTATATGTTCCACATCTTTATTAACCATTCTTCTATTGAGGGGCACCTAGGTTGTTTCCAGGTTCTGGCTATTACAAATAGTGCTGCTATGAACATAGTTGAACAAATGCTTTTGTAGTATGATAGGGCATCTCTTGGGTATATTCCCAAGAGTGGAATTGCTGGGTCATGAGGGAGGTTGACTCCCAGTTTCCTGAGAAATCGCCACACTGATTTCCACAGTGGCTGCACAAGTTTGCATTCCCACCAACAATGGATGAGTGTTTCCCCTCATTACACATCCTCTTCAGCATAGGCTATCATTGGTGTTTTTGAGTTTGGCTATTCTGACAGGTGTAAGATGGTATCTCAAAGTGGTTTTGATTTGCATTTCCCTGATCGCTAAGGAGGTTGAGCATGACCTTAAGTGCCTTTTGGCCATTCGGAGTTCATCTGTTGTGAATTCTCTGTTAAGTTCAGTACCCCATTTTTTAATTGGGTTAATTAGAGTTTTAGTGTCTAGTTTCTTGAGTTCTTTGTATATTTTGGAGATCAGACCTTTGTCTGATGAGGGGTTTGTGAAGATCTTCTCCCAATCGGAAGGTAGCCTTTTGGTCTTACTGACAGTGTCCTTTGCTTTACAGAAGCTTCTCAGTTTCAGGAAGTCCCATTTATTCATTGCTTCTCTTATTGTCTGTACTACTGGGGTCCTACTTAGGAAGTGGCCTCCTGTGCCTATATCTTGTAGATTACTTCCCACTTTCTCTTCTATCAGGTTCAAAGTGGACAGACTGATGTTGATGTCTTTAATCCATTTGGACTTGAGTTTTGTGCATGGTGATAGATATGGATCTATTTTCATCCTTCTACAGGTTGACATCCAGTTATGCCAGCACCATTTGTTAAAGATGCTTTCCTTCTTCCATTGTATACCTTTAGCTCCCTTGTCAAATATCAGGTGTTCATAGGTTTGTGGGTTAATATCCGGGTCTTCTATTTGATTCCATAGGTCGACTTCTCTGTTCTTATGACAATACCAAGCTGTTTTCAATACTGTTGTTCTGTAATAGAGTTTGAAGTCAGGGATGGTAATGCCTCCTGAAGTTCCTTTATTGTATAAGATTGTTTTGGCTATCCTGGGTTTTTTGTTTTTCCATATAAACTTGATTATTGTTCTCTCAAGGTCTGTGAAGAAGTTTGATGGGATTTTGATGGTAATTGCATTGAATCTATAGATTGCTTTTAGTAGAATTGCCATTTTTACTATGTTGATTCTCCCAATACAAGAGCAGGGGAGGTCTTTCCATTTTCTGGTATCCTCCTCAATTTCTTTCTTCAAGGACTTAAAGTTCTTGTCGAATAGGTCTTTCACTTCCTTGGTTAGAGTTACTCCAAGATATTTTATGCTATTTGTGGCTATCGTGAAAGGTGATGTTTCTCTGATTTCCCTCTCTGCTTCTTTATCCTTTGTGTATAGGAGGGCCACTGATTTTTTGGAGTTGATCTTGTATCTTGCCACATTACTAAAGGTGTTTATCAATTGTAGAAGTTCTTTGGTAGAGTTTTTGGGGGTCGCGTATGTACACTATCATATCGTCTGCAAATAACGAAAGTTTAACTTCATCCTTTCCAATTCGAATCCCCTTTATCCCCTTATGTTGTCTTATTGCTATTGCTAGAACTTCAAGCACTATATTGAAGAGGTATGGAGAGAGTGGACAGCCTTGTCATGTTCCTGATTTTTAGTGGAATGGCTTTGAGTTTCTCTCCGTTCAATTTGATGTTAGCTGTCGGCTTACTACATATTGCATTTATTATATTTAGGTATGATCCTCGTATACCCAATCTCTCCAACACCTTTATCATAAAGGGGTGTTGAATTTTGTCAAATGCTTTTTCAGCATCCAATGAAATGATCATAAGGTTTTTTTCTTTCAGTTTATTTATATGATGGATTACATTGATAGATTTGCGTATGTTGAACCAGCCCTGCATCTCTGGGATGAAGCCCACTTGATCATAATGGATAACTTTTCTAATGTATTCTTGGATTCGGTTTGCCAGTATTTTATTGAGAATTTTCGTGTCGATGTTCATGAGTGAGATTGGCCTGTAATTCTCTTTCTTTGTGTGTCTTTGTGTGGTTTTGGTATCAGGGTAACTGTAGCTTCATAAAAAGAGTTTGGCAATGATTGTTCTGTTTCTATATTGTGAAATATATTAAGGAGTATATTTATTAGCTCTTCCTGGAAGTTCTGGTAGAATTCTGCATTGAAACCATCTGGTCCTGGGCTTTTTTTGGTGGGGAGGTTTTTGATAACAGCTTCTAATTCTTTGCGACTAACACGTCTATTTAGATTGTTCACTTGCTCCTGATTTAACTTTGGTGAATGGTATTTATCTAAAAACCAATCCATTTCTTGTACATTTTCCAACTTTGTGGCATATAAACTCTCGTAGTAAGACCTAATGATTCTCTGAATTTCCACTGGGTCTGTTGTTATGTCCCCCTTTTCATTTCTGATCTTATTAATTTGCATGTTCTCTCTCTGCCGTTTGATTAGTTTGGCTAGGGGTTTGTCAATCTTGTTTATTTTCTCCAAGAACCAACTTTTTGTTTCGTTGATTTTTTGATTTGTTTTCTGTGTTTCTATTTTGTTGATTTCAGCCCTCAGTTTGATTATTTCCAATCTTCTACTCCTCCTGGGAGAGTCTGCTTCTTTTTTTTCCAGAGCTTTTAGGTGTGCTGTTAAGTCTCCAATATATGCTTTCTCCGTTTTCTTTAATTGGGCACTTAGTGCTATGAACTTTCCTCTTAGAACTGCTTTCACTGTGTCCCATAGGTTTGAGTATGTTGTGTCTTTATTTTCAATAAATTCAAGGAAGACTTTAATTTCTTTCTTTATTTCTTCCTTGACCCAAGGATGATTCAGTAGTTGACCGTTCAACTTCCACACATTTGTAGCCTTTCTGGAATTCAAATTGTTAATGAATTCTAACTTTATTCCGTGGTGATCCCACAAGACACAGGTGATTACTAATATTTTTTTGTATCTGTATAAGTTTGCTTTGTTACCGAGTAGGTGGTCAATTTTCGAGAAGGTTCCATGAGCTGCAGAGAAGAAGGTATATTCTTTCCTTTTTGGGTAGAATGTTCTATAGATATCTGTTAAGTCCATTTGATTCATTACTTCTAGCAATTCTCTTATTTCTCTGTTGAGTTTCTGTTTGATTGATCTGTCCATTGGTGAGAGAGGTGTGTTGAAGTCTCCTACTATTAGTGTATGTGGTTTGATGACTGCCTTGAGTTCTAAAAGTTTTTCTTTTACATAAGTGGGTGCTTTTAGATTAGGGGCATTGATATTCAGGATTGAGACTTCTTCCTGATGAATTGTTCCTGTTATGAGTATGAAATGTCCATCTCCATCTCTTCTGATTGATTTTAGTTTGAAGTCAATTTTGTTAGATATTAGAATGGCCACACCCGCTTGTTTCTTAGGTCCGTTTGCTTGGAAAACATTTTCCCAACCCTTTATTCTGAGTAGATGTCTATCTCTGTGGTTGAGGTGTGTTTTTTGTAAACAGCAGAATGTTGGATCCTGTTTTCTTATCCAGTCTCTAAGTCTGTGCCTTTTTATAGGTGAGTTGAGTCCATTAATATTAAGTGATATTAATGACAAGTGGTTGTTGATTCCGTTTATTATTTTTGTGTGTGTGTTTGTAGTAGAGTTTGTGTGTTTCTCTTCTTTGAGTTGTGGTTGTGAAGGGTCGCTAGATGTCTGGGTTATTGTAGGCAGTGATGGCAATGTTGGATTCCTTTGGTTGCGATTTTCCTTCTATTACTTTCTGTAAGGCTGGATTTGTGGCTACGAATAGTTTAAATTTATTTTTATCCTGGAATATTTTGTTTTCTCCGTTGATACTGAACGATAGCTTGGCTGGGTATAGTAGTCTGGGTTTGCATCCATGGTCTTTTAGTTTCTGCAGTACCTCTATCCAGGATCTTCTGGCTTTCATGGTTTCCATAGAGAAGTCTGGTGTAAGCCTGATAGGTTTACCTTTATAAGTCACTTGACCTTTTTCCTTTGCAGCTCTTAATATTCTTTCTTTAATCTGAATGTTTTGTGTTTTGATTATTATATGGCTAGGGGACTTTTTTTTTTGATCCAGTCTATTCGGCGTTCTGTAAGCTTCTTGAACCTTCATATGAATATCGTTCTTTAGATTAGGAAAGTTTTCTTCTATAATTTTGTTAAATATATTTTCTGGGCCTTTGATCTGCAGTTTTTCTCCTTCTTCAATCCCTATTATTCTTAGATTTGGTTTTTTTTATTGTGTCCCAGATTTCCTGAATGTTTTGTGAAGAGAATTTGTTGGATTTGCCGTTTTCTTTGACCAGAGCATTTATTTTCTCTATGGTATCTTCAGAATCTGAGATTCGTTCTTCTATCTCTTGTATTCTATTGGTTATCCTTGATTCTGTAGTCTCCGTTCGTTTACCTAGGTTTTCCATATCCAGCCGGTTCTCGTTTTGTGTTTTCTTCATTGCCTCCATTTTAGTTTTCAATTCTTGGACTGTTTTCTTTACTTGTTTGATTGTTTTTTCTTGGTTTCTCAGGGTATCATTCACGGATTTACTTATTTCCTCAAACTTTTTGTTATATTTCTCATCCATTTCTATACTCATTTCTTCAAACTTTTTGTTATACTTCTCATCCAATTCTTTAAGGGAGTTATTCATATCCTGTTTAAGGGATTCTATTGCTTTCATAATGGCACTTTTTTCCACTTCTTCTGGGTTAGAGTGTTCAAGTCCTTCTGTTGTAGGGTCGTTGGGATCTGGTGTTTTCATGTTGTTTTTCAGATTGTTGGAGGAGGTCTTGCCTTGGCGTCTGCCCATCTCTTCATTCAAATGCTCTCTATTGGAACTTCTGTTAGCGGGTCAGGTTCCCTTGTTGGGCAGGGAATTCACTGATAGAATGCCTACCTTTCCTCAGGCAGGCTATTGAAGCACAGGCACTCCCTCTTTCTGGGCTGCGCCTACAGAGCAGGCCCAGCGTGCAAGGCAGCTGAGCTGGGGAAATTTTATGGCCCCAGTGGGAAGGGAGAATTATAGGAATTTTTACCTGGATGGAAGCTGGGATGGCAGGCGGGAGAGCTTAGCAGGGTGAAACCAGCACTGCAGGGTGACCTGGGAGTCTATGGGTTCAGGGAAAGTCCAAGCTCCTCCTCGCAGGGCCCCTGCCGCGGGCCCGAAGCAAATCCACCCCTCCGATGGCCCTCTTGATGGAACCTGGGATGGCTGGCGGGGGAGCTAGCAGGGTGGAGCCTGCAGTGCAGGCTGACTTGGGAGTCTATGGGGTCGGGGAAAGTCCGAGCTCCTCTTCGTCAGGCCCCTGCTGTGGCCCCGAAGCAAACTCACCCCTCCGATGGCCCTCTGGCTGGAAGCTGGGATGGCTGGTGGGGGACCTAGCAGGGTGGAGCCCCCATTCACAAGCTTTTACTCATGAACAAATGACTTGCACTTTCTTTTTAAATTTTATCTCAGCTTGCTGCAATCCCCAGCTGACACACAAACAGTGAGCAAGCGGGAAGACAGACAGGATACAAGAGAAATTCTTTTTTAGAAAGGCATAGTTTCCTACAGGTAAGGCAGCTGTGGTAGAGCTATGTAATTCTAGCTCAGTAAAGCAGATTGTGCTGAATATGCCAAATGGCTTCTCTTAGCTGCAGGCAGCACCTATCTGAAACCTGTCAGACACTAGGATTTATGGGACCATTTCTCTCTTAGTGATGTAGTCCCTCTTTCCGAGGATGATTGCTTCACAGCCGTGCCACAGGCATTTACCATCAGGGCCATTATAGCCCACTGAGTCATCCAGGAGAAGAATCCAAGTTGATAATTAACATCCTGAGGAAGGTAATTGTGAAACACTTAAGCATGGTGCTATAGCTTCTGGCTCGAAGTCAGTAAGGACAACCTGTAGGGCATATCACATTTAATGAGTCAGTAGCTACCTGAGATGATTAGAAAAACCCAAAGCATATCATTTTTTATCACCGTGTACAGAATGAAGATTATGTTCTTTTGACCTATTTGTTCTTTCATTCCCAGGTAAATAATAACCATTCTGAAGCAGAGAAAATAAATGGTTCTTCTACTTGTTAAGGAAAGGTATATCCTCACAGTATGCTCTTCTAAAGAGGAAACTTGTAGGGCAAGAGGGTCTTTCTTTCTGTCCTTTTGGGTATGTATGATGGTGCATATGTTCAGTGTTTGTGCATATTTGTAGGTGCATGCAAATGTGGAGGCTAGAGGAGAATGTTAATTGTCCTCTTTTGCTCTCTGCCTTATTAATTTAAGACTGAGTCTCTCATTGAACCTGAACCTCATTGTCTTTCAGTTAGTCTGGCAGCTATCAAGCTCCAGTGATCCTCCTGTGTCACATATGGCTTTTTATGTGGGTGCTTGAGATTTGAACTAGGGTCCTCATGTTTGCACAGCAAGCACTCTTAACTTCTGAGCCACATGTCCAACCCAAAGCAGGAGTTTTTCATTTGTCCCTTATGAGTTACCTTTGCATTTTAATTAAGAAAATGATTCTTCTTACTTTCGAGTTAGTGAAAAATGATAAGCAAGAATGCATCGCAGTCTAGACAGATTGTGTATTGACAATAAAATGGATAGATGGTGGTTTGACATTGTAATGAAAAGTTGGAGATGTGCCCTTTAAGTGAAGAAAGAAAAACATTCGTGGACAAGAAAAAGGGATATCAGCAGAATCTGACAGCAGGACTTGAGGTTGCAATGCATATGGAAGTCCAGTCAACATGGTGGACAATGCTAAGGCAAAGGTCATCTCTTACCAGAGCCCCACGCTAGGCAGAAACACCCGTGCCCTAGTATATTCCCACTCACTTACAGTTACTCTCTTAGAGCTGCCCCTAAAACACGTGACCTTAGCTAGAATTGTGTGGTGGATCATCAGTATGCCACAGCAGGAGGCTGTCACTTAGTGGCCTTCCTGAACTTATAATGAATCAGACAATTGTGTGCTGTTGTGTTTTTTTGTGTTTTGAATTGGCTGTCAAGTCTTTATTGGCAGAACATCCATGAAGAATATGGTACCATGATGACCTAGTCTTTCAGCTAAGTTTTTTTTCTTTTTATTCACTTTACATGTTCTTCATTTATTCTCTAATTTTATACTGCTTAGTTCTCAAATTAATAATCCAAGTTGAACTATAAAAATCCAGTTCCGGCACCAGAGATAAATCCTGGTTCCACTGCCAGGGGCTCCACAAAAAGACAAGTTGCTCAGTCTTGATGCAGGGCTGTGGGGAAACTTGGGGCATGCCTCAACTTGATATACCAGGCTTTGTTGACTCCCCAATGAAAGGCCTTACCATTTCTGAGGAGAAAATGGGGGTGGGGGCTGGGAGAGGGGGAGGAGGTGAGGGAGGGGAATCTGTGGTTGGTTGGTAAAATGAATTAGAAAATTTAAAAAGAAAACATTAACTGCAATGAGTGCATATTGGGCCAAGATTAGTCTTGATAGTAAAGTAAATAAAGGTTATGCAAGGAGAGAAATAAAATAGAGAATCCAAGCTGAAAGCCTATGGTGGCACACATCTTTAATCGCAGCCCTCAGTGAGTCAGAGGCCAACCTGATCTATAGAGCAAGTTCCAGGGTATTCAGGATTTCCGAGTGAGATCCTGTCTTAAAAGAATTACAAGTTGAAGGAGAAGCAACAACATGGTACACTTTCCAGCAGCTGAGGTACTGATAGCAATAGTCAGTTTCATGTTAAGAGCTCAAAACTAAAACGGTTACATTATTCCACCCAGCCACAGGGGCAGGCAGCTCCATCTATCAAGTACTTAGAAAGTGCAATGGAATGGAGTGACAATACATTCAAGACAATCTCTATCAAAATTCCAATACAACTCTTCAGAGACCAGAAAAGGACAAGATTCAGCTTTGTATGGGAACACAAAAATACTCTAGTCTTGAACATTAAAACAACTGCTGGAGGTCTCGCCATCTCTGATTTCAAGTTGTACTACAGAGCCATAATAATACACACTGCACAATACACATAATGCAAATAATACATGTTTGCATAAAAGCAAAGACATTAATCAAATGAATAGAATGTCAGACCTAGACATAAATCCACACACCTATAGACTTGTTATTTTTTTGGTAGAAATGATCAGAAATATACACTGTACTTACATTATGGCGTCTAGTTTCCTGTTTTTATGGTATTCCTGAGTGTGAAAACTAAAGGGTGTTTCATTTTGTGCCATCTTTAGCACTCTTTTCCTTCTGTTGGTTTATATGACTTTAAGGTGACAGTTTAATCTTATTCTTTATTTTGTTATATTTTTTTAAAAAATGAATGAATGAATGAATGAAACCTAGACACTAAGATGAAGATTAACAACTGGACTGTCACTTGTACCTGCTGGGAGAGGGAAAAATTAGTTTTCTCAAAGACAGTGACACTGGGTCTGTCAACCTCTCCAGGACAGGCCTCGTGGTCAGGAGTGTTGATCATCATATAATAGATTCTACAGTTTTCTGTGTGCTTTTATTTGGTACAGTTTTGTGTTTTGTTTGGTTTTGCTTTGCTTTTCATTTTGGGTGGTGTTTTTATTTTATTTTCTTGGTACTGGGGGATTTTGACATTGTATTGGTTTATTGTTTGTGTTTTGAGAAAGAACATATAGTTGGGTGGGTAGGGAGAGGGAGAGGAACTGGAAGAACTTTGGAAAGGGGAAGAACATGAACCAAATAGATTTAAATTTAAAAATTTCAGGCTGGGTGGGGAGAAGAAAAGACAAGTGATATAAAACCATTCTGTCCTAATTGGCAGCATGCCCATGTCCACAGACTATAAAGCAATGTGCCCTCCGAATCAATGTCTTAAGGTTAACCAAATAGTCTAATTATTTCTAAATATTCTTAAGCATTCATATTCTTTTTAAAAATTACCTAGACTTCCAAACACTAAAACTACCACAATTTCTTCCTTTTGTTTGTTATTTTTGAGACAGGACATCACTATATAGCCTTGGCTGGCCTAGAAATTGCTATATAAACCAGGCCAGTCTCAAACTCAAGTGATCTACCTGACTCCTCCTCCAAAGTGCTGGGATTAAAGGCATACACTACCACACCAGACTACAATTTCTTTCTGAAAATAAGTGTATTTCAACTTAGTTCCTTTAATAAATGTTCACTAAAAACTTGTAATAGCCAAAGAGAATACCAAAATATGGAAGGTACTTATGATGGTCCATTCCCTAAAAGAACTTATAATTAAATATTTAATGATGTTTATTTCTGTACTGGTGTGTTGAATTCATTCAAATAATTTATTGGTAAATTATTCAAATAATTTATCAATGTAATCATGCATTCTCTGTCATGGTAGACTTGTGCCCATTTAAACCAGGAGCCTACACCCACCCTTTCCCTCCTGCTTTTTGCCAGACAGTTGATGAAAGCAACAAGAAAAGTTAACAAACACGCACTTGCATCTTAGAATCTATGGAATAGGGAATGAGAATGAAATGTTCATGTTCACAGCACCTTTCTCTCTTTGTAACTTTCCTTTCTGAGACCAAAAAAAAAAAAAAAACCCTGAAGCTGGTGCTCACTAGTTGGCTGGGCTAGACTGCTAGACTGATTCTCCTGTTTCAGCTTTCAAACACTGGGGTTACAGGCTCCCCCCACTTTTTTTTTCTTTTTACATTTAGTTATATTGTGATGTCTGCCTGAAAACCACATTGGCATGACTGCACAAATCACACTCATACAGAGATAAGAGGGCAGCTTATAGAGGTTGGTTCTTGCTTTTCGTTATGTGGGTGTAGGGTTAAAACTCAGGTTGTCCGGCATAATGGCAAGTGCCTCAACCTCTTACATGGCCCTTGGGATGCAATCTCAA
Source organism: Myodes glareolus (assembly GCF_982192425.1). Lineage (NCBI taxonomy): Eukaryota > Metazoa > Chordata > Mammalia > Rodentia > Cricetidae > Myodes > Myodes glareolus. Next base: position 139,860,499 of record NC_142053.1, read on the forward strand.
GTCTTCATGATTGTATCAGCACTTTATCCATGGAACCATCTCCCCAACCTAGGAAAGTTTTCTTAGATGTGGCACATGAAGCTACCCAGGCTTACACAGTGAGATTTAAAAAGAGTCTTTCATTAAAATGTGACTGTTTTCACAGCTATAATCATCAGCCATTTGAATAGACTGCAGGGATAGCCATAACATTAAAGGTTGGGTACAATTTAAATGCAACCAACTCAGGAAACACAAACCTGTACCTTTGATGACTATAGTCCAAGAGTAACAGGTGAAAGTTGTTCAAACTGCAATGTTCTTTACATTCACCTCTTCAGTTAGGAAGCAATTTTTTAGTTCCTGGTTGTTTAAGTTAGGATTTCTTTTGCGGTAATGAAAAACCATAACCAAAAAGCAAGTTGTGAAGGAAAGGGTTTAATTGACTTGCCTTTCCATATTGGTGGTCATCATTGAAGAAAGTCAGGGCAGGAACTCAAACAGGGCAGGGACCTGGAGGCAGGAGCTGCTGCAGAGACTATAAAGTGGTGCTGCTTACTGACTTGCTTCCTGGCTGACTTGGCCTGCTCTCTTTCAGAACCCAGGAAAACCAACAAAGTGATGTTCTGGGCCCTCCCCTAAGAATCACTAATTAAGAAAATGCCTTACAGTTAGTTCTAGTGGAGGCGTCTCATCCATTGAGGTTCCCTCCTTTCAGATAAATCTAGTTTGTGTCAAGTTGACTGGTCATTAAATAGATTTTAAAGCCATTTTGAAATTTAATTTTTATTGTGGTAAAATTGCAGAGCACAAAAATAGATCCGTAAAAGTGTGAAATTCAGTAACATTTAGCACAATTACTTGTGCAACCATCACTACAGTTCCAAAGCATTTGACTGCCCCCAAAAGACACCTGGACCCATTAGGCTGCTTCTGGTTCTTGGAAACCACTGATCATTTTCTTTATAGATCTGTCTATTTTGGATTTTCCCCATAAATAATAAATGACACAGCTTTAAAAAGAAATGGAATGGTCAGCATCAATGATTGCCAGTGAACAAACAGGTTATCTCTAAAAGTCTCCTCTACAGCCCACTCAAACAACAGAGGAACACACCATGGAGATCCATACAGGCTAAAGGTTTGTGTTTGCTTTTCCCTGACAACTTGTAAGTAATCACTTCTCTAAGAACCTTTTCTATTTATAGCAATGTAGACATTAAATCTCCTTGCTTTGGGAGGAATAAATCAAATGTTCCCTTTTGGTTCCCAGCCTTCTTCACCTTTGCCTTTTTGCATTAAATGTGAGGAGGTGGGAAATTTTGCTTGGGGCCTTTTCTCAAGGGAAGAAACCAAGGCTACAGACTGCTTCCTGAGATTCAATTATTAAGCACAAGTTTGGTGGTTAGATGTCTATCTGTCTAATCTTTGGTGACAGAATGTATAACCACACCTTGGTGATAAGACCTTCCTGACAGTGAAAAGAAACTGAAGGAAAATGGTAAGCCAAGCCGGGTGCACATACCTGTCATCTAAACACCAGCAAGGTGGAAGCAAGAAGATCAGAAGAGCAAGGCGAACCTCAACTACAGGACAAACATCAAGGCCATCTTGACAAACATCAAGGCCATCTTGAGCTAAATGAGACTTTGTGTCACAATTATGAATAGCACTAGACAACCAAGTACAATGACAGCACCTCAATCATCATCACAGGTCACCTGATAGAGACAAAATGAAATTGAATGACAAGACAGATTGAACCCCCTTGGTATTCCAAATAAGTTCTTCGTTTTGTTTTGTTTCTTATTCTTCTTGAGGGAGAAGCCAGGTGGACCCTTAGAACTTGTCATATCAATTTTCTTGTGCATGTTACAAGAAGAGGATATCAGAGATAAATGCTTAACCTTCTGTTAACATGAATATAGTAAACAGAGAAATGAAGGTCATGGGATCATGATTTAGGATTCGAAAAAAAGTTAAAATATAAACTATGCTAAATTTTAATCCAAATAAGAACCCCTAAGGATAAAATTCCCTAGCTCATTTTCAATTTATCTGTCTTGGTATAAGAAGTGTTATGCCCAGATTGTGGTGTACTCCAAAAACCACCACCAAGTCTGAACTCGTATGAAAAGCAAAGAGCCTTTAATCAAGCTCAATCTTGAATCCTCTGTCCATTTGTCCATCTGACATAGTGATGAAGTTGGAGAGCCACGAACCCACTTGGGGTGGGTTTTTTTATCATAGCAGAGGTTGGATGAGGGGATTTCTAAGGTTCAGGACTCCTGATTGCCTGACATTTGTCTACGGGTGTCTTGGTGATAGCAGATGGGTATGTGCTGGGCTAAGGGACATTAGATGATCCTATTTATAATGACTGGAATGTTAGGTATTCTCCTTGGATGGTCCATTACTGGGTGGTGCCTGGGTGGGCACCTACATGAAGATCTTCTTTAATTTGGATGATGAACAACCCACTAAGGTGTATTTGTTAAAGACTTGCGCTCAGCATGGTGGTACTGGGAGATGCTAGAAATTTTGAGAGCTTGGTACTTGAGGGAGGTCCTTGGCTCATCAGTGGCAAGCCCATAAACAGGCATAGGATCATATTCCCTTTGTCTTTCTACCTTTTATTTTCTGGCCATGAGACAAGCATTTTTGCTCTGCCATATACTTTCACTGTGATGAGCTACGGGGCTAATGAACGAAAAACTAAAAATCTCCAAAACAGTAGTCCAAAATAAACTCTTTCTCTTTATGACTTTATTTTCTCAGGTATCTGCTATAGTTACAAAAAACTAACACAGGATTCTCTTTTGCTTGTTTCCCTTAATGCAGAGTCTCACAGTGTTTCCTGATCCTGCTGCCTCAGCCTCCAGAATGTTGCGATGACAGGTGTGTGGCACTATGCCTGTCACATGGTTTTCATTGAACCTGGATATATACAAGTCAGAGTTATCAGTAATTTTCTCTGAATCTTTTCCCCACACTTGCTAAAGCAAGGCCTTCAAGCTGAGGAAGAAGTAAAGACAAGAAGCACTATTTCTGGATGTCTCCACAGAATAACGCAACCAAAGTACGGGAACATTTCCCTTGGCCAGTCCATAGCACCAGCTATTTCTGTATTTTCCAACTTTGCTGCCTGGTAACTGAGATGTCAGGCTTCCCCTGCCCTCCAGAGGCAGTACTAACATGTCAGCATGGTTGTCGGCCTGCTGAGAGCACTTTAACAGGGACAGCTTACTGGGTTATTCAGAGCCTTTGTCCCATGCTGCTCAGAAGTCAGGCAAATTTCTCCCTCCACTGTCTTGGTGTTTTAAATGTGTCTCTGGAAATAAAGCAGTGCTATAGGAAGGCTAAGTGTCCTGGTGTGGCCATTCCAATATGGATTTTCCTGCTTTTCTCATCACCACCCCAATTCTAAGTTTAAGCATATAAGTTCAGCAGTGAAGCAGGGTTAGACTATAAGATTAAGTAGCAGGTCATGTTAAGACTTACTGTCCTCCATGCCTCATCTCACTACCCACCTAACCTCAGACACATAGAAAACCTCAAAACAAAAAATAAAAATCCAAACAAAAAATTGAGGAGGGGAAAATAACATGATCAGAGCATATTATATGAAGAGGATTTAAGTAAGCTAGAAAGGAAAGAAGGAAGGAAGGAAGGAAGGAAGGAAGGAAGGAAGGAAGGAAGGAAGAGACAGACTCATAATCATGCTAATCCAATCAAGATTTGTAATATTAGGAAGAATAGTTAACACAATCCAGTTTGTTCTACACCTTCATTTTCTAAAAGACTTCTCAACCTTTTATTGAAAGAAAAACTGGGTGATACTTAGATTCACAGGACAAAGGCATGAAACATACAGAGATTCACACTACATACAGAGAATTAGTGTATGGTTTAATGTGGCTTATCTCTGCCAAAATGATGAGGCTTAATTCCACCAGTATTGAGGTAGTAGAGACTGTGCGACATTGGGAGTCATGTGGGATTGGCTTTCAATGAATGGGTTAATGTTTCTCTTGGATATTTCGGTGGATTCCATTAAGTCTGGATTAGATATCATGGAATTGAATTAGTAATTGTGATATCACATGGTTGCAAAACACATTTGGGTTCCTTAGTTCACTTTCTATTGTTTCTTTTCTCCCTATGTTGCAGCTCTTACCTGTATATTTTCTTGAGATACTACACTACCTGCCATGAGGCTGTCACCAGAAATTCATGCTGGTGTGATGATGCTCTTGGCCCTCCAGAATCCTGCTAAAATAACCAACATTAAGATATTTTGTTACAGCAATACAAAAATAGACTAAGATAAGTGAATTGCCCTGTGATAGTGAAATATCGTCACTGGATAGCCAGAATGAGGGTTGAATGTCTCTACTTCTCTCAGTCATTTACAATACACTTGCCCACACCCTCATGTAATCATGTTATGGGTTCATGGAGTCCCCCAAAAAACAAACAGGAGACCGAGTCCTGTATGTAAAAGCAAAGAGCCTTTATTTTTATTTAAGTTTGAACTCGGACACTCAGTATGTCCAATGCATTGACATGACCAGAGAGCCCTGAGCTCAGTTGGGATGAGGTTTTTACAATAGCAGAGGTTGGAGTGAGAGATTTCTAAGGTTCAGGACCCCTGATTGGCTGACATTTGTCTGGGGGCATCCTAGTGAAAAGTGATGGGTGTGTGCTGATAGGTGATTTTATCTACAATGTTTCAGAACATTAGGAATTTCCTTTAGATGGTCTGTTTTGGGTGGTGCCTGGGTGGTGTCAGTTTGTGGTCTTTCTTGGAACCAGGTATGTATTGCCTTGGGGCAAACTACTGAGCCTAGGGCCTCTATTGAGCTTGCTGTGGCTGGATCCTCCATTCCCCCATCACTTGTGAGGTGGAGACAGAAGGATCAGTTGTCTACAGGTCACTAATCTGCTGTGACTACAGAAAACAAGCTGCAGAGAAACGGGAAAATGCCTTCTTTTCTCCAGATGTTTGTGGGAGGTGGGGTGTAGGTACTAATGGCAAGCGAGCAAATAAGCTGGAAGCTGCACTGGCACACGCAGCAGTAATAAGCATGCTTTCCTGTTAGGTGCTGTAAAATTCAGAGGAAATTAGTAAAGAAGCAGAGTGAGAAAAAAATTGGGTTTTCATTGTCAACACTAACTTTGAAAGGGAGATAGATGATTTTTATAGGTTTATTACTAGAAGATACAGCTGACCTCAGAAATAAGCAGATGTGTCTCTACCACAAGGATACAGTTTTAGAAAGGATTCCCTTTTGTTAGCTCAAGTTTATTCCTATCCGTGAGCACAAACTGCCTGGATTTCGACATGGCTTGATTGTGGAACTACATGTGGTGAGCCAGAGTACCATAATAGTGGGGAACACAGATTCTGGAACATGGCTGTGACTTTTAACTAGCTGTGCATTAATGAGAAATGTATTTAGTTTCTCTACATCTGTTACCTATATTCAGCAATTGAAACAAGGATGCCTAACTATGCAAGTATGGTAAGAATTACGTAGCATTATGTAAAATGTGCTTAGCTCAGTTACTGGCACCTAATCATTCCAAAGATGGTTGCTGTTGACATTTTGTCACCATCTCATTTTAAGTAGAAATCAGAAATCCAATATTTAGCTCCTTTGATGCAGAACTTGTAAATGTTTGTACTAAAGAATATTGTGGGCAGGGAACTGGCTCATTTAAGTGCTTGCTGTGCAAGAGTGAGGAACAGAGTTCAGATCTTCAGAATCCACATAAATGCTGGGTAGGAGAGGCAGCCCACCTGAGATTTCATCCAGGGAAAGCAAAGATAAGGATCGCTAGAGCAATCTGGCTAGCATGATAAGCCATATGCTCTTATTGTGATTCACAGACCAGACCTCAGTGAATAAAGTAGAAGGGTGATGGAGCATGATTCCCAACATCAACACTGGACTTGTGCATGCCTGAGCACTTATGTGCACATACACCCACACCTATGTATGCCCACATACATGTAAACATACTTAGAATCACATTCATAATGGATGCATGCAGAGCACACACAGACGAAAAATAGGGGAAAGAATATTGTTAGGTGAGGATGATAGTACTCACCAGTAGGAGTTCAAGGTCCTTCTCAGTTATGAAATCAAGTTGAAACCAACCCAACCTGTGCTATGTGAGACTCTGTTCTTAAAAAATAATAACTGTTTATTTAAGCATCGTGTCACAAGTTACTTGTACAAATATTCAGTGTAAGAGCGGGGAAACGGCTTCTAACTTCCCTGCTAGGTTTTTTGGAGGAGGCAACAAATTAAGCCGCAATAATACAAATTAACAAAAACATAACCTGCAATTATATATGTACAAATGGGGTTCAATAAATTTCAATATGTAAAGAAGGGCCGGTTAGTGAAAGCTTATATCACATTCAAAGCTACAGAAAAGAATAGTAACACGGGACCCTGGAGGGATCCCAAGCTACAGAAAGCTGAGAGAATAGTATGCTGCATATAAGCTCCTTTGTTAGACAGATGTCTCTCAGGTAATAAAAGTTGCATGTGTAATTTTACTATGTAGATTGCCTTTATTGATGTAAATTTCATTCAAAAAGGAAAGTTTTACAGAAGCCCTCCTGTGTGCAGTTGCTGCGAATAATCAATCTGCAATATATCAGGAGAGTGGGTTTTGGTGTAGCATATTCTGATCCCCTGAGGCCATATTTGGGGTGGTATCCAAAGCCTTAACAGCAGAAATCGAGCTGTATTACCTATGCGATTAAGAACCACCATCTTGAATCTTTTGGAAAACAAGTTCCTGGCATGACAGGAAGGTAGGATTATGATACAGTGCTGGCACCTGGTGGCAGTAAGCACTAAAACATTTAACTGCTTCCAAATGTTGGGAAAGGACTAGGCTGACACCCATCAAAAGCTCTTGCTGAAGGGGTTTTGAACCCCTTCAGGCTCTAAAATATAAATCAGCCTTGGAATTTTTATAGAAAAGTAACTCCAAATGACTAATAAACATGAACAAACTTCTTATCCCACCCTACCTCCCAAAAGCCTCAAATAAATAAAAATGAAACAGCAGTGAAAGACCACTTTATGCACAACAGATTGTTAAATGCTAAAAAGGTGGTTGATGCTAATTGGTGGCAAGAATATGAAAGAAAGGGAACACTTTAACACTGCTGTCCAGAAATGGAAAGGCTATTATTATGCTCTACTGATAGAAATTTAGCAGCAGCTTGTATCTCGCCAAAGTGAAAATGTATGGGGCTCAGTGATTCTGTGTCTGCTGGACCTCAGGAAATGTTTGCGCTGAAAACAGTATGTTACAGAGATACAAATAATACATGGCACAGATACAAAAAGATGTACAACAGCATCACTCACATTAATTAAAAATAGAGATATCTCAAATGTTTAGCAATAAAGGAATGGCTAATATTTCATATGAATACGCTTATAAAAGCAAACCAACAGAGGTTAATGAACTAGAATTACATGAACAAGAATAAATCTTGAAAACAGCAGAGTGAAAAGTGATGACAAGAATAACACTTCATGGTATAATATGTATATGAATATTAAAATAGAAAAGAATATTATCTGTAGTTTTTGACAACCAAACATGTTATATAAAATGGAAGGGACCCCACCAACTTCAAAGTAGAGATTCTTTAGCAGAAGAAATGAAAGAGAATATGACTGGGAGGTAGATGAAGGGATTTTAACTGTCAGCAATTGAAAAAAGTGGAGGTTGGGGGAAGAGACTGGGAGGAGAAAGGAAGGGAGGGGAAATCGTGGACAGGCTGGAAATAATTAATCAATTAATTTTAAAAGAGTGTGGTGGGTTGGGAGATCATGAAGAATAGAGGAAGAGCTCTTGGGAGTAAGTGAAAAGGATAGTGGAATGCACACGGCATGGAAGCAGAAGACAGGAACATTTCAAAGAAGGGAGAGGATCAGCAAGAGGAGGGTAGGGAGGGCAGAAAAGGACACTGAGCAACGAGGATGAATAGGAACAAAAGTGATGTAGTGAATTCCATCACTTTGTATCAAGGGAAAATAATATTTTCCTGTATCACTTCACATGTTTTAATTTAAAATTATTTTTTCAAAAATATTCTATCTCAAAAAGAAAAGAAAAGAAACCTCTTCTATCACTTGAATTCCCATAACTAAAATGCCTTGGACCAGAAATGTTACAAATTTATCATTTAATTTAATTTAATATTTGCATATACATTAAATAACTTAGAGAAGGAAAACAAATCTGAATAGAAAATTCATTTATGATTTACCCACATCTTATAAACAACCAGAAGTTCTACTATTTACTTACTGTATAAAAACTTGTACACAGGGCCTTACACTTGATGGGCAAGCACTCTGTCACTGAGCTACATTACCAACCTCCAAACATAATCATACATGATATTTTAACATGTTTGCGTTTTTATCACAATAGTTCCTAAGAAGCCAGATATAGAATTTTCCATCTATAGAACCCTCCAGTACCCAAGATGTTTCAATTTTTATACCATTTCAGACATCCAGATTAAGGTTCTGTAGTCTATGCTCCTTTCTCTGTCCTGTTACTAACATAAGACACTGGGCACTTAGACTTATTTGTTTATTTGTGAGGATGGTTCGTTTCATCCACTGGGTACCAACTTCTGCCACAGCCTTTGTCTGCCTGGGAGGTGTCATTTCATTCAATATCCCAAGGAGTCTGGACTGTGATGGCAGGCTGCCAGAAGGTGGCAGCAAAAGACTATCTATTAGAAGAAGTCCTCTGGCTGGCTATGCTAGAAGATAGGACAAAGTTAGTTTTCACAGTTAGGCCCCCAGCATGATTCAGCACTGATCCAGTGTAGTAGCACTGTAGCTGAGGCCAAGAGACACACAGCAGGCACAAGGTAATCAAGAGTCACTTCTGGATGCCCAATTTCAATGGAAAAGGAAACTTGGCCAGTTAAATTCATTAAACATCTGGACCAAAGTAAAACAACTTCCCTTGGGACATGAGTATTTGGAGAAAGATGCTTAATGAACCTCCAGTTAGAAAAACACAAGGAAAAAAATGGAACAAAGGTTTTGGAATGATGTCTGTGCTAATATTTTCCTTTAAATGCCAGAATCGTTTTCTATTTTTTTCCTTATGACCCTCTGCCCCTGAAAGGAGCTATGTAATCTTTAAAGCCAGAGGACATCAGAATTTGAAAATTGCAGGGGAATCAGAAGAGAAAACTGAGTATGCAGGAGGTTTTTTTTTTCCCCACGTGTCCCTCTTTATAATGTTGCCTCAGTAAGAAGCTGTTCCAAAAAGCCCCTCTTCTTCCTAAAGGTTCTGCTCTAGACTCTCCCTCTCCTGGAGAGATGGCTCAGTGGTTAAGAGCACTGCTTGTTCTTCCAAAGGTCCTGAGTTCAATTCCCAGCAACCACATGGTGGCTCACAACCATCTGTAATGAGGTCTGGAGCCCTCTTCTGGCCTGTAGGCATAGACTCTCCCTCTCACTGGCAGCAATTGCTCCTCCCCATCATCTCTTCTGATGTACTGATGCTGTTGTCTCCGGCACTGGTACAGTGTTCTTCTTCTCACCCAGGCTTTGTTCATTACGTCTCTGTAAATAATCTTTCCTTGCTATATCTTACATGATGTGGTTTATGTGATATTATTATGACCCTGCCTGACACAGCATATCTAAGTTACCTTTTTCATTGCGATGACAAAAGCCCTGACAAAGGGTTTCTTTGGCTTCACAATTTGAACATACAAATCATATGAAATCATGGCAGAGAAGGCATGGCAACAGTGGTGTCCAGGGGCTGGCTAGGGTTAGGTGCTCTGCTCATTTCTCCTTTTTATTCAGTCTGGAACAGTAACCCAAGGGATGGTGCCACACACATTCAGAAAATCTTGCTACGTTAGTAAAACCTCTCTGGGAGTGTCCTCAAAAGCACACTATATTAGATATTTTCTGTTGCTATAACAAAACACTGGCCAAAAGTAGCTTGATGGAGGAAAATGTTTACTTGGCCTATAATTGCACACCACAGTCCATCACTGCAGGAACCTGAGGCTGATGGCAAATCAGAGCCCATGAAGAAACACTACTTCCCATTTGTTTGGGACTTGTTCAGTTTGCTTTTCATACCCCAAGACCAACAGCCCAGGGTGACACAGCCCACAGTGAATGGACACTTGCTCATTTGTCATCAAGAAAATGCCTCACAGGCATTCTCACAGATCTGTCTGATGGAGACAAAGCTTCAGCTGAGTTTCGCTCTTCCCAGATGACTCCAGTTTGTGTCAAGTTGACGAAAACTAACCAACCCACACACCAATAGTTTTGTCTCCTACACGATGTTAAAGCCCGTCACAATAACAGTATTAACCATCACAGAACACCTAGATAAATTATTTGTCCCCTAAGAGTAAACTCAGCTAAAGGTAAGGATACCAGAAATGGCCCACCTGGAGGACTATAAATATTTCCGTTTCGGCAGAAAATAAGTTAAAAAAGTAGACTCAGTTAAAGCTGAAAGTTATGACTAAAACTTGAAACATGACTCCCCTACCAAAGTTGTCCTCTAACTGCCACACATGCACCATAGCATGAATGAGCCTGCACCCTCACCTGCACATACACACACACATGCACGCGCACACACACACTCACACGATTATGATGATAGCTGATAGCTGGGTGAGAGACGAGACGACCTAGCAAATAAGAACCCTCGCTGCTCTTACAGGGGACCCAGGTTTAATTCTCAGCATGCACATGGCAGCTCACAACTATCCTTAACTCCAATTCCACAGATTCCAATGCCCTCTTCTGACCTCTAAGAGGACCACACACAAACAAAGTGAATAGACATACATTCAGGTAAAACAATCATACACAGTTAAAAAAAAATAACCGTAAAGTCAGAGACAGGCCTTGCTTCCACTGTTAGGAGTCCCACAAGCCTTAAAATGAGGACTTGTGCCTATTCTTATTACAGCTTGTTATGCTATGTTTGGTTATATCCTTAGGAGGCCTGCTCTTTACTGAAGGGAAACGGAGGAGTGGATGGGGGCAGAGAGGAGATGTGTTGGGGAAGGGCTAGGAGGAAAGGAAGAGGGTGAATACATGGATGTCAGAATGCCATACATGAGAGAAAAATAAATTTTTAAAAATTAAAAGGAAAACATGATAAACAAAAAATAACAAATAATATAAAAAAATTTAAAGTCCCAAATCAATCTTCTACTCAATGAAGGGAGTTAAGCTATAGTTTGAGGCAGAAAGTAAGTACTATAGAAAACAATTTTAAAAAACTGACTACAATCTAAGCAAGAAATATGAATTAGAATGAGGTTAACAGCATTCTGGGTCCATCTGGTAAATATTTAAAAGGTTTAAAAAAAATCATTGTTCCATGGCATTCAAATATAGGGGTGTCAAAGAAAATGTAAAAATACATAAAGGCTTAAGAGACATAAAATTGAGACTACTAACTTTCCAGGTGAAGGATAACATGTCATTGAAGAAATACACTGTTTTGTCCCCTATGAAAGAAAAACATATGAGTATTTTAAGTGTCAGAAAGGGGATTTTCTGACACTTTAAGTATGTCAATATTAGCTGAGTGTGCTGGTCAGTTTCGTCAACTTGACACAAACCTAGGCATACCTTGGAAGAGGAACTTCAATTGAGAAAATGTCTTCACCAGATTACAAATCTGCTGAAGTAGTTCCTTGATTAATGACATAGAAGGGCTACTGCAGATGGTGAAACTCCTCAGGACCTGGGACTGGGTTGTATAGGAAAACAAGTTGAACAAGCCAGTAAGCAGTACTTCTCCATGGCTTCTGGTTCAGTCCCTGCCTCTTGCCTCTTCTTCTTCTTCTTCTTCTTCTTCTTCTTCTTCTTCTTCTTCTTCTTCTTCTTCTTCTTCTTCTTCTTCTTCTTCTTCTTCTTCTCTCTTCTCCTTCTCCTTCTCCTTCTCCTTCTCCTTCTCCTTCTCCTTCTCCTTCTCCTTCTCCTTCTCCTTCTTCCTCCTCCTTCCTCCTCCTCCTCCTCCTTCTTCTTCTTTATTTTTGGAGTTTCTCTGTAGTTTTTGGTGCCTGTCCTTGAACTAGCTCTTGCAGACCAGACTGGCCTAGAACTCACAGAGATCCACCTGCCTCTACCTCCCAAGTGCTGGGATTAAAGGCACGTGCCACCACTGCCTGGCGACTCTTGCTTCTTGCTTTGAGTTCCTGCTCTCACTTCCTTTAATGATACAGTCTGATCTGGGAATTCCACAGTGAAATAAACCTTTTCTCCCAAAGTGGCTTTTGCTCGTATTCTTTTATCACAGCAATAGAAATGGTAACTAAGACATTAAAGGTCAACAACTAGCCCTCTGCATAAAGCACAGTGAATTAATACATCTGACAAAGTTAGTTTGCTTAATTCTTATCATTGTTGATGAAGAAAAAGTCACTTAGGTCCAGTGAGTGTCTTACCAGAGTCATGGTAAGTTAAAAGTTTCAGCTGTTAGAGACAGCTTTGAGAATACAATATTTAGTTTTGCTCTGTCCTAGGAAAGCCCTGCTGTGAACATCTTGGGAGCAATGGAGAGATTGGGCTGAGAGGGTATATGGGAGGTAATGAAAGAATCAAATGAGACCATTTCTTCAGATCCATCTCCTTTTTCTTTTCTTTTTTTTTCTTGTTTTTATTGAGCTCTACATTTTTCTCTGCTCCCCTCCCTTCCTCCCCCTCCTCTTCAACCCTCTCTTGACCCTCGTGTTCCCAATTTACTCAGGCAATCTTGTCTTTTTCTACTACCCATGTAGATCCATGTACATCTCTGTTAGGGTCTCTGGTCTCCTGGATCATCATTTACATTTTCTGCTTAGAAAATCTCTTATGTTTGTATTAACATGAGGGCAGTTGGGATAAAGGGTATCACGTGAAAATCATGAATCTTTAAAAGATTACAGTAAGAATTAACTGGGAAGGGAGGCAAAAGCAAATAAAAGATTGGGAGGAAGCTGAAAGGGAAGGTAAAAGTTAAAGTCCCCACCCAGCACTTCACATCCCACTTCTCTTCCTCTGAAATAAACAACTCAAAAAGTTCATTTCTAGACATGTTTCTATACTTCCACAGTTGTAGCACAAATGTGGTTTCTTGCCTGTACTGTTACTCTCCCCACAATCAAGCCTTCATTACTTTGCCATAGAATGTGACCTTCATTCTCAACTGAAGCTGGGGTGTCTTTTTTACTGGAAGTTCTTAATATGATGAGCTATGTGCACGTCCACAGAACAGTACAACAGACTTTTCTCTCTTGCCGTTGGTTATGTAAAGCCTAAGGGTAGCACAATTAATAAAAACCCAGAGACAGATATTGGGTTTCAGCCTGAAGACCAGAAAAGCAAAGCAGCCAACCGCCAGCTCTTACCTCTACCTCAGTTCAAAAGTGGCGATCCTGCCTCCAAGAATCTTCAAGATGAGACTGTGAGTGAAACCTGTCTCCTGCCATTTTATATTCCTCTCTAGTGCTGGGATTAAAGGTGTGTACCACTACTACCCAGTTTCTGTGGCAAATTAGTGTGGCTACTGGGATTAAAGGTGTGTGCCACCACTGCTTGGCCTGTATGGCTGATCAGTGTGGATGTTTTACTTTCTGAGCTTCAGGCAAGCTTTACTTATTAAAATACAAAATGGAATATTACTAAATTTCTCCTTTTTGTCTAAAATAAAACGAAGTCTATAACTAATATAAGAAAAACTATATACAATAAGTACAAAGAATATATACAATATATAAGGCAATAAATACATCAACAATTGCTGGGGACCAGCCTCAGCAGAGAAGTGGGTCTCAAATCTGGGATGTCTGGAAGGCAAAGTGAGTACAGGAACACAGGATTCTGATGCAAGCTGACAGGCTATCAGCTTCAGGGCAGATTCACAAAAATGAAAAGATTCTTTGAAATCAGAGCATCATTATTCATCATATTTCCCCAGTTCCTCAAGCCCCATGCCAGCCACTACATTCTTAACTATTAGCTGAGTTAAACTTAAAACAACTTCTGAGGCTTTCATCTCAGAGGCTATCTACTTGCAGTTTACAGAAGCATAGTTCAGTGGGTTTTACTTCATTGTCATACCTTTCCCATTGTTGTTCCTCACGATCCCAATACATATCATTTTGATTTATAGGTCCATAGGCAGTCAGCCCTACAACCCTAGGTTCTTCAGAAACATAGTTCATCATAGCCAAGTTCCTTTCTGTTTCAGTATAATTCTTTTGTCAAGATTCATAATCAGGCAAAGAACAATTTCTGCATTTTATCTCAAATTTCCCCAATTCTTTTAGTGCCTGCCCATTCTAACAGATCAGAAAGATTCATATTATTATACAGCACATCCATTCTTTCAGAAGCTACTGGTGTGGAAGGAGAAAAGAACATGAAGAACAAATATACTAGTAAAATTGCTATAGCCAGAATATATATATATATATATATATATATATATATATATATATATATATATATAGAGAGAGAGAGAGAGAGAGAGAGAGAGAGAGAGAAAGGAGTTGAGGAGATGTCATGTAGCTGCTGATAAAGAAAGATGCCAGAACATTACCAGTAAGTCACAGCCTCATGGCAATACATAGATTGTTAAAATGAGTTAATATAAGATGTAAGACCTAGCTAGGAATATGCCTGAGTCATTGGCCAAATAGTGTAATTAATAAAGTTTCTGTGTGATTATTCTGGTCTGGGAGGTTGGGAAATGAAAGCACATTCTGTGATTTCACCAAAGGAAAATCTTTTCTAGGGGCAGTTCAAATGAATGTCTGTTATAGTAACGTTAACTGTGATTAGAGAATTCTGGGAAGAAGCAACAGGAAGAAATTTGATTGGTCTGGGTAATAGGGAATCTCAAGTACCATTGGGATCTACAAGTCTACAATACAGAGCTCTGGAGCAGCATACCCTAAGAGATGTCTGCACATTCATGTTCATTACACCATTATTCACAATAGTTTTGATATGGAACCAGCCTAGATATTCATCAGAAAATAGAAACAATGCAAGCAATAGAGTTTCATTCATCCATAAAGAAGAATGGGATTAATTTATTTGCAAAAAGATTTATAAAAGTGCTAAGACATGGAAATATAAGGTGAACTATGTGGGGAGTGGAAAAGATTTGGGAACAAGAAAGTGTAATAGTTGGAATATAACCTATCCTATTTTTTCCTCTCATATTAGGATTCTAGATTAATATACATGTATATTCTTATATGCCTATGTAAGGCATGAAAGCAGGAATCTTTTTAGAAAGAGGAAGGCTGTCAACAGTAAGAAAGGAGGAAAAATGAGGAAAATTGCAGTATGAAAATAAGCAAAGTATAATGATATATATGCATGAAATTGTCATAATTAACTCTAATATTTTCATTCTTAATGCTAATAATAATAAATTAAATGTGTAAAACAATTGCATGGAGAAAATAAGATATGGATCTAGAAGATAAATAGGCAAAGAAATATTTCAATAATTAGTTTTATATGTCAATTTGTCTGACCACAATGCCAAGATCTTTTTAATCCTCTCTAAAGGTGTTTTTGGAGAAAGTTATCATTTAAACTATGCTAACATTTAAACCAGTGTTCTTTAAATAAGGCATATTGCCCTCTATAGAATGGGTTGATCTTTCTACTTAGACATGTAAATAAATCAAAAGATTGGCCTCTCTAGGGAATATTTTTCATCCTGATGACCTTCATACTTGAGCCTCAATAATCACATGAACCCATGTCTTAAGTCTTTACATCCATGTACCTATTATACTGCATCACTATCTCTTGCGAATCCTAGTTAATTTTTAGGGGTCTTACTTAAGTTAAGCAGAAATATAATATTATTTTTGAAGAATGAAAAGTTTCCTTCTTTAAGGAGTAGAATCTCATTACAGGAGGAAGGTCAAATAAGCTTAAGACACTTACTGTAGACCGGTGACCCTGTCCTCTATCCAGGGTAAAGGAAAGGTGGTTTTCTGTCACTAACAATTCTGACTGTAATGATAAACACAACAAATAATGATCCCGGTAATAAGTCCAGTAAGGCTTCTCCTGATTCTTCCCCCCATATCTATCTCTACAAATGAATTGACAGAAGACAGCAGGGTCAGCTTCTCCACAT
Source organism: Myodes glareolus (assembly GCF_982192425.1). Classification (NCBI taxonomy): domain Eukaryota; kingdom Metazoa; phylum Chordata; class Mammalia; order Rodentia; family Cricetidae; genus Myodes; species Myodes glareolus. The sequence goes on from NC_142053.1 coordinate 139,876,690, forward strand.
CTGATCCCTGAAAAACGGCATAAATCAGGGACTCACCCTTCTAAGATATGTCACCCTCTCTAAACTCAACCTGCCACACAAGGTATTCTGAGCAACCTTCTGCTAGTTTAGGGCAGTGCTTCTCAAACTCTAACATGTAAATGAATTACTAGTGGATTGCTATTGCTAAGAAAAAGATCCGATTTTGTAGGTCTAGGGTGGGGCCTAACAAGATCCCAAGCAACACCTAGTGTCCATGGACGCTAGGTTAGTAATAAAGCCCTAAAGAGTAGGTTATTAGTGCCAAGCCAAATTTTGTAACAAAATTTAAAATAGCTATCTGAAGAGCTAGGCAACATGCTTCCCATAATTAAGAGAGTCATCTTCTGTGAACACTTTCATGTTGGGTGCCATTGTAGGTAATAATAGCTGGTGAAGAACAAGAGCATTGAGAGGACAGAAATGAGGCAATACCCTATACCAGCAACTCCCCAAGTCTTGTCTTCCTGAAACACTTGAGATGGTTTGAAACTAAGTACAGAGTCCTGGCTTTAGTGTGCCAGCAGAACAGCAACAGACTTTGCAGATCTAAAACTTATTGCTCAAAATAAGCTGGCATTATTTGTAAACTCCCTTTGTCCAGCTCTCTCTAATACTTTCAGTAAGTACTGGAGCTAAGAATGACAAAGGTATCCACATGTCCATTGTTTTATTCAATGACATTTCTTTTTCTTATTGATTAGTTTCAACTAACAGCAATAGCCTGTGCCAGCACAATGTATCCCTGGTTCCATTAATGGGACATCCCACTTCTGTTGTGGGATGACTAAGCTTGGGGGACAAGAGTGCATTAGTCCCCATTTTAGTGAAATGTGCTGCTGGGCTAAATATGATTTGGTTCATCTTGAGAAGTATCCCACGAGAGGAAGACAGTCTCATGACAGTCTACATTTTCAAAGTAATCAGAGGACAGGTCTTATCCAATCAATCTTAGAAATACTCATTGAAAATCAGTGAGCCAACATAGAAAAAGACCTATTTGCTAAGAAGAGCATAATTGTCTGAAACATCAAATACAGGCAAGGGATATACGTGTTGGAATCAGCTAGGGACACCACATTTGCTGCTTAGCCAGGTTGGAAGCTACTTGGGACATTCAGTAAATAAATGGACTAATGTCTCCTCAAAATTCAGGAAAGCTGACAGTTGTCATATCCTAGTTTAAGGAATCGCATGTAACTGTCAGGGGAACCTTAGTTCTGCATATTAAAAACTGGTGTCAGGCTGGGGTGTAAAAAATAAAATCAGTAATTTAGTGGGTAAAATGTTTATTCCACAAGTATGAAGGCCTGGGCTTTGATCCACAGAACACATACATTCCAAAAATGGAAGTGCATGTTCTGATCCACAGAACACATACATTCCAACATGGTAGTGCATCTGTAATCCCAGCACTCGCATAGGAGGCTGAGACAGGATTCCCAGAAGCATATGGGCCAATTAGCCTGGCATATAAAGTAACAGCCAATAAGAGACTCTGTCTTGAACAAGGGAAAAGATGACAAGATTGCTCTCTACTATCCATATGTCCACCATAACATGAACACAACCAAATTTCACATACATAAACATGCATATACATGCATATGCACATGTGCACACTCACACACACACACACATACACACACACACACACACACACACACACACACACACACACACACTGAGGTGGGGAAATTAAAATAAAACAGACTCTTCAGTATCCAATTAAGGTTTAAGAGGTAGTGACACCAGGCACTTAGGTCCTTACCCACACTTTAGTTTCTCTGTATTCTGATATTAACAGAAATTAAAAAAGAAAAGTGGATTTAGTGCCAGTTTACCCAAACTTAGAAGAGAAAAGAAATTATCTCCCTACTATGTAAAATATATATTAAAACCACAAAAAAAAGGCAAGATATAAATTTATGTGTGAGACAATTCACCCTGACCTTTCTGAAAGGTAGTTCAGGACCTGACAGGGTTCCTTGTTCCTAGGTTCATTTTTTTTTTTTTTTGCTAGAAAAGGGCAAAAGTCACTCCTACCTCTTTTTTATTTGTATATATTTGGTTTGGATTCTGTTGTTGCTATTGTTGTTGTTTGAGGTTGGTTTCAAGTTCTGACTAGTGTGTACTTGTCAGACATACTAATTTAGAAAGTGAAAAAAGTCTAATAGCTGAAGGGAGAGGCACAAGTTAGAATTTAGAACACCTCCTTCCCTGCCAAGGGCTTTAACACGGCCTCACAATTGTCAAAGTATGAAGGTATGTAGCAAGAATCAGAATATGATAGACAATGTACCTACTCAGGAAATCACAAACTCTAAAACCAGAGCCAGTCCAACAGCCAAAGAAACAGTCAAGCTATAACTAGAGACCATGCCACACCAAGCCCTCCCCAACAGTTGACAAAGATGCATTACACAAACAATTCAGGAGGTAGTAACTAGACAACTTTGTGGGGAGCATTACATGAGAAAAAATGACATCAAGATTAACACGAGTTAAATGCAATTGTACAACTGGCTGGGCCATGTACCAGAGCTCTGTAGAAGGATAAGGTGACTGTAGTTAGGTGTTTGTTTACATCAAACTCTTGCATAAGGAACAAGTACCTGGAAGGTTTGGAAAAGAAGTCAGCTGAAGTCAGCATCCAAGTAATGAATCTGAACAGGAAGGGCCTAAGTGGTATTCCTTCCTTCCACATATGGTAAACCTTGTATATTTGATTCAAATAGTAACAATACCTGCTGTTATTTAATAACAAAACAGAGTATTTTAAGTGAAACAAAATTTTTTATTAGATGTAATCTGATAAGTTGAAATTTTAAAAATTGGGCCTATTACCTCAAATGACGATGTTTTGTATTTGAAAACATGACAATGCATGTTGTTGCTAACATCAAATTGTTATACATATATTCCAACAAATATATTCCAGTAAATATCAGGCTGCATGGAGAGACAATTTAGTTCAAAGTTGTAGCCCCCAAAAGAAATTATTTTTCAATTTCCAATTTAAAAAAATATAGTTCCAGAAACAATGACTGTCTTGTCTAGAGATAATCATTAGCTTTGCAAAGTTTTCGAAAATTAATCTTATTAACAGAGCCTTTAAAAAAAATTCTCTAGAGTTCCTTTGTTTCACTGAGCCTGCACTCTGCAAGCCCACCCTTTTGTCTGCGAGGTTCCCGGCTAGCAAGTGGTCCTGATCCTGTACCAGAAGACCCATCGGAGAGGTGAGTGTGTTCCAGTACGGCCGGTGGACGTACCAGAAATGGAGCACAGACACCCTGCAATCCCCTAAAATATCTGGGTATTCAGCAGAGGCTTCTCTCCGCGGTTACTCCCTCTCTCTTCCTATTCTATCCCAGCTTGCTCGCAGCCACCCCTTCCCTTCTTTGGGGACATGGGATCCCCCAACTCAGCCTGCTTTGGAGGAGGATCTGGGGAAAAAGTAGGGAGTGCAAGGGCGCAGGAGTTTCTGTTTCACTGAGCCTGCACTCTGCAAGCCTTTCCTTTTGTCTGCGAGGTTCCTGGCCAGCTAGTGGCCCTGATCCAGTACCAGAAGATTGATTAGAGAGGTTACAGGCCAGCAAGCAGTCCTGACTCTGTACCAGAAGGTACATCAGAGAGCATTTCAAGGATGAGATGGGCAGGCGCCAATGCAAGAATTCCTCCAACAATCTGAAAAACATGATAACACCAGAACCCAGCAAACATACAACATGAAAACTTGAACACCCTAATCCAGAAGAAGTAGGAAAAAGTTGACATTATGAAAGCAATAGAGTTCCTTAAACAGGAGGTGAAAAACTCCCTTACAGAAATGGATAGGAAGAATGACAAAAGAATTGAAGAAATGAATAAATCTGTGAAAGATACCCTAGGAAACTAAGAAAAACAATCAAACAGATAATGGAAACAGTTCAAGACTTGAAAACTGTAATGGAGGCAATGAAGAAAACACAAACCCGACTGGATATGGAAAATCAAGGAAAATGATCAGAGACAACAGAGACAAGCATAACCAACAGAATACAAGAGACAGAAGAAAGAATCTCAGATGCTGAAGATACCATAGAGAAACTCACTGATCAAAAAAAAACAGCAAATCCAACAAATTCTCTTCACAAAATATCCAGGAAATCTGGGACACAATAAAAAGACCAAAGCTAAGAATAATAGGGTGGAAGAAGGAGAATAATTACAGCTCAAAGGCCCCAAAAATATATTCAACAAAATTATAGAAGAAAACTTTCCCAACCTAAAGAAAGATATTCCTATGAAGGTTCAAGAAGCATACAGACAACTGAATAGACTGGATAAAAAAAATCCCCTCGTCATATAATAATCAAAGCACAAAACATACACAAAAAAGAAAGAATATTAAGAGCTGCAAAGGAAAAACGTCAAATAACTTATAAAGGTAAACCTATCAGACGTACACCGGACTTCTCTATGGAAACCATGAAAGCCAGAAGGTCCTGGACAGATGTGCTGCAGAAGCTAAGAGACCATGGATGCAAGCCCAGGCTACTATACCCAACCAAGCTTTCATTCATTATCAATGGAAAAAAATATTCCAGGATAAAAAATTTAAGCAATACGTAGCCACAAATCCAGCATTACAGAAAGTAATAGAAGGAAAATCACAAGCCAAGGAATCCAACAATGCCCACAATAACTCAGACATCTAGCGACCCTTCACAAGAACAACTCAAAAAAGGGAAACACACAAAATCTACCAGCAAAAAAAAAAAAGAAGAAAAAGAAAAAAATAACCGGAGTGAACAACCACTGGTCATTAATATCACTTAATATCAATGGACTCAATTCACCTATTAAAAGGCACAGACTAAGAGACTGAATGCAAAAACAAGATTCAACATTCTGCTGTTTACAAGAAACACACCTCAACCACAAAGACAGACATCTACTCAGAGTAAAGGGTTGGGAAAAGGTTTTTCAAGCAAATGAACCTAAGAAACAAGCGGGTGTGGTCATACTAATTTCTAACAAAATTGACTTCAAACTAAAATCAATCAGAAGAGATGGAGATGGACATTTTATACTCATAACAGGAACAATTCATCAGGAGGAAGTCTCTATCCTGAATATCTATTCCCCTAATATAAAAGCACCCATTTATGTAAAAGAAACATTACTAGAAGTCAAGGCAGACATCAAACCACACACACTAATAGTAGGAGACTTCAACAATCCTCTCTCACCAATGGACAGGTCAATCAAACAGAAACCTAACAGAGAAATAAGAGAATTAATGGAGGCAATGAATCAAATGGAATTAACAGACATCTATAAAACATTCCACCCAAATAGAAAAGAATATACCTTCTTCTCAGCATCTCATGGAACCTTCTTGAAAATTGATCACACACTTGGTAAGCAAACTTCCACAGTTACAAAAAAATATTAATAACCACCTGTGTCTTTTCAGACCACCATGGAATAAAGTTAGAATTTAACAATAGTTCTACCCCCAGAAAGCCTACAAACTCATGGAAACTGAACAGTCAACTACTGAACCACTCCTGGGTCAGGGAAAAAATAAAGAAAGAAATTAAAGTCTTCCTTGAATTCAACAAAAATAAAGACACAACATACCCAAACCTATGGGACACTATGAAAGCAGTACTACGAAGAAAGTTCATTAAAAAAATGGAGAAAGCTCACATTAGAGACTTAACAGCTCAGCTGAAAGTTCTAAAAAAAAAAAAAAAGAAGCAAACTCACCCAGGAGGAGTAGAAGACTGGAAATAATCAAACTGAGGGCTGAAATCAACAAAATAGAAACACAGAAAACAATCCAAAGAATCAATGAAACAAAGAGCTGGTTCTTTGAGAAAGTCAACAAGATAGACAAACCCCTATCCAAGCTAATCAAAAAGCAGAGAGAGAACATGCCAATTGACAAGATCAGAAATGAAAAGGGGGACATAACAATAGACACTGAGGACATTCAGAGAATCATTAGGTCTTACTACGAAAGTTTATATGCCACAAAGTTGAAAAATGTGAAAGAAATGGACTTGTTTTTAGATAAGTACCATTTACCAAAATTAAATCAAGTCCAGGTGAACAATTTAAATAGACCTATAAGTCGTGAGGAAATAGAAGCTGTCATAAAAAATCTCCCAAAAAAAAAAAAGCCCAGGACCTGATGGTTTTAATGCAGAATTTTACCAGAACTTCCAAGAAGAGCTGATACCTATACTTCTTAATGTGTTTCACATAATAGAATAAGAAGAGTCATTGCCAAATCTTTTTATGAAGCTACAGTCCCCCTGATTCCAAAACCACACAAAGACCCAACCCAGAAAAAGAATTACAGAGCAATCTCACTCATGAACATCATTTCAAAAATTCTCAATAAAATTCTGGCAAACAGAATCCAAGAACACATTTTAAAAATGATCCATTACGATCAAGTAGGCTTCATCCCAGAGGTGCAGGACTGGTTCAACATATGAAAATTTATCAATGTAATCCATCATATAAATAAACTGAAGGGAAAAAATCATATGATCATTTCATTAGATGCAGAAAAAGCATTTGACAAAATTCAACACCTCTTTATGATAAAGGTCTTGGAGAGATTAAGAATACAAGGTTCATTCCTAAATATAATAAAAGCATTATACAGCAAGCTGACAGCTAACATGAAATTGAGTAGAGAGAAATTCAAAGCCATCCCACTAAAATCAGGAACAAAACAAGGCTGTCCACTCTCTTCATACCTCTTCAATATATTGCTTGAAGTTCTAGCAATAGCAATAAGACAACATAAGGAGATCAAGGGGATTCGAATTGGAAAGAAAGAAGTCAAACTTTTGTTATTTGCAGATGATATGATTGTGTACATAAGTGACCCCAAAAACTCTACCAAAGAACTCCCAAGTCCAAATGAATTAAAGACCAAAAGCTGATAAGCGCCTTTAGTAATGTGGCAGGATACAAGATCAACTCCAAAAATTCAGTTGCCCTCCTATACACAAAGGATAAAGAAACAGAGAGGGAAATCAGAGAAGCATCACCTTTCTTGATAGCCACAAATAGCATAAAGTATCTTTGGGTAACTCTAACAAAGGACATGAAAGATTTATTTGACAAGAACTTTAAGTCTTTGAAGAAAGAAATTGAAGAGGATACCAGAAAATGGAAGGATCTCCCATGCTCTTGAATTGGGAGGATCAACATAGTAAAAATGGCAATTCTACCAAAAGTAATCTAGAGATTCAATGCACTCCCCATCAAAATCCCAACAAAATTCTTCACAGACCTTGAGAGAACAATAATCAACTTTATATGGAAAAACAAAATACCCAGAATAGCCAAAACAATTCGATACAAGAAAAGTACTTCTGGAGGCATTACCATCCCTGACTTCAAACTCTATTACAGAGCTACAAGTATGAAAACAGCTTGGTATTGGCACAAAAACATAGATGTTGACGAATGGATTTGAATCGAAGACCCAGATACTAATCCACAAACCTAGGAACACCTGATTTTCGACAAAGGAGCTAAAAGTATACAATGGAAGAAAGAAAACATCTTTAACAAATGGTGTGGGCATAACTTAATGTCAACCTGTAGAAGAATGAAAATAGACCCATATCGATCACCATGCACAAAGTCAGGTTCAAATGGATTAAAGACCTCAATATTAATCTGACCACACTGAACCTGTTGGAAGAGAAAGTGGGAAGTAGTCTACAACACCTGGGCACAGGAGACCACTTCCTACATAGAACCCCTATAGCACTGACAATAAGAGCAACAATGAATTAAATGGGACCTCCTGAAACTGAGAAGTTTCTGTAAAGCAAAGGACACTGTCACTAAGACAAAAAGGCAACCTAATGATTGGGAGAAGATCTTCGCCAACCCTGCAACAGACAAAGGTCTGATCTCCAAAATATATAAAGAACTCAAGAGAGTAGACTTTAAAATGTTAATTAACCCAATTGAAAAATGGTGCACTGAACTGAGCAGAGAATTCTCAACAGAAGATGGTTCAAATGGCCAAAAGACACTTAAGGTCATGTTCAACCTCCTTAGTAATCAGGGAAATGCAAATCAAAACAACTTTGAGATACCATCTTACAACTGTCAGAATGGCTAAAATCAAAAACACCAATGATAGCCTTTGCTGGGGAGCATGTGGAGTAAGGGGAGCACTCATCCATTGCTGGTGGCAATGCAAACTTGTGCAGCCACTTTAGAAATCAGTGTGGTGGTTTCTCAGGAAATTCGGGATCAACCTACCTCAGCACCCAGCAATTCCACTCTTGGGAATATACCCAAGAGATGCCCTATCATACTACAAAAGCATTTTTCAACTATGTTCATAGCTGCTTTATTTGTAATAGCCAGAACCTGGAAACAACCTAGATGCCCCTCAATGGAAGAATGGATAAAGAAAGTGTGGAATATATACGCATTAAAGTACTACTCAGCGCCCTTTGTTCTGATAGCCGGCCTGCAGCAAGCTAAGACTGCAGGCAGGGAGACCTCTGACCAGCGAGGGGCTCTGATCCTGTGGAGGGGTAAGTGTGTTGACCACCACACAAGTTCGGTTAGGGAACACACAATATTCCCACCATCCTTATCTCCCTGGCTACTCCAAAGGGGCAGCTTCCCCCAGCTAATCCCTCTCTCCTGCTACGCCATCCCAGCTTTCTGCCTGGAACCTCTACCCTTCCCGTCTCCCTTTTTAGGGGCTTAAATTCCTCCATCTCAGCCGGGGTGGGCACCGCAGGTCGGGACAGGTGGTGAGTACAAAGGGAAGGAAGTCCCTTTGTTCTAATAGCCTGCCTGCAGCAAGCTAAGGCTGCAGGCAAAGTGATTCCTGGATAGCAAGGGGCACTAATCCAGTAGAAAAAGACCCAGTGGAGGGAAGAGCCATTGGAGAGCATCTGAAGGAAGAGATGGGCAGGCGTCAAGGCAAGAATTCTTCCAACAATCTGAAAAACAACATGAAAACACCAGATCCCAGCGATCTTACAACAGAAGGACTTGAACGCCCTATTCCGGAAGAAATGGAAAACAGTGTCATTATGAAAGCAATAGAGTCTCTTAAACAGGGTATGGATAACTCACTTAAAGAAATAGAAGAGAAGTATAACAAAAAGATGGAAGAAATGAGTAAAGAAATGGAAGACAAATATAACAAAAAGTTTGAAGAAATGAGTAAATTCGTAAATGATACCCTGGGAAACCAAGAAAAAACAATCAAACAGGTAATGGAATCAGTTCAAGAATTGAAAACTGAAATGGAGGCAGAGAAGAAAACACAAACCGAGGGCCGGCTGGATATGGAAAATCTAGGTAAACGAACGGAGACTACAGAATCAAGCATAACCAATAGAATACAAGAGATAGAAGAACGAATCTCAGATTATGAAGACACCATAGAGAAAATAAACACCCTGACCAAAGAAAACAGTAAATCCAACAAATTCTCATCACAAAACATTCAGGAAATATGGGACATAATAAAAAAACCAAATCTAAGAATAATAGGAGTAGAAGAAGGAGAAGAATTGCAGATCAAAAGTCCAGAAAATATATTCAACAAAATTATAGAAGAAAACTTTCCCATCCTAAAGAGTGATATTCCTATGAAGGTGCAAGAAGCATACAGAACACCGAATAGACTGGATCAGAAAAAAAATCCCCTCGCCATATAATAATCAAAACACAAAGCATTCAGATTAAAGAAAGGATATTAAGAGCTGCAAAGGAAAAAGGTCAAGTAACCTATAAAGGTAAACCTATCAGACTTACACCAGACTTCTCTATGGAAACCATGAAAGCCAGAAGGTCCTGGATAGAGGTACTGCAGAAACTAAGGGACCATGGATGCAAGCCCAGACTACTATACCCAGCCAAGCTTTCGTTCAATATCAATGGAGAAAACAAAATATTCCAGGATAAAAACAAATTTAAACAATACGTAACTACTAATCCAGCCTTACAGAGAATATTAGAAGGAAAATTACATCCCAAGGAATCCAACATTGCCAACACTGACTACAATAATTCAGACAGCTAGCGACCCTTCACTAGCACAACTCAAAGAAGGAAAACACATACACTCTATTACCTCCCCAAAAAAAATGACTGGAGTCAACAACCAATGGTCATTAATATCTCTTAATATCAATGGACTCAATTCACCTATAAAGAGGCACAGACTTAGAGATTGGATACGAAAACAGGGTCCAACATTCTGCTGTTTACAAGAAACACACCTCAACCACAAAGACAGACACCTACTCAGAGTAAAGGGTTGGGAAAAGGTTTTCCAAGCAAATGGACCTAGGAAACAAGCGGGTGTGGCCATTCTAATATCTAACAAAATCGACTTCAAACTAAAATCAATCAGAAGAGATGGAGATGGACATTTCATACTCATAACAGGAACAACTCATCAGGAAGAAGTCTCAATCCTGAATATCTATGCCCCTAATATAAAGGCACCCACATATGTAAAAGAAACTCTTCTAGAACTCAAGGCAGTCATCAAATCACACACGCTAATAGTAGGAGACTTCAACACACCTCTCTCACCAATGGACAGGTCAATCAGACAGAAACCAAACAGAGAATTAAGAGATTTATTGGAGGTATTGAATCAAATGGACTTAAAAGACATCTATAGAACACTCCACCCAAATAGGAAAGAATATACCTTCTTCTCTGCAGTTCATGGAACCTTCTCGAAGATTGACCACATACTGGGTAACAAAGCAAACTTCCACAGATACAAAAAAAATTAGTAACCACCTGTGTCTTGTCAGACCACCATGGATTAAAATTAGAATTCAAGAACAATGCTACCCCCAGGAAGTCAACAAACTCATGGAAGTTGAACAGTCAACTACTAAATCACCCCTGGGTCAAGGACGAAATTAAGAAAGAAATTAAAGTCTTCCTTGAATTTAATGAAAACAAAGACACAACATACTCAAACCTATGGGACACTATGAAAGCAGTGCTAAGAGGAAAGTTCATAGCAATAGGTGCCCAAATAAAGAAAACGGAGAAAGCACACATTGGAGACCTAACAGCACACTTGAAAGCTCTAGAAAAAAAGGAAGCTGATTCAACCAGGAGGTCTAAAAGACTGGAAATAATCAAACTGAGGGCTGAAATCAACAAAATAGAAACACAGAAAACAATCCAAAGAATCAATGAATCAAAAAGCTGGTTCTTGGAGAAAATCAACAAGATTGACAAACCCCTATCCAAGCTAATCAAACGGCAGAGAGAGCACATGCAAATTAATAGGATCAGAAATGAAAAGGGGGATATAACCACAGACACAGAGGAAATTCAGAGAACCATTAGATCTTACTACGAAAGTTTATATGCCACAAAGTTGGAAAATGTAAAAGAAATGGACATTTTTTTAGATAAGTACCATATACCAAAGTTGAACCAAGAACAGGTGAACAATCTAAATAGACCTGGTAGTCGTGAAGAATTAGAAGCTGTTATCAGAAATCTCCCTGCCAAAAAAAGCCCAGGACCAGATGGTTTCAATGCAGAATTCTACCAGAACTTCCAGGAAGAGCTAATACCTATACTCCTTAATGTATTCCATAATATAGAAACAGAAGAGTCATTGCCAAACTCCTTTTATGAAGCTACAGTTACCTTAATACCAAAACCACATAAAGACACAACCAAGAAAGAGAATTACAGGCCAATCTCACTCATGAACATCGACGCGAAAATTCTCAATAAAATCCTGGCAAACCGAATCCAGGAACACATTAGAAAAATTATCCATTATGATCAAGTAGGCTTCATCCCAGAGATGCAGGACTGGTTCAACATACGCAAATCTATCAATGTAATCCATCATATAAATAAACTGAAAGAAAAAAACCATATGATCATTTCATTGGATGCTGAAAAAGCATTTGACAAAATTCAACACCCATTTATGATAAAGGTGTTGGAGAGACTGGGGATACAAGGATCATACCTAAATATAATAAAAGCAATATACAGCAAGCCGACAGCTAACATCAAATTGAATGGAGAGAAACTCAAAGCCTTTCCACTAAAATCAGGAACACGACAAGGCTGTCCACTCTCTCCATACCTCTTCAATATAGTGCTTGAAGTTCTAGCAATAGCAATAAGACAACATAAGGAGATCAAGGGGATTCGAATTGAAAAGGATGAAGTTAAACTTTCGTTATTTGCTGACGATATGATAGTGTACATAAGTGACCTCAAAAACTCTACCAAAGAACTCCTACAGCTGATAAACACCTTTAGTAACGTGGCAGGATACAAGATCAACTCCAAAAAATCAGTGGCCCTCCTATACACAAAGGATAAAGAAGCAGAGAGGGAAATCAGAGAAACATCACCTTTCACAATAGCCACAAATAGCATAAAATATCTTGGGGGTTACTCTAACCAAGGAAGTGAAAGACCTATTTGACAAGAACTTTAAGTCTTTGAAGAAAGAAATTGAGGAGGATACCAGAAAATGGAAAGATCTCCCTTGGTCTTGGATTGGGAGGATCAACATAGTAAAAATGGCAATTCTACCTAAAGCAATCTATAGATTCAATGCAATCCCCATCAAAATCCCATCAAACTTCTTCACAGACCTTGAGAAAACAATAATCAAGTTTATATGGCAAAACAAAAAACCCAGGATAGCCAAAACAATCTTATACAATAAAGGAACTTCAGGAGGCATTACCATCCCTGACTTCAAACTCTATTACAGAGCTACAGTATTGAAAACAGCTTGGTATTGGCATAAGAACAGAGAAATCGACCTTTGGAATCGAATAGAAGACCCGGATATTAACCCACAAACCTATGAGCACCTAATTTTTGACAAGGGAGCTAAAGGTATACAATGGAAGAAGGAAAGCATCTTTAACAAATGGTGCTGGCATAACTGGATGTCAACCTGTAGAAGGATGAAAGTAGATCCATACCTATCACCATGCACAAAACTCAGGTCCAAATGGATTAAAGACATCAACATTAATCCGTCCACTTTGAACCTGATAGAAGAGAAAGTGGGAAGTAATCTACAAGATATAGGCACAGGAGGCCTCTTCCTAAGTAGGACCCCAGCAGCACAGACAATAAGAGAAACAATGAATAAATGGGATCTACTGAAACTGAGAAGCTTCTGTAAAACAAAGGACACTGTCAGTAAGACAAAAAGGCTGCCTTCTGACTGGGAGAAGATCTTCACCAACCCCTCATCAGACAAAGGTCTGATCTCCAAAATATACAAAGAACTCAAGAAACTAGGCACTAAAACTCTAATTAACCCAATTAAAAAATGGGGTACTGAACTGAACAGAGAATTCACAACAGATGAACTACAAATGGCCAGAAGACATTTAAGGTCATGCTCAACCTCCTTAGCGATCAGGGAAATGCAAATCAAAACCACTTTGAGATACCATCTAACACCTGTCAGAATAGCTAAAGTCAAAAACACCAATGATAGCCTATGCTGGAGAGGATGTGGGATGAGGGGAACACTCATCCATTGTTGGTGGGAATGCAAACTTGTGCAGCCACTGTGGAAATCAGTGTGGCGGTTTCTCAGGAAACTGGGAGTCAACCTCCCTCAGGATCCAGCAATTCCACTCTTGGGAATATACCCTAGAGATTCCCTAACATACTGCAAAAGCATTTGTTCAACTATGTTCATAGCAGCACTATTTGTAATAGCCAGAACCTGGAAACATCCTAGGTGCCCCTCAATAGTAAAATGGTTAAAAAAGGTGTGGAACATATACACATTAGAGTTTTACTCAGCGGTAAAAAATAATGACATCTTGAATTTTGCATGCAAATGGATGGAAATAGAAAATACAATCCTGAGTGAGGTAACTCAGACCCAAAATGTTGAATATTGTATGTCCTCACTCATAAGTGGATTCTAGCCATAATTAAAGGACATTGAGCCTATAATTTATGATTCTAGAGAAGCTAAATAAGAAGGTGAACTCAAAGAAAAACATATAGTTATCCTCCTGGATGTTGGAAGTAGATAAGATTGCCAGGCAAAAATTGGGAGATTGGGGGTGGGGGTGGGTGGGGGTAAGGGAAGATGGGGAGAGAGAAGTGAAAAGGGGAGAATGGGAAGAGCTTGGGGGAAAGGGACGGTTGGGATGGAGGAAGGGTGGATATGGGAACAGTGAAGTATATACCTTAATTAAGGGAGCTATTTTAGGGTTGGCAATTGACTTGACTCTAGAGGGGTTCCCAGGTGTCCAAGGAGATGTCCCCAGCTTGTTCCTTCGGCTGCTGAGGAGAGGGTGCCTGAACTGATCCTATCCTATAACCACACTGATGAATATCTTGCATATCACCATAGAACCTTCACCTGGAGATGGATGGAGATAGAGACAGAGACCCACATTGGAACACTGGCCTGAGCTCCCAAGGTCCAATTGAGGAGCAGAAAGAGGGGGAACATGAGAAAGGAAGTCAGGAAACGAGGGGTGTGCCCACCCACTGAGATGGCGGGACTGATCTAATGGGAGTTCACCAAAGCCAGCTGCACTGGGACTGATGGAGCATGTGATCAAACTGGACTCTCTGAACATGGCTGACAATGAGGGCTGACTGAGAAGCCAAGGATAATGGCACTGGGTGTTGATTCTACTGCATGTACTCGCTTTGTGGGAGCCTAGTCTGTTTGGAAGCTCACCTTCCTAGACCTGGATGGAGGGGGGAGGACCTTTGACTTCCCACAGGGCAGGGACCCATGACTGCTCTTTGGTCTGGAGTGGGAGGGGGAAGGGGAGAGAGGGAGGGAGAGGGAAATGGAAGGAGGTGGAAATTTTTAATAAAAAATTAAAAATTAAAAAAAAATTCTCTGTAACGTTTTCATTCCATACACTTAACCCACAGATGAAAGCAGTCAGTCATGTCAAATCTATAATAAATAATGTGACATTGGTTGAGCTGAGAAGAAGTCTAATATCAACTCTTGACTCTTTCTGCCAGTGAACAAGTCTCTAGGTCACCACATGCTGACAGCAGTAAGCATGCTTTTTAATATCATTTTATTTAAAATAGATCAGTTGTTTAGAGGCATAGTTTGTAAAGCAAGGCAACCAAATTAAATGATCCTTTGGCTTCTGGAATTTCTTAGAAACACCCACAAACACCACTGCCAAAGCCCTTCTATTTCTTGTAGACTTCAAGGTGAGAGCACAGGTATTGGCCAAGGAGATCTCTATCTGGGTAGAGATTAGATTGTGTTCCCAAAGCACCACATTGAAGACAACCTCCTTCATTTTAGTCATCTTCTCCTAAAGAATCTAAAGGCTTGGGATATGACTAAATAGAATAATTTGTTGACCCTACATATAGAAAACCAGCTGTCAATGATACCTTTTGGCTGTTCTGGGTAACGTTCCAAAGTTGTGGGTTTGATGGCAGATGTCTGGAATCTTCTTTAACGAAGGAACATGGGCAGAGTATAGATCATGGAATTAGCTTTTACTAAGAGAAAGACTCGAATGCAATGGTATCAGGCATTTCCAATTGAACTAGCATGTGGGTCACACACCAGTCAGGTGATAGGCTTAGGTACAAGATTCCATTGTTCACAGCATCCTCTTATGTCCTTTAGGGAGACATTGAGGGCAGAGCAATTGTCATTTGCCTCTCTGTTGTTTGAGATAATTAGGACGTGGTTGTAGACTCTAAAACCCTTCACAGGGTAAGAGAATCTATCTTCCCTGTTGTGTGAGACAGGAGGGATAATTTACCTTTAAGATGAAGAGATTTTTTTTTCTTCTTCTGATTTAGCATACTTGGCTGGAGCTGGTCAGGTCTATACAGCCAGAGTCAGAAGTAGCAGACTTCTGGCAGGTCTTACTTCATCCTTGTCCTGAAATGAGGCTACCATGATGGGATGGTGCTCCATCCAAGGAAAATTGTGCTGCATCTAAGGGAACTGCTTGAGCCACAAAGTTTTCTGCAGTGCAAATGTATTGAAATTTAACCCATTTTATTTAAGTATTCAGTCTTTTATAATCAATTTTTATATACAGGATTCTGAGTATCATTTTACATTAAACAAACTTTAAAAAACTTGTTTTGCTTTACTGTCTTTAGACTTAATATTGACAACATATAAAAAGCACAGTGTGATGGGAAATAAAAATTGTTCTCTCTCTTCAAGCTTGTCTCTGTAATGAATTACATCTGTACTAAGCATGACTGACCAATAAATTGTGTATCTTAATTATCTGTAACAGTTTATATTAAATTAGTAACTCTACCATAGCATTAGGATTTTATAATTTTTCATGTTAAGTTTGAACTTAAAAAATATAATTCTTAAATGAAGAATCTTTAGTATCAAAAGAAACTTATACCATATATATAGCACACAGAGAGACAGGCGACCTCATTTTCCTGATCTTTTTATGATGTACATTTACAAATGCCAGCTTTTTTTATATGACTCAGTTTTAAAACAAACCATCTTGAAAGCCTGGCATTGCATCCCTAGTTTAGTAAATGGGAGATACAATGACAAGCAGAGGGCTCAGTGGGTACTGCCTAAGTTGTGGTCACGCTAACCATGTTTTCCACCATTATGGAAATGGGATGAATCAATTTTGTGTACTGTTTTGCTATTCTATACTTTATTAATTTCCACTCAAATCTCCATTATTTTATACTTTTTGTTTGTTTTAGGTTTATTTATCCCTTTATCCCAGTGTCTTGAGACAAAAGGCCAGGTTACTGAGCTGATATCTTTTTTTAAAAAAATGTGTGTGTGTGTGTGTGTGTGTGTGTGTGTGTGTGTGTGTGTGTGTACCATTGTATGTATGAGCATGTGTATATGGCTACTTGAAGAGCCCAGAAGGGATCACATCCCTTGAAGCTAGAGTTGCAGATGGTTGTGACTCCTGACTGTGGCTTACAGGACCCAAACGGGGTCCTTTGCAAGAACAGAAAGGACTTGTAACTGTTGCACCATCTCTCCAGCCCATTTTTCTTTGTTTTTAAAGAGGCACTCATAATTAAAAATTTTCCCTAACCACTAATTTAGTAATGTCTTATAAATATTCATATATTTTGTTTTCATTTGCATTTGTTATTTCCAACATATTTTCTCTGTAGTTGAACTTTCAATTCTCCTGCCTCAGCAGTTCAAGTGACTGGAATTGTAGGCCTTCACCACCATTTGTGGTATTTTCAATATATATTCTAATTTCCCTTTTGAAATTCTTCTTTTACACATTGTTATACAATTTAGTTTTAATTTCATAAATTTCCTTGCTATCGATTTCTAACTTCAGTCCATTGTGGTTAAAGTGTGTGCTTAATTCTACACTTTTCTTTTCTTTTCCTTTTTGCCAGTGTATGATCTAACATGGAGAATGTTCTACATTCACCTGAGAAGAATGTCTGTTCTGGAACTCTTGGGTGGATTGTAGTGTTGATGTATTTCTAGGACTATTTGCTTCTTAGTGTTGTTCAAGTCTTTTATCTCACAGTTAACTACTCCCTAGTGTCTTAACCACTACTGAAAGTAGTTACTGAAATCTCCAATTAGTATTCAGAATTGTCTATTATAGCTCTGTGACGTTTTGCTTCATGTATTTTTTTTCTGTTCTTAAGCAATTGTAATAGCTTCCTATTACAATTAACCCTTTCATCATTAGAAAGCATTCTTTAGCCTGTAATGTTTTTCTTTTAAAGTGTATTTTGTCAGATGCTTATATTGCCACTCTAGCTTTCTTAGGCCTGCAATTTTTTTCTGTATGGATGTACATTTTATTTTCAGTGACATAGTAATAATTCACAGCCAAAAGATAATTATTGTTCTTTAAAAATAATATGATGATGGGATGCCCCGGGTGGCTTGCGGAGCAGCTTCTAGTCTGACAAGAATGGCTGTGGGTCCCTGCAAGATCTCCAGGGTGGCAGCGCCATGCGGCCGGGGGAGTCAGGCGGGCAGTTATGGCGGATAAAAGACTCACAGGACATAGTATTATTTAAAGAATAGGAGACCTTTATTGCTTAAAGAAGAGGAAAACAGAGACATAAGAAAAACGTAGAGAGAACAAAGACACACGTACACACGACACGAGACAAACACACAAGAGAGAGAAAGATGGTGACGGGGAGGTCAAAAGTGGCTGGGGTGGGCGTGGTTAGTCCTTAAAGTGACCGCAAAAGAATAGCAATAATAATCTGTATAATTTTTCTACTACAGATGGACCATCAGGTTATTTATAGTCTTATAAACTATAAACATTCTCGTAAAGATGTGCAAGCATTTTTGTAAGTCACATTACTGTATCAAAGTATATTTGCATTTTAAAATTAGATATAATGGTTCTAAATTATCCAACAGAATGATAATATGTATTTAAATTCCCACCAATAATGTGTAGTAAGTTTCCCAAACTCTAGTCAATATTGCATGGTATCAGTACTTTTTTTTATTGATATTTATTGAGCTCTGCATTTTTCTCTGTTCTCATCCTTGTTAGGCTTGCAAATTATATCTTGTATCTTTTCCCAGTTTTTTTTAAACTTTCAGTCTATCTGTTGGTTTTTTGAGATACACAGTTTAATAGATTAATTTATCATCCTTACATCCTCAGGGTGAATGGAAATGAACTCATTGCCATTTTCAGAAGTGTTCCAAATCTGGAGGCAATGTAAAAAGGGAGAATGGAAAGAGACCTATTCTTCCTCAGTGACGATAGGCTGGAGATGACACCGTTTTCTTTTTCTCCCGCTGGGCTGCAGGGCCCTTAAGTTTAGAGCTTCTCCACACCCTTGCACTCAGGATTGAAGAGTAAGGACCAAGTGATTTAGGCATAGAAAGAGTAAGAGGAAGGAAGTCACATTATTCAAGAAAGATAAGTAGGGCATGCAGGCCTTTAATGCCAGTTACTGGAGAGGCATTAGCTTGGGGATCTTTGTGTGCTTAAGGACAACCTGGTCTTTAAAAAACGACCCCTCCCCCGCCCCACATGCCACCACTATGACATCAGAGCGGTGGTCCAATCATTTGACTATGGAATGTAGAATAATTTACATATGACTACCGATTGGCCGAAGGGCATAAGCCCGCCCCCAAGATGAAGTTTGTGTACAGATAGTTTCCAGAGAAACCTCAGTTTGTGTGGCGGTTAGACAAGTAGAGTGCTGCTCCTCTACTGTCCTTTAAAAAGAGCTAAATTTGGTAAATCATCAGGAGATTTGATCCTGGTTGTAGAACTACTTCAGACAAGAGACTTCTGGGTTGTGTGCCCAGTCCATTTTCCCAGATAATACTAGAAAACTTGGGAATTCGTTAGTATTACTTAAATGAGTTCCAGAAAGAAAGGACCTCATGCTCATGACCAACATTTTGGGGAAGGAGATGACTTCGGGAAGCAGACACCAAGCAACAGGGAGGTCAAAAAGGTGAGAAATCGCTCCTCAGAACAAAAGTCAGCCAAGCTGAGGAATTGTCAACTACTTCTTTCAGGAAGACCACAGGGTGGCCCTGCCACAAAAAGTCGCTCGGTGGAAAGAGGTCGCTCCCATGAGAAAACCCGAAGAAGAGAGAAAAATCTCTCCCCCGAGAAGTATCACGTTGCAGATAAAAGTCCCACTGCTGAGAAGCACTGCACTACAGTTAAGAGCACCTTGGCTGAGAAGCTTTTGTTAGCTGAGAAACATCGTGCTGCAGCGAAGAGTTCCTATGCCAGGAAACACCATTCTCTTGAAAGACATCTTACTATAGGAAAATTTTCCTCTGCCGGAAAGTACCCCTCTGACAGGCACCTCCTTGGGAAAAAGCGTCACTTTTCTGAGAAAAGTTATTCATCTGAGAAGCATCTCTCTCTTGAGAAAGATCTTCCTACACAGAGAGGCTGCCTTATCCAGAAAAGCCATCTTAAAGAAAAACATCACTCTGCAGAGGAATGTGGTTTGGCCGAGAGAGGCCGCCCTATCATGAGAGGTCAACCTGCAAAGAAAGGACTTTCTACTAAGAAGAGTGTATCTACTGAGAAAGGTTATTTTGATAGGAGAGGTCACTCTATTGAGAACCATCACCCTGAAGAGAAAGACCCCTCAGTCAAGAAATTTATTTCTGCAGAGAGCGATCACCAGATAGAGGGAGGACATTCTGTGAAGAGAGGACTCTCCAAAGAGAAGAAAGGTCTCCCCATAGGGAGAGTTTGGCCAGCTGAAAAAAGTCACCTGGCAGCGAAGGGTCGCTCACCAGAGAAGACTAGCACTGCAGTGAGAGATCGCCTCTTCAAAAGCTGCCCTGCAGAGGAGGGTCATTTATCCAAAAAAGGTAACTCTGCAAAGAGAGGACCCTCTCCTGGAAAAGATCGCCGCACAGGGAGACTTCGCCTCAGAAAAAGGTACCCTGAAGAAGAGGGTTACTCATTTGAGTGGGGTAGCTCTGAGGAGAGAAGACCCTCTGCACGTGAAAATCGCTCTGCTGAGAGAGGTCCATGCATGAAATGCCACCTTTCTGAGAGTCGCTCAGTGGAATGCGTTAACTCCATAGTGAGAGGACGCTCTGCAGGTGAAGAGTGTCCTGCTGAGAGAGGCCATCCCATCAAAACCAGCCCTTCAGAGGAGGGCTATTTATCTCAGAAGGGTAACTCTGCAAATAGAGGACCCTTTCCTGGGACAGATTGCCACACAAGGAGGTGTCGCCTCAGAAAAAGCTATCCTGCAGAGGAGGGTTATTCATTCAAGTGGGGTAAGGTGGCTGCAAGAGGACCTTCTGCAGGTGAAGATCACCCTTCAGGGAGAGGTCGTCTCATAAAAAGCTGCCCTGCAGATGAGAGTTATTCATCTAAGAAGGATAACTCTGCAAGGAGAGGACCCTCTCCTGGAAAAGATTGCCCCACAGGGAGAGGTAAGCCTCTGAAGAAAAGCCACCCTGCAGAGGAGGGTCTGTCAGCGGGCAGGGCTAAGTTGGCAGCAAGAGGACCCTTTGTAGGTGAAGATCGCCCTGCAGGGAGTGATCACCCTATTAATAGCCACCCTGTTGATGAAAGTCTTTTGTCTGAGAAGGGTAACTCTGCAAATAGAGGACTTTCTCCTGGGAAAGATCACCGAACAAGGAAGCATCGCCTCAGAAAAAGTTATCATGCAGAGGAGGGTAACTCATTTGAGTGGGGAAACTCTGAGGAGAGAGGACCCTCTGCACGTGAAGATTGCCTTGCAGGTAGTGGTCACTCCATCAAAAGCCTCCCTGTAAAGGAATGTCCTTCATCTGAGAAGGGTAACTCTGTAAAGAGAGGACCATCTCCTAGGAAAGATCGCCATATGGGGAGACTTCGCCTCAGAAAAAGGTACCCTGAAGAAGAGGGTTACTCATTTGAGTGGTGTAGCTCTGAGGAGAGAGGACCCTCTGCACGTGAAAATCGCCCTGCAGGAAGAGGTCACCTCATCAAAAGCTGCCCTGCAGAGGAGAGTCATTCATCTAAGAAGGATAAGCCTGCAAAGAGAGGACCCTCTCCTGGAAAAGATTGCCCCACAGGGAGAGGTCAGCCTCAGAAGAAAAGCCGCCCTGCAGAGGAGGGTCTGTCGGTTGACAGGGCTAACTCGGCAGCAAGAGGACCCTTTGTAGGTGAAGATCGCCCTGCAGGGAGAGGTCAGCCTCAGAAGAAAAGCTGCCCTGCAGAGGAGGGTCGCTCAGATGAAAGGGGTAGCTCGACAGCAGGAAGACCTTTTGCAGGTGAAGATCGCCATGCAGGGCGTGGTCACTCTATCAAAACCTACTGGGCCAAAGAGGATCGTTCATCCAAGAGCAGAATGCCCGCAAAGAGAGGACCCTCTCCCGGAAAAGAGGGTCATTCAGATGAAAGGGCCAACTATGCAGAGAGAGGATCCTTTACAGCAAAAGATTGCCCCACAGGAAGAGGTCAGGCTCCAAAAATAATCTGCCGTGCAGAGGAGAGTCCCGCAGTTGAGAGGGGTAACTCGGCAGGGAGAGGATGCTCTGCAGGTAAGGATGGCTCCACAGGGAGACGTCAGCCTTCAAAGAAAACCTGCCCTGAAGAGGAGGGTCGCTCACTGAAAAGGGGTAACTTTGTGCAGAGAGAACCCTCTGCAGGGAAGGATGACCCCACAGGGAGACCTAGGCCTCCAAAGAAAAGCCAACATGCAGAGAAACATCTATCTGCCATGGCAAGCTGCCCTCCTGAAATAAGTCCTCCTGCAGAGAAAAGTCTATCTTCCCAGAGAGTCTGCTGTGCAGAGAAAGTACACACAGAAGAGAGAGGTCACTTTGTTGAGAAAAGATGCCCTGCAGAAAGAGAACTCTCTGCTGAGAAAGGTCAGATGGAAAAGAAATTCATCTGTTTTGAGAAAGATCATACTGAGGAGAGAGGTCAGTCTTCCCAAAGCAGCTACACTGCTGAGAAAGGTAACAGAGTAGAGAGTCAGTACCCTGTGGCGAAAGGTCATCACTCCATGGAAAAAAGCTTTCCTATGGAGAAACCCTCTACTTCAGGATCTGCACCTACCATGCCAGTGCCAAAGACCATGCAGAATATTCAAGAAAACAGAGTTGGCAGTGGTACCAGCACAGTACCACAGATTCCTCACCAGAATGTGGCTGGGAGTATCACCTCTGGTCAATCTGTGCAGGCAGGGAAGGTGAGAATGAGAGTTGAATTGAAGTTGCCTGATGAACTTAAGCCATGTCTTGTTGAGGACTGGGAACTGATAAACAAGCATAAGCAGTTATTCCAACTCCCTGCTGAGAAGAATGTAGACACTATTCTCGCGGAGTATGTCACTTTTGTGAAATCACATGGAAAGGCTGATAATAGGGAATATTCTGTTGATGAACTTGTATATGGAATAAGAGAATACTTCAACAGGATGCTGGGTGCCCAGCTGCTCTGTCAGTTTGAAAAGCCCCAGTTGGCCCAAATTCACCTGGCTTATCCTCATTTTCCAATGTCTCAGATTTATGGGGCTCCACACCTCCTACGATTATTTACTCAAATTGAGACTGTATTGACCCACTCCCTCCTTAGTAGACATAGTCTTATGCGAGTGTCTACGTATATGCATGATTTCCTTAAATACCTAGCTGAGAATTCCACTTCTCTATTTAGTGCCGACAATTACAAAGTGGCTTCTGCTGAGTATTGTTGCCAAGCCCTGTGAGGGTCAGCTGACCACTCCCTGTTATGATCTGGATCAGTAAATATTTCTGTTTGCTGTTTTTATTATAGTTGTTCTTGAAAATTGTCAAAGTATAACATGGCTTAATATTTCAGTCTGCTTATTGTTGTGAACAGAAATAAAAATATTAAATCTTTTATCAGTATTTTAATAAATAAATGTTCACTAAAATAATTTGCTTGCTTATTTGACAATATTGCTTGAATGTTGGTGCTTCTATATGGTTGGTGCTACAATATGAGTTTCTACTAGGTGTTCATATTACACAATAACACGCACTCATTCCTAGTGCTAAAGGTTCAATATAATGGATATGCTCCAAACATATGCATACACATAATTTAAAATATAAAATTGTTTATAAATGTATAAGGATTGGAGATATAGCTAAGGAGGCCCTGGGTTTACTCCTTGGTCTCAAAAGTGAAAGAAAGGGGAAGAAAAAGAGGAAAGACTGAGGAGAAGGAAAAGGAAGGATGGGTATAAAGTGAAAGGAAGGTTAGAGAGGGGAAGGTGAAGAGGGAGAGGGAGTGAGTGGATGAGAGAAATAGGTGGAAAGAAGAGAAAGGGAATAAAGAAAAGGTGAAAAGATAGAGGAGGAGGAGGATGGGGAGGGAGCGGGGGAGGATGAGGAAGACAAGATGGGGAGCAGAAGGAGGAAAGGTCGATGGGCGAGAAGAAAATGGAGGAAGAAGAAAAGAGTGGGAAGAGACAGAGAAGTGTAATGAAGAAAAGGAAAGGGAGGAAAAGAGGAGAAAGAGGAGGAGAGGAGCAGGAGTGTTGCCTCCGCACTTTTCTGTGAACACCCGAACCTCGAAACAGGCGCGCGCTTTCCTGACTCGAACCCACGAGAATGGATTAATATCCTAAAGGGTTGAAACACACACACACACACACACACACACACAAGAGACCGGGCTCATCTACCAAGGAGCAAGTGGCAAATGGCAGCTTTATTAAACATAAGTCGGGTATATATACTGTGGGGCAGAAAGACACCATCCCCCCATCAGGAACAAGGAAAGAGAAAAATCAGGGGGCCGCACCCAAGGTCGGAGAGCAGCTGAATAGAGAAAAGAGGAACCTTTCTTTCTCTGACCCAGGAACCTTGCCTGCAGCGAGAACCTTGCTTGCAGGTGGAATTACCATAACAGTAGAGGGAGAGTTCTCTCTAAGCTACACCCTTGGGCCTTAGGTGAAATTATCATAACAGGAGAGGGCGAGTCAGGAGGATGTAGAGAAGGATATGGAGGAGGAAAAGGAGAGGAGGGGTAGGTAAGGAAGAACAGAGGGAAGAGAATGAAGAGAAAGGGAAAGGAGGAAGATAGGGAATGGAGGGTGGAGAAGGAGAGGAGGGAGAGTAGAGAGAGGAGGGGGCAGAGATAGAAGAGAAGGTGAGGGAGGAGGAGGAGAGTGGAGGGAAGAAAAAGAAGAAGAAAAGAAGAGGAGGGAGGAGAAGAAGAGAGGAAGAAGAGGTGAGGGAAAAAGAAGGATGGAGAAAGGGAGGAAGAGGAGAGGGAAGAGAAGGAGGAAAAGGAAAGGAGAGGAGGGGAGAAGAAGAGGAGGAAGAAAATAAGAGGGGGTGAGGGGAGAAGGAAGAGAAAGAGGGAAAGAAGGATAGAGAAAGGGGTGAGGAAGAAAAGTAAGGGAAGAAGAAGAAAGGAGTAAGGAAGGAGTGGTGGAAGACAGAAATAACAGAAGGTGGAACATGAGAAGAGACAAGGTGGGAAGGAGAAGGAAAGGAGGAAGGGAGGAGTAGAAAAATGGAGTAAGAAAGGGGAGGAGGAGAAAGTGGAAGAGGAAGCTAACATGAGGGAAGAATGGAAGAAGGAGGGGCAGTAGGAGAGGAGGAGGAAGAGAAGTAGTGGTGGATAAAGGAAAAGAGAAGAATAGAGAAGATGTGGTAGCAAAGGAAACAGGGAGAAGATAAAAGGAGAAGAAGTAGGGGAAGGAGGATGGAGAGAGAGAGTGGGGAGGAAACAATAGGAAGAGGAAGAAGTTGAGGGAAAGGGGCAAGGCAGAGAGAAGGAAAGCACTAGAAAGAGAATGAAGAGGAAGAAGAGGAGTGATAAAAAGGTTGGAAGAAGGAGTTGGAGAAGAAGGGAGAAAGAAGGGAGGAGAGGGGTGAGGAAGAGGGGGATGGGAAAGAGGAAGAGTTCTGGGTTCAAACCCCAGCTTTGTCCAGGCATGGTTGGGAAGGGAACAGACAGAGCATGGGCAGGACCAAAGGTAGATCCTGATAGGCCATTTGTACAATGTGTATGGGGGGAATGACACCCTGGAGACTGTGTCAGTGGACAGCTTGCTTATCCAGAGGGGACAAGGGACATTTTTACTCTAGGAAGAATGGCTCCTTGGGTCCATGTGGTGGAACGTCATCGGTTTGGGGCAATAACATCGAGGGTGCTTCATTTGTGTACTCAGAGGCAGCAGAGACCAGAGGAAGGAACCTTATAAGGTCATAGAAAGTACAGCCTGGGCTGTTTCAGTGGTCAGATAAACAGCAACCAGTAGCCTTGGAGGCACATGAGCTTATCAGATGTTACATGCATTGGGGCACTTTGGGGCACGTCCACAGGAAGCCTAACTGCTTGGGGTCTGCTGGCACCTGGGCAAGTGGGGAGAAAACAAACTCCTGCTGATATCAGGATGAGAAAATCCAGGTTTTACGCTTAACTTCAGAACAGTCCCACAGAAGAACCTGAGAAAAAGAAGGGGGAAAAGAAGGAAGGCAATAAGGAGGGAAGCTGAGGAGGAAGAGAGGACAGGAAGGCAAGAGGATATTCAGCTTCCAGCCAGAGTTCCTTCCTTTTCCATCTCCCTTTCAAAAAAGCAGCTTCTGCCTCTCCCCATTTCTCCCCTTCCCTCTTCTGTTTCTCTCTCTCTCTCTCTCTCTCTCTCTCTCTCTCTCTCTCTCCTCTCTCTCTCTTTCTCTCTCTCTCTGTTCCCCTCTCTGCTCTTCTCCTTTCCTCCTTCCCTTCCATAACCCACTAAATAAATATCCAACCTCACTCTGCATGGCGTGCCTATCTGTCTGTCTCTTGTCCATCATGTGGTTCCCTCCCTGGGACCAGCTGCCTGCGGAGACCTGCACCATGGTCTCGTAGTATGCCCTCTGGAGATCTGCACCATAGTCTTGTAGTATGCCCTCTGTCTGTCTCTCCTTGTAGCCTGCTGCAGCTACTCAGGGAACTGTGCTGTCCCTACCTGGGACTGGCTGCTCCCAGGACCCACTGTTCACTGCCTGCTGTCACATGGCCCACTGCCGCTGCTCGGGGACCTGTGCCATTCCATGCCTAGGACTGTCTGCTTTTGGGACCTGCTGCCTGCTGCCACTGCTCAGAGACCTGTAGAATTTCTGCTGCTGCTGCTGCCACAGATCCTGCTGCAATTTTATTTTTACCATTTCATTGGTGCCATGACTCAGAAGGCTCTTCCTCCCCAAGTCCCTCTCCTGAGATATTTTTTTCCACAACAACCACGAGTTCCATATGCCTGAGTGCGATTTCTCCAGCATGATTTCTATGCACACCACTGGCTTCAATTTGTGGGATTCTCCAATTCTGGTCAGCTTAACAGTTTCTCCAAACCTGAGGAATTGACTGGTCAGCTCCCGGCAATCTTCTGGTGTTCCTAGAAATGGGGAAAGCAACCCCCAAACACGGAGAGTTGAGCCCTGCACTGACATTCATCTCTGCATTGCTTCCCTTAGTTAAGATTGTGTTTGGACGACCCAGTGCTGATCCACCTGCGACTGGAGGCCCAGGGTCCCTCAGATTCTTCTTTTGTCCTTTTCTTTTTTTTTCCCTTGCTAAATAAGGCCTCTCTAACTTCTGATTCACCCTGTCAGAAACCAGTCGGGCTGTAGCATCCCACCCACATATGGAGTGCACTCTCCCATGGCTCCTGCGATGTTCACACTGATTTACACCCTGCCTATAGGGGGAGACATCCCGTTATAAGTCTTGTGGTGCTACTGTTTCACGGGTTTTCACAGTTTCAGCTGTTTCATCCATGTCTGTCCCCCTCTGGGATGGATGCCTTTTAGAGGCCCTAAAACCCCAGAACTTATTCCCTACTTCTTTAGCTCCTACCCTTGCTCCTCCGGTGTCCCGCTGGCTCCACTTTTAGGGGAGCTTTCTAACTACTGTCAGCGCACAGGCAAATGGAAGGAGTTTCCTCAAATTGTCCCTGCCGCTGCTACTTCTGCCAAAAAGATTGGTCAGATCCATAAGGCGGCTGTTTATAATTCCAGCCTTTTGCTCCCCACTGCAGCTTGTGACATGGCGGCTCAGCCACAGGGCGAATCATGCCTCTTGATCTCTCTTATTATTAAATTTAAAATCCCTACATATAAAAAAATTATGACTTTTCCAAACAACATGTGACCTCTGACATTTTGACTGAGGTCAGGTGACCTTACCTTCATCTTAACTGAGGTCAGGTGACTTTACTGCCATCTTGGCTGAAAGCCAGGTCAGGAGACCAAGTTCTGCCATACTGAGGGATACCCTGCCTGGTTCCCCAGTTTACTTATGTTTTTGACTCTAAATTCCTTTGCTGACTCTGTTACATGTGTGCTTTGTGCAGTGGCATGCCTTTGGTAGGGCCCACCAAGAGCATCCAATTCTTCCAATTCCTCTTCACTCTGTGTGTGTTCATACATGTAATTTAAATACTCATATGCTTAATGTTATAATTGTCTGTTCATTGTATCTCATTTCAGACTACAACACAATAATAAGTCTCATATTTTAAACTGGTATGGACTTTTATATCTCTTACAAAAATACTTTATATTTAATCCAACCCTCATTTCAAATATATTAAGATGTTCTCTACTATTGTCAGTTCTGCCACTAACCTGGTATTGCAAGCAATTTTTTCTACTTTCTGTCCTTTTATGCGTGTAAATCTTACCTGTTTAGTTAAGAGCCAGCACAGTCAAGCTCAGACCCAGCTCTCCAGGCAGATTCTTTATTGCAGCTGTATCTGATAAACAGACCTCAACTGCTCAGAGACCTAGGGAATATGACATTTAAAAATATTTAATTATTAAAAACCATTTCATAACAAAAAGAGACAGGTTGGCTCCTAGCAGCAGCACTCCATTTCCTTCAAAAGGCAGAAGACAAATGGGCACAGAACAATGTCCATTTGCAATTTGCTTGAACTGCCAAGTTCTGACCACTGAGAAAAACTGCCTTTCATCTAAACTGAAGATCTCCAGACATGGACAGGATCGCTGGAATCGATAGCCTAGCTGCTCAGGTTAAGGTAGACTTGTCTTCCTACAGATGTCTTAGCCCTCAGGAACTTCTGGAGTCTGGCAGGCCTCATGTTAAACAGCAAAAGGCAAATATGACCTTCAGTGACCATGGAGAAACAGAATGACACTTTGCGGGGGGCCATCCTGTCCAGCAGGAATGAACGCCACCAAAAACGAGAATTCCTTCTCTGGTCACATCTTTATTTGGAGCATTCCCTTGAGGAAAATTGGGGGAAGGGAAGATAGAGCAGGGACGAGAGAAAGCTTAGAGAGAGAGCGTTGGGCCCCGAGGCAGCTGCTTTTAAACGGTGAAGAGGCTTGAACGCTGTCCTGATTGGTTAATGCCATTCTGCTGTTCTGAGCATGTGCAGGCAAGGGTGCAGGCAAGGGTGCTCAGCCCCACGTGGCTACCTTCAAACTGCAGGACCACCTGTGCCTCCACGTGGCTCCCTACATCTCCCTCTTCTCTTGTTAATAAGAGCAATAAGGCAAAACTATTCTTCAATCTGGTCCCCACCTCATGATGTGTGGACCGATTGAAGAAAAGAAAAGCAAGACACACCCTCCCCGTGCAATGGGACAACTACTTCCCTGGGAGTGCTAGGGCTGTGTCTGCACACCCTCCGCCTATGCATACCTTTCTCCATGCTTTGTGGGACTATCTGGTCCCTAGAGGGTACTAAGGCTATGCATGGCTAATTGCCTATGAGCTCTTTAGAAGCTGAGAGTCAAACTTGGGGTGAGGATACACATTCCAAGCCTGTGTTATAAAGACCTTGTCCCACCTCACTTGGGCTAGCAGGTAGCACATCAATCAAAGACATACAGCACTTCCACCTAGACGCAGCATGCCAAGAATATCTCTGCTCCCACCCATTCCTAAGGAAGGAAAAGGCAAAGTAGAGTCAGTCAGAAAATTGTTAAGAGATAAGAGGTTGCACAGGGTGCTGCTCAAGTCGATGGTGTGAAACAGCTGCTCTTGGCACCGCCCAGAAGGTCATCTCTGCTGCCTCTGTACGAATCTTCCACAGCAGGACACTCAGCATCCACTGGGTCATCTCTCTTCTTTATTTCCCTTGTCAGTCTTGCTGGCATCCAGATGTATGTCAGCATTCCTAGAAAAACATAAACAAAACTCTCCTCCCAAATAAACATTTAAGAGTATTAAAAACTCTCAGTGTAAAAATTCAGCACAATCAGTACTGGAAGTAGGCTGGTTTTGAACTTAGAGATCTGCAGGTCTCTGTATCAAAAAGCAAATCTTGTTTGCCTGTACCAGCAAAATTTTGAATTAAAAATTAAATGTAAAGAATGCAAGAGAAATCCTTTCTCTGGGGGAAGCTGTCACTGGTAGTGTAGTCCCCCTCTTATGTCTAAAAACCAAAGCAGTTGTCACTGGGAATTGAACTCAGGACCTTTGGAAGAGCAGGCAGTGCTCTTAACCTCTGAGCCATCTCTCCAGGCTCCCCTATTCAGATGGAAAAACCTCTAGGTAGCATTGTTTTATTCCACCCGTTGCCAGAGGCGATAGGTAATGGTAACCAGGTTGACGCGCCTTTATTATGATAATTAGGACCAGTTCTTTGAGGGAGAATGGGCGTAGACCATCGATCATCTGACTACTTCCTGCTGACAAAGGGGCGATGTTTGGGGGATAAATGTTTTTATCTGACTGATTTTTTGGCGACAAATGTTTTTATCTGACTGAATTTTTTGGCGACCTTGGCTGAGGGCGGCGGCAGCAGCGGACGGCGGCGGCTGCCACAGCTCCGCCTCTGAAGCCCATTATGGCGCGCTCCGCATGGCCCAAAGGCATGGCCCTGCCCCGGGCCGTGCGCGGACTCGCCGTTTATCCCGTAACTGCGAACTGTACCTCAGCCTCACCTCAGGCATTGAATTCGCACCGCCAAGCTCCAGCGAGGGGGGCACCCGCCCACCCATGGGGGGGCTTCTCCTGCCCGGTCTGCCCACGCGCGGAGCCCCGTTCTCTGGGAACTCATCTCTGCCTGCCCATGTTGCTATGGAAACACAGTTCAGAGTTTGGCCCCTCTCCGTCTTTAGGTCTTTAGCGGCGCTGCCATGCAGCTTCCGCCTCTGCCTCCCGAGTGCTGGGATTAAAGGCGTGCACCACCACCACCGGCTACTTCCTCAAACAAAGTTCAAGTTTTCTGTACGTGAGAGCCAGAGACTGAGCTCTCTTAACAAAATTAGGCGAAAATCACCTCAAAAGCTCTGTGACTCTTTAAGAATAGGGAAGGCAGTCTTAGAACACGATCAAACTCGCCTCCCTACGAGACTGTTGCCCCGGTCTCTAACAGCGAGTACGCAGGTGGACGGAGAAGGAGCGGAAGCCGCGGTCTCCCGTACCCCATCGTCCTCATAGTCCCGCCTTAGTTACCTCGCCTTTTTTGCTGCTGTTTTTATTTACATTCCTCCTGCACTGAACTTAAGGGATTTTTCTTCCCCATTGCTTTCTGTACCTTCTTTCAGATACCTTAACTTTGATTTTTTTGTATTTTCTTTTCTATTTAGGCCTTATTTTGAAATTCTTTTTCCTCCCCTTTCTGGAGGAATTCAACTGACGTCGCTCACCGCTCCACGTTCTCAGAGTTCTGAAATTCACGGCTCTCTGTCCTGGTGTCTGATTTCAGCTTTTTCTCCCGGACTTTCAGCACGTTGCTGGGCACTTCCTTCTCAGGGTCCCCCGGCGTAGTTGTCAGGGTCCCTCAGCGTCCCGGGGTTTCGAGCACCAGTTGCGGGGGGCCATCCTGTCCAGCAGGAATGAACGCCACCAAAAACGAGAATTCCTTCTCTGGTCACATCTTTATTTGGAGCATTCCCTTGAGGAAAATTGGGGGAAGGGAAGATAGAGCAGGGACGAGAGAAAGCTTAGAGAGAGAGCATTGGGCCCCGAGGCAGCTGCTTTTAAACGGTGAAGAGGCTTGAATGCTGTCCTGATTGGTTAATGCCATTCTGCTGTTCTGAGCATGTGCAGGCAAGGGTGCAGGCAAGGGTGCTCAGCCCCACGTGGCTACCTTCAAACTGCAGGACCACCTGTGCCTCCAGGTGGCTCCCTACAACACTTGTCAAAGCATATTAAGTTCTAGTTAGGAAGGACTTGCATAAATCTGTGAAGTCCATAAATATATACTGTTAATAAAAATTTTATGTGAAAATTTAAAAATTCCAATGTTTTATTTGGAATCCTTAGTTTTTTATTTACATTTCACTGGATACTGAGATTTAAGATCCCATAAGCTTGTTGAAGTCTCTTGAACTTTTCAATCAGGAGGCTTCTCTAGAAATCTTGTTCCTACTCATGTTGAACAGGACCAATTTCCAGTACAGACAAGAACATAGAAAAAGAAAACCAATGGTCAGGATTAACAGGGGTGAGCATGACAAGGTATTGAAAGTCTCCCCATTCAATGAGGAACACCTTTCCTTCCTTATCCCTGTCAATATGGCCTCCTTCTTCAAGTTCTGCTATGCTAATGTCCTGGAATATAGAGCTTCTCTGACACTATATGCTCTTGGTACAAGCTTCACTTTCCTGTGCCATTCTGAGAAGATTGATCACCACGATTAAAAAAGAGTTCAGAGGTCAATAATTCAGTGCATAAACTTTTAAAAAAAACTTCTGTATTCACCCATTTTGGGTCAGCCCATCTTCCGAGGCACACTGTTTTGTCCCTTTTTCACAGGGCACATAACAGCCCTTTTTGTGGATTACCTCTGCTCTCCCAGCACTTGCTAGAAGGAAGGAAGTAACAGAGATGAAAATGCTTCCTAGCTTCTAAGATGTGCCAATATTTTTCTACTGTTGTTTCCTCTTGCATCTTGTTTTTTGTCTGTTTCTTAAGACAAAATAAATTAAATGAGAATTCCTTTAATAGTATTAACTCCTAGAAACAAATACTTTGTGTCCAATGCAATTAAGCACAAATCTATCGTTTTCCCCCTCAGGTTTTCTAAGCATGTATGCAGTAGCATTAACTACTTTAATTTAAATTTGTATTTTAAAATACAAATGGTTTGACATTTACTTCTCAAATTAGTATATTTACTGTTCTTTCCTCTGTCCTTCTCTTTCTCTTCGCAATCTAATTTTAATTGATTATCTTGTCCTTTTTAACTTCAATAATATAAAATTAAATACCTGAAGGCTGTTCTAGGAAGTAATGTGGCCTTGGTTATAAAAAATGAGGAAGTCAGCACAATTACAGATTTTGGCAATGTAGAAATCATGCTGTTTCTTATTATCAGTCTTCTTTTTGTTCTACTTTGGTTATAAAATCAGAATGTGTATATCCAAATACATTTATGTATTATATTTATATTTCTGAAATCACATACATAAGTACATCTGGATTCTTTTAATTGTAGAATTTTCTTCACTAATTTGACATGGCTAAATTTCAAGTTTAATAGTTCCTAAGACAGCAGTTCACTCTGAAATTTAGAATGTTTATTCATAATTATATGCAAATATTTCTGTAAATATTTGTTCAAATAAGAGCAAGTAAAATATCCCTAGAGATCTCGCATACCATAATTGCACATGCAGCTACCACTCTTTAAAAGGTGGTGTATATCGAAGGATGAAGAAAATAGAAATTTCTGAATGAGAAGGATGGGGCTAGAGTTATAGTTCAGTGGAGAATATTTCCCCAGCATATGAAAGGCCCTGTGTTCAATCTCTGTAACACGAGAAGAAAGAGACAAAGAAATTTAGGGGAAAAAATGGAGAAAGGAAATAGAAAGCTATAGAAGAATATAGGAAAAACAGTTGTAGCACAATTACTAGATTTTAGTAATGTCTACTAATGTGTAATGTGTACTGAAAACTAAAATGAATCTTGGGGCAGCCAGACAGAAAAACTATTACTCACAAGAAAAAATGAGAAAAAATTGAAAGTTGATTAGTGTTTGATTGAAAAATGGCTCAAAACAAATAAGGATAATTAAATTCTGTAGAATTAGTGAGAAAACAGTGATGAAAGTTGCAACACATAGGCAATTTTATTTGATTTCATTTACTTTCTTTTGCTTGATATGACTATAACAGCATCCACCTTCTTTCAAATGTTGTCAGAATTCATGTTCTACTGTTTTATTGACATGTATCATCTGTATACTCACACATGTACACTAGTAAAGTACACACAAACAGTTATAATAGACTACATTCCTTGGGGTTTCTGGTTTTTAAACTAAAAACAATGACCATTCAGACTTTCAAACCTCACATAAGATTTGAAAAGGAGAAAATCACCATGTGAGGAAGAGGTCATTTCCTCAAAAAAAAGTACCTTCTTCAGGTTCAACAGGGGATGGGTAGGAGACAAACTAGGAAAGACTGTGTTTCAAGATTTACTATTCTCTTTTCAAAAACCCAAATTAAAAGAGTCCTTTGAAAAGAAAAAAGAGGCATAACCTTGTAGTTTTGTATGAGTTTGTAGAAAAAAGATTAAGTATATAGCAAAGGTTGAAATACTTATCAAAGATAAATTAAATGAAATGTAAAATTAGAAAATAACAAAATGAGGAAAATTAATAAAATAAAAACCAGTTTTAAGAAAACTTTGAGCCTAGGGTGGTGGCACATGTCTTTAATTCCAGTACTCAGGAGGCAGAGGCAGGAGGATATCTATGCATTCCAGGTTAGTATAGTTTAAATAGTGAGTTTCAAGCCAGCAAGGGCTAAGTAGTTAAACCTTGTCTCAAAAGTGTTTTAATTTCGATGTGGGTCTCTGTCTCTATCTCCATCCATCGCCAGATGAAGGTTCTATGGTGATAAGCAAAATATTCATCAGTATGGTTATGGGCCTAGGCCGTTTCAGGCACCCTCTCTTCTGTCCAGAGAACAATCTGGGGATCTCCTTGGACCTGTGATCCCATTTATAATCAAGTCTCCTGTAAACCCTAAAATGACTCCCTTAGTTGAAATATATTCTTCCCTGATCTCATATCCATCCTTCCTCCCTCCCCCCATCCCAGTCCACCTAGCTTTCCCCATTCCTCCCCTACTACCTTCTCTCTAACCCTCTCCCCTTCCAACAACCCTCCCTCCCCCCCATGCACCCGAGGTTACCTGGGACTCCTGTCTATTTCCAATCTCCAGGCAGATAGCTACATGATTTTCGTCAGGTTCACCTTCTTATTTAGCTTCTCTAGGATCACAAATAATAGGCTCAAAGACCTTTAATTATGGTTAGAATCCACATATGAGTGAATACATACCATATTCCTCTTTTTGGGTCTGGCTCCACATCGGAACACTGGACTTAACTCCCTAGGTCCAAACGAGAAGCAGAAGGAAAGAGAACGTGAGCAAAGACTGCAAGATCAGAGAGAACCTTCATCCCACAATGGATGGCAATACAGATGGAGACCCACATTGGAGCACCGGACTGAGCCCCCCAAGGTCCAAATGAGGAGCAGAAGGAGAAAGAAAATGAAAAAGGAAATAAGGACTGCGAGGGATGCGATCACCCACTGATACAAGGGGACGGATCTAATGAGAGTTTACCAAGGCCAGTTGAACTGGGACTGAACGAGGACGCAATCCAACCAGATTCTCTGAATGTGGCCGGATTCTCTGAATGTGGCTGGCCCGGAGTCTTTCTGAAAAGCCATTGACAATGGCACCGGGATTTGTTTCCTCTGCATATACTGGATTTTGCGGATCCAGTCCGTCTGGACACTCACCTTCCTGGACCTGGAGGGAGGCAGGAGGAACTTGAACTTCCCACTGGGCAGGAAACCCTGACTGCTCTTAGGGATGGAGAGGGAGGAGGAGAGGGAGTGGGGGGAGTGGGAGGGTGGTGGGAGGAGGGGCAGAAATGGAAACTTTTATAATTTAATAAAATTACTAAAAAATAAAAATTAAAAAATTAAAAAATGTGTTTTAATTTGTAAACTAAACCAGTAATATTAATAAACCTTTAGCAAGACTAATAAATATTTAAAATAAATTATCAATATTAGGAATTAAATAGGGGATTTTATCATTGACATTACAGTTTATAAATTTCTCAAGTTGAAAGAAATGAATCAATTTCTCAAAAATCCAACTCTACAAAAACAACATAAAAAGATAATATGAATAATCCTGTGAGAGTTAATAAAATTGAAGTTATCATATAAATCTCTAATTATTAATTAATTTTTTATTTTATATGTGCAATTGTTTTATCTGTATGTATGTTTCTGCATCATGTGCATGGTTAGTGCCTAAAAAGTCCAGAAGAGAGCATCCGCTCCCTTAGAACTTGAGTTACAAATAGCTGTGACCTACCATTTGATTTTCCTCTAAAAGAGCAGTTAGTACTATCTTGCTAGCCCCAAAAACAGTGTCTGTATTATTTTTAATTAGTGTTATTTTATTTACTTATTATTATTATTATTATTGTTATTATTACGACCATATATAAGACCTCAAAACCTACTTCCTCCAACAAGGTCACACCTCTTATAATAGTGCTGTTCCCTATGGGCCAAGAACTCAAATGTTTGAGTCTATGAGGATCATATCTATTCAGACCACCACAAGTAAAGATTTCCTTAACAAAACACCACTAAAGGAAGAAGCAGAGATGATTTATGCTAATGCTTTAAAAATTATTTTATAATAGCAACTATGTCTATGCAAGAATAACGTTGGAAGAATCAACACATTCTAAAAGTTGTTATAAATGCAGTCCTGTTATCTGGAACAGTATCCCTGAAAGCACAGAAAAACAAACAATTATTCAGTCACTTTATCTATGGCTTCACTGATGGTAAACAACCATCAACTTGCAAGGCCTGAGTGCCAACAAAACGGAAATGCATGTTAATTCCCTTGTGTTGGAGGTAGTTGATGTACAGGCATTCACTAGCTCATCTCCTCCTTCACAGGCTCATACATTCTCATCTTCTTGAATGAAGCAGCACAGCCTATCATTCCAAACAGGAAAAGAGAAGCCCCTTTGAAGATTTA
This sequence comes from Myodes glareolus, assembly GCF_982192425.1. Lineage (NCBI taxonomy): Eukaryota > Metazoa > Chordata > Mammalia > Rodentia > Cricetidae > Myodes > Myodes glareolus. The sequence goes on from NC_142053.1 coordinate 139,913,184, forward strand.
TAAAATAAATATTTTAACTACTTTTCTCATTGCAATGAAGAAATATCTGGTAGAGGCAATCTTAGAGAGAAAGGATTTACTTGCTTCATTGTTTCAGTGAACATCATACTGCCATAACAGGTGACAGCAAAAGAAGCATGTCCAAAACATATGGTCCAAGTATTGCACATCCAGGAATAGTGCTTCATGCCTTAAATTCCAGCTCTGGGGAGAGAGAAGCAGGCAGCTCTCCATAAATTTGAAGCTCACTTGGTCTACATAGAGTTCCTGGTCAGCCAGGGTACATAGTGAGACCTTATCTCAAAGAAAAAATAAATAATATAACTAATTAATAGCTAAGACAGATTTTGTTATGTTGAATATCAAATGCAATATACATTCATCAAGACGAGTGACTATAAAAAATAAGTATTTAAAGGTACTGCATAAAGCTGAGGCTATTCACAATGGCACTTGAGGTCTATGTATTTCCTAAATCAAATCAAATTATTCTGGGGGCTACTAAATATTACCTAGTACTGTATCAGGTATTAAGGAGTATTTGTTACTGAGCTGTTCATACTCAAAATGATAGGGCTCATGCTATACGGCAAGATATATGTGGAAGATAGGAATCTGACAGTAGACTGGAAGCTGAGGTTGTATAGTACTTTCACGGCCTACCCCTATTTACATACTTCTGCTATGTAGGCCACAGTCTCAAAGGTTCTACAGCCTGATAAAACAGTGTCATGATGTTGGTTGTTGGCTTGCTGTATATTACCTTTATTAAGTTTAGGTATGTTCCTTGTATCCCTGCTTTCTCCAAGACCTTTATCATGAAGGGGTGTTGTATTTTGTCAAAAGCTTTTTTGGCATCTAATGATTGGTTTTTATTTTTCATATAGTTTATATGGTGGATTACATTGACAGATTTTTTTGTATGTTGAACCATCCCTGCATCTCTGGGATAAAGCCGGCTTGATCATGTTGGATTATGGTTCTGATGTGTTCTTGGATTCAATATGCCAGTATTTTATTTAGTATTTTTGCATCAATGTTCATGAGTGAGATTGGTCTGTATTTCTCTTTCTTAGTAATGTCTTTCTGTGGTTTGGGTATCAGGGTAATTGTAGAGCTTCTGTAAAGCATAGGGCACAGTCAACAAGACAAAATGATCACCTACAGAATAGGAAAAGATCTTCACCAACCCCACATCAGACAGGGGTCTGACATCCAAAATATACAAAGAACTCAAGAAATTGGTCATCAAAAGAACATATAATCCAATAAAAAATGGAGTACAGACATAAACAGAGAACTCTCAACAGAGGAATCTAAAATGGCTGAAAGACACTTAAGGAAATGTTCAACATCCTTAGTCATCAGAGAAATGCAAATCAAAACAACTCTGAGATTCCAATACCTGTAAGAATTGCCAAGATCAAAAACACTGATGACAACTTATGCTGGAGAAGTTGTGCGGAGAAGGGAACACTTCTGCATTGCTAATGGGAATGCAAGCTGGTACAGCCCCTTTGAATGTCGGTGTGGTGATTTCTCAGAAAATTAGGAAACAACCTTCCTCAAGACCCAGCAATACCACTTTTGGGTATATATCCAAAGGATGTTCAATCGTGCCACAAGGACATGTGCTCAACTATGTTCATAGCAGCATTGTTTGTCATAGCCAAAACCTGGAAACAACCTAAATGCCCCTTGACCAAACAATGGATAATGAAAATGTAGTACATTTACACAATGGAGTACTACACAGTAGAAAAAAATAATGACATCCTGAATTTTTCAGGAAAATGAATTGAGCTAGAAAACATTGTTTTTAGTGAGGTAACCCAGACATATAAAGAAAATATTACATGTACTCACCCATAAGTTGTTTTTAAACATAAAGCAAAGAAAACCATCCTACAAACCACAATCCCAGAGAACTCAGAGAACAATGAAGACACTAAGAGAGACTCACCTAGATCTAATCTACATGGGAAGTAGAAAAAGATAAAATCTCCTGAGTAAACTGGGAGTATGGGGATCTTAGGGGAGGGTTGAAGGGAAGGGGGAGAGATAGGGAGGGGAGCAGAGAAAAATGTAGAGCTCAATAAAAATAAATTAAAAAAACAGCGTCATGAGCTGGGGAACAAGTATTCAACTATGTTAGCCTGTGAGGGACATTTCACATTCAACCATAGCCAAACCAGTTTGAATGCAATGAATTGGTGACATGAATGATAACTGAAATCAGAAATGGAGTGGCATTGCAATCCAGAAATGAAAAAAAAATCAGTGACTGTGTATCTAAGGGAAGAAACACTTCTCAGAATCCCAGAGCCAAGGTTAAATGGCACAAACCACAGCAATGAGAAGAGCTGCAACATGACAAAGCAGAACCCAAAATTGAGGACAGTGAAAGAGATATCTATTTTCCATCTGCCACCCTTTAATCTCTGATCTTTCACCAATATCTACAACTCTACAAACCCAGCCTGAAGCCAGGAGCACTCACTGAAGATATGACACCAGACAAAGGCCAATGCCATCTTTTACTCATTTAGTTATTTGGATCATTCCTAGGTGGATCTGGAACATCTAGCTGTAATTCACAGTTGGTCACGGATGAGATTTCAGTAGCTGCGTGACAAACAACCCTTGTGGATACTTTAGGACACAAAACAGAAATATATCACAGACAAAAATGTCAAAGTCTGGTTTTCTACTAATGCACAGATCCTCGTGCTACAGATGTCAAGTTGCTTTCATGTGCTGAGGAAATAACTAAGGCAGTTTCTCGTCTTGTAAGAATTAATATACTTACCTACCTCATCCAGGAATAGTGCTTCATGCCTTAAATTCCAGCCCTGGGGAGAGAGAAGCAGGCAGCTCTTCATAAATTTGAAGTTCACTTGGTCTACATAGAGTTCCTGGTCAGCCAGGGTACATAGTGAGACCTTATCTCAAAGAAAAAAATAAATAATATAACTAATTAATAGCTAAGACAGATTTTGTTATGTTGAATATCAAATGCAATATACATTCATCAAGACGAGTGACTATAAAAAAATAAGTATTTAATGGTACTGCATAAAGCTGAGGCTATTCACAATGGCACTTGAGGTCTATGTATTTCCTAAATCAAATTAAATTATTTTGGGGGCTTCTAAATATTACCTAGTACTGTAACAGGTATTAAGGAGTATTTGTTACTGAGCTGTTCATACTCAAAATGACAAGGCTCATGCTATTCTAGGAGTCACGACTCAATTCAAAGGCCAGAAATTTATGCTAACAGTTTTCACATTACAACTTGGCAGTGTGAGTCATGTTTGTTCAAGGCCCTTGGGGTTTTTCTTCTTTTATTCCTCCTTCTCTTCCTTCTCCTTCTTCTTACGTTTTGGTTTTTCATTTTGGTGTTTGAAGACAGGGTTTCTCTATGTTGTCCTGGCTGCCCTGAAACTAGCTTTATAGACCAAGCTAGCCTCAAACTCACAGAGTCTCTGGCCTGACTTCCTAGCGCTGGATTAAAGGTATGTGCCACCACCACCTGGCTCCCATGGTGCTCTTATGGTAGAAAAACTGTCTATATGTGACAAGTGAAAAACATCTGGAAAGAAAAAAAAAATTCTCTCATCATACTGAGTAAGAAGCCCAAGGCTTCACATGGAAATAGGATGGTTACTGAGAACTGAAGTACTTTGCCTGATAAGACCCCATATTTAGAATCCTGTTTATTCTCATTTGATAGAGGCTTAGCCTATACAACCAAATCGCATATACTCCTTCAGAAGGAGAAGGAATTACTAACTTTTCCTCAAGGTCAATAGTAGATGTTCATTGACTTTGTGAGTTGTTTTTTTGTAAATCCTGGGTTACAGAGTGAGATCCTATATCAATCATGCCTGTAAATAAAAGAAAAAAATCTCTAAAATACCAGTGTCACTTTTCTGGTTTTAAAATTATACAAAAAGTCTCCATTAAAAGAAATGGTAGCTGGGCGGTGGTGCTGCACGCCTTTAATCCCAGCACTAAGGAGGCAGAGACAGGTGGATTACTGTGAGTTCACAGCCTGCCTGATCTACAAGGGCTAGTTCCAGGGCAGGCACCAAAGCTACACAGAGAAACCCTGTCTCAAAAAACAAAATAAGAGAAATGGTTACTAATTTGTATCTTCCCATGAATCTATAATTACTTCAATGCAATTTTACCTGTATTTTTACTTGGATTGCAAGTTTCCAAATGGGTTTTTCAAACACTCTTTGTTTTGGTTTCTACCCCACTGGATTCTTTCCTGTCTCTCTCATCTCTTCACGTGCAACTCTGCCTACATTTTTCTCTTGCCAACACTCCCTTCCTCTATCCATGCCACCTATGTTCTGGTCACTCTTCTCCCTCCATTAAGGCATCTCCCACCTCAATGGTCCCTTTCTAGTTTCTGAATTCTAAAGATATTTCAAGTTAAGCATAAAAATCTAAATATTTGAAGCTAGGATCCTCATATGTGGTGCTTCAGAATCTGAGTTATCCCACCCAGTGTAATTTTTCCCATTTCCATTCATTTACCTCAAGATTTCACAGTTTTTCTTTTCTTTACAATTAAATAGAATTTACAATAACTTTAAGTCAAATAAAGGACCCTCAAAGCATTTTGGAATTTCTGACCTTGAGTTCCTAATTCTCCTACCTCTGTCTCCCAAATGATAACACCACTCCCAATGGGTCCTTTGAACTCTTGGCACTAGAACTAAGAATTGACAAAATAACTTCTCTGATTAGCTAACTTTACAAAATATGCTGGTACAGTAAGATTAGCAAACCCATGAAATGCAGGTCCCCGCAAAAGGAAATCTGTATATTAGAGTTACTAAATTTGGAGTCTATCATATCCACAAAGTTTAACTTGATTAAGAAAGCAGCTTTACTTTTACTAGTAACTCAATTTCATATTTGCTTTGGATAATTTATTGAAACCACAGCATTACTAACAGGACTTGGGACTTTGTCACAATAGAAATCAGTGATTTTCATTCCATATTACCTTCCATACATCTTATAATTTATTTATAACTATTTCAAAATTATGGTGCATGCCGGATGTGGTGGCACATGCATTCAACTAGAAACAAACATTTCATAACTTCAATTTTAACAACTTTTCTAAGTAGGATCATGTATTCAATCCTCCTATTCCACTCCATAACAGAAAGGACCTAAAACACTATTTTTCCAGGATATTCATACTACACAGGCTACTCATTGACTGAAATAACTCTTAAGTGGGGCTTATCATTCCACCACACCTTATTCTCAGTACTTAGCTAGTCATGGAATTCTTCATTAATTATCACCTGGTAAAGTAAGATGCTTCTCTGATGAAATCTGAATACAGCACTTATTTATAGTTATTAAAGTATTAAGAATGTAGTTTGAGCTTTGGCCAATTTCCCCTCATGTGAATAGGGAGGAGAATACTACCTGTCAAGCGCTCCTTGTAGAGCCTCATTGGACAGACTACAGCCATCATTTTCCTACCTCAGAAACGGGAAGAAGGAGTGATCTTCTAGCAGACATCCATTGGAGGAGGGGTGAGTTTGCTCCTGGCCCAAGGGCTTCGGCTAGGAGGAATTCAGACTTTCCCTGACCCCCTCGACTTTCTGGTCACCCTGCAGTGGTGGCTCCACCCTGCTGAGCTCTCCCGAATCCCATCCCAGCATTCATCCAGATACACCTTCCTCTCTTCCCCCCTTCCCTCTGGGGCCACAAGATCTCCCCAGAGCAGGTCCCTTGAGCGCTGGACCTGGGCTGTGGGCACAACCTGGCAGGGGCAGTTCCTGTGTTTTGATAGCCTGCCTGAGGACAGGCGGTCCCTGTGTCAGCTCAGCCACATTCCTGCCCAGCAAGAGGCAATGATCTTCTAGCAGACATCCATTGGAGGAGGAGTGAGTTTGCTCCTGGCCCAAGGGCTTCGGCTAGGAGGAATTCAGACTTTCCCTGACCCCCTCGACTTCCTGATCACCCTGCAGTGGTGGCTCCACCCTGCAGAGCTCTCCCGAATCCCATCCCAGCCTTCATCCAGGTACACCTTCCGCTCTTCCCCCCTTTCCCCTGGGGGCCACAAGATCTCCCCAGAGCAGCTCACTTGCGTGCTGGGCCTGGGCTGTGGGCGCAACCCGGCAGGGGCACTTCCTGTGCTTTGATAGCCTGCCTGAGGACAGGCGGGCCCTGTGTCAGCTCAGCCACATTCCTGGCCAGCAAGAGGCAGTGATCTTCTAGCAGACATCCATCGGAGGAAGGGGATTTCCCCAGCTCAGTTGCCTTGAGCACTGGGCCTGAGCTGTGAGTGCAACCCGGCAGGAGGGAGTGCCTGTGTTTCAATAGACTGCCTGAGAAAAGGTAGACCTTCTCTCAGTGAAGTCCCTGCCCAAGAAGGGAACCTGACCCAGTACCAGAAGATACAAGAGAGAGCATTTGAAGGAAGAGATGGACAGACGCCAAGGCAAGAACTCCTCCAACAATCTGAAAAACAACATGAAAACACCAGATTCCAATGACCCTACAATAGAAGGACTTGAACCTCTTAATTCAGAAGAAGTGGGAAAAAGTGCCATTATGAAAGCAATAGAGTCCCTTAAACAGAATATGAATAACTCCCTTAAAGAACTGGATGAGAAGTACAACAAAAAGATTGAAGAAATGAGTAAAGAAATGAATGAGAAGTATAACAAAAAGTCTGAAGAAATGAGTAAATCCGTGAATGAGACCCTGGGAAACCAAGAAAAAACAATCAAACAGGTAATGGAAACAGTTCAAGAATTGAAAACTGAAATGGAGGCAATGAAGAAAACACAAAACAAGGGCCGGCTGGATATGGAAAATCTAGGTAAACGAACAGAGACTACAGAATCAAGCATAACCAATAGGATACAAGAGATGGAAGAACGAATCTCAGAGTTTGAATATACCATAGAGAAAATAAATGCTCTGATCAAAGAAAACAGCAAATCTAACAAATTCTCATCAAAAAACATTCAAGAAATATGGGACACGATAAAAAAAACCAAATCTAAGAATAATAGGGATTGAAGAAGGAGAAGAGCTGCAGATCAAAGGCCCAGAAAATATATTCAACAAAATTATAGAAGAAAACTTTCCCAATCTAAAGAATGATATTCCTATGAAGGTTCAAGAAGCATACAGAACACCAAATAGACTGGATCAAAAAAAAATCCCCTCGCCATATAATAATCAAAACACAGAACATACAGATTAAAGAAAGAATATTAAGAGCTGCAAAGGAAAAAGGTCAAGTAACTTATAAAGGTAAACCTATCAGACTTACACCAGACTTCTCTATGGAAACCATGAAAGCCATAAGGTCCTGGATAGAGGTACTGCAGAAAATAAGAGACCAGGGATGCAAACCCAGACTACTATACCCAGCCAAGATATCATTCACTATCAATGGAGAAAACAAAATATTTCAGGATAAAAACAAATTTAAACAATTCGTAGCCACAAACCCAGCCTTACAGAAAGTAATAGAAGGAAAATCGCAACACAAGGAATCCAACACTGCCAACACTGCCTACAATAACTCAGACATCTAGTGACCCTTCACGAGCTTAACTCAAAGAAGGGACACATACAAACTCTATTAAACAAACAAACAAAAAATAATAATAACCTGAGTCAACAACCACTGGTCATTAATATCACTTAATATCAATGGACTCAATTCACCTATAAAAAGGCACAGACTAAGAGATTGGATACGAAAACAGGATCCAACATTCTGCTGTTTACAAGAAACACACCTCAACCACAAAGACAGACACCTACTCAGAGTAAAGGATTGGGAAAAGGTTTTTCAAGCAAATGGACCTAAGAAACAAGCGGGTGTGGCCATTCTAATTTCCAACAAAATTGACGTCAAGCTAAAATCAATCAGAAGAGATGGAGATGGACATTTTATACTCATAACAGGAACAATTCATCAGGAGGAAGTCTCAATCCTAAATATTTATGCCCCTAATATAAAGCCTCCTACTTATGTAAAAGAAACACTTCTAAAACTCAAGGCAGTCATCAAACCACAGACACTAATAGTAGGAGACTTCAACACTCCTCTCTCACCAATGGACAGGTCAATCAGACAGAAACCAAACAGAGAAATAAGAGAATTATTGGAGGTATTGAATCAAATGGACTTAACAGACATATATATATATAGAACATTCCACCCAAATGAGAAAGAATATACCTTCTTCTCTGCAGCTCATGAAACCTTCTTGAAAATTGACCACATACTCAGTAACAAAGCAAACTTCCACAGATACAAAAAAAATTAGTAACCACCTGTGTCTTGTCAGACCACCATGGATTAAAGTTAGAATTCAACAACAGTGCTACCCCCAGGAAAACAACAAACTCATGGAAGTTGAACAGTCAACTACTGAATCACCCCTGGGTTAAGGAAGAAATAAGAAAGAAATTAAAGTCTTCTTTGAATTTAATGAAAATAAAGACACAACATACTCAAACCTATGGGACACTATGAAAGTAGTGCTAAGAGGAAAGTTCATAGCACTAAGTGCCCAATTAAAAAAAACGGAGAAAGCACACATTGGAGACTTAACAGCACACTTGAAAGCTCTAGAAAAAAAAGAAGCTGATTCAACCAGGAGGTCTAAAAGACTGTAAATAGTCAAACTGAGGGCTGAAATCAACAAAATAGAAACACAGAAAACAATCCAAAGAATCAATGAAACAAAAAACTGGTTCTTGGAGAAAATCAACAAGATTGACAAACCCCATCCAAATTAATCAAACGGCAGAGAGAGAACACGCAAATTAATAAGATCAGAAATGAAAAGAGGGACATAACCACAGACACAGAGAAAATTCAGAGAATCATTAGATTTTACTACGAAAGTTTATATGCCACAAAGTTGGAAAATGTAAAAGAAATGGACATTTTTTTAGATAAGTACCATATACCAAAGTTGAACCAAGACCAGGTGAATAATCTAAATAGACCTGTCAGTCGTGAAGAATTAGAAGCTGTTATCAAAAGTCTCCCTACCACAAAAAGCCCAGGACCAGATGGTTTCAATGCAGAATTCTACCAGAACTTCCAGGAAGAGTTAATACCTACACTCCTTAATGTATTTCACAATATAGAAACAGAAGAATCATTGCCAAACTCTTTTTATGAAGCTACAGTTACCCTGATACCAAAACCACACAAAGACACAACCAAGAAAGAGAATTACAGGCCAATCTCACTCACGAACATTGACGCAAAAATACTCAATAAAATACTGGCAAACCGAATCCAAGAACACATTAGAAAAATTATCCAATATGATCAAGTGGGCTTCATCCCAGAGATGCAGGGCTGGTTCAACATATGCAAATCTATCAATGTAATCCATCATATAGATAAACTGAAAGAAAAAAAAACATATGATCATTTCATTGGATGCTGAAAAAGCATTTGACAAAATTCAACACCCCTTTATGATAAAGGTGTTGGAGAGATTGGGTATACGAGGATCATACCTAAATATAATAAAAGCAATATATAGCAAGCCGACAGCTAACATCAAATTGAACGTAGAGAAACTCAAAGCCATTCCACTAAAATCAGGAACACGACAAGGCTGTCCACTCTCTCCATACCTCTTCAATATAGTGCTTGAAGTTCTAGCAATAGCAATAAGACAACATAAGGGGATCAAGGGGATTCGAATTGGAAAGGATGAAGTTAAACTTTCGTTATTTGCAGACGATATGATAGTGTACATACGCGACCCCAAAAACTCTACCAAAGAACTTCTACAATTGATAAACACCTTTAGTAATGTGGCAGGATACAAGATCAACTCCAAAAATCGGTCACCCTCCTATACACAAAGGATAAAGAAGCAGAGAGGGAAATCAGAGAAACATCACCTTTCATGATAGCCACAAATAGCATAAAATATCTTGGGGTAACTCTAACCAAGGAAGTGAAAGACCTATTTGACAAGAACTTTAAGTACTTGAAGAAAGAAATTGAGGAGGATACCAGAAAATGGAAAGACCTCCCCTGCTCTTGGATTGGGAGAATCAACATAGTAAAAATGGCAATTCTACCTAAAGCAATCTATAGATTCAATGCAATTCCCATCAAAATCCCATCAAACTTCTTCACAGACCTTGAGAGAACAATAATCAAGTTTATATGGCAAAACAAAAAACCCAGGATAGCCAAAACAATCTTATACAATAAAGGAACTTCTGGAGGCATTACCATCCCTGACTTCAAACTCTATTACAGAGCAACAGTATTGAAAACAGCTTGGTATTGGCATAACAACAGAGAAGTCGACCTACGGAATCGAATAGAAGACCCGGGTATTAACCCACAAACTTATGAACACCTAATTTTCGACAAGGGAGCTAAAGGTATACAATGGAAGAAGGAAAGCATCTTTAACAAATGGTGCTGGCATAACTGGATGTCAACCTGTAGAAGAATGAAAGTAGATCCATATCTATCACCATGCACAAAACTCAGGTCCAAATGGATTAAAGACATCAACATTAATCCGACCACTTTGAACCTGATAGAAGAGAAAGTGGGAAGTAGTCTACAAGATATAGGCACAGGAGGCCTCTTCCTAAGTAGGACCCCAGCAGCACAGACAATAAGAGAATCAATGAATAAATGGGACCTACTGAAACTGAGAAGCTTCTGTAAAGCAAAGGACACTGTCAGTAAGACAGAAAGGCTACCTTCCGACTGGGAGAAAATCTTCACAAACCCCTCATCAGACAAAGGTCTGATCTCCAAAATATACAAAGAACTCAAGAAACTAGACACTAAAACTCTAATTAACCCAATTAAAAATGGGGTACTGAATTGAATAGAGAATTCACAACATATGAACTTCGAATGGCCAAAAGGCACTTAAGGTCATGCTCAACCTCCTTAGCGATCAGGGAAATGCAAATCAAAACAACTTTGAGATACCATTTTACACCTGTCAGAATAGCCAAACTCAAAAACACCAATGATAACCTATGCTGGAGAGGATGTGGAATGAGGGGAACACTCATCCATTGTTGGTGGGAATGCAAACTTGTGCAGCCACTGTGGAAATCAGTGTGGCGGTTTCTCAGGAAACTAGGAGTCAACCTCCCTCAGGACCCAGCAGTTCCTCTCTTGGGAATATACCCAAGAGATACCCTATCATACTACAAAAGCATTTGTTCAACTATGTTCATAGCTGCTTTATTTGTAATAGCCAGAACCTGGAAACAACCTAGGTGCCCCTCAATAGAAGAATGGTTAAAAAATGTGTGGAACATATACACATTAGAGTTTTACTCAGCGGTAAAAAACAATGACATCTTGAATTTTGCATGCAAATAGATGGAAATAGAAAACGTTTTACTGAGTGAGGTAACCCAGACACAAAAAGAGGAATATGGTATGTACTCACTGATATGTGGATTCTAGCCATTGTTAAAAGTCTTTGAGCCTATAATTCATGTTCCTAGAGAAGCTAAATGAGAAGGTGAACATGAAGAAAATCTTATAGTTATCCTCTTGGATATTGGAAGTAGACAAGATTGCCAGGCAAACTTGGGTGCAGGGGGTGTAGGGTGGGAGGTGGAAGTAAGGGGAGATGGTTAGAGAGAAGGGAGACGGGGAGGATTGGAGATGGCTTGGGGGAATGGGAGGGGAGGAAGAAGGATGGATATGGGACTAGGGAAGTATATATCTCAACTAAGGGAGCCATTTTAGGGTTTGCAAGAGACTTGATTCTGGAGGGGTTCCCAGGCCCAAGGAGAGGTCCCCAGATTGTTCCCTGGGCAGCAGAGAAGAGCGTACCTGAACTGGCCCTGGTCCATAACCATGCTGATGAATATTTTGTATATCACCATAGATCTTTCATCGGTCGATGGATGGAGATAGAGACAGAGACACACATTGGAACACTGGACTTAACTCCCTAGGTCCAAATGAGAAGCAGAAGGAGGGAGAACGTGAGCAAGAAAGACAAGACTAAAGGGAACCTTCATCTGACGATAGATGGAGATTGAGACGGAGGCCCACATTGGAGCACTGGACTGAGCCCCCAAGGTCCAAATGAGGAGCAGAAGGAGAGAGATCATGAAAAAGGAAATCAGAACTGTGTGGGGTGCGTTCACCCTCAGATACAAGGGGAATGATCGAATGAGAGCTCACCAAGGCCTGCTGGACTGGGATTGAAGGAGCATGTGATCAAACCGGAGTCTGTAAATGTGACTGACATGGGGGCTGACTGAGAAGCCATTGTCAATGGCACTGGGTCTTGTTTTGTCTGCAGGTACTAGCTTTCTGGGATCCTAGTCTGTTTGGATGCTCACCTTCCTAGACCTGGAGGGAGAGGGGAGGAACTTGAAGTTCCCACAGGGCAGGAAACCCTGACTGCTCTTAGGACTAGAGAGGAAGGAGGGGAGGGAGTGCGGGGGGGGGGGGGAGGAGAGGGAGTGGGGGGAATGGAAGGGTATGGGGAGGAGGGGAGGAAGTGGAAATTTTTATAAACAAATAAATAAATTAATTAAAAAAAGAATGTAGTTTGACAATGTGACTCTTTAGCATAACAATAATAGTGGTCTATGAGCGCCCATGCCAAGGACTATTGAGCAGGTTTACAAGAGCCAGGCTTGAGTTTCCTCCTGTATAGTGGGCCCCAAATACATTCAGAACACAACTGGTTATGCTCATAATATCTGTGCCATGATTGCTCCAGTGTGTACATCTTGCCTGGAAGGTCATTGTTTATCTCACAGGGTTTACAGTCTCCCCCAGCAGTTTGCATAGCACCTTCTAGAACTATGATGGCTAGCTTCCAGTTTGGCTCTAGTTTTATTTCTCTATGTCTTATGACTTCTTTATTTTCCTTTTCTTAATGGCAAATTTAAAAGCGGATTCATCATCATTTCTAAGTAAACATTTTTACATTACTTATTTATTTATTCATTTTGCATCTGTGTATAGGTGGGAGAACATGTGCGACAGTTTGCAAATTGGAAGTTCAGAAGACGACTTCCAGGATTCAGTTGTCTCCTTCTGCCATGTGGTTCCCAGGGCTTGAGTTCAGTTTGCCAAGCTTTACAGCAAGAATTGAATTATCTCACCAGCTCTCATCATCTTTTCTTAGATACAAATAAATCTATGTCAAAAGTGTTTTGTGTAGGAAAAAAAATAACTCACGTAACTTAAAGAATTCAATGGGACACTAATATATTCATGAAGCTATAAAATTATCACAAGTAACAGATTAGATAAATTTCTTAACCTGAAAAAATCATGTCTATTTTCTTAGTCTCAAGAAATTATTGACATATTTTGTACAAATACCAGGGCCATCAGAGGAAAAACCTGCGAGAGGCAAGAAGATCTGGTTCAGCTCAACATAGTTATGTGGTGTTGGTTAAAACTTTTAGAGTCTGACACCAAACAGTTTACTTTAGCCATATTTAAGCACAGAAAATTTTTGGGAAATGAAGTTTCCTAATGACAATTAACTCGGTTTTGAGTGTACATGCTTACATTAAAACTCTTTCCAAAATATGTATGACGTCTTCCATAAAGATAGGTTCTTTTGACTCAGAAACAATGCTCAAAAAAGGGTCTGGGGGGAAACTGAGGTAAACATGACACCTGTGGGAATCAGGATTTTCCTGACCCCAAATAATATAAAAGATACTTGGGCTGTTGTAAAGTACAAGTGACATGTCTCATAAGGATGGATTTTGTGGAGTGAGAAGCAATGTTCAAGATCTGGAGGGGAAAAGTCTTATATAAACAACATAGTTTTTTTGTGAATTCACATGAAGCCTAGCCCTGCAGATAGCAAAAGATCACTAGTTTGTAAACTATCTCCATTCCTAGTAGTCTCAGTGAAAAGCAGATAAACATCTCCTTCCTTTGAAGAGATAAACCTGTGTGTTCCCTAGTGCTGATCTGTATACACAAGAACCTCGTACCCTCTACAGTATTTCATTTCTATGAGATTTTTATTCATATGAAAGAAATTACACAACATGGGGCCCATTGTGATTCATATAAATGGGATACAATATATGGTCTTTTCACTTGGCATGATTTCAAGTCTCATCCCATTGTTTTAAAAAAAATCCATTGCATATATATGTCAGTTTTTCTTTGTCCATTCAATTGATGATGAACATCTGGTGTTTTCTCACTTTTCTGAGTACTAGGAAAAGTGCCCCTATGAATATTTATGAACAGATTTTCTGTGGACATGCTTTAAATTCAATTGACTACTTATCTAAGAGTAGAATTGCTGAACTATATGATAGTTCTGTTTTAAGAAATAGTCTTCACAAATACAGAGATCAGACAATATAGAGAAAATGAGAGAATTTGAAATACGTAGCCTTAAGGTGTGTCTCCTTCAAATACTTCCCTTCAAGTCTCAGGAAACCCTGAAGAAGAGGAGGCAGAAAGAATGTAGGGGTCAGAGAGGATGGAGGGTACCAAGTAAACAAGGCACTCTAAATCAACATGAACAAAGCTCATATGAACTCACAGAGGCTGAAACAGCATAAACAGGTCTGTGTCATGTCCTCTGCCTTTATATTATATTATTGCTTCCAGTTCTTACGGGATTTCTGAGAACACAGTCAAGTAGGTTTCTGATTCTGATGCCTTCTCTTGGGTTCTTTTCCCTCTCTTGATTTGTTTTGTCCAACTTAGATGTAATGTTTTTATTTCATCTTATTATATTTATTTTGTTATATTTTTAATGAATCATGGGAGTAACCAACTAATGTCTGTTTTGGCTTAAGGCCCACTTCATGAGACAGAACCCATACCCAACACTACCAGGTGATCAAGAACCAGATACTAGATAGCCCAGAGAGCTAGGGTAAAACCAGATACTACTGATCTAAAAAGTTGTGAGCATGGGAGTGGGGGCAGGGTTGGGGGTGAGGTTGAGGTTGAGGGAAGGGGAGAGGGGGAGAGAAAAGGGAGAAAGGAAGGACTGGCAAGAGCTTGGGGGAGTGGGAAGGTGGAGATGGAGGAAGGGCGGATATAGGAGCAGGGAAGAAGATACCTACATTAAGGGATCCCTTTCAGGGTTGGCAAGAGACTTGGCTCTAGAGGGAATCCCAGGTGTCCACGGGATGTCACCAGTTAGGTCCTTGGACATCAGAGGAGAGGGTGCCTGATCTGTCCTTGCCCCACTATCACACTGATGATTATTGAATATCACCATAGAATCTTCATCCGGCGACGAATGGAGATAGAGACAGATACCCTCATCAAAGCAACGGACTGAGCTCCCATGGTCCAGTTGAAAGGCAGAAGGAGGGAGAAAATGAGCAAGGAAGTCAGGACTGCTAGGGGTTGGTCCACCAGCTGAGGCAGTGTGCCTGTTGTAATGGGAGCTCACCAAATCCAGCTGGACCGGGTCGGAATGAGCATGTGACCAAACCGGACTCTCTGATTGTGGCTGACAATGGGGGCTGACTGAGAAGCCATTGATAAAGGCACTGGGATTTGTTTTTACAGCGTGTTCTGGCTTTCCGGGACCTTAGTCAATATGGATGCACAGCTTGCTAGGCCTGGATGTAGCAGGGAGGGCCTTAGACTTCCCACAGGGCAGGGTTCCCTGCCCTCTCTCAAGCAGGGTGGGAGAGGGAGGAGGGGTGTGACGGAGTGGGAGGGGATTGGAAGAAGAGAAGGAAGTGTAAATATTTGAATGGAAAATTAAAAAGAAAAAAACCAAAAAAAATGTAACAACAAAATGACCCTAATGGTATTCTGCTATTCTCATATATTCAGTCATCATCTGGGAGGCTTCCTCCCACAGCAGATTGGAACAGATACAGAGACCAACAGCCAGACATTACACAGAGAAAGAGAAACCTTGGAACACACAGCTCAAAATGAAATGTCACCATCAAAACCCACCCCTGAGAGCTCAGGGAACCCTATGTAAGAGGAGGCAGAAGTTTGGGAGCCAGAAGGAATGAAGAACACCAGGAGAACAAGGCCCACTAAATGAACTGAGCAAAACCCATATGAACTCACAGAGACTGAAGTAGCATACATAAGGCTTACATGGGTAAGCACCAGATCCTCTACATATATATTACATATTTCAGGTTAGTACTTTATGGAGCTCCTACGTGTATGAATGAGTAGGTCTCCGATTCTTGTGCCTGCTCTTGGGGGTTTATTCCTTTTGTTGGTTTGCACTGTCCAACTTCAACGAGATGATATTTGTATTATCACATTATACTTTATTTGTTATGATTTGTGGTTAAAATAGTGACTATTAATACATATACTATTTTTTTTAAAATGGATGGATGGATGAACAAATGAATAAATACCTAGTCACTAGGTCACTAGGGTAAAGGTTAAGAACTTGACTGTCACTTGTACCTGCTGGGAAAGGGAAAAGTTTTCTCCAAACAGTGACACTGGGTATATCAACTGCTTCAGGACAGGCCTCATGGTCAAGAGGGTTGATCATCATATAATGGACTCTACAGTTTTCTGTGTGCTTTTATTTGGTACAGTTTGGTGTTTTGTTTGGTTTCGCTTTGCTTTTCATTTTGGGTGTCATTTTTATTTTATTTGCTTGGTACTTGGGGATTTTGTCATTGTATTGGTTTTTGTTTGTTTTTTTGAGAAAGAACATACATTTGGGTGGGTAGGGAAGGGGAGAGGATCTAGAAGGACTTCAGGAAGGGGAAGAACATAAACCAAATATATCTAAATTTAAAAATTGCAGGCTGGGTGGTGGTGGCACATGCCTTTAATCCCAGCACTCAGGAGACAGAGGCAGGCAGATCTCTGTGAGTTTGAGGTCAGCCTGGTCTACAAGAGCTGGTTCCAGGACAGGCTCCAAAACTACAAAGAAACCCTATCTCTGAGAACCAAAAATAATTGCTTTAAATAACAAAATTAATAAGAGAGAAAGGGGTGGGGAGAAGAAAAGGCAAATGTTATAAAAACCATTCTGTCCGAATTGGCAGCATGCCCATGTCCACAGAACATAAAGCAATGTGCTCTCAGAATCAATGTCTTAAAGTTAGTCAAATATGCTAATGAGACAGGCCATCACTGTAGAGCTTTGACTGGCCTAGAAATTACTATATAGACCAGGCTGGTCTCAAACTCAGTGATCTATCTGACTCTGTCTCCCAAGTACTGGGATTAAAGGCATGCACCACCACACCAGACTACAATTTCTTTCTTAAAATAAATGTATTTCGACTTAGTTCCTTTAATAAATGTTTGCTGAAAACTTGTAAAACCCAAAGAAAATACCAAAATATATAAGGTATTTATGAAAGTCCATTCCTTAAAAGAACTTATAATTTAATATTTGATGATATATATGTCTGAACTGGTGTGCTGAATTCATTCAAATAATTTATTGAGCATCATATCAATGTCATCATGTATTCTCCATCATGGTGGACTTGTGTCCCTGTGAACCAGGAGGTCACACCAACCCTGTCCCTCCTGCTTCTGTCCAGACAGTTGGTGAAGCAATAAGAAAGGCTCATAAGCACACACTTGATCTTAGAATCTATGGACTAGGGAATGAGAATGAAATGCTCATGTTCACAGCACCTTTCTCTCATTGTAGTTTTTCTTTCTGAAATAAACAAACAAAAAACAACAAAAAAAACCCTGAACCTGGTACTCTCCAGTTGACTGTGCTAGACTGATCCTCCTGTGCCAGCCATCAAGCACTGGAGTTACAAGTCCCCCCACTTTTCTCTCTTTTTACATTTAGTTATATTGTGATGTCTGCTGTTCTTATCTCCCACCATGTGGGTGTGAGTCCTGGGGCTAAAACTCAGATTGTCAGGCATAATGGCAAGTGCCTCAACCTCTTACATGGCCCTTGGGATGCAATCTGAAGTCTTCATGATTGTGCTAGCACTTTATCCACGGAACCATCTCCCCAACCTAGGAAAGTTTTCTTAGATGTGGCACATGAAGCTACCCAGGCTTACACAGTGAGATTTAAAAAGAGTCTTTCATTAAAATGTGACTGTTTTCACAGCTATAATCATCAGCCATTTGAATAGACTGCAGGGATAGCCATAACATTAAAGGTTGGGTACAATTTAAATGCAACCAACTCAGGAAACACAAACCTGTACCTTTGATGACTATAGTCCAAGAGTAACAGGTGAAAGTTGTTCAAACTGCAATGTTCTTTACATTCACCTCTTCAGTTAGGAAGCAATTTTTTAGTTCCTGGTTGTTTTAGTTAGGATTTCTTTTGCGGTAATGAAAAACCATAACCAAAAAGCAAGTTGTGAAGGAAAGGGTTTAATTGACTTGCCTTTCCATATTGGTGGTCATCATTGAAGAAAGTCAGGGCAGGAACTCAAACAGGGCAGGGACCTGGAGGCAGGAGCTGCTGCAGAGACTATAAAGTGGTGCTGCTTACTGACTTGCTTCCTGGCTGACTTGGCCTGCTCTCTTTCAGAACCCAGGAAAACCAACAAAGTGATGTTCTGGGCCCTCCCCTAAGAATCACTAATTAAGAAAATGCCTTACAGTTAGATCTAGTGGAGGCATCTCATCCATTGAGGTTCCCTCCTTTCAGATAAATCTAGTTTGTGTCAAGTTGACTGGTCATTAAATAGATTTTAAAGCCATTTTGAAATTTAATTTTTATTGTGGTAAAATTGCAGAGCACAAAAATAGATCCGTAAAAGTGTGAAATTCAGTAACATTTAGCACAATTACTTGTGCAACCATCACTACAGTTCCAAAGCATTTGACTGCCCCCAAAAGACACCTGGACCCATTAGCTGCTTCTGGTTCTTGGAAACCACTGATCATTTTCTTTATAGATCTGTCTATTTTGGATTTTCCCCATAAATAATAAATGACACAGCTTTAAAAAGAAATGGAATGGTCAGCATCAATGATTGCCAGTGAACAAACAGGCTATCTACTAAAAGTCTCCTCTACAGCCCACTCAAACAACAGAGGAACACACCATGGAGATCCATACAGGCTAAAGGTTTGTGTTTGCTTTTCCCTGACAACTTGTAAGTAATCACTTCTCTAAGAACCTTTTCTATTTATAGCAATGTAGACATTAAATCTCCTTGCTTTGGGAGGAATAAATCAAATGTTCCCTTTTGGTTCCCAGCCTTCTTCACCTTTGCCTTTTTGCATTAAATGTGAGGAGGTGGGAAATTTTGCTTGGGGCCTTTTCTCAAGGGAAGAAACCAAGGCTACAGACTGCTTCCTGAGATTCAATTATTAAACACAAGTTTGGTGGTTAGATGTCTATCTGTCTAATCTTTGGTGACAGAATGTATAACCACACCTTGGTGATAAGACCTTCCTGACAGTGAAAAGAAACTGAAGGAAAATGGTAAGCCAAGCCGGGTGCACATACCTGTCATCTAAACACCAGCAAGGTGGAAGCAAGATCAGAAGGGCAAGGCGAACCTCAACTACAGGACAAACATCAAGGCCATCTTGACAAACATCAAGGCCATCTTGAGCTAAATGAGACTTTGTGTCACAATTATGAATAGCACTAGACAACCAAGTACAATGACAGCACCTCAATCATCATCACAGGTCACCTGATAGAGACAAAATGAAATTGAATGACAAGACAGATTGAACCCCCTTGGTATTCCAAATAAGTTCTTCGTTTTGTTTTGTTTCTTATTCTTCTTGAGGGAGAAGCCAGATGGACCCTTAGGATTTGCCAGATCAATTTTCTTGTGCATGTTACAAGAAGAGGATATCAGAGATAAATGCTTAACCTTCTGTTAGTATGAATATAGTAAACAGAGAAATGAAGTTCACGGGATTATGATTTAGGATTTGATTCCAATCCTCTAAATCTACAGAATCAATGCACATATGTATACACAGAAACTAAGGCCTGCAGAGGTCTATGCCAGATGAATTTCTAGAACTAAAAGGGGAAATGGACACATGCTCTCAACCCTAACCCAGGAACTATCTCCAGTTGATACCGCTTGCAAGTCAAAATACAGTTTTCTCCAAGGGAGTCTAACTGGGGAAGCAAACTATTCTTTTTGATGCTGCGTGTCCAGCAGTAGATGTCGAACAAAAATCAAACTCAGTGGAATCATTAATGGTTCCTTGTCTCATAATGGCATGTGATGGCTTCTCCTTGTTTTTAATTCTTAGTTTTTCCTTTTTATTTTAGTGCTATTTTTCTCTCTTTTCACCCTATAGGTCTTTGTGGGTATAGTATGGTTTCCAGCTTAGTGTTTTTATGGGAATTGTGACTATGAGAAAGAGTGGGTCTTTACATCTGTTTCTTGTGTCTTCTTTTGGGTTCTTTTCTTTCTGTTTGTTTTGTCCTATTCTGATACGTTAGTTTTTGTTTTATCATATTATATTATATTATGATCATCCCTTAGAAGCCTGTTTACTTTCTTGAAAACAGTAAATCCAGATGGGAGGTGATGTGGGAAAACCTTGGGAGGTATAGAGGGATGGAAAACCATAATCGTGATATATTATGTGAGAAAAATATTTTTCAATAAAAGGGGAAAAATAATAGTTTTTACTGTTTTGGTTGTGAGCCTTCATTGTAAAAAAATGGGGGAGGGCCTTCAAATGCGGTGTGCGAGGGAAGATAATACAGAAAGAAAGGAGGGATGGAAGGTGTATAAATACCAATAAAGATGTTTAAAGTGGCCATAGGGAAACATACTGTTTTATATTCAGCTAAAAGTGCCTAATATCTATAATATAAAATTTATATACTAAATGTATTTATGCCACTTGAGATGATAATATCTCCCCCCAAGAGCCATATACTATCTAACAAAAGCCCCAGTACCAAGCATGAGAAATCTTCTTTAGAGTTTTTGGTCAGACAAGACCAAGAGACTCCAAAAACAATATAGGCTATTGCTATTGTCCTTGGTGTCACGTAAAAGTTGCCAATAAATCCCTATTACTGAAGATACCACACATTTTGGATACAGAATTCAGAAAAAAAATAAGCTGGACCTAATGACAAAGCCTTGAGGACTAACTTTAGAGTACTGGAAGATTCCGTACAAGTTGCTAAGGGAAGAAAGAAATCAATAGCCCTGACTCACTGTGATACCCATAAACTACAATGTCAAGGTACCCCGAAAAGAGTAACAGTGCCACTTCTGTCTTAACAGTAATCAACAGCTGTCTAATTGGACTCAGGGTCCATTCAACAGGAGGAAAATAATGCCTGATACTGGAAACCTAGCCCATTACCTATGGTTAGAGAGGCCAGGACCAGAGAGGAGAACCTACTACTCTGCTGGGTTCCTAGCCAATACAATTTCTAACTGCTTATCCTTTTACCACACATAAGTACAGAGCTAATCCCTCATCAAAGAAGTTTCTTTTCACGGCAGAGGGCAATCATAGCAGAAAACTACAACTTGTCAAAATGCAGAGAACTGACAGTAGGGAGCCCAACTCCAATTAATACATCTACAACACAGCTCCTGCACCTATGGCTCAAGAAACATTTCAGAAGAGGGAGGGAAAAAACTGTAAGAGCAAGGGTATCAGAAAGTTAGCTGTGAAATGATATCTTCTACACATGAACATACATCCATATAATCACTACAATATGACTACCAAAATGAGACTTGAATAGTGACACTACCAAATGATATGTCAACATGGTTGGGGGAAGTATTACAGGGCCCCACCCTTACATGATGAGATAAAGGTAATTATCAACTGTTAAGAAGGAGAATTAATCTTTACCAGGGATAAACCCCTTAAATGTCTATCAAATTCCAAGTAGTAAGCCCTAAATTTGTGAGTGTGTGTATGTGTGTGTGTGTGTGTGTGTGTGTGTGTGTGTGTGTGTGTGTGCTGCTTTGAATGAAAATGGCCCCCATAGACTCATAGGGAGTGGCGCTACTAGGAGGTGTAGCCTTGTTGGAGGAAGTGTGTCATTGGGGGTGGGCTTTAAAGTTTCAGAAGCTCAAGACAGATCCAGTGGCTCACTGTCACTTTTCTGCTGCTTGTGTATCCAGATGTAGAACACCCAATTACCTCTCTAGCACAGTGTCTGCCTGCATCACCATGTCCCACCTGATGATACTGAACTACATTTCTGAATTTGTAAGTCAGCCACCAGTTAAATTAATTAAACATTTTTCTTTATAAAACTTGCCATGGTCATGGCATCTCTTCACAGAAATTTTAACTAAGGCAGTATATATATATATATATATATATATATATATATATATATATATCCCACTAAATGAACTCAGCAGGTTGCATTTATATATTTATTCATGTGTGTGTATGTTACAATAATAATTAAACTGAGCTATGAATTTAAGAGAGGAACATGTACGGAGCTGGGGGCAGGGAAATGATGCAAAAATTCTTTCTGTTAAAGAAGAATAATTTGCAAAAGAACTAGCAGATGAATGAATCAAACCTTGGTCTAAGAGACCAGCAGCAAGAATAAACCAACTGGTGATAGACACTGCCAGTAAGTTCCAGCAATATATAATGAGGTAATCTATGCATAAACACCCTTCTGTTTTACTTCCTGGCTTTAACCGCGTCTTCATAATTAGGGTTCCTGTGGATATTAACTGCATTAGCAGAATGTTGGTTAGTTTTGTGTCAACTTGACATAAGCTAGAGTTATTTGGTAAGAGGAAATCTCAATTAAGAAAATGCCTGCAAAAGATTCTGCTGTAAGGCATTTTATTAGTTATTGATTGGTGTGAGAGGGTCAAGTCCACTGTGTATGTTGCCCCCTCTGGATAGGTCCTAGAGTGTATAAGAAAGCAGGCTGGCAAGCCAGGGGTATCAAGTCAGAAAACAGCACTCCTCCACAGCCTCTGCACTAACTTCTGCCTCCAGATTTCTTGTCTTGACTTCCCTCAGTAATGATGTGTGACCTGGACTTTCCTCAGTGATGGAGTGTGATATTTGAGTTGTAAGATAAAATAAACCCTTTCCTCCCCAAGTTATTTTGGGTCATGGTGTTTGATCACAGCAAAAGAAAGCAAACAAAGATATAATCTCATATAAGACCCAGCCATTATTTTCACAGCGATTCCAGCAGATCTATCTCAATGTCCCACACCGTTTTGCTCCTCAAAGTCAGTATTCTATGTATTACATCCACATAAATATTACAAACATGAAAAGAAAGAGTTTCCTCTACATGGTCCCATGAGGTATAGCATTTCCCAAAGCAGGCAAGGTAGCACCTAACAGAGCAGCCTCAGGCTCCACCCACTAAGATTAAAATGGAATGGCATTGCACAGTTCCCTCCAAGGCATGTCATAACTCACAAGGATCCTCTTGCCTTTTCCTCATGAGGGCTGGAATTACAGGTGTATGCCACCACACCCAGCTAAAGACAAATCTCTCAGGCCTGAGAAATGAGTTGATGGGTAAGAGGTCTGAGACATTACTCAGCAAGAAATGGCACTTGCTGCTGAACCTAATAACCTGAGTTTGATTCCTGGATCCCACAAAGTAGAAGGGAAAAAAAACAGCTCTTGATATTTGCCCTCTGATTGATACATGAATATCATGATATGTATGTGCATTTGTAGCTATGAATGCATACGCACAAAAAGTAAATGCATAAATTTAACTTAATTATATTTTTAAGATAAAGTCTCTCTACCTAGCTAAAGTTGTTCTAGTATGCACTACGTAGTGAGAATGTCCTCAGACTTCAATTCTCCACTCTACATTCTGAGTTCTGAAATTACACATGGCCAAATTATTTTAAATTTTTTTATTTTTTATTTAGACTATCATATATGAGTACTATAGTCACATCCTCCTCCCTCTCCTTTTCCTTTCTCCTGTGTCCACTCACTCCTCAAATTTAGGGCTTTTAATCTTTAATTTTAACCAAGCTTTCTCTCTCTCTCTCTCTTTCTCCAAATGTTCATTTCATGTAGCTCCTTTTCAAGGTGTGAAGCCTAATGAGAATTCCTCTGTCCACATTGCCATGTTAGTTGATGTTGTCATTGTTCAGATCTTGTTTAGGCAACTGTATTGTCGAGATTTCCAACTTCCTTGTCATACATAGAAGACCCTATCTCACAGTAGACTCCTGTCCTGGTTCCCTGGCACTTCAAATCTCTTCTCTCTCTCTTTATCTCTCTGCCAAGATGTTCCTCTAGTACAAAATTTGTATTGCAGATGCATTAATTGGATATAGGTATCTCATAGCCAGTTATTACCTGCATTTTGTTCAGTTATGGCTTTCTTTTAAGGTCTCCATTTGCTGCAAAAAGAAGCTTCTTTGGTGTGGTCTGAGAGCTACACTTCTCTGTGGATGCATGCCTAAATGTTTACAATGCAGTTAGAGATTATACTGGTTTAGTGAAGTAACAGCAGTGCGTTCTCTTCTATGATCCATGGCCTCACCAGTCATGAGTTGTGGGCTGGGTTTCCACTAACATAAATCAATTTCCTCCTGTTGAGTAAGCCTTAAGTCCAATTAGATGGCAGTTGGTTAATTAATATCTGGCTTGCCATTTAGCCCAAGTTGTTGAGTTAGTCAGGCAGAGTCTTCCTTTTTTAAAACTGATTTACATGTAGAAATTTAATCTCAATTGAGAATAAAATAATGTAATAGAAAGTCAAAAGTGTCTGGATGAAATGTTCTCTCTGCTAAATAATGTAGTTATTCACTACAGTTCGAATGCTTGACTACATTTCAAAATGTACATGTTTCATCTTAAGGACAAAGTAAACTTTGTTTGCTATGTGCTGACTCATAATAAGCAAACCACGTTGTTATTCAACTGGACTGCAGATTTCAAAGACCAGAGATTGAAAGAAGAAAACAGCAAATATAGAAAATGAACAAGAACTAGATATGTAGCTCACACCTGTAACACCAGTGCTTGGGAGACTGAGGCAGGCTTTCCTTCCTGGCCACCCTATGCTACGTAGGAAACCCCTATCTCAAAAACAGAAAACATACTGTATTGAAATCTCATTGAAGGCTCTACATTATGCCAATAATGATTTCCTAGTTTTGACAGATTTACCATGACTATAGTTGAATAATATGTTAACATTGAAGACAGCTAGGTAAAGAACTAACTGCATTTGCATTCTCCTTGTAATTCTTATCTAAACAGAGAATTATTTCAGAAATTATATATATGAACCTCAAAAATCTCACTTGCTGACAGCATTCTGTTCTGCAAAGTAATGGCTGGCCTCTAACAGCTGGCTCTATGATTGCTCTGTCAACTGCACAGCTTCTATAGTTATCCACCACAGTATTTCTAAATTTATTTATTTATTTATTTTATGTGCAATTGCCTATATGTATGTATGAGCATCAGATCCTGAGGAACTGGGGTAACAGGTAGTTGTGAGGTGCCTGATGCAAGTGCTCAGAAGCAAACCCAGGTTCTTTCCAAGAACAAGTGCCCTTAACCCCAGTAAGACAACTTTCCGACTCCCCCAATAACACCACATTTTTAAATGAAAAGGAAGAATCTTTCTAGAAACAGAACTCTATCCACAGTGGGAGAGAACAGGAGCCTTCATAGGGTTTGCTGCTTCCTGCCAGTAGCAGCTGGATTCTGCAGTTCATCTAGAAGGCCTTTTGAGAAATACAACTGTCTAAGAAATTTTTACAGCTGGGCAGATTGTTTCCACTTTCATCTTCCAACTGCTCCTTTTATAAAAGCTCATCTGCTATTCCATTAATGCTGCCAACTTAATTCATAAACAAGGAGTTCTCTATTGACACATTATTGGCAGTCTCTAATGGATGAAATCCCATTCAGGCACAGTGATTCTCAGCAACAATGTTAATATCCTTTTACCAAGTCACTGTAACGAGGATTTAGGATGATGATCTAATGAGATACAGGTTATAATCCCTACAAATTACTTTGGTGGCTACATTCTTCAATGGAATATTTTATGTTAGATTACCCTTCTGTTTTTAATTCCTTGTAGATGATAGATTATTTACATCATCTTTGTGGTAGGCTTCCTGCTTCAAAACTTATATTTTAAATTTTATTTTCTCTGTTCATTTCCTGAAATATGATCTCAGCTTTCTTTGATGTTATGTTGTTTTGTTTTATTTGCAAAGCTGGCGATTCAATTCAGGGCCTCACACACAATAAACAAATGCTCCTCCAATGAGCAATACAACAACACAGGTCATCTTGAAGAAAGGGAACTGGAATTGATATGTAAAATTAAAAAAGATTGTTTTAAAAAAATAAAATAAAATTTTTAAAAAATTAAATAAAATGTCTTTAAAAATGTGACTAAAGTTTATTTATTTGTAAGCTCCATTACTCAGATGATTCAGTGAAAGCTTTAATGGAAAAGTAAATAAATCAGACCAAAGTAATCAATTATTTTTTTCTCAATCTATCAAAAACATTCTTTGTCCATCAGATAGAAGTAGAAAAAAGGTAATATAAAGATATGTTGAGAAGAAGTTGTGGGAAAACATCTAGCTAATACTTTGTATCATTCACTGTAAAATACAAGGAGTACATGTTCACAGAAGAGAGCAATAATAACCAATGAATTATGGATCTGAATAAAATACTGATTATAAGTTGCTATAGATCACATTTGTTAGCTTTTGGTCACTATGGAAAAACGACCTAGCATAGACAACATTTTTAAAGGAAAGAGACTGGAGAGATGGCTCAGTGGTTAAGAGCACGAACTGTTTGATCTCAGCACCCAAATGGCGGCTCACAACCCTCTATAAATCTAGTTCCAGGGGCTCTGACACTAGCACCAGGCATGCAAATGATGCACAGACATACATGTAGCCAAAGCACCCATACACATAAAATTAAAACATATGAATAAATAAATAAAGAAGGAAAGGTTTATTTTGGCTGAGTAGTTTCAGCCTCTGCTCAGCTGACTCCATTGCTATGAGCACACAGTGAAGCATAGCATCATGGCTATAGGATCATGTGGCTGAGGAAGATGCTCATCTCATATACAGCTTAAGTGAGAGGGTTGGGAGGGGAGATAGGGAGGGAGGAAGAGAAAATGGAAGTAGCCAGGGGCAATGCCTGCCTTTCAATAGCCTCAGTGGTTTCTTAGTGTTAGGCCCCTCCTCTCACTTCTCACTGTCTCCCAAAGATAACATCATATTATGACTTTAATCAATTTATTGATTAGGTCAGAACCCTTAGGATGCGATCACTTCCCAAAAGCTTATTGACTGAAAACTTAGTCACTACTGCATGAGCTTTCAGAGAACATCTTAGATTCAAACTATAACATAGATGCAAAAGAAAAATAGATCATTGAGAGAGAAAACAGTAAAAGGAAGTTGAACTCTACCTTGGAGTGGGTTGTTGAGGGGAAATAACATTAATAAGACGGTATTTCAATTGAGACCTAAAAGAAAAAAAAACAACAATAATGAAAAATTAGGCCACAAAGACTGAAAGGGAAATATCTGGAAATGGAAAGCAGGGTTAGAGAAAGTAGAAACTAGTCAGGTTGGTGACCACTGGAAAAAGGGGAAAATTATCCAAAATTGCATAGAGGAAATGAACACATGATAAGGATGCTTGTCAGTCACATGAAAAACATTATGTTTCATTCCAAGCACAGGGGTGCCATGAAAAAGCTTTAAGCTAGGAAGAGACACAATCTGATACTTCAAGATAACTTCTATTGCTATTTAGAGTGATGCTGTAGAGCAGTTCAAGCATGAAAGAGAAAAGTCAGTTTGAAGCTGTTGCAGTACTTCATGCCATGTTCAGAAAAGTAAGTCGAGTATAATTATACAAAGAAAGTGCTAGATTTCCTGTGGATTAGTTATATTGGCTACAAGAAGGAAATTCACTAAGCTTTAAAAAATGGATCAGTTGGTCAGAGTGCTTGCTGTGCAAGCATGAAGACAAGGTTTTAGATTATATCATTCATGTAAAAAGCCAAGTGTATCTGTGCGCACCTGTAACCCCAGTACTATTGGCGATGGAGACCCCAAGGATTGCTGGGGCTTGGTGACTACTAGCTCGAAATCAGGTTCAGTTAGAGATCCTGTCTCAGAGGAATGAGGCAGAGAGAGTGACCAGTCAGTCTTGCAGTAGTTTCTTTAAGAATGCACTGGTAGGCACACACATGTACACCAAACACACACACACACACACACACACACACACACACACACAAAGGAAAGAAAACTGATATACCTCCCAATTTAGACTTGTGTGGTAAGGTCAGCAGGTTGTTACTAGAAAGACCTTTTAAACTTGTTTTACAGAATATCATAATCTCAATTATCAAATTTTAAAAAAACTATTTACTTTTATGCATATGGATATTTTACCTGTATGTACCACACCACATGCCTGCTGTGCCTGAGGAGGCCAGAAGAGGACATCGAATCTTCTGGGTCTGGGTATACAAATGGTCATGAGCCACTATGTGGATGGTGAAAGTTGAACCTGGGTCCTCTGCAAGAGCAGCCAGTGCTCTTAACTACTAAGCTGTATCTCTAGTCCCCTACAATCACAATTAATTAAAATAAAGGTTTATGTCTTTTATTTTCAAATTTTGATGTGCATTAAAAATCTTTTATATTTTTCTAAGATGCAGAACCCTGCCTGTACTCCAGACCTACTGAATCTAATTGGAAGAACGTAGGGCTCTACTATCTACCTTTTAGCAAGTCCTGTCATTTGGGACTCACTGTGCAAGGAGAAAAAGTTGAGACACACAGACACTGCAATTTGTTTTAAGAATAAGTATCAAGCTAAGTATAATGGTGTTTTTCTATAATCCTATCACTCAGGGATTAAGGCAGGAGAATTGCCAAAAGTTCAAGACCATCCTGGGTTGCATATGAGTTCAAGGACAGCATTGAACATAGAAAGACACTGACTAAAATGAAGAAAAGAAAACATGAAGAATAGATTCTAAATCAAATTTACATATAAGTTCACTGAAAGCACTGTTTCTGGTATTCAGACAACAATTTTAAAGAACTCATGAATGTTGTCCCAAAGTGTATTTCTAAAGACAGGTTGAATGACTAAAGTTTCTTCTCATACTCAAGAAATTAAAAGACCCTGTTCCCAAGAGTATGAGAAGACACTTTAGTCTTCCCTTCCCATCATGGCAGAGCATTACATTGTTACCTATTGTTATGTTAAACTTAATAGCCCCAAACATGCTTTAATTAATATTGTTCTAGATTAAATGTATACCAATAGCTTAGCGAGTAGTTCTGATTCACAGTTTTCTATGAAGATATAATCAATATTGGCCAGGGTGGTTATCATCTGAATGTTTGGCTGGAGATTAATAGTCCCAGTTCAAACTCACTCACATGGCTACCATCTGAAGGCCTTTATTCCTCACCAGATTGACCATGCCACAGAGTTGCTTAAGTGTTCTGACATAGTCAGGTACCTTCCCCCTTGTCATACACATTATTGCTTCTAAATTGTCATGTTCTATTTGAGCTCACTGGGAAGTTGGTTTTGGAAGTAGGACTGCCTTCTCTGTCTCCCATTGCAGACCCAAATATTTTTGCTTCAGAGTATCCTCCAAGGTCCCTTGTCTGGGGAAGCAAGAGAACCACAAAAGAGCCATAGAGTATAAACATTGTGTCCCTGAAAACAGCTAGAAGGTAAACCATGTCCAACAAATGTTATTGTTGCTTATCCCATGATATGGAAGTGCCTACATTGGGAAAGAGAATCTGGGACTTCAGCCATGGGAAACTCATTATGGAAGCAAGAGAATGTAAATTCATCTGATTGAATCAACTTCCTCAATTGGTTTCTACTGGGCATTAAGTGCCCTATTTGATAATATTATCTTCATTGTTTTCTTTTGTTTTTAGAAATAATTTCTCTGTGTACCCATGGCTGGAACTCACTCTACAGACTAGGCTGGTCTTGAACTCAGAGATCCACCTGTACCTGTCTATGCCTCTGACTATATCTCTGCCTCTCAAGTGATGAGATTAAAGGCCTATGTCACAACCTCCCAGCGTGATGATATTATCTCTATCTATTGCTATTTTGTTCTTTTACTTTCAAGCCTCACCCATTGGGACATTGATCTGCCTGGCACTCTCCTTCTTAGAAACTCCAGTTGACAGCCTCAGCCGGGCTTCCCTAGTCTATCTGCCAGATGTTTTGAGCATACAATGTAATGATGTTTTGCTATCTACTTACATACATGTGTGTGTGTGTGTGTGTGTGTGTCTATATCCTGCTCTTTACTATACATTTTTTTTTACAATACACTTAACTGGCTCATTCGAGAACCAAAACTATGGCTACTGAGGATAATTCTCTGGCCACACAGAATATCCCTGTGGAAAATGATGCTATACCAAGTAAAGGAAGAAGACACATTGCTAATATGATTTAGTCTTAGAAGTTACATATTAGCATCTTCACCATGCTCAAAAAGAAGGAAATTAGCCCTTGCATATCAAAATACAGAGCATCAAATTGTGGGAACTCCTTCAGCCAATAGCCTTTTAGATGATGGCACATTTTGGGCATGGTCTCAGGTACAATAAGTGCAGACAAAAAGTGTGTGTATAGCCCTCTTTTCTGCTGGATTCAGTTCCAAGATTTCAGTGCACACAGAAGACTGAGGCTCACTACCCTGACTGTGAGTTTATCCCCCAAATAAACAAACCTTTGTTATACTCTATTCCGGGCTATTGTGGAACTCTTTGATACACCTACATCAAATAAGTTTTGAACTTACTTTAAAGCCATCATAATGATTGAAGTGGAAAAAAAAACATATGCTTTCTTATGAGGCAGGGAAAGTACTAGATGGGGCCTCCCCTGATTTCTAGTAAGAGTAATGTGGTACTTAGTAGAAAGACAAAAGAATGGTGCCTATCACATACAAAGCCAATTTTATGCAATACTATTTAATGAGATGTTCCAGAGCTTACGAAACAGGAAGGTTTAAAGACCAAATTTTTATTCTTGAACCATATATAGTTTGTTAACTCCATTTAGAACACAGAACAAAATGCAAAAGGAGAGAGGGAAATATAATACACTTGGAGTAGTATATAAGCAGGACAGAAGAACCATAAGCACCGACTTCCCAACCATCCTTCCCAGTCACCTCCTTCTATATTATACTACATATACGGAGTAGTTAGAAAAGAGCATGTACCGTGGCATTTCACCACACAAATAGGAGATGCCAGGAACCAATGACACATGATTGTTATGATGGGGAGATCTAGGCCAAAGCACACATGAACAGATAACTTGAATGGGTCTGCTGAACAGTTATGAACATAAATCATTTGGGGGTGAGCAGTTGCAAACCTAGAATTACAGCCTACTAGACCTCACCAATGCGTGACCAACTTAGGGGCCACATAACCGTAAGCCTGGGGGTAGTGTGATCATAATTTCATCCTATTATTTTATGCAGCTTTCTTTGCATAATAGCATTCTGTTCTACTACACATTCCATTTATTCTGTCTTTGGGCATATTTTTTAATTAAATTACATTTTATTTATGGAAGAGATGCATGCATGGCATAACGTGTGCATGTATAGGTCAGGGAATAACTTACATGAATTGGTTTCTTCTATCATCTGATTCCCAAGAATCAAATTTGGTACGGGAGAATTGTCTGTATTCTGTCAATCATGTTTTAAATAAACGCTGATTGGCCAGGTGTAGGATCCCAGGTTTCCCCCTGCTCCTTGAGGTGCAAATCGCAAGGACTATTTTGGCCAGCCAGCTAAGCTTCCTGCTAGTTTCTATTATCTCTGCTATAGCCTGGTGATTTAGCCTAGGGCTTGTTTTATCTTTGGTATGGCAATTTCCTACCTGCCTGGGAGAGTTCCTACAGGCACCAGTTTCTCTCTCTGCTTGAACCACTGTCTGGCACTGCTCTCCACCCCCACCTGGGTAGGAATTCCCACACAGCGCCAGGCTCTTCACGCTGTGCTTTCCTGTCTGGCTGGGAGGGGATTCCTCTACTGGGGCAAAGATATATTAACCTTGCAGAAAGCTAAATAAAGTGGCATTCGGCTATCTCTTGATGAATGACCCAGGTTTCTTTGTGTGTGTGTCTTTATTTCAATCCCCAGGCCTTTGCCCAAGCTCGTGATTGGTACGGACGGCATGCAAACCGTGCCAGGAGACGGTGACACAGAACCGGGTGGTTACAATTGGAGGCCCTGCTGGGAGATCTGAAGTGGCTATACTCATCTGCGGGATCCATCTGCGAGTTTTGAGAGGTAAGGGTACCTGAGGGGTCGCCCTCGGAAGGCTGGCCAGCAGGTAAATAAGTGGCAAGGGTGTATTGGCTAAATGGGTGCAAGTATTTCTGCTCCAGTATTTAGGGGCCGGATACAGGCCAATTGATATGCTTTTAGAAAAGCAAAGTAAGAAGTAGGCACCGGTATTAAAGTAAAGACAGCACAAGAGTTCCTTAAGACAGGTTTCTTTTGTGTAATGTAGTTAATTGCCTAATTTTTTTGAGAGTTTAGTCCCTGGCTTCTACACACAGGGAGCTTTTATATTACTAAAGGGAGCAGGCTAGCACCCAGCGGGAGTCCGTTTCCAAGGTGACAGCACCTGGGAGCAGCAGCAACAAGTGGCCGGCCGGTGGCTCGTGGGAATGCTCTCCCCGCAGCAACACCCGGCCAGGCCTCGGGCTGCCCTCTCCTACCCTTGAGGAGATTCAGAAAGCAGAATCTATGAGTTCTATTAAGAGTTTTGACGAGCTAAATGTTAAAAATGTTTAAAGGGATATAGAAGAAAAAAAATTATAAAAGGAGATCACACTGATAAAAAAGAAGTTAGTAAACAAGAAAGGCAGCTTTACAGAGCTTGTCTTAGCTGCCGGAGCTCTTGAGTTGCTCCACTATAAGAGCAATGAGCTGTGGGTCTCCCAGAGGTGGCAAAGTGGGGTTGACCGGGCCCCCTACCCCACTCGAGCCTGCCGCTCCTGCACCGAGGCGCCCACCACCCATGCACTCGGGGCCTGGCCCGCCACGCCCACTCCCGTACCCCAGCCCCTGAAAAGGTCCCTGAGCGCGAGCGGGGGCCCACTGCGCCACGGCTATTAAAGCTTAAAAAACTTTTCCTAACAAGGGGCTGGAGAGATGGCTCAGAGGTTAAGAGCACTGGCTGCTCTTCCAAAGGTCCTGAGTTCAATTCCCAACAAGAGTTATTTTGATTTACATTTCTCCAATGGTTAAGGATGTTATATTTGAGCATTTTTAAAATGTCTTTCAGTCATTTTAAGTTCATCTAGTGAGAGTTTTCAGTTTAGGTCTGTTGCATATATTTTTATTGGATTAATTGTTCTTTTGAGGACTAATTTCTGGAGTCCTTATGTTTTTGAGATGGATTAGTGACTAGTAAAGATTTTTAAACCCTATAGCCTAAAATGTCATGTTAATTGTGTCCTTTGCTATACGAAAGCTTCTCAGTTCAAGAGATTTTATTAATTATTTCTTTCAATGTGTATGGCACAGAGGCTGTGTTAGAGTTGTATCAGTGCATCCAAGTGTTAGTTCTAAATTTTTATTTTATAAGGTTAAATGTTGTTGGTTTTATGTTGAGGTCTTAAAAAGAAAAGAGAGGAGAACAGCTCTCTAAGTCCCTTCGGAAACTTTCAGAACCTTGTTCTGAGTTTGTTCTGAGTTTGTTGACCACCTACTACAGGGGGGAGGTCATGTTTTTGGTGATGTGAGCTCAGTTATGCCAGCCATAAAGCAATTGGTCTGTGAGGGCCCTGGCAAATTTTGTCAGGAGGCTATATGCCCCCATGGAAATGACAATTTGGATGATTTTAGAGGGTTGTGGTGGCAAACGCCGGTAGAATTTGCTAAAGAAGGCAGAGACCTACCGATCTTTGTGAGTTCAAGGCCAGCCTAGACTACAGAGTGAGTTCCTGGAACAGGATACATGGTGGTACCTGGTATGGTCCAGATCCTGTACTAATATGGAGCCGAGAGCGATCTGTGTTTTCTCAGAGGATAAAAATCAAGCCAGATGGCTTCCAGAGTGACTAATTCGGTACACTCAGAAGAAGGATAACAGACCTGAGGACAGGTTAGCTGACAACCGCCCAGCAAAAAAAAAAAAAAAAAAAAAAAAAAAAAAAAACAAAACAAAACAACAACAAAAAAAAACAAACCGAAATGAGAAAAGCTCCAGGAGGAACCTGTAATCCAGCCCACAGAGAGGAGCCTGATCCGGACCTGCAGCCGCCAACTCGCATTGCTGCAGGGAGACTTCAGATCCTGTTGAGATGAGCTGAATATGGTGTCTGCAGCTGACAGTGGTGGTCCAAGTGCCAAGGACCCTTCTGTTACACATCCACCCCTCCCATGCTATTGACAGCCATTGCTGTGGCTGCCAGAGCAGCTACACTGCTGGATTTCCCCTTATTCAGTTAGCCTCGTATGCTAGCGCTGTGGATACCCTCTCAGGGCAGGTTGCAAATGCCATGGCCATTAAAATTGAGCTAAATTTACAATTGAATACTGCAGTTAATTTTGTTGTTGGTTGTGGTTTTTTGACCTCTGCTAGGTCACAGAATAGGCTTTTTTATGTTTTTCATGGACCCTGAAGTACAAGATATACTAATTGGCTATTAATTATTATTCTAGTTAACTATACCAAGGTTCCCTCCACCAGTGCTGAGTCCTTACTTAAAGGGCTCCATTTTGGGCAGACTTTATAAGGATTGTGTAGGCACAATCTCTTTTTGGAATGCTTATATGTACTGGAGCATCATCTTCATGATTTCATGATGCCAGAGCCAAAGACAAGCTCAGGTCAATGTTGCCACGTGGCAAGTCCTCTTACCTAGTGCCCTGGAGTATTTTTCAGCATAAATCTGGCTGAACTTGGTGATAAGTGACTAGTGAGCCAATGATGGGTAAGATTTTTTGGGGGGCTACCCCAACCTAAGACTGGAAAAGTGTTTGGACCTGGATACTTTCCCATGACAAGTAAGAGGTTTTGCCTGATGTCCATTGCCACCCAAGAAAGGCCTAGTCATATAATTTATATAAAAGGGGGGCCTGTAGGATCCCTGGTTTTCCCCCTGCTCCTTGAGGTGCAAATCGCAAGGACTGTTTTGGCCAGCCAGCTAAGCTTCCTGCTAGTTTCTGTTATCTCTACTATAGCCTGGTGATTTAGCCTAGGGCTTGTTTTATCTTTGGTATGGCAATTTCCCACCTGCCCAAGAGAGTTCCCACACAGCGTCTAATTCTCTCTCTGCTTGAACCACTGTCTGGCACTGCTCTCCACCCCCACCTGGGTAGGAATTCCCACACAGCGCCAGGCTCTTCACGCTGTGCTTTCCTGTCTGGCTGGGAGGGGATTCCTCTACTGGGGCAAAGATATATTAACCTTGCAGAAAGCTAAATAAAGTGGCATTCGGCTATCTCTTGATGAATGACCCAGGTTTCTTTGTGTGTGTGTCTTTATTTCAATCCCCAGGCCTTTGCCCAAGCTCGTGATTGGTACGGACGGCATGCAAACCGTGCCAGGAGACGGTGACACAGAACCGGGTGGTTACAATTGGAGGCCCTGCTGGGAGATCTGAAGTGGCTATACTCATCTGCGGGATCCATCTGCGAGTTTTGAGAGGTAAGGGTACCTGAGGGGTCGCCCTCGGAAGGCTGGCCAGCAGGTAAATAAGTGGCAAGGGTGTATTGGCTAAATGGGTGCAAGTATTTCTGCTCCAGTATTTAGGGGCCGGATACAGGCCAATTGATATGCTTTTAGAAAAGCAAAGTAAGAAGTAGGCACCGGTATTAAAGTAAAGACAGCACAAGAGTTCCTTAAGACAGGTTTCTTTTGTGTAATGTAGTTAATTGCCTAATTTTTTTGAGAGTTTAGTCCCTGGCTTCTACACACAGGGAGCTTTTATATTACTAAAGGGAGCAGGCTAGCACCCAGCGGGAGTCCGTTTCCAAGGTGACAGCACCTGGGAGCAGCAGCAACAAGTGGCCGGCCGGTGGCTCGTGGGAATGCTCTCCCCGCAGCAACACCCGGCCAGGCCTCGGGCTGCCCTCTCCTACCCTTGAGGAGATTCAGAAAGCAGAATCTATGAGTTCTATTAAGAGTTTTGACGAGCTAAATGTTAAAAATGTTTAAAGGGATATAGAAGAAAAAAAATTATAAAAGGAGATCACACTGATAAAAAAGAAGTTAGTAAACAAGAAAGGCAGCTTTACAGAGCTTGTCTTAGCTGCCGGAGCTCTTGAGTTGCTCCACTATAAGAGCAATGAGCTGTGGGTCTCCCAGAGGTGGCAAAGTGGGGTTGACCGGGCCCCCTACCCCACTCGAGCCTGCCGCTCCTGCACCGAGGCGCCCACCACCCATGCACTCGGGGCCTGGCCCGCCACGCCCACTCCCGTACCCCAGCCCCTGAAAAGGTCCCTGAGCGCGAGCGGGGGCCCACTGCGCCACGGCTATTAAAGCTTAAAAAACTTTTCCTAACAAGGGGCTGGAGAGATGGCTCAGAGGTTAAGAGCACTGGCTGCTCTTCCAAAGGTCCTGAGTTCAATTCCCAACAAGAGTTATTTTGATTTACATTTCTCCAATGGTTAAGGATGTTATATTTGAGCATTTTTAAAATGTCTTTCAGTCATTTTAAGTTCATCTAGTGAGAGTTTTCAGTTTAGGTCTGTTGCATATATTTTTATTGGATTAATTGTTCTTTTGAGGACTAATTTCTGGAGTCCTTATGTTTTTGAGATGGATTAGTGACTAGTAAAGATTTTTAAACCCTATAGCCTAAAATGTCATGTTAATTGTGTCCTTTGCTATACGAAAGCTTCTCAGTTCAAGAGATTTTATTAATTATTTCTTTCAATGTGTATGGCACAGAGGCTGTGTTAGAGTTGTATCAGTGCATCCAAGTGTTAGTTCTAAATTTTTATTTTATAAGGTTAAATGTTGTTGGTTTTATGTTGAGGTCTTAAAAAGAAAAGAGAGGAGAACAGCTCTCTAAGTCCCTTCGGAAACTTTCAGAACCTTGTTCTGAGTTTGTTCTGAGTTTGTTGACCACCTACTACAGGGGGGAGGTCATGTTTTTGGTGATGTGAGCTCAGTTATGCCAGCCATAAAGCAATTGGTCTGTGAGGGCCCTGGCAAATTTTGTCAGGAGGCTATATGCCCCCATGGAAATGACAATTTGGATGATTTTAGAGGGTTGTGGTGGCAAACGCCGGTAGAATTTGCTAAAGAAGGCAGAGACCTACCGATCTTTGTGAGTTCAAGGCCAGCCTAGACTACAGAGTGAGTTCCTGGAACAGGATACATGGTGGTACCTGGTATGGTCCAGATCCTGTACTAATATGGAGCCGAGAGCGATCTGTGTTTTCTCAGAGGATAAAAATCAAGCCAGATGGCTTCCAGAGTGACTAATTCGGTACACTCAGAAGAAGGATAACAGACCTGAGGACAGGTTAGCTGACAACCGCCCAGCAAAAAAAAAAAAAAAAAAAAAAAAAAAAAAAAAAAAAAACAAAACAACAACAAAAAAAAACAAACCGAAATGAGAAAAGCTCCAGGAGGAACCTGTAATCCAGCCCACAGAGAGGAGCCTGATCCGGACCTGCAGCCGCCAACTCGCATTGCTGCAGGGAGACTTCAGATCCTGTTGAGATGAGCTGAATATGGTGTCTGCAGCTGACAGTGGTGGTCCAAGTGCCAAGGACCCTTCTGTTACACATCCACCCCTCCCATGCTATTGACAGCCATTGCTGTGGCTGCCAGAGCAGCTACACTGCTGGATTTCCCCTTATTCAGTTAGCCTCGTATGCTAGCGCTGTGGATACCCTCTCAGGGCAGGTTGCAAATGCCATGGCCATTAAAATTGAGCTAAATTTACAATTGAATACTGCAGTTAATTTTGTTGTTGGTTGTGGTTTTTGACCTCTGCTAGGTCACAGAATAGGCTTTTTTATGTTTTTCATGGACCCTGAAGTACAAGATATACTAATTGGCTATTAATTATTATTCTAGTTAACTATACCAAGGTTCCCTCCACCAGTGCTGAGTCCTTACTTAAAGGGCTCCATTTTGGGCAGACTTTATAAGGATTGTGTAGGCACAATCTCTTTTTGGAATGCTTATATGTACTGGAGCATCATCTTCATGATTTCATGATGCCAGAGCCAAAGACAAGCTCAGGTCAATGTTGCCACGTGGCAAGTCCTCTTACCTAGTGCCCTGGAGTATTTTTCAGCATAAATCTGGCTGAACTTGGTGATAAGTGACTAGTGAGCCAATGATGGGTAAGATTTTTTGGGGGGCTACCCCAACCTAAGACTGGAAAAGTGTTTGGACCTGGATACTTTCCCATGACAAGTAAGAGGTTTTGCCTGATGTCCATTGCCACCCAAGAAAGGCCTAGTCATATAATTTATATAAAAGGGGGGCCTGTAGGATCCCTGGTTTTCCCCCTGCTCCTTGAGGTGCAAATCGCAAGGACTGTTTTGGCCAGCCAGCTAAGCTTCCTGCTAGTTTCTGTTATCTCTACTATAGCCTGGTGATTTAGCCTAGGGCTTGTTTTATCTTTGGTATGGCAATTTCCCACCTGCCCAAGAGAGTTCCCACACAGCGTCTAATTCTCTCTCTGCTTGAACCACTGTCTGGCACTGCTCTCCACCCCCACCTGGGTAGGAATTCCCACACAGCGCCAGGCTCTTCACGCTGTGCTTTCCTGTCTGGCTGGGAGGGGATTCCTCTACTGGGGCAAAGGTATATTAACCTTGCAGAAAGCTAAATAAAGTGGCATTTGGCTATCTCTTGATGAATGACCCAGGTTTCTTTGTGTGTGTATCTTTATTTCAATCCCCAGGCCTTTGCCCAAGCTTGTGATCAGTACGGAAGGCACACAAACCGTGTCGGGAGAGGGTGATGCAGAACTGGGTGGTTACAGCCAGGCAGGAAGTATAGGCGGGAAAACCAGACAGGAAGTAGAGGTGATACAATGAGAACAGGAGAATTCTGGGAAGGAGGAAGCTGATTCCTCCCAGTCCTGCGCAGATTACCAAGAAAGCAGGATGTGACCTGTCAGCTGAAAAAGCTACCAAGCCATATGGCTAAAATAGATCAGAATAATAAGTCAATGTAAGTCATAAGAGCTAATAAGAAGCTTGAGCTAATGAGCCAATCAGCTTATAATTTATGGAGACCTCTGTGTGATTTTCTTTGGGACCTTGCTGGTTGTGGGACCCAGGCAGGACAGAAACCTCCAACAAGCCAGCCCCTCATGTTACACAAATTCAGGTTGTAAGCATAGGTAGAAAATTCCTTTGACAGCTGACCTATCATGCTTGCCATAATTTTGTGGGTTTTTTTGAGACTGTAATAATTTGTGTTGTCAACTTGACAGAATCTAAAGTCACTTCGAAAATTAGCTTCTGTGTACATTCATGAGGGATTATCTAAATTAAAGTAAGTCTCTGAAAATGTCTGTCATTATCTATATATTACTAATTGATGTAGCATTGTGGGTAGAGCCATTCCTAGACATGGACTCTAGGGGGTCCTAGACCTAGATTATATGTTACAGGAAAAGCCAGGAGAACACTATCACACATGTATTCATTGCTCTCTTCTTACCGCAGACTCCAAACTCCTATTATCTTTACTTCCCTGCCATAACCTTGAACTATACACTGAAACAAACCTGTTCTCCATTAAGTTTCTTTAGTAAAAGTATTTTATCACAGCAACAAAAAGAAAGTAAGATAGACAAAACCTCACATTGTGCTTCATTCAAGTTGTCCTGGAATTCACTATACAGGCGGGCTGACCTCAAACTCACAATAGTCCTCTTGTCTCAGCCTTTTAACATATAATTTGCTTAATTGTGATTTGCATTTAAAATTTTATATATTTTGCCAGTCTCATAGTTACAGTACACATTATTAGTATTTAACACAACTTTTCAGTGACATCATCTAGACAGTGCCTCTTGTGTTGCTGGAACTGTCCTGAGTTTGGCAGCATTAATGACATTGGAGTCTCTTTTGATCAGCCCACAGCAACATGGCGATGCCACGTTTCAAGGTACCTGAGAGGTTAACTTTGATAACAGACTTCTCACAAAAGGCTTCATTTGACTCCTTCATTGCTGAGTAAACGAAAGATACTGGAAAGCAACTCCTGGAGAGGACCAATGTTTTGAGTCCAGAGGACAAGGTCCTTCTGTGGAAACACCTGACAGGCATGCTTCCATGGCAATGGGAACATTTTTGACAACATTTCTGGTGGCCCAGGAGAGGAACTTTAGGCCTATCATGAGCATTTCAAGGAGAGTTGCTATGTAGAGGCTGCCAATTTTTATTTGGATGTTCAACAGCAAGGTCTCCATCTGAGATGCGGCCTAGTGGTGTCTCCCCTTGGAATGCTTTTTGCTCTTCCTTGATGCCTGCACTGTGGTTATAAAACTTCCAGGTGCTGGTAATCAGAGGCAATAAAAGAATGCTGAGGGAAAAAAAATAGAAGCCCAGAGGTAACTCCAGAAACCTTGGCCCTTGGGAAACAGAGACTATGATAGTGTC
This sequence comes from Myodes glareolus, assembly GCF_982192425.1. Classification (NCBI taxonomy): domain Eukaryota; kingdom Metazoa; phylum Chordata; class Mammalia; order Rodentia; family Cricetidae; genus Myodes; species Myodes glareolus. Next base: position 139,953,785 of record NC_142053.1, read on the forward strand.
TGAAGTACACAGCACTTACTGTTATTCTTTTGGTCTCTGGTTCCTTTAAGGGGCAAGCCACGCCCACTCCCAGTCACTTCTGACCTCTCCGTCACCATCTTAACCCTTCTTCTGTCCCACATGTGTCTCCTCTGTCTCTATGTCTCTATGTCTCTCTGTCTCTCTGCCTCTTTTTTAAGTAATAAATGTTTAGCTTTATGTTTAGCCTTATGTCTATTTACTCCACCGTCTGCTCACCCACCCACCTGCTCTCCGGGCTGCATGGCAGGACCAGCCTGTTGGGGACTCCACCCGCCCGCTGCCACTTGCTGCGGGGAATCTGCACCGCTCTAGCCATCTCTGCCTGGACTAGCGGCTGTGGTCATCCCAGAATTATTTTTTAAAGAACAAAATTGGTGCCAAGGACTCGAGAGATTCTCCTGCCCCGGAGCCAGGATCCTGACTCCGTCCGGGACTCTGAGCTCCAATTTCCGGGACTGAATCAGGACCGAGGACCTTCTCAACAAGGACCCACATGTTCCCTCTGCCTGGCCATGACTCCTACAAACAACACCGGCTTCTAATCGTGAGTTTCCCCATTCTGGCCAGCTTAACCGAGTCTTTTAACCCAGGAATTGACCGGTACTCCCGGTGTTTCTAGGGCCGGGGGGACTTCTCCGTCCCTTTGCTGGCATTCAATTTCGGCTTGCATCCTCTGTTAAGACCACGCCTGGGATGGCTGGGCTATGGCCAGCTTCCAGCATTCCCGCACCTGGGGGCCTAGGGTCCCCAGTTCTTACTCTTTCTCTTTTTTTCCATTCCTCTTCTTCCTTCTTATCGTTATCACAGTCGGCTGATACGGTTCAGCCCTTGGCCTCTGCTTTCTGAGCAATTTTCCCAGAATCAGCTGGCCCATAGCATCCCTCATGTGGACTTCGGATGCCTGGCCACATGTCTGGATGTTTGATCCATCTACATTTCACCTAAATGGGGAGCTGTTCCTGCTGTAGGTTTGAGGTGTCATGGTTTTTTGTGGGTTTTTTCACGGTCTTGACCATGGGAAGCAAGTCGTCCCCAGCCTAAATATGTCTTACTTAAAATCCTCCATACTTAGCTGTCTTTCTTAAAAAAATGGCCTCAATATAACTTAGGGGAAAATTGTCTGCTTGCGTGGGGTTTCACGATTCAGACTCTGGATAGCAACCGCCCATGGCAGGCAGCCCCGGCTTTTAAAATTCCCACTGGCTTTTCCATTCCAGCCAGGGCATGGTGCAGTATTTTTGGTTCCAGCCTTTTGCTCCCCTCTGTGACTTGTGGTACGGCATGGCAGCTCAAAAACAGGGCAGATAACACCTTCAGGTCCCTCTCATTAAGCTTAAAATCCTTACAGCTCAAAAATTGTAACGTTTTCCACACAACACGTGGTAGCTGCCATGTTCACTGGGGTCAGGTGACTTTATAGCTATCTTGACTGAGAGCCAGGTCACATGACCAAGCTCTCCCATTCTTATGTATACCCTGCCTTTCCCCTCTCCCCGGTGTTCACTGAAATCCTCTCATTAACTCTGTTACAGGTATTTTGCACGGTGACATGCTTTTGATAAGGCCCATCAAGAGCATGCACGTTGCCCAATTCCTATTCATTCTTTCTATACATAATAATTATTCATTATATCTCATTTCAGACTACAAAATCCTAAGTCTCATATTTTATACTGGTATGTACTTTTAACTCTCTTACAAAAATGTCTTCTCTACCATTGTCAGTTCTGCCACTAATCTTAATGTTACAAACAGTTTTCTTTCTTTCTGTCTGTCTTTTTACAAGTGTGGATCTTATCTATTAAAAGCCAGTACAGTCAAGCTCAGACCCAACCTTCCAGACAGATTCTATACTGTATACCTAATATAAATAGCCCTCAACTGCTCAGAGATCTGGGGAATGTGATATTTAAGTATTTAATTATTAAAAAAAAACTTTTCATAACAAAATGAGACAGGTTGGCTCCTAGCAGCAACACTCTGTTTCCTCCAAGAAGACAGAAGACAAAAAGACACAGAACAACATCCATCTGCAGTTTGCTTTGACTGCCAAATGCTGACCATTGGGCAAAACTGCCTTTCACCTAAACTAAAGACCTTCAGACGTGGACAGAATCACTAGAACCGACAGCCTAGCTGCCCAGGTAAGGTAGGACTGTCTTCCTACAGATTTCTTAGCCCACAGGGTCTTCTGGAGCCTGAAAGGCTCTGTGCTAAACAGCAAAGGTCAACTGCAACCTTCAGCGACCATGGAGGACACAAAAGAGTAGCTCTGGGTGCCAACCAAGTAAGTTCTCTGTCATTTTTTAATCAGTAACTCAAGTAAAATCTTATCCTTCTCAAAGATCTCTGAGAGTTTGATAGCTGAGAGGTTTTACCAGGTTGCCCCACCAAATAAAAAATACTTTTCATTGTCCAAAAATATGTCACAGTCATTATACAATGCATATGTCTAAAACTTCTGTTTTTACAAACCCAAGGAGTTCTTGTGAGTTCCAGGGAGCCAAATTAAAGAACCCACCTTAAACAGGTCAGATACATATCCCTCAATATGTATCCCTGGTCCTAAATTTTTTTTTCTTAATTCAACATTGTCCTCTGTTCTGCTAATACCCTAACCAGGTACAAGGGACACCAGACATTTCAATGCCACAGACACCTGTCAGGAGCAGAGACCAACTATGCCAGGATGTGGCCAGCACCCAGCCGTCTCTCTGATTCCCCCCCTCCCCAAAGACGATGCACACAAATCAGCCAGAAGCAATCTTGAGAATTCGCCACCCCAATTCCTTCAAACTGTAATGTCTAATCTCCTTCTTTTTATTATAAAAAGGATTCAGGAATGTAGGGCCCTGTCTTCCCTGTTCCTTGATGCCTAAGCACAGGATGCAAGAAATGTTTACACTAACCAGCTTAGCTTCCCCTGCTCATTCTGGCAGCTGGAGGGAATTAGTTCAAAGCCTTGTTTCTGTCATTGCTATGATAATTTCACCTGCTAAGAAGGTCCTCACAGGTGCCCTAAATCTCCTCCCATCTGTTTGTCAGGGTTCCCAGCTCGATACCCCCTGCATGGAGGCTCCGGCTGCTGACGCCATGCGGCCAACACCCCTCTTCACACTCCCAGGTGGGAGGGGGCTCTCATCCTCTTGCCTCCAAGTATATAAGCCTGACGTGTGCTGAATAAAGATTGACATTTACCCTTTGGGCAAATGATCCAGACTCTGTGTGTGTGTCTGTTCAACTCCTAGGATATTGATCCAGACACGTGGTCCAGTACAGGAAGCGCGCCCTATATCGGGTGTGGGGATTCACAGAAAATCACGGGACAAGTGGAGGCACTGCTGGAATTGAAGGAAAACAGCTACGTTCTGCCGTCTGTGGACTCACCCACGAGCATCTTTGGGAGGTAAAAAGCCCGTGGGAGTCACCCCATGAAAAAGCTGACCAGTTTCATAGTGTGCAAGTGTGCAAGTGTGCAAAGGGGATGAATCAGATTGATTTTTAGAAGACTGGGTGCCAAAACGTCTGTTCCAGAGCTAAAAGGCCAGTGGGCAGATCAGCTGCTGGATTTCGTGAAGAGGCTAGGCACCAGGATCAAGGTGACACAGCACAGGAGATCCTATGGACAATTTCAGGGCCCAGCATAAGCTGGCGCAATAGTAATAGCCGATGGCCATGTAACTGCAGGCCTCGGGCTGAGAGGAGATTCCAAAGTATGTCTGTTAGTTCTATTAAGAGTTTTTGAGTAACAAAAGGCAGCATCTGGGCGGACTGTTGGACAAGCGAACGCAGAGGGGAGGGAGCGGAACGGCGCCTGCCTGTAGCATGGCGGGCAAGGCCGAGCTTCCTGCTTTGGCTCCCAGGCCCTGGCTGCGAGCAGAGGGCCACAGGGACCACCCGCCTGTGGGCGTGCGCCACAACCAAGGTGTGCAGAGCCCCTGGGTGTGGGCCAGGAGTTTTCCCCATAGCTAGGGAGCCACGCTGGACGGCCAAGAAAAGCAGCGGCGGTGGCGCGGCCAAGGCATACCACCCAGTACACATAGAGAGAGAGAGAGAGAAATGTGGGCAGACAGCTGCGGCTCCCAGAGCTGGGGGGAGGGCAAGGCCGGCCTTGAGCCCCGAGCCTGTGGATGGGGCTGGGTATTGCCCACGGCTAATGAGCTGCATGCTAGGCGGGATGCGATCTGCCTGGCGAACCCCAGGACATGGAGGGCCAGGCCTTGGCGGTGCAGATGGCCAAGGCATGGAGCACCACGGCACCCAAAGGTGCCTGCCACGAGTTGGCAGAATTGCACTGAGGCAAAGCCTCAGCTGGAGGACAGCCTGAGCGGGTGCCTGGGTCCATTAACTATTAAGAGTTTTTGAGTTGGGGGGGGTTGAGGGTAGCGGGGGTGGGGGGGGGTGGGGGGTTGGGGGGTGGGTTGAGGGTAGCGTGGGGGGGGCGGGCTGGGTGGACCCCGCGGGAGTTGCCACCTCGGTGGCGTCTGAGGGAAGCCATGTCTCCATAGTAACATGGGCGGCCTGAGGGCCAGATGATGTCAGAGGCTGTGTGTAGCGCTGTGTGAAGCTTGGAGTGGCACCGTGATGCCAACAGAGCAAAGGCTGCGTGTTGCCCGAGGCTAAAGCTGGGCCAGACACACAAGCGACTACGGCGAACAACAAGGTCCATAAGACCAAGATGCACCATAGCTGAGGAGCCACATGGAGCTGGGCAAAAATGCCGACAGCGAAGTTGCCCATATCCTAGGCAACAGAGGCGGACCAATAGCCTGGGGCAGCGGGCAGGGCGAACAATGTTGTGGCTGCTAGTCCTAGAGATTTTCTAGCTGAATAGAGAGCTGGAGAGATGGCTTAATGATTAAGAATGCTGCCTGCTCTTTCAGAGGTCATGAGTTCAATCCCCAGCAACCACATGGCAGCTCACAACTATCTGTTTTTAAATCTAATGTTTCTCCTTTTTTAAGAAAGGTTGTTTACACATTTTTAGAGGGCTCCAGGCTAGGAGCAGGAGAACAGTTTTCTCAAAATTATATTTTTGGAGTAATAAGCTCAACTGTGCCAGATTTAAAATGGTTTATTTAAAACTTAAATCTCAGCACTTTAAAGTTAGAGATTATGATAGATTCAAAGGTTCCTTAATTTTACAGGATTTTAAGTTTGTATTTTCAATCTAAATTTTCGTTATAAATTTAATGGACATTTACATTAAATTCATAGATTATTTTCAATAATGTGGTCAATTTGGCTATATTGGTACTGTCTTCACAAAAGAATAAAGATCTCTCCATTATCTAATGACTTAAATTTCTTATAATGTTTAAAGGTCTGTTATACAGGTTTTTCAATTTATGTAATTAGAGTTACCCTAGGATATTTTATAACATTTATGGCTATCTCATTTATCAGGCATGTTAAAGAAATACATTTGGGTTGTTTTCAGATTCTATATTGATAAAGTAATTCTGCCATATACATGGTTAAACACATGTCCTTGTGACATGGTCAAACATCTTTTGTATTTAGGCCCAAAAGAGACATAACTAAGTCTTGGGATGGTTTGTTGCCTAATTTTCTAAGATTTCAACATACTAGGATCCAAAGTGACTATGCCAGTTTACATTTCCATCTATGGTGAAGGAGTTTCTCTTAAGTATAAGTTATGAGCAATATTTGATCTTGGTCATGTCATAAAATAAGATGGAGTCTCAAGAGTTTTTTAAATGTCTTTCAGTCATTTTTAAGTTTGTCTATTAAGAGTTTCCGGTTTAGGTTTATTGCATATATTTTTATTTAATTAATTGTTCTTTGGAGGACCAATTTCTGGAGTCCTTATGTTTTTTATATGGATTGATGACTGATAAAGATTTTCCAAGTCTATAGCCAGGTGTGTCTTGTTGACTGTCCTGTGCTATACGGAAGCTTCTCAGTTCTAAAGATCCTATTAATTATTTCTCTAATTTTGGCGGGAGGTAATATGCTCCCATAAAAATAACAATTTTAATAATTCTATCCAGTTATGTAAATGCTCATGTACTGGATCAGATAATTATTTTCTGCCCCTGGAAAAGTTCCAGGTGGAGCTGATTCAGAAGATGTTTTGAGGTTGGCTATTCAGCCCTATATGAGGCCTGCTGCAGTGGCACAGGCCAATAGGATTTACTCTTTGGAGCAGAGACCTATAGGTCTCTATGAGTTCAAGACCAGCCTACATCCAGTACTGGCTGTACTAAATTTTAACCTAAAGTTTTTAATTACTCTTAAATATTAACCTGGGAGAAGAGTTTGTTTATGTCTCTCCTAAAGATCCAGTCCATTTGGGTGCTGCTGCATACTGTACATCTGTCCAGAAGCCTGAGGACAAAGCCTCTGCTGTGGAGCTGTCTAACCTGATTGCTGTGGAGCTGGCAGTTTCCTGAAAAGCTATCCAGTGCCTGGATCCACCTCCCTACCCTTGATCTATCAGTCATTGCTGTATTGTTGTTGCTGTACAATTGATGTACTACTGAATTTCCCCTTGATCTGTCAGTTATTGCTTGCTATCAGTTTTTCTTATCCTGTCAACTGATTCTGGGCACTATGAGTAACTTCTCAACGCAGGCTGAAATGCCATGGCCATTCAATTTAAGCCAAATTCACAATTGGATACTGTAGTTAATCTTTACAAACTGGGTATGGGTTTTTGACCTCTGCTGATCACAGGAAAGATTTTTGCTGCTTTTTCTTGGACCCCGGAATACAAAATTTGCTAATTGGCTGTCATTTAGTCTGGCTAGTTATTCCAGGGGCTCCATTCACCGGTGCTGTAGCCCTACTCAAGGGGCTCTATTCTGGGCAGATTTTTTCAGAAATTGTGCGGGCGCAATTTCCTTTGAAAATGCTTATATATGCTGGAGCGTGACCTTCATGATCTCATGAAGCCAGAGTCAGGACTACTCAGGTCAAGTCCTTTTGGCATTCGCCTCAAAATATCTTTCAGCCTAAATCTGGCTGAACTCAATGTTTGACTAGTGAGCCTATGACTGGTAAGGTCTCTGGCAGACTTTCTCCAACCTAAGACAGGGTTGTGTTAGACCTGAGCACACTCTCCGGAGACGGGTAAGGATTCATGTCTGATGCCGTGCCACCTAAGACAGGATCTAGTCTTCATATTTTATATAAAAGGGGGACATGTAGGGCCCTGTCTTCCCTGTTCCTTGAGGCCTAAGCACAGGATTCAAGAATTGTTTACACTAACCAGCTTAGCTTCCCCTGCTCATTCTGGCAGCTGGAGGGAATTAGTTCAAAGTCTTGTTTCTGTCATTGCTATGATAATTTCACCTGCTAAGAAGGTCCTCACAGGTGTCCTAAATCTCCTCCCATCTGTCTGTCAGGGTTCCCAGCTCGATACCCCCTGCATGGAGGCTCCGGCCGCTGGCACCAAGCGGGCGGTCAACACCCCTCTTCACACTCCCAGGTGGGAGGGGGCTCTCATCCTCTTGCCTCCAAGTATATAAGCCTGACGTGTGCTGAATAAAGATTGACATTTACCCTTTGGGCAAATGATCCAGACTCTGTGTGTGTGTCTGTTCAACTCCTAGGATATTGATCCAGACACGTGGTCCGGTACAGGAAGCATGTCCTGTATCGGGTGTGGGGATTTGCAGAAAAGCACAGGACACAGGAATGTTATTCTTTTGGTCTCGTCCCTTTAAGGGGCAAGTCACGCCCACTCCCAGCCACTTCTGACCTCTCCCGTCGCCATCTTAACCCTCCTTCTGTCCCCTTTTTGGCATATACACATATGTCTCCTCTGTCTCTATGTCTCTCTGTCTCTCTGTCTCTCTGCCTCTTCTTTAAGCAATAAATGTCTAGCTTTAAGTTTAGCCTTAAGTCTATTTACTGCACTGTCTGCTCACCCGCCTGCTGCCACTCGCCGCGGGGAACCTGCACCGCTCTAGCCCTCTCTGCCTGGACTAGCAGCTGCGGTTACCCCAGAATTATTTTTTAAAGAACAAAACTTACTACAGGTGAACATGCTTGAAAGGAACAGGAAACAGAGGAAGAAGATAGGTGACCACACAGGCTCAATACAGACCAATCAGTTAAGTCCAATAAGAATCTCAGAACATCATGTTGCCCATTTGGGCTGCTCTTTGTTAGGCCCTGTCTGTTTTTATGATTTCTATTGCTTTGAAGGGACACCATGGCCATGACAACTCTTATAAAGATAAATATTTAATTGGGGTGGCTCACCTACAGTTCAGAGCTTCAGTGTATTGTCATCACAGCAGGACATGGTGGACTGCAGACAGACATCGTGCTGGACAGGGAGCTGAGAGTCCTATCTTTTGCAGGCAACAAGAAGTGATGTGTGACACTGGGTTTAGCTTGAGCATAACCTCAAAGCTCATCCCTAAAGAGACATACTTCCTCCTACAAGGTCACACCTCGTAATAGTGCCTCTCCCTTTGGGGGCCATTTTCTTTAAAATCACCCCAGGCCCAAATAGTGGAGCTTTTATATCTCTTCCTCATGTGATTCATTGGATAGTGGGTGCTCCAGAAAGGCCCGACCTCCAACAATGCATCTAGCTGCTCTCTCCAGGTTAGGCTGCCTCTAAGGAGTCGAACGACCTGATGACTATGCTCCCTGTGGATATGAAGCAGATCCTTCCTTAAGAGATCCAGGGAACAAATTCTTGTCTCTGGCAGGGAGTCAGATCACCCTTTTCCTGTGGGGCAGGATGTGGTTTTCCAGACAGGAAAGAAAAAGGATTTGTTTTGAGAGATAAGAGCTAAAGGCAATCAAGTCTGTTGCAGTACTCACACTTGAAATTCCAGCATTTGAAAGGGAGAGGGAGGAGGGTGAAGAATTTAATGTCGGTGTCAGCTACATAGTTAGTTTGAGACTGTCCTCGGTTCCAAGAGGCCCTGTTTCAACAACAAAACAAAACAGACTGAAACAGAGACATGAGCCTATGGTCCCAACACTTAGAAGGCTGAGGCACAAGAATCTCTTGAGCCCACAGCAAGACACTGAAACCATCTGAAAAACCAAAAGATTGGCTGAACAGTAAGTAAGCACTTAGTTGTTAGAACTGCACTGCTCGGCAAGAACAGCTATCTCAGGGCTTCTATTGCTGTGAAGAGACCCATAACCACAGCAGCTCTTATAAAAGAAAACATTTCATTGGAGCTGGCTTACAGTTTCAGAGGTTTAGTCCATTGTTATCATGGTGGCAAGCAGGCAGACATGGTGTTGGAGAGGTAACTGGGAGTTCTAAATCTGAATGTGTAGACAGGCGTAAGAGACTGAGATGCATTAGGCCTAGCTTGAGCTTCTGAGACCTCAAAGTTAATCCCAGTAACACTTCATCCAAGAAAATACTCTAGCAAGGCCACATCTCCTAATAGTGCTTCTTCCTATCAACATGTGGGAACAACTTTTCAATCAAAGCACTGCAATAGCACAGACTATAGTTAGTAGTTGTTCATCTATGTCATACAATTCAGCTAAGAACTGTGATAAAAAGAAAATGACAAGCTATTCCTCTGTTCATTTATTATCACTATATTAGTGAGTCTGTGGTTACCTGTAGTGCTAGATCAGAATGACCTGTGTGACTATAGTTCCAGGCCTGTGTTTCACCAGCTTAAAGAATTTTGTTATTTCATTTTAAGTGAGACAGAGGTGTGTGTGTGTGTATGTGTGTCGGGTTCAAATCCTATCTTGTTAGAAATAAGAAAAGGAAGGAAGGAAGGAAGGAAGGAAGGAAGGAAGGAAGGGAGAGTAGAGAGAGGAAAGAAGGAAGGAAAAGAAAGGAAAGGAGGGGAAAAGGAAAGGAAAGAATCTAACTTAATTTCTGGGTTTTTTTTTTGGTCACAGGCCCTTATGAATAGTGGGTAGATGTGTCTGTCAGAAAAAATGTAAAATATCGGTAAAGTCTCAGTGGCTTAATGTAGCAAAGATTGTTTCTCACATTGTATAACAGCACAAGTGGTGGCAGACTGTGCTCTATAGCCACTCGAGTCACAGAAGCCCCTCCATCCTGAGTGAATTTCTTTCAGAACACATTACTTCCTCCCAGTTACATATACAACTATTATCCAAAATCCAATTACATGGCTGCAACCTCCAGCGAGGTAATCTGCCGACTGTAACCTTTCTGTATGTGTCTGCAACAGCAAATAGAATTAAATGGAGCAAGAGCACTTACCACTGGCTCTGACACAATGAGGAATACTTAATTATCTGAATATACAGAAAAACCTGGTGAATTTTAAAACCCCTCTGCCATTTTTGTTTATTCCAGATGTTTATTTTATTTTATGTGTGTTGGTGTTTTGTCTGCACACATCTGTGTACCAACATGCATGTCTGGTACCCATGGAGGTCATATAGAATTTACATTGCAATAGATAAAGACAGGAAAACAAAGCATTCAGGAAAATAAAAGTTATATCATAAGGTTGTATGTATTAAGGAGAAAAATAGAGCAATAGAGTCAGGAAGAAAGATGGGGACTGACATAAGACTTATTGTTGCTTGGAGGATGTAGGTGGCACTGTAGCTCTGTGGTAGAAAGAACACTTGCCTAGTGTGCATGATGTCATAGCTATGAGTACTGTTAGAAAACAAAAAAAATATTTGGGGATTAGGATCTGAGGAAATAGGAAAGAAGACTACTATGAACCAAAATAAGGTTGCAGTGAGAAACAGATAAATAAGTACTCAGAGACAGACTGGTGATGATAAAGGTTGTGGTGAGAAACAAGTAAGTAAGTACCCAGAGATTGGTGATGAAAAAGCTTGTGGTGGAGATCATTAGAGGTTCTGAAAAAACTATACAAAGATCTGTCAGTGAAGGGATATAGAATGAGGAATAGATTTTTGTAACCAGAGAATGTAAAGTTCTGGAAATCAGTCTGGAGTCTTGCTCTCCATCAGTCTGTCTGCCTTTCCTATGCAACTGTAAATTCTTTGAAACCAATATATTGAGTCAATAAATGTTAGATTAATAAATGTCTATAACATACACTTTCAAATGTTTTGGTCAATAGTTTTAGAAATTTTAAAGAATAGTTTGAGGATGATTTTAAAGTGAGTCACTTTGAGTAGGCTGAACTATATTTTTCAGAATTTCTTTGTTTCTGTTTAGGGACAGCCACAAAAGAGTTCTTGAGAACTGAGCATTGTGGTTATGCCTGAAAGTCCATCACTTGAGAGGCAGAGGTAGGAGGAATAGGAATTTAATGTCTTTCTGAGTGACATGGTGAGATCATGGCTAACCTCAGTTACATGGTAAGACCATGGCTAACTCAGCTTACATAAGACTCTGAGAGAGGGAGATGGAGATTCCAGACTCAGGGTAATTTTCAAGTAGGAAGCAGCAGTCATTACACACATTGTTGGTCTGATTATTCACTTTCATGATGGATGATAGCACAAAATAATTTTAATTTAAGAAAAAAAAATTAGAAAATTGTTTATTCTGAGCCACAATCTATAATTGTTCATGGCCCAAGAATACAAATTCATGTTATTCTGAACATGTACTGAAATAAAACCTTTTACATAAACATTCACAAACCAAGGAACAAAGGGTGTCATAAATCAATGCATTCAACAAATTCCTTGGTGATGATGTTTGGTTGGTGGAGTATAGCAAAATAGGAAACTCTATCCCATAGGTTTCAGGAGTTATCTTGTCACATTCTTAGCTCTAGGGTTGCTGAAGGTGGCAATCTGCTAATCTTAATACACTCCAAGTATCCCATTGCCAAGTAATCATAAGAATGTTAGTTCATATCCAAGGATTAAAGATAAATGAATTTTTTTCTAAAAAGCCACAGATATCCCAAGATAATTATGGCTCTGGACATTTAGTATTACTTCTCTTACAATCCCCATGTTTTGCTCACCTGGAGTCAAACATTCAACAGAATTTTTAACATAGAGGCAGCCTTATGGGGATACAAATACTTCAGTTATCAACATTCTTAAATAGTTAAGAGAAAAACAGAGGCCTGGAAATATAACTCAAAGGTAAAGTATTTGCCTGGTATGTCCTATGTTCAATCCCTGGCAACCACCTCTGACATTCCTTCCCCAACACATACACACACAGGTAACAAAAATGTTGTGCTCATGAAACAAGACAAGAACACTGTAATCAAATATTCAGAAAACAGCCCAAATCTAGACCATATACTTGTAGAAAGATCTCTTGACCCTAGGTATTGGAGGCCAACATGGGGAGCATAACAGAGAAGAATGCATGCAATGGCTATATTAAATACTCTTTTTAAAAACCCAAAAATATTTTAGAATTGTTAAATTAAATTTAGCCAAACCCACCATGGCACATGACCAACTGTAACCTAATGTAAAGTGGAAACAAACTGCAACTTAACAATATATTCTTATGACAAGTAACTGAGTTTCCGCCCATTATAGCAGCTTAGCTTTCAGCAAATCATAGGATCCAGTGTGCTCAGATATCTTTAAAAGACAAACACCAAAATGTAGTCAAATTCAGCTATTTCTACGCATCTATTGCCTTTTGATTTTCTTTCTGTTTTCTTTTAGTTTGGTTTGGTTTGATGTGGCTTGGTTTAGTTTAGTTTGGTTCTTCAGTACAGGGTTTCTCTGTGTAGTTCTGACTGTCCTGTGTAGTCCAGGTCACTCTGTAGACCTGACTGATGTCAAAGTCATAGAGCTCTGCCTGCCTCTGCCTCCTGAGTGCTGGGATCAGTCTGACCTATTCTGTTTTTTATAAATACTGCCTGCCTACCCTGCTGGGTGGTGCTCTCAGAACTTTTGTTAATTCGGGGTGCTGCCATTGTGTGAATTCTGTCTCTGTTTATGATATAACTTCTACTAAATTTAGTTTCTCTAGGGATTTCTTCTTTTTACAGAATTACTCAACATAAATTTAACTTCAATAGAAAGGGTCTAGGAAACAAGTTCACCCACAGATCAGTTTTCAAGCACTCATAAGGCCCTTGGTTCAGTCCCCAGCACCTCAGAGACATGGAAAAAAATGAGAAAGAAATAGAAATCTCTTGAAAAATATAGATTAATAAATCACATTTTATTTTTGGCACTTTTTGCTTGTGTAGTGATATATTATTTGTATTTTGATAAATAAATCTTACCAGAAGACCAGAGGCAAAGCTAAAGCCACTAGAGGTCAGGTAATGGTGACACACACCTTTAATCCCAGGATTTGGAAGACAGAGTCAGACAGATCCCTGTTAGTTCAAGGCTACCCTGGGCTACACAAGATAAATGCAGAAACAAATCTATGGAGTGGTACCTCACATCTTTAATTCCAACCCGAGGGAGTCATATACTCTTAATCCCAGCAATAGAGAAAATATAAAATGAGAGGAGAGAGCCTTAGCTTGACTTAGTTTGCAGTCACCCAGCCTTGGGAGAGGTAAGACTTCTTGAGTGGCTTGGCTGCTTTGCTTTTCTGGTTTTCGGTTTGAACCCCAATTTCTGGGATTTTATTATTCATGCTACATGCTTGCTCTGATGAAGCCAACATCTACATTCTGAGGTTTTCTGTTAAGAGGCCTATATGGAAAGAAACTTTAGAGAAACAGAGACAACCAACCAAAAATTGGAATTTTGGAGTGGGTGTCCTTTGGTAGAAACTTAGGATGACTGTGGTCCCAGAAGACACATTGATAGCAACATGTAGAAGAACCAGAACCAGAGGTACTCATTAAGCCAGTAGAGGTACTCAGTTAAGCCACCACACTTGAATTTCAGATCCATAACTGGGACATAATAAAAGCTATGTAAGCACATACAAGACATAATGTATCTTTTTGGATTTTTTAAATTTGAAACAAAATTTTTTGAGACAGGGTAAAATTTGATCATATTCTAGCACAGGGTAACCTGGAACTTGTTATAACCTTAGCCATCTTCAAATTATTGAACTTGAAGCTCCTGAATGTTGGGCTTATAGTTGTCTACCACCATGTGTTTAGTGTTTGTTGTTTTGAGTTCCTAAATTTGAGGAGAACTTATTATGTAGCCATAGATAACTAATACACTGATAATGATTACTAATCTCAAGCCAGTTAAGTTCTATTCAGATGTTATAAATGACATGTAATCTCTTATTACAGATATTTGTCCTGAGGGAATAAATACAGAGTAAAAAGGGAACATCCCACTTGGACGATTAGAAATGATATAAACTTTGTTCTTTTCTTTCTGTCTGTCTAAATGTGTCATGCAATAATTTTGGTAGAAAACAACAGGGCAGTCTCCCAAAAGTATGGGACAAACACTAGAATTTGGTAAGGCTGAGAACTTTAAAACCTTGAGGAAAAGGAGAATTTTCAAGACTGGGAGTTGGTTCAGTGGATAAAGCATTAGCTGTGTGAGCATGAGGTTGCAAATTTGGATCCCCAGGACTCATGCAAAAGCCAGGTGTGGCAAGAAGTGACTGTAATTCCAGGACAGGAGTGAAAAAGGTCAGTGGCTCCTGAGTACTTAGTGCCAGGCTAGTCTAGCTGAAACTGCAAGATTCAGGTTCAGTGATAGACTCTATCTAAAAACTGAAGTTGTGATAGAGGAAGATTACCGAAGCTGACCTTTGGCCTCCACACATTGCACTCATAGTCAATGTTTGCATGCTTCAAAAAAAGAATTGAAAAATGTGTATCTTTGTTTGTGAAAAGACTTTCCTGAGAAATTTTCAGAAATGAATAATTTACACTCTGTCAAGATACCTAACCCTAAGTGACATAGACAGTTATTAAGGTTGTGTAATATAGGTATGTATGTCGTGAGAGAATTGTTCACACTGCCACTCTGCTGTAGAGTCAGTAGCAATCGGCTGACTTACATTAGCCATAGAGATATTGGAAAACTGAGGAAGTCAGCTAGGGAGGGACAGGAAGAGAGAAGGGGAGACTGAGGAGGATTTCTGAGACTTTTTGAATGTGAAAATGTGGAAAGTAAGGTCAGCCAATCGCCCCTTTGCTTTTTTTTAGAATTTATCAGGTTTTTATCTCAATGTCTGACTCCTGAGTTTTTATTAGTAACTACTACAATTTAGGTAAGCATTACTTATATAGAACTGATGGCCTACAGTATAAGTTTACAAACAGCTGTGAAAAGCCAAGACCCCTTTAGCTTCAAGATTAGCTTTGCTTCTGAACTTAGTCTCACACACACACACACACACACACACACACACAAGCACGCATATGTATTACTATTTATATAAAGTATATATATGAATATTAAAAAAGCTAATATATGGAAATATGTCACTATTCCAAGTTGTGACATATTAATAATACAAGTATGTATGTTTGTGTTTTATTTTGCTTTTTGATACATACGTAGTGTTGCACTGACCATATAATTAATAGTTTTCTTCTATGTTGAGAAAATAAATTCCATGAAAATAATGACAACTACGCTATTAGATTACAGGTCAAAACTTTCTATGTGAAAAAATCTCTAAGTTCTATGGAACTGTTTGGGCCTGAGGAATTAGCTCATATGGCAGAGTGCTTACCTCGCACTCACAAAACTCTGAGTTTGATCCCTAGCACAGCAGAAAACTGAGCATGATGGTACATGCATCTAATCTTAACACTGGGAAGTTGAAGGGTTCTGTCACTAAACTCAGCAAGACACTGGCTTAGCTCCCCAAGCACCACATTAAGAAGTTCAATATCTTCAGCTATATAGCAAATTTGAGGCCAATCTCGGTTATATGAGACTCTGTCTTAATAAAGATCCTGCTTTTGTAGTTTCTAGATAGCTATTTTATATTACAATCAATGTTTTGTATATGTTTAAGGATTTAAAAATAGTAAAGACAAGCAAAGCAAGCACACACCTGAGAAACTGATACAGGAAGAGTACTATGAGTCCAAGGACAGCCTAGACTATATAATGAATAACAAGCCAGCCAGGGTTACATAGCAACCCTGTCTATAACTAACTAAATGAATAAGTTATACCAAAAATTAATTTAATACCTGCACTAGCAGTGGGACCTAAACAAATAGTAACAATCAGATAACATTTCATGTAGAAACTAGTGTTTTTGCCAGATCAAAGATGATACCACTCGTTTAGACAATGGAGGAGGAGGAGGAATGTTGAGCTCTGGAGTAGAATACTTGCCTAGCATGCCCAATGCTTTTCTTTTTGTTGTGATGCTCAGGAACAAACCAAGAGCATCACATGTGCTAGGGAAGAGTTCTGTCACTAAGCCCAGCAAGACACTGGGTTAGGTCCCCAAGCACCACAAAGTATATGATGATGGTGGACAAGAAAAATAATTTTTTCTTCAACACTCATAGGTTCTTAGTAGAAATGAAGTCCTATAATTCAACAGTAAGCATAATAAGAAAAATGGACAATTTTGTTAATGAGATATTCCATATAAGAGTCACTCTAGTAATTCTCAAAGAAATTGCCTTGAATGGTAGCTTACAGTGCATCTTTAAAAACAACTAGTGCATTTCCAGATGGGCATGTCATCACTTATCAATTCTAACACTCAGGAGGCTGAGGCAGGGCCACCGTTAGTTCAAGGTTGACCTTAACAAAGGTAAGAAAGAAAGACAGGGAAAACTGAGGGTCATGGGGAAAGAGAAGAATCCTGTTAGCCTTCTTAATCTGGCTTATATCTCTTGCTCTCTTAGGATCAAGAATTTTGATAAAATTGGCCATACCATACCAAAGACTTACTGCAATAGAAATATATTAACTGATGAGATACAAATAAGAGCATTAAAACAGCTAATAACTCATGCTAAAGGTCAAAATATATGTCATCATAAAATAATATGATCTTGATTTTAGCTTTATTGGCAATCCTTTCTCACCCATAAATCTGAACAAGCAACTTCATAAGCCATTATACAATCTCATCTATAAAATGGTCTTGAATTCCTGGTTCTTCCTACCATCCCCTGAGTTCTATCTAACCACACCCTGTTAGGCAGTTGATCTGAATTTCCTGTTGTGGGAGTTTTAAAACATGGTTTTATGTAGTTCAGGGGTGTCAAAAGCTAGCTGAGACTGGGAGACAACTTTTATCACCAGAATCTTCTGCTCCCACCTCCGGAGAAGGAGATTACAGACCCCTGTGCCATTACCCTGATTTACAGAGTGTTGAAGAATTGAATCAAGGACCTTTGGTGTGCTAGAAAGGCTCCAGGCTCACTGAACTGTATCCTCAGTCCTGCTAAGAAAGTCTTTCAGATTAAAAGAAAGAAAGAAAGAAACCAATTCATCTCTTAATTCTGAAGTGTTTTATGTAATCTTTAAACCTAGTTATACATTACTACCTTTGAAAAATATAACTTCAAAAGTCATAAAAGCACATGAGTAGCTATAGATATTTCACTTAAATGTGTATCTTTTTATGTATGCACTCAGGCCTGGCTCTTTGAGTCTGTAAACTCAATAAACTCCAATTCTGTTTCACACTGACTCATCCTGAAATTTTGTGGCAGAAGTCAAAAGCTTGATTTAATGGAGGAGAGGTCCCTGGAAGATCTTCAGGCTGTACAGAGAGCAACATCAAGTTGTTGTCCCTTCTACTCCTGTGGTAGAGCCAAAGTAAGTACATAACAAGCATCAGGCCATCCTGCTGGGCCATATAAAAAATGGTCTCCAAATAGGAAAACAAGTAAACATTTCAGACAAGTGATAAGACAAGGTAAGTCAGGGCACAAAGGTAGACAATTTGGTGACAGGGGAAAGAAATGAATTCCTTCACTGGAGCATCTGACTGAAATCTCTTGCCAGCTATAAGTCAAGAATTCTAACAAAATAATATGTATATGTGTGCACATGGCCGTTCACACAAATGCCACAGTGCACATGTGGAGGTCAAAAGACAACTTGCATGTGTAACTTCTCTCTTTTCACCATGTGGGGTGAGTTCTCAGTTTCAAAGTCAGGTTGGTGGCAAGTGTCTTTATCCACTGAGCCATCTCACTTGTCCCTATATTAACTTTTACTTACAATAAAGGCACCCTTAATTCCTACATTTTTGTTGTTGGGTACACTTCTCGAAGCACCTTATAATACATTTCAGTTACTCAGCAGCCTTCTGAGGTCATTTTAATAGTCTACCAAAGAGGCATATATGGCTGTAGTAAAGACAATGGAGTGGGACTCTCCATTGAGAAATGCATCCCACACTCTCTTCTTTCCCTGAGCATCATTCATATCAAATAAAAAAGAAGCATCACTCTTATACAAGTTATAGCATGAAGCTGTGTCTCCATCACAGCAGCCTGCTGATAAATGGAAAAGAAATTTAATCTATAAAAGCAGTACATGGGGGAAGCTGTACCTGTCAATCAAACATAGGCAAATCTTGTTCATCTAGATTCTTCTTGTAACACTGTTATTCTAATATGAAGTTGTGGCTGGAAGACTTTTTACTATCCCACAGTCCCACTGGACCAGTTTCTCTCTTGCCCACCTGTTCCCAATAACCACTCAGAGGCCCAAATCTGACCAAGAAACAAAAAGCCAAATGGAAGCAGAGACTGATGGAAGAGTCAGTTTATTAATTCAGATTCAGGTCTTAGGCAAATGTGATAGACCTTCCACCTCAAAGATTTCCCCATTTTCAAAAAAGGAAGTATCTCAAGGTTTTTCTTTTCTTTTTTCTTTCTTTCTTTTTTTGTTTTTTTTTGTTTTTTGTTTTGTTTTGTTTTGTTTTTCAACACAGGGTTTCTCTGTAGTTTTGAAGCCTGTCCTTGAACTAGTTCTTGTTCAAGACCAGGCTGGCCTTGAACTCACAGAGACCCACCTGCCTCCACCTCCTGAGTGCTGGGATTAAAGGCCTGTTCCACCACTGCCCTGCATCTCAAGGTTTTTCTTATGGAATGGTGAATTTGGGAGAGCAAATGTGTATTGTTGAAATAAGCATGTCCATGTTCAAATTTCCAGTATCTTAGACCCATAGGAATGGCAAGACCTTGTCCTAGTCAGACTATGGATGTTGATGAACTGTTGACCTTGAGCCTAAATAAAAAGAATATGTTCAGAAAATTGTCAGACACAGTTTCCTATTCCTGGGATCACTGCAGCCGGAGACTACTCCCCTATAGAGATCCTCTACTGAGAGTAGACCTCCTCATGCCCCTGTATATAACAAAGAAGCTGAGGTTTCAGGCTGCTGCTTCACTTTCATCAGAGCAGACAGCTCACCTGACCCCAGCTTTTCTGTATGGCTCTTCTGATGTGTGTCTGTCATTTTTTCATTCCCCTTTGTCCCAGACAAGGCAATCTGAAAATGTTCAGGTCAAGGCAGTGGATGGAAAATTCCTGCTCCTTTTTCCAAAAGGTAGTGAAGTTCTTTGTCTCTGGGTCTGTCTGTGTTTTTTCTTTGACAGTTTGTTGGTCACAGCTTTCGCACAACTTCTTTTTGAAAGTCAGTTTCAAGCCAGGCCTCCAGGGCTGCTGTTAAGAACACCATTCAGTCCAGTTATGTAAGTAAAAGTGATAAAGGTTGGGAGGGGGAGGGCGTGGAAGGGAAGAAAGCTGAGATAACAAGACTGTTGACATTGCATATCAAATGTGAGGGAAAGGCAAGCAATTTCTTCCTGGCAAGGCAGGGCTTATTTCTCAGACGGTTATACTTTCATCTGCTTTGTAAAACATCTTCAGGTTAAGTAGGGCCCAATGTTGTCTTTGTTCTTCCTAGAGAAGGTGCTAGAGTGCCTTTAGTATTTGGAAATCTATATATTGTATTTAGTCAAAAAGGAAGGCAAAAAGAACTCTCCTGCAACTGTTTCTCCGTAACTGCCTTCATTTTGTTAGTGGTAAAGGGATAGAGACACCTATATTGCTACACTCACTAGTTTGAGGAGTTCCCCTAGACTTTTAAGACCTTGATCCAAATCACACTGAAGTTTGTGACTTTGATGTTCAGTTGTGCTGGAATTCTTGCTACTTTCCTAGCAAAGGCCCCGGGTTGCTGTTCTTTTTTTCACTTTCCCATCATGGCCCCAAGAATTTTTTCTGCTTTTCTATACTGACTTATTATCTGCTTCTAATAGACTAAGTTTCTATCATGCCTCAAGCTCAGTCACCATATTTGGGAGAGGAATGTTTGTATTTCCCATAAGAAGCTGCGTTGCATTCTAGATCTGTTAGATGTAGTAAGGTGTCTATGAAAAAATGACGAGATTTAGGCTGCATTCAGATATATCTTTGTCAGGATCCAATAGGAGAGTCAACTTGTGGCTCCTTTATGAACAAAGAGCTGCAGGGGCCTCAGCAACCTTCTGAGGTCATTTTAATAGTCTACCAAAGAGGCGTATATGGCTGTAGTAAAGACAACGAAGTGAAACTGTCCATTGAGAAATGTATCCCACTCTCTCTTCTTTCCCTGAGCATCATTCTCACTATTAACCCCCATTCCTAAATATTTTAAAAACAACTTTTAATACATTCCAGCTCTGTTTTATATTAGCTTGTTCTGAAAAACCATGCATCAAGCTTTACTTGGGTGAAGGTTGCTGAGAAGAACTCCCCAGGCTGCTATAAGTTACAGCATGAAGCTGTGTCTACATCACAGCAGCCCGCTGACAAATGGTGTTAGTTTCCTCCGCCACCTGAAAGTTCACTGCAATGAAGTGACAAAACATTAAATAGGTAAAAGGACACTGCTTTCTCAACAACATTAGAACCCTGCACACCTAAGGAAAGTTAGATAAGGATGAGTTGAAGGTTACACATCTTTCTTCACAGAGAAGAGGAAGGTCTTGAGAGACCTTAAATGATTATTAAGGAAACTAATAGACCCAGGGACAGAAATTAGCTTGTAAAATGATTCCCTTTGGCATTTAAATGAGCCCATGGGACTGACAGCATCTAGAAACAAAGTCTTCTCAAAT
Source organism: Myodes glareolus (assembly GCF_982192425.1). NCBI lineage: Eukaryota > Metazoa > Chordata > Mammalia > Rodentia > Cricetidae > Myodes > Myodes glareolus. Next base: position 139,974,697 of record NC_142053.1, read on the forward strand.
AGGCACTGAAATTACCTGGCACGAGTGAGAAGGAACCACAAAACACACAACAAAACACTTAGGAGTTTATTAGAGGGGGAGGTGTACAGGCCTGGGGAATCAGTGTGCAGAGAGAGAGAAAGATGGTGAGTCCAGCTTTTTAAAAGCTGCCTAGCTCATGCGCAATGGGGGTTGGTGTGACTACATCATATGCAGATGAAGGGGCTCAAGCATACGTGCAAGGGCTTAGCTGAGTCATACATGGATGTAACCATGCATGCACGCACGTGGTTCACACGAGGCCCTTTAATTCAGACACTTCTGCCTGAGGGATTGTCTTCATGTGCATGGCTCTAGAAACTAGAAGTGCAACCTCATTTGTGGCTGAATAATTATATTCCACCCTTTCATTTATTATAAAAATTTGGGAGTTTGAGGGTCTTAATCTGTGGGAATGGGGCATCGTAAGGTCTCTCATGGCTGCTTCATGCTAATTTTGTAGGTATTGTGAGGCCTCTGGAGACTGCTTTTTGCTGATTCTGTGAGTGTCAGGGAGTTGAGATGCTTGACCTTGTCCTGGAGTGGCTGATTACTGTTGTGTTTTTCTGGGTTCTGTGGAACTGGCTGGCTGGCAGCTTGGACCTCGCAAGATGCTGGAAAGGCAGAGAATTATATCCGGAAAAAAAAATTAGATCCTGGTGATTAAGGGAGGAGAGTCCCAAGATGGAAGACAGAGGGGGGTTCTTTGGACAGGAAAGAGGAGGGAATTTCCCAGGGGTTCCCAAGACCAGGAATGATAAGGAAAGAATTAAATGATACTTATTCTGGGCAAGTCTGGTCCATTTAGGTAGGTCCAATTGGCTCCCTGGAGCTTATGGGAAAAATGTTTAAAAAGAAATAAATTTTAGAAATATTAAAAGCTTATGATTACAATAATATAATGTAGGAATGGAAGATTGTGGGGAGGGGAGAGGAAAAGAAAGGGGAATTATTGGAAAGGGGAATTATTAGACCCCTTAATGTTTTACCTGAAGCAAATCTTAACACACTTGTTTTCCTTTAGCATCATGGTATTACCTTAACATCCAGGAGACACTGCTGCAGTCAGTGATACACCTGTTATGTTAAAGTCTGTTTTGTGAGTTTTTGGAGTTTGGAGCTGCAAACTCGTTATTGTTTCTTACCAACTGGGCATTTACCAGTCCTTGTACCTCCGGCTCTATGTTTAGTGATGGTTCCTGTAATAACAGCTGAGTGGTTAACTGGAAATTTAAGCATGACATTGGAAATATAGAGAAGTTGGTAAAGCAGACAGGAGAAAGAGGAAGAGGGAGAACATATGGAGTTTTTGGCACAGGAGAGTTGAGTACAGTGATGAGACTTTTATTTTTCCAGAACTGGAGAAAGAGTGGCTCATCTTGGTGCCCTTTGGAACTTAAGGGAGCAGGGCCCTGTTTGAATTGCCGCATATGAGGGGGTATCTTGAGCTGGAAGAGTGAAAGGTTTAAAGTGGGACAGGTGACTCCAATGAGGAAGTCCCTCGAGCTTGGCAGCTGTGGGAGGTACAAGAATTACTTTAAAGGGGCCCTGCCATTTAGGGGAAAGGGGTAAGAGGGGTTGATCTGGGGGAGAGAATAGTACTTGATCCCCTGTTTTAATTGGTGGTGGGCATGAATTAGCACATGGTTGAGGTAATGAGTAGTCCGTAAAATCCCATAATAGGGAGCGAAGGTCGGATAACAGCAGAGTAAGCAGGTGATCAGGAAGGGGAGAGGTTTTAGGTGAGAGGCCAGGAATTAAAACTGGCCACCCATACATGAGTTCAAAGGGTGAGATGGAAAGGGGGGGTTGGGAAAGAGCCCTAAGCCTAAGAAGGGCCAGAGGCAAAAGTTTTACCCAGTCAAGGTGAATGTGTTAAAATGACATTTTAACAAGAACACTTTTTAAGGAACGGTTAGTTTGTTCGACCTTCCCTGAAGACTGAGGGTGGTATGGGATATGAAAATGCCAGGGAATGTTAAGAGCCTTAGAAAAAGTTTGCGAAATCTGGGAAGTAAACTCTGGGCCATTATCTGACTGAAGAGAGGTTGGGATTCCAAACCCGGGGATGATTTCTCAAAGCAGATATAATCTGGACCCTCTTGTTAGTGGTGGGATACCCTTCAATCCACCCAGACACAGTGTCCACCAAAACCAGGAGATATTTAACTCTACTGACTGTGGGCATATGAATAAAATCCAGCTGCCAGTCAGTTCCTGGCAGGAAGTCCCTGGCCTGGTGAGTGGGAAAAAAGAAGCTACAATATTTGGTCTTGGGATCTGACTTTTGAGAGATTTGACAAGAGGTAGTGATAGCTTTTAAGAACTCTAAGTCATCAGGAGTGGGTTGAAGGTGAGCCTTGATAAAATGAAACAGAGCTTTGTTATTAGGATGAAAGAGCTGAGGTAGGTAGAACAGAATTTGTTAGGTGTCAGGGGGTGTCTGTGAGAATGTGGCTGTACTGTATGAACCCCCTAAGGTGATTGTGGTAGGTTTGGGCTCTGGAATGCTGCTGTTCTAGCTGCTTAGTCAGTCCAGTTATTTCCTTTGGAAATAATGTTAACTGTTGGTCTGATGAGACCGACAGGGAATAATTCCTATAGCTTTGGGAGATGGGAGGTTTTTCATAAGTCCATAATGTAACCTGAAATAGTAACGGGTCCTCCTTTCATCATAAGAAGCCCACACTCCTTCCAGATAGCTGTGTGGGACAGGAGGATATGAAAGACATATTTGGAATCTGTGTAAACATTTAAAGATTGTCCCTTTGCTATCTGGAAGGCATGGGTAAGAGCTATCAACCTGCTGTTTAGAAAAAAAAGAGAGAGAAAGAAGAATCTGAGGAACCCTGGGCTCCCAGTCATGGGAAGACTGACCCCAGGCCATCCAAACATGATTTCAGATAAGGGACGCAATCCAGAAATGAATGCCAGTGAAGGGCTCAACTGTAGCCTTAAAGATGGTGTTTGGGGGCTTTCCCCCTGTTTTTAAGAACACTAGATTTCCAGGAGCTCAACAGTCAATTCCTTGGGTTCAGAGAAATGGTTAAGCTGACCAGAATGAGGGAAACTCACCAATTGAAGCTGGTGTTGTGTGGAGAAATCGTGTTCAGACATATGGAACACATGGTTGTTGTAGAAAAAAAAAATACCCGATTCTGGATCCTGATCCCAAGAGAGGCACTGGGATGGGAGAGCCTCCCAAGTCTCATGGCACCAATGAACTAATGAAATTACCTGGCACAGCACCAATGAAATTACCTGACTCAAGTGAGAAAGAACCACAAAATATGCAATAAACCTGCTTAGGAGTTTATTAAAGGGGGCGTGCACAGGCCAGGGAAGTCAGTGTGCAGAGAGAGAGAGAGAAAGATGGTGCATCCAGCTTTTTAAAAGCTGCCTAGTGCTTGCTCACAGGGAGTTGACATGACTGTCATATGCAGATGGCGGGGCTCACACAAGCACGCAAGGGCTTAGCTGAGTCATGTGTGGTGGATATAACCATGCATACACACACGTGAGTCACGCAGGGCCCTTTAACATTCAGACACTTCTGCCTAAGGGCTTGTCTGCATGTGCACGTGCATGGCTCTAGAAACCTAGAAATTGGAAGTGGAGCCTTATTTGTGGCTGAATAATTACAGGCATGGTCTTCTTTTCTGAGATGAGTAGTGAGACTTCCCAGTGGGAGATGGAAGAAAATTGTACTCCCTTCCGTGACTCTACCCTTAAAGCAAATTAAAATAAATCACAGAGAGAACCTCTTTGCAATGACCAGTGCTCATCTTCAGGCATTTTTAGAGCTCTGACACTAGTAACGGAGATCATAAGAGTACAGGAATTCATTAGTCAAAGGGCATGGAGTGACCAGGAGCCAAGAGGAAAATACTAACATGCAAAAATAATATCCGGGAACAGGTAGAAGAAAAGATATGAGAGAAAATCAGAGTGAAATTCAAGAGTGTTGAAAGTGAAGGGATATGAGTGCTTTGGGGACAGAAGGAATGCAGATTGCTGGAGAAAGCTAAACAATATGCTAGCCAAGTTATATTACGTAGATTCACAAAGGCAGGTAGGATAGGGACAGTAAGTAACAATTGGATGCATATACTGGGTGTAGAATTAGGGAACTCAGAAAGTTTGGCTGTGGAAAGGGACTGGCAACTAAGAAAAAAAATGAGAATGACTTGAAAACACAACAGGTGAAGTAGGATGGCATTACAAAAGCCTTTTCCTTTGCTGCTTTGTTTTGTCTTGGTAGGTAGGCCAAACATGAACTGTAAGAGCTAAAGTTATAAGATTTAATTACTGTGCCCAAGAGATTCATAAAACAAAAAAAAAACCCTCTAGGCTGTATGCCCATTGTCCATGGACAGGCACTTCCTGAGATGCTGGAGGCTGTTGATCAAATAAGATAACAAACCATATATTTTTTATTTTCCTGAACAAATTTAACCCAACTGCACTGGATATGGTTGATCACAAGTAGGTGGGAGGTACATAGGCAGGAAGTATAACCAGGATGTATACTTGCCCCCATTGGATGAAGGCAAGAGGTATATAGCTTGTGGCCATTTTCTGGGAACTCTCTAATGAATCTGACAAGAGTCCATCATGCTGGCCAAGATAAGCTCAAAATTGTGGTAGTAGTCTTATTCTTGCCCAGTGGGATTAACAGAACATAGTTACATTTTTTGAGGAGAGGAGAGTTTAGAAATAAAACGGTTAACAAATAAAAGCAAAAGAGAAAAAAACTAGGGGCTAGTGTAGTTGATTATTTTTACTCTTTGGGGATCTACCACACAGCTCCCATATAAATACATGGAGTCTTAGTCTTACTTTATGAATACTTGGCTTTAGTTTAGTTTGTTTCTTAGCCAGCTTTTCTAATTTCAATTATCTGTTTCACTTTAACTGCATTTTGTATTTGGGATCTTTTACCTTTCTTTATTCCATATATCTTTCTTTACTTCTTACTCCCATGGCCGGCTGGGTTGCTGGGAGGCTGGTCCCTGGCATTCTTGTCTCCTTTTCTTGCTATTCCTTCTCCTTTGACCCTAGATTTCTCCTCCTATTTATTCCCTCTGCCTAGAAGCCCTGCCTATCCCTCTCCACTGCCTTGCTATTGGTCGTTCAACTCTCTATTAGACCAAACAGGTGTTTTAGGCTGGCAAAGTAACACATATTCACAGACTTAAACAAATGCAACATGAAAGAACACAACATACCTTTACATCTTTAAACAAATATTCCACAGCATAAACAAATGTAATACATCTTAAACTAATATTCCACAACAGGCTAGGGAGATGGCTCATGCTCTAAAGGCCCTTGCTATATAAGCCTGGTGATCTGAGTTTATCCTTTTAAACATGGAAGGAGAAAAATGATTCCACAAAGCTGTTCCCTGATGCCACATGTGCACCTGCATGCTTTCACTCACACATGTATAACAGACACACACAGACATACACATATACACCACAGCATTTTCATTTGAAATAAAATACTGTCTCTATATCAACAACCTTCACAGCAAATTTTGTTAATTATTTTGGAATTCTTGACTCATGGATGTGTAAGAAAACTTTTATGACAAAAATTAAAATCCATTTATCTCTCCCAACTTCTAAGACTTTTTAAATATAAGACTTTTATTCAAGTTTTATCTCTTTCACTCTGTAAGACCTTTATCCAAGTGTATTTCACAATTATTTTTTATTTTTTTGAAATTGAATTAAATATATATCATTTAGCTTCCCCCAACTGCTCCCATGTACACCACTCTTGATCTTTCTCAAATTAATGACCTAATTTTAATTGTTGTTACCTATGTTTTTATATATGTATTCCTTAAAAGACAGATACAACTTATTCAGTCTGTATGTTCCCTATAAGCATATGATTTCAGGGCCGATCATTAGGTGTTGGATAACCAGTCGCTGTGCTCTTCCCTTGGGAAGACTATTTCTACCACTCTTAGCATTCCTTTGTTGCCTGTAGATCTTTTTCTAGTGCTTTTAGGCCTTGTGTGATTTCCCACTTCCATATTAGCATGTCTATCATGACAAATGTTTTAATCTTCCCCACCAAATTCTACACAAAGGCCTTGCTGGGCTGCATTTTTAGAATATAAATGACTTAAATGTCCAAAATCCAAGTGAACTTCATGTCCTGGTGCATTTACTTGCTCATCCACATTTGTGAATAGCATACTCATTGTATCAGAAGTAAAGTTTTGCCATTTTGAGACAGATTAATTGGAGTGTGGGGACTCTCTCTTTGCAACCATGAACTTATTTCAAAAAAAAGCAATAGACTTCAAAAAGACTCTGGGATGAGGGGTTGTTCCTCTTTCTTCCCATGTCATATTATTTTCCATGTCTTCTGTCATCTCTCATAAAGAAGAAGAAAAAAGTAAGGAAGAAGAGGGGAGAAGGAGGGTGGGGGAGGAAGAGAAAGAGGAGAAGAACAAAACAAATAAGCAAGGAATAGTAAGAGCTCTACAAGGAGAAAAAAATATAGTTGCTTAGATTCTCCCTCAGCTAAAAGGAAAGAGGAAAAGGCTGTTGCTGCAGATACCGACAGTGTCTCCTAGATTTAATTATAGGGACCTGAGAAGAGGCTGTTATCCAGTTTCCCAGGCCTTATAAGGGTAAAAATAACTGGGCAGTGGTGTCATAAGCCTTTAATTCCAGCACTCTTGAGGTAGAAACAGGCAGACCTATGAATTCAAGGCTAGTCTAGTCTAGATAGTGAGTTCAAGGACATCTAGAGATATAGGGTTACCCTGTCTTAAAAGAAAAAAAAAGAATAAAAATAAATGAAAAGGTGCAGGCTTAAAGTACTAGTAATAATTGATAATGGAAATCCATTTCATTTATCTAATACTTTAGTACATTTTATAAGATTACCTTGATGGAAAATAGAAAAAAGAAGGTGAGAAGTAATACAAGATTCCTATGGCTTGGGAAATAATGACCACACTGTCACTTCTCAGAGCAATCACTCCTGCAACAGAACTATGCATAGCTCTCTCTCTCTCTCTCTCTCTCTCTCTCTCTCTCTCTCTCTCTCTCTCTCTTAATCTTTGTGTGTTTGTGTGTGTGTGTACTGAATACAGAATCATGAATGGTAGGCAAATCATGAATGGTAGGCAAATGTTCTGCTGTTGAACACCAGTGCTCTGAAGGCACTGGTGATTTTGATCTGAATCAATGCAATAGCCTTCTAATTGTTTTTGCATGCTATACTTATCCCCTTTAACTCATGCTTCCCATAGTAGCTATAACATAGATTAGATCATTAAGGTCCTTTTCTTAAAATTTTACAATGGTTTCTAACTGCTCAGAAATAAGATCCCAGATACTAGATATGTATGGCAAGATTCTACTGGGACATTCTCCTGGTTACCTTTAGAAAAAAATTAACTTTTTTCAAGCTTCATGAGTTTTTGATTCCAATAGACCCCTGTAACAAAAGACAGATTAGCAAGAGAAAAACTAACAAGTTATTAACACATTCAGTACACTGTACTTGGGAGAAATCACAGTGAAAAGTAACAAAGGGCTGGGCTGTGTGCAGTGCCACAAACTTATAATCCTAACACTCAAAAGCTAAGGCAGAAGACTCATCATTTTAGTCCCACTGTTGTGGGAAGTCCTTCTGTCTATGTGTTGCTTTTATTGGTTAATAAATAAAAAACTGCTTTGGGGGCTGGAGAGGTGGCTCAGAGGTGAAGAGCACTGATTGTTTTTCCAGAGGTCCTGAGTTCAATTCCCAGCAACCACATGGTAGCTCACAGCCATCTATAATGAGATCTGGTGCTCTCTTCGGGCATGCAAGCATACATGGAAGGACTGTTGTATACATAATAAATAAATAAATAAATCTTAAAAAACTGCTTTGGGCCTATAGCAAAGTAAACAGTGATAGGCAGGGAACACTAAACAGAATGCTGGAAGAAAGAAAATAGAGTCAGTGAGGCACCATGGAGCCGCCATGGAGCCACCAGAGGGGAAAGACAAGAGCTGCCAGTTAGAACCTTGCCGGTAGGCCATGAGCATCATGGTAAAATATAAAATAATTGAAATGGGTTAAATTAATATGTAAGAGCTAGCCAATAAGAATCAGGAGCTAATAGGCAAAACAGTGATTTAAATTTAATTAATATAGTTTCTGTGTGATTATTTCGGGGTTGAGCATTTGAGAGCAAACTAGCAGCTCCTACAACAAATTGGTGCACCAACATGGGTAAGTACATCCATATAAAATCCGGAGAGAGCTTGAAAAGGAATTCTAGGCACACACACACACACACACACACACACACACACAGAGAGAGAGAGAGAGAGAGAGAGAGAGAGAGAGAGAAACATAGCTTCTTGCTCTGTTTGCTAGAAGCAGTCAGAGGCATGATTCCTTTAAAAGAGGTCTTCCTGATTCAGCAGCAGCAAAAATATCCCCACTGGGCACTGGGACTGGGCTGTAAGTGCAACCGGGCAGGAGGGAGTTCCTGTGTTTCTATAGCCAGCCTGCGGAAAGGTAGGTCCTGTGTCAGCTCAGTGAGATTTCTGGCCAGCAAGGGGCACTGATCCTCTAGCAGAAGATACATCAGAGGGGTGAGTTTGCTCCTGACCCGCGGCAGAAGCCCAGCAAGGAGGAGCTCAGACATTTCCCGAATCCCTTGACTCCCTGGTCACTCTGCAGGGGCAGCTCCACCCTGCTACGCTCTCTCGCCTCCTATCCCATCCCAGCTTTCACCCAGGAACCCCTTCCTTTATTCCTCCCTTCCTCCTGGGGCCATAAAATCCCCCAGCTCAGCCACCTTGTGCGCTGGGACTGGGCCATAAGTGCAACCCGGCAGGAGGGAGTTCCTGTGTTTCAATAGCCTGCCTGCGGAAAGGTAGGCCTTCTGTCAGTGAGGTTCCTGCCCAACAAAGGAACCTGACAGGGTACCAGAAGATCCAATAGAGAGCATTTGAAGGAAGAGATGGGCAGACGCCAAGGCAAGAATTTCTCCAACAATCTGAAAAACAATATGAAAACACCAGATCCCAGCAACCCCACAACAGAAGGACTTGAACACCCTAATCCAGAAGAAGTGGGAAAAAGTGCCTTTATGAAAGCAATAGAGTCCATTTAACAGGATATGAATAACTCCCTTAAAGGGATGAGAAGTATAACAAAAAGTCTGAAGAAATGAGTAAATCCGTAAATGATACCCTGGGAAACCAAGAAAAAACAATCAAACAGGTAATGGAAACAGTTCAAGAATTGAAAACTGAAATGGAGGCAATGAAGAAAACACAAAATGAGGGCCAGATGGATATGGAAAATCTAGGTAAATGAACAGAGACTACAGAAACAAGCATAAACAATAGAATACAAGAGATGGAAGAACGAGTCTCAGATTCTGAAGATACCATAGAGAAAATAAACGCTCTGATCAAAGAAAACAGCAAATCCAACAAATTCTCATCACAAAACATTCAAGAAATCTGGGACACAATAAAAAGACCAAACCTAAGAATAAAAGGAGTAGAAGAAGAAGAAGAATTGTGGATCAAAGGCCCAGAAAATATATTCAACAAAATTATAGAAGAAAACTTTCCCAACCTAAAGAACGATATTCCTATGAAGGTTCAAGAAGCATACAGAACACCGAATAGACTGGATCAAAAAAAAATCCGCTCACCATATAATAATCAAAACACAGAACATACAGATTAAAGAAAGAATATTAAGAGCTGCAAAGGAAAAAGGTCAAGTAACTTATAAAGGTAAACCTATCAGACTTACACCGAACTTCTCTATGGAAACCATGAAAGCCAGAAGGTCCTGGATAGAGGTACTGCAGAAACTAAGAGACCATGGATGCAAGCCCAGACTACTATACCCAGTCAAGCTATTGTTCACTATCAATGGAGAAAACAAAATATTCCAGGATAAAAACAAATTTAAACAATTCGTAGCCACAAACCCAGCCTTACAGAAAGTAATAGAAGGAAAATCACAACCCAAGGAATCCAACATTGCCAACACTGCCTACAATAACTCAGACATCTAGTGACCCTTCACAACCACAACTCAAAAAAGGGAAACACACAAACTCTACTACACAAAAATAAAAAAAAATAACCGGAGTCAACAGCCACTAGTCATTAATATCACTTAATATTAATGGACTCAACTCACCTATGAAAAGGCACAGACTAAGAGATTGGATTCAAAAACAGGATCCAACATCCTGCTGTTTACAAGAAACACACCTCAACCACAAAGACACAAGCGGGTGTGGCCATTCTAATTTCCAACAAAATTGACTTCAAACTAAAATCAATCAGAAGAGATGGAGATGGACATTTTATACTCATAACAGGAACAATTCATCAGGAGGAAGTCTCAATCCTGAATATTTATGCCCCTAATATAAAAGCACCCACTTATATAAAAGAAAAACTTCTAGAACTCAAGGCAGTCATCAAACCACACACACTAATAGTAGGAGACTTCAACACTTCTCTCTCACCAATGGACAGGTCAATCAGACAGAAATCTAACAGACAAATAAGAGAATTAATAGAGGTAATGAATCAAATGGACTTAACAGATATCTATAGAACATTCCACCCAAATAGGAAAGAATACACCTTCTTCTCTGCAGCTCAAGGAACCTTCTCGAAAATTGACCACATACTCGGTAACAAAGCAAACTTACACAGATACAAAAAAATATTACTAACCACCTGTGTCTTGTCGGATCACCATGGAATAAAGTTAAAATTCAACAACAATTCTAACCCCAGAAAGCCTACAAACTCATGGAAGCTGAACAGTCAACTACTGAATCACCCCTGAGTCAAGGAAGAAATAAAGAAAGAAATTAAATTCTTCCTTGAATTTAATGAAAATAAAGACACAACATACTCAAACCTATGGGACACAATGAAAGCAGTGCTAAGAGGAAAGTTCATAGCACTAAGTACCCAATTAAAGAAAACAGAGAAAGCACACATTGGAGACTTAACAGCACACCTGAAAGCTCTGGAAAAGAGAAGAAGCAGACTCACCCAGGAGGAGTAGAAGACTGGAAATAATCAAACTGAGGGCTGAAATCAACAAAATAGAAACACATAAAACAATCCAAAGAATCAACGAAACAAAAAGTTGGTTCTTGGAGAAAATCAACAAGATCGACAAACCCCTAGCCAAACTAATCAAATGGCAGAGAGAGAACATGCAAATTAATAAGATCAGAAATGAAAAGGGAGACATAACCACAGACACAGCAGAAATTCAGAGAATTATTAGATCTTCCTACAAAAGGCACTCCCCATCAATGCTGGAATTTTGCTTTAGTGCAAGTCTTGTGAAGATAACAATAGCAGCTGTGAGTTCATGTTTGCAATGGCCATACCATGTCCAGAAGACAGAATTTCACAGCCCTCCTCCTTTAGTTCTTACATTCTTTCTACCCCCTTTTGTGATGTTTCCTGAGCCTGTGTTGTGGTGGTTGATATAGATGTGCTGTTTAGAACCAAACACTGCATCACAGGCTTTTTCTTTTGGGTCACCAACTAGTTCCCAAATCATGACAGAGACTTAATAGTTTTGAATGCTCACCCTTAGTTTAGATCTTATTTCAATCTGTTTCTCTTTATCTACATTTTGTCTCGGGACTTTCAACATTTCATTCTTTCTGTATATATTACTTTGCTGCTGTCTCCATGTCTGGTTGGTGGCTACCTGGCTTCTGGGTCCGAGTGGGTCCCTCTCTTACTCTCCATTTTCTTCTTTCTTCTTCTTCCTCTTGTTCTTGATTTCTCCTCCTACTTATTCTCTCTGCCTGCCAACTCCACCTATCCTCTCCTGCCTAGCTATTGATTGTTCAGCTTTTTATTAGACCAATCAGATGCCTTAGGCAGAGAAGGTGAAACAGCAACAAATCTTTTCATGACTAAACAAATGCAGCATAAACAAATGTAACACACTTGTATATTATTAAACAAATGCATCAGAAACAAATGTAACACATCTTCATACAATTAAAGTAATATTCCACAGCATAAACTGCTGCGCCAGCACAGCAACTGTCGTTCCTCTGAGCGAGGGTCGGGATTAACGCGCAACACACACCTTCAGGTTCTGCAGACAATTCTTTATTTCACTTTCTCACACAGTATATATAGCCCTTAGCAGGGGAGGCCAAGACAGCAAAAGCAGGAAGCTCATCACCGTAACTCAATGGCTTAGCGGTAAGCATCCTTAGAAACATTGCTGAAAACAACAGATTGTTCCTGCTTTTGTTCCTGTTTTCAACCCACTACAAGAGTGCAAAACAGATCAAGTGGGGGTGTGAAGACCTGTCCTCTAGGGACCCAACAATAAACAAATGCAACACATCTTTACATAGTTAAATATTCAACAACAGGACTCAAAATTACTTATTCTCATCACTTTGGCCAGTAATTCCTCTCTGCATTAACCAATGATCATTGCAAAAATAAATTCCTTTGAGGACTTTTTACCAAGGAGCCAATAAGGAAAGGGTTGGGTACCCCACACCACTGTTGTATAGAGGGCACATCCTGTTTGACAGATCAGTATTACAGCATGCAGCACTGAATGATTGATAACACCATTGATGTCTTTTCTTCCCCAGCAGCTTATATTGTATTTTTCATCACTATGAAAGCTAACCAATAGGAAACAAGTTTCCCCTGTCTGTTTGGGTTTGATTTCCTTATGCTCTGCAACTAAAATATGCAGTGTCTTCAGCAACAGGGTTTTACTATGTAGTTACAGTAACCAAGAGCAATAACAATAGTCTGTGTTGTTGAGAGGGCCTCTGAGGATACCTGACCACAGGAAAGAATCCTATTTCTGGCACTGAGATTTTCTTTTAATAATTTATGGTTTCTGAAAGTATTGTCCAACTATACAAGGTACCTGTGCTCAAATTCCATTTTAAAATTCTATTGTAAATTGTCTTACAACATAGTGTGTTTCTACAGGCTTTTTCAGATATTTTTAATTTTGGTTAACCCACCTCATCCTCTCCAATCCCACATCCTCCTCTCCCATCCAGTATTTGAAACCACTAACCTCCAGTATTTTCTTCCAACTTATTTAATATCGCATGTGTTCTATTATCCCCTCCATCTATTAATGCCCCTTCCCCCCTCACCATTCTCAAGAGTCTTTCCTGGATTCCTTATCTCTGAAGACACTTTGCTGTAAAAATTCCTACAACCAGTAGCCTTTAAGTTACCCACGCACTTGGGCGTGGTCTCTTATACTATATATGCTGATATAAAGCACGGGTCTGGCCTCTCTTCCAGTGGCGTGATTCAGTTCCTGCTTCCTGTTCATGCAGAGGATTGTGGTCTGTGAGTCTATCCCTAAATAAATAACCCTTTATTATACTCAGTTCTGAGCTAGTGTGGGACTTCTTTTTAGCATCCTTCTTCAACAGTTCAAGTTAAACATACAGTTTTTGGAAGTAAGGTCTTATGTAGCCTAGGCTGGTCTCCAAGTTGCTCTGTGGCTAAGAATGCCTTTAAACTCCTCATCCTCCTGTCTATGTCTCCCAAATAGTGGGATTATAAGCATAAACCACTATACCTAACATTCTTAGTATTCAATAGAGTAGAATAAGCATATGGAGAAACTAAAACTCTCATAGATGGCTTGAAGGAAATAAAATAGTACTACCATTTTGGAAAATAGTAAGATAGTTTATTAAAACATTAAATAAAACAGAATACCAGAATTTCATCCTAAAATATGTCTTCGTGGTGGTTGATTTCTTATAAACATGACAAAGCTATAGTTATTTGGAAAGAGAAACTTCAATTAAGAACATGCCATCAGATTTACCTGTGTTTAAATATACGGTACATTTTCTTGGTTAATGTAGGAAGAGGGCCCGCTTGTTCATCTGGCCTCCCAGCTAGCTCAACCCCAAAATAACCACATAGAAACTGTATTAATTAAATTACTGCTTGGCCCATTAGCTTTAGTTTCTTATTGGTTAAGTCTTATATTAATTTAACCCATTTCGATTAATCTGTGTATTGCTATGTGGCAGTGACTTACCAGGTAAAATTCCCAACATCTGTCTCCGGTGGCTCCATGGCATCTCTCTGACTCTGCTTTCTTCCTCCCAGAATTCAGTTCTGTCTTCTCTGCCTACCTAAGTTCTGCCTATCAGGTCAAGGCAGTTTCTTTATTCATTAACCAATACAAGCAACGTACAGAGGGGATTCCCATATCAGGTTAATCATTGATCATTAATATGGAAAGTCAAGGTCTGGCTCACTGTGAGCAGTGTCACCCCTGGGCTGGTGCTCCAGTGTGCTATAATTTAGAAGGCTGAGCAAACCATGAGAACCAGACCAGTAAGCAACATTCCTCCATGACCCCTCCTTCAGTTCCTTCCTCAAGGTTCCAGTCCTATTTGAGTTCCTGTCCTAACTTCCTCAGTGATGGAGTGTGACCTGATAGTTGTAAGCTGAAATAAATACTTTCTTCCCCAAGTTGCTTTTGGTCTTGCTGTTTATCACAGAAATAGAAAGCAAACAAATTCAGTTTCTTCGACACAAAATATCTTTTTTTTAAAGATTGATTTCTTTATTATGTATACAACTTTCTGCCTCCATGTACGCTCACACGCCAGAGGAGGGCGCCAGATCTTATTATAGATGGTTGTGAGCCACCATGTGGTTGCTGGGAATTGAACTCAGGACCTTTGGAAGAGCACTCAGTGCTCTTAACCACTGAGCCATCTCTCCAGCCCCCACAAAATATCTTTGAACTGAAGAAAATTAAGAAGCAGCAAAAAGAACTATCTCTACCTTCCCTCTTTTCTGTCTAGGAACAGAACATGCTTTACTGGTGAATATTCTTTATCAGTTAATACAACATTTAAGGAATCTACAAACAAAATTTATCCCAGGATCCCAGGCACAACATAGTGACTTATACCTATAATTCTAGTCCTAGGGGGCCAAGGCTAAAGGACTGCAAAAAGTTTGAAGCCAGCCTGAGATACATAGTGAGTTTCAGGCCAGCCAGTGGTATGGAATGATGCCCTCTTTAAAATCAAACAAGCCATCACCACCAACAACAACAAAAAACCCAATATCCAAAACCAAACCAACCAAACAAACAAACAAAAGACCTGTTCCATTAGGATCTTCCCATGCATTTTTCTTCCAGCAGGTTTTCACCTCTAGAAACCCAAAACCTTCCCTTTATTTTCTCTCTTTCTCTCACACACACATATATACACCGTGAGTGACTTTGCTTTAAAGTTCTCCCATGTGATATGCACTGTACATCTAATAATTTTTCTTGTTAATGTCTTTTATAATGGCATTTGTTCTGATTTTAATCTTATGAGAGTTGAGGAGGGATTCTCTTTCCCCTTTAACAAATACCTACTGTGCAAGGTAGCTATTCTACTTGTTGGTACTTATCTATGTGAAGTGGAAGCATAAAACCATGCAAAGACTTGTATACAGATATTCACAATAACTCTACTTGTAATAATAAAAACTCAAATTACCCAAATGTCCACCAGAAGGCAAATAGATAAGCAAATATAGGATATCCACAGTTGTCAGTATGTACAAATTTCCACTACTAGCAACAAAAGAGTGAATTATTAATATATAACAATTATTTTTTTCAAAATAATTATGCCAAAGGAAAAGTCAGATAATAAAAAGTTCCATTTGATTCTATATATACAAAATTTTATTAAATCCAAATTTATTAAGAACAATAGAAAGATCGGTAAATACTTGCAAGTTAAATGTTTTAGTTGGGGTGGGAGAAAGGAATAAGAAATAAGAAAAAAGCTCAAAGAAACTTTAGGAGCTAGTATGTTCTCTTTCTTCCTTCCATCTTTTCTTTCTTCCTTCCTTTCTTTTTTCTTTGCTTTATTTTACTGTGTTGTGAGACATACTCTCACTAAGTAGTCCAGGATGGCCTTGAGCTCATAATCCTCCCTCTCTGCTTTCCCAGTACTGGTATTTCAGGCATGCACCACCACATTCAGAACAAATATGATCAGTTTCCTAAATGTGGTTGCAGTTCCAGCTACATAAACATATGCGAAAACAATCAAATTATACTAAAGTATGAATATACAGTTTGTTATGTGAATTATACTTAAATAAAGACCCTAAACAAAAATAATATTCAACAGAAAAAAGTCAAAAAATTGATCTATAAGAAATGGAGGTGTAGTTCAGTGGTAAAACACTCACCTAGCATATATATGAGGCCTTGACTTCTATCCTTAGCACTGCAATATATGTATAAAATCTCCTAGAAATTTGCAGAGGACACTCGCCTGACAAATCACAGGTTATTATACATAATACATGGGTGTGTATATGTATATATGTAACAAGAGGGCCTGTTTTGGGGGAGTTTCTGTCCTGTCCAGTTCCCACAACCAGTAAGGTCCTAAAGAAAATCACACAGAGGTCTCCATAAGTTATAAACTGGTTGGCCCATTAGCTCAGGCTTCGTATTAGCTCTTATAACTTACATTAGCCCTCATGTTACATATATATGTGATTATTTAATTTTTATGTAAGGAGATATAAAATTTATACAAACTTTTTTAAAGAATCACTTAGGGAGACATATAAGGACTAGTAATAGTGGTGGAAGGTCTTCTGAAAGAGAGAGTCACTATTTGACCAGGTCTTTATGAAAATACCAATACAGTAATCAGAAATTTGGTGAGAGCAAAGGAGGTAATTGAGGAAATAAAATATTGGCCTAAATGTAATATAAACTTATTCTATTTCAGAAAAGAAAGTGTTGTGCCCAGATTATGACCTCCAGAGAGAGACCACCAGAGAGGACCAGACTGTAATAAGCAAGGTTTAATCAGCATAATACAAACATGTTTGGAATTCATCTCCATCCCTGTTATAGTGAGGTGTAGAGAGGAGTTGTAGCTCCTCTGTGGGGTAAGGTTTTAAAGGCATAACTACAAAGAGAATCTTCGAAGATGCTTTGGCACGGGGAACAAGGACTTTTGCTGTCTCCCATTCTGTTAAGTCTGCTTTCTCCTTGTTCTTAGAGCAAGGCCACTGTTCTTGAGTTAGGCCATCTTTATCAGCCTGTACCAGGTGGTTGGCTGGGCTGAGCTAAGTGACCTTGTGCTCAGAATCTCCTGGGTGGGAGAGGGGAAGGCCACTATCTTCCTTGGAAAACATTCTGCTAGGAAATTTCTTCTCGCCCCTTTGAGAATAAGGGGTGAGAGTTCCACATTCCCCACTCCTCTTGGTCCTAAGAATCAGCTCAATCATGAGCTGGTTTTGCTAACTTTGGCCAAATTGTCTCTTAAAATTACAGAGTCTTTTATATTTCTTTTGACTTAGCATTTTAACCAGGGATTACTGGACGATGTATTCTTTTAACTGCTTCCAGCTAACTTTGGGGCGTCATTGTCAAGGGTTAACAAAGGTAAAATGCTAGTCAAAAAGAGAAAGTTTTAGGAACATTTGGTTTGTGGACTTTGTTGAAGAGCCAGGAAGCATTTATATCGGCTAGACTGGTCCACATTAGTTTTTAGCAAGTCCACAGTCCACAGGTTGTGTCAGCAATTGATGCTTGTTTGTGTCCACCAACCAAGGGGAAACCTGTTGAGACAAATTTAAACTAGGGACAGAAGTTAATACATTTGAAACTTTTAGGCCGATATTAAAATCCATAGTATAGAAAAAGCAAATAACAGATATCTATAAAACAGTAAAAATCGACTCGTACCTTTGAGTCCCATAGAAAATCTTGAGCTTGTAATCCAAACAGTATGTAATTATTGTTTTATTGTTTATTAGTACTATCTTAAATTACTTTTTAAACCCTTAATGTTTATGAACTTTTATACCCTCAGACCTTTATATATAATGAGCTAACAAGCATAGCTTTGTGTAAAGATCTGGATATCCTTTTTGTTCTTAAATTGATATTATAGCTGGCCTAACTATTAATACACTCAGAGATCTTAGAAGGATAAATAAATTATACTTAACAACAGACAAAACAAAAAATGACAGAGACTAACCAACCCATATACAGTCATACCCAGGTCTCCATAGCACTGGAGGCAGAAGTATCAGAACAGCAGGCTTTACCAGACCCATAAGGTGATTGGTTTCTGTGGAAGAGGGACATGGAAAAGACTGACTTTATTTATTTTTTTTTGTCTAGGCAAAAGTGGTACAATCAATTCTCCAAGGTCCTACTGTTTTTCTTCAATCTGGGCTGGGTCCTGGCAGCAGGTCATAGCATCAGGGCATTTTGCCCAGTGGTCAGCGTTGTCGTTATCCAGGTGGAGACTTTGTGGTGTCTCATAGTCTTTTTTGGAGACCTTGGGTCACTGTTAGGATCTCAGAGTCTCTGTCTGATACAAGCTTTTAAACATTATTTTAAATGCCATTTTCTATAGATCTCTGAAGTATTTAGGGCTGTCCAGGTATCTCTGATTAGACAGACTTTATTATTACAAATTACTTCTTTTAAGCTTTAAAACATTTATAGGGGACTAAATAAAGCTTATCCCTGTACTTATATCAGTACTTTGAGGATGACTGATTATTAACTTGTATTTTTAACAGTCCAGAACTATATACTATATTTTTTGTCAGATTGAACCTTTAATGATTTTAGCAAAGTCAATGAGGCTAAAACCTAAATATTAACAATACGAAACATTTTATAAGCATATATGTTTTATTACCTACTTTGCTATAGTTGACACTTTTGGTGACTATTACCTGGCATTGGTGGTTTTCTTTGTAACTGTTTTTTCCCCCTTAGGGAGTCTAATCCCAGCTATTCCTGGTGATAACTGACATTCTTGTATATCAATAAAGAACAGCATAAAACAGTTTTAACATTATCTATATCAAAAAGACATTCAAATTTTTTCAAACCCGAATCTAATGACCAGAGCTCAAAGAAAAATTACAAATTACAAGTACAAAACTTATAATTACCAAAGACTAATTTTTTAACAAAATAACCATGACCCTTTAACAAGACAACCAAAGCTTTTTAAAACCAGAATTAACCATTAAACATTTAGGTATAAGAAATTATACAAACATCTTTTGGCCTTTTATAACTTTAAGTCTGGCTCTCTATTTTTTTTTTATTGGTTTAGCCAGACATTTTTAGAAAAACATTTTTATTATTATTATTTTAGTCTTTTGCCTTTTTTTGTTTTTTAGACAATATAAAAACCTTTTTAGAAAATATGTAAATTTTTATTAAAGTCTTTTTTGTGATTTTATTTAGCAGAACATTGCATAAAACAAAAGCAGAAATATGTATCTTAATTAAAGGTGATAAGTATTTGTAACCCACATATTTTTTTCCTGTGGAAACAAAAGCATTTTTAAACATAATGTATCTTTGACATTTACTTTAAAATCAACATTTTTTAAAGTTACAGGTTGGTATAATTGAAAACTTCTTATAAGCAGTATCAGGACAGGAAAGGGTTAAGACGGGAAACTGCTGGCCAGCAGAGACCTTGAGTGTTATCATACTGAAGAACTTGGCTCAGAAAAGAAAAGAGGCACAGAGAGTGTCCTTGGCAGCCAATGCTTTTTTTTTTTTTTTAAAAAAAGTTTTTTGTTTACTTTTCTCTGACCATGATCTCAGATTTTCTGTTTTACATTTGCACAGTTTTTTAATTGCAAGCGGTCAATTCCCTGCCACCCATGTGTAGGTCGCTCTCCTGCCTAAGGCAAAGAAAGACCCTCAAGATACAGAGAGAACAAGGGAGGGGGCCTGCCCTGTTCTGCTGCAGCCGGCATCTCTCAGTCACTAGCTCCACTGCCTGCCTTCTGAAGAGGCATTCCCCTGCCTGAGCCCAGTGCCTGATGACTTTGCCTCTTGCTCTGTCCCAGGTGCTGCTACTCCCTGGCCTTGGAGCCCTGCAGGCCCCAAAGATCCTCTGCCACATTGAATTTCCCACAGTCCCAAGGCTTAGCTCTCAGCACCCAGGCAGTGTATTCTCTGCCCTCAGCCGGGTGCATGATGATTTTGCCACCCACTCCATCTCAGGTGTCCTTTCTCCCTGGCCTCGGAGCCCCCCAGGCCCCACCCAGATCCTCTGCCACACTGTATTTCCCGCAGTCCCAAGGCTTAGCTCTCAGCACCCAGGCAGTGGAGCCATTAGACTTTGGCTCAGGGCTAGGGATACAGACCCTAGATGGGCTGCTGTCAAGTCATCTGAATTTTACATTTGAGTTTTGCCTCATTATTTTTCAGTTCTTGTCAGTCCAATCTTAAACATAATAAACGAAGAGACAACAGGTTTTCTGGAACTCCAGGGATCACCATGCACCTGATGTAGTGTCCCCAAAGACTTTCGAAGTCACAGGCATGTACTCCCTACCCTCTCTGCGCCAAGTTCCTTTTGGGCTTTCTCTAAGATTTTGCTTCTCTCCTCTCCATCCCTAATGGCTGGGGGGAGGGGGCTGGGGCTCCCTAGGAGCCTTAGGACCCTTGAGGATAGAAGTCAAGGAAAGAGAAAGAAAACAAAGCTAAATTACCATAACATAACACAAAAAGACTTTGACAAATTCCTGGGACAAGACACACAGTGACATTTTCTCCTGAAGTGGGAGAAACCCAAACAGTTGTCTCTGAGGTAGCTGCAAATGACCCAGGGCCTGGAGAATGCTGGCCCCTGTCTATTGACTTGGGACTGGGGGAGCAAAACTCCCTGTCTGAAAATGACCCGGAGCCAGAAAGGCCCCTGTCTGGAAATGACCAGGGAGTGGGAGAATTCTCATCCCTGTCTGGAAATGACCCGGAGCCAGAAAGGCCACTGTCTGGAAGTGGAAGACAAGGCATCCTTGCTACTCCAGGGTCTCTGTACAAGCGCATCCACTTCAGAGAACACCTGTCAATACCAAAATCACAAATTGGTCGACCTGTACAAAACCAATGCAGCCATAGTCTGACACACAAGACAAAATGACAGAGACAAAGAGACAAGAGACAAAAGACAAAGAGCGCTCTCTCACCAGGAGATGCTAATAAACCTCCGGACTTCCATCATCCTGGTGGAATCTCTGGGGTTCCTGGCCAAGGCACCATATATTGTGCCCAGATCAAGACCCCCAGAGAGAGACCACCAGAGAGGCCCAGACTGTAATAAGCAAGGTTTAATCAGCATAATACAAACATGTTTGGAATTCATCTCCATCCCTGTTATAGCGAGGTGTAGAGAGGAGTTGTATCTCCTCTGTGGGGTAAGGTTTTAAAGGCATAACTACAAAGAGAATCTTTGAAGATGCTTTGGCATGGGTACAAGGACTTTTGCTGTCTCCCATTCTGTTAAGTCTGCTTTCTCCTTGTTCTTAGAGCAAGGCCACTGTTCTTGAGTTAGGCCATCTTTATCAGCCTGTACCAGGTGGTTGGCTGGGCTGAGCTAAGTGACCTTGTGCTCAGAATCTCCTGGGTGGGAGAGGGGAAGGCCACTATCTTCCTTGGAAAACATTCTGCTAGGAAATTTCTTCTCGCCCCTTTGAGAATATGAGAAAGAACCTAGTATGGTGCTGCAGGCCTGTGATTCCAGTGAAGAGGTGGAGGTAGGATGGTTGTGAGTTCAAGATCCTGTATATTTTAAAAGTTTGTATCAAAGAAGGAGGAGGAGGAACAGGAAAAGGAGGAGGGGGCAGGAGACAAACAAAAAAGTCTTCTAGAATTTACACTGACAAATCACAGGTTATTATACAAGTCAGTAAAGGTGGTTGTAAGTGAATGTGAACATATGAAAATATAAACCAAACTAGAAAGTTTTTCTTAGTGAAGTTCTTCTTGTGACCAATTTACCTAAGCATGCATTAATATATAAATTTAAACCTAATTGTAACATTTTACAGTTTACTTAGAGATTGGGGCCAGAGGGGTAAAGAGAGAGAGAGAGAACAGAGGTGTAAGAGAGCTAGAAATCAAATAAAGAAAGATTAAAAGCCTGGGGATTTGCCATCTCTGACTTAATGTACCAGGAAGAAGATATCTTAAATGAGTTAGGATTATTG
The DNA here is from genome assembly GCF_982192425.1 of Myodes glareolus. Classification (NCBI taxonomy): domain Eukaryota; kingdom Metazoa; phylum Chordata; class Mammalia; order Rodentia; family Cricetidae; genus Myodes; species Myodes glareolus. Next base: position 139,996,806 of record NC_142053.1, read on the forward strand.
TACCTGCTGTCCTCCTTGAAGCAAAGGAATAATCCTATTGAATGCATCTTCTCCTCAGAGGCAGTTTCAGACCTGCTGATTCTATCTAAATCTTTTTAGAGACTCCTGGCAAATGAGCTCGAGATGATTGGATGAACCTGAGCTCTGGGTTTTGTTTTAATGACCTTCATGTGAACAGTATGACAGGATGCCATCAAAATGTCCTGACATGGAAAATGGCAAGCATTTGCAAACATACAACTTTGAAACAAGCATGAAAATGACAAGAAAAACAAAAAAAATACAAGAAAAGATGAGAGGAGCTGGAAAGAACCAAAGTATTGAGGACAGAAGACAACAAATAAATTGGATTTATAAAGGCAGATACTTGGAATAAGTAGAACTCACAATATTTACTGATGAAACCAGATTCATAAAGATGCTATTATTAATTGAATATAGGAAAATTAATAAGCATTACTCACGTAAAAATTTGTATGTAGGAGGAATGAAGTTCAGAAAACAGCAACAATAAAAGGGTAGCATTATAAAGTAGCAAGCTTCTATTGCTAGAGCATAGAATATATACTAGAGGTGAAGAATCTAACCAGGAGATAGAAATTGTCTTAACAAAACTCAGTTATATACAGATACTCCTCAGACATTACCAAATAAGCAGAGAGATAAACAGGAAAAGATAAGCAAATATTTAATACTACTATATCTCATGTATACATGTGTTCATGCATAAGCCCAATTCTCACCCCAAAAAAGAATAAAAAGGTTTATTATAAAGCCACATATTAACACTCCTGGCCAAGAAACACAGATTTCCATGACCCTAAAGAACCACATTCTAAAATTGTAATAGTTTAATGAAGTTTGACCAGTCATCAAACAAAAGATAGTCATAAATTAAAGTATTTTTCTTTACATGAATGGGAACATCAGGTAACAGATTAAAGTAATGTTGAGAAATTTCACCTATAGACTTCAGAAGCTATCTTATGCCCTTGATATCCTTTGGGCTAGTGGAAGCTAGTGGTCTTTTACTGCATTCCTAAAGCATTTACCTAATAGTAACAGTTAAAAGGATGGATGTTAGGTTGTGCACAGAAGCTAAAGAAGCCAAGATACTTTGGCTCTGGACCTGCAATATTTTGATGCTTGACAAACATGAGATTTCTATAATCAATCTTGCAGAATCTTAAATAAGTTTGTCTTCTTTTTCTGGAAACTTGAATTCACATGTAGAAGATACATTTTCAGGTAAAATGAGTAAATCACAAGTCATTTTTTCAAGCTTACATACCCTTATTTTCTGAAACAGAAAGAGAAGTCTGAGGCCAATTAGGAAAAGATGCCAAGGGTAAGCATATAAACAATAGCAAGTTTTGTTATATAGATTTGTTGATGTCTTTATTATTGGTAACAATATCTAGTCATTTGCTTGTCCTTTTCTTTTTTTTTTTTTTTTTTTTTTAAGATTTATTTATTATGTATACAACATTCTGCCTCCGTGTATGCCCGCACGCCAGAGGAGAGCGCCAGATCTCATTACAGATGGTTGTGAGCCATCATGTGGTTGCTGGGAATTGAACTCAGGACCTCTGGAAGAGCAGCCAGTGCTCTTAACCACTGAGCCATCTCTCCAGCCCTTGCTTGTCCTTTTCTGAAAGAGAGAGAGAGGGATGGAGAGATAAAGAGAAAGAGAGAGCAAGTGGAGCCACTCTACGTAGATATAATTTCTCCTACCAAAGGTAATCTGTTTTCTGAGTTTCTCCTGTTGTGATAGTATCTTCTCAAACTAATCATTTCAAGAGTTATGCATGGTGGCACAGGTCTGTAACCCATAGCAGTTGAGAGGCTGACCAAGGAATGTAGAGAGTTCAAGGTAAGCATTGGCTACACAATCAGTCTCATACTGGTCTTAGCTTAAAGAGATCTGAAACTAGATCCCCTCCCCCAAAATAGAGCTCAAAATAATCATTACACCAAAAAGGCATATTTTAGGATACCATATTAGTTTCTTACAGTCATTGTGAGTTGAAAGATTCTGGTCTTTTACACTGAAATACAAATAAGAGATAATATACAATCTAAGTTGTTAATAAAAAATCAAAATGAAAGTGCTTCTACAGGAACCCCTGGAAACTTGCCTGCAGTGGTGGCTATGTAACTCAAAGATAATTCAGCAGAAAATAAAATTAGATCGAAATTGAATGGGCTGCTTGCTGTTTTTCATAGAACTTAGAATATTTATAAGTAAACCATGCCTATGACATATTCAACTTGGCAGCTTTGTCCTTTGTTCTTTAATTGTGAGTAAATAAAATTTCAAAAATGACAGTAGGAAAAATAATAGAGCATGGATTTGTCTGTTTCCAGGGACTCCTGTTTCTAAGAACACTTTCCATGGAAGTTATTCCCTCCCTGACTCAATAGAAGTCAAGCCACTATTCTAATCATTCAAAGAGTAATGACTAAAGTGGTCATTACCACTATAAATCAATAGGCTTTGAAAAATTCAGCAGTTGGTGAGTCTTGGCTGGTTGTTTAAGCAAATGATGTTAATGATTTCTGTGCCAGACTGGATAGCAATGTGTCCAAATAAACAAAATATCCATGATTACATAGGAAACCAATTACACTGAAACATAGTAAAGTGTTAAAATTTTACAGTAAAATAATATAGGTTATTTTAATTAGTAACTTATATAGCAAGGTCTAGAATTGGGGATTTTTATTAATTTTGAAGCATCACATTGATTATAAAAGGATTTTATAACACAGCTATGTAATAGTTAATGCCTGAGATTTTTTGCTGGTGACAAGGTTACAGGTGATATACAGCAGTTTATTTTCTATGCTTATAATCAATTTCAGTCAAGTTAATGGAATCAATAAGTATTTTTTAAATTTACTATTAAAGACAGGATCCTTATTCCTTGGCATCCCAAGTTCTATAAACATGTGGCAACATCATACCCAGCAGACATTTTTTTTTCTTTTTAAGAACACAGTTTCTAGGCTCAGTGGTTAAGAGCACTTGCTACTCTTGCAGAGGACCAGGGCTCCCAGAACTCGCATCAGGTGACTGGCAACCCTCTGTAACTCCAGTTTCAGAAAATGTAGTACCATCCTTTGACTACTGCAGGCATGCACACACGCACAGAATTAAAAGGAAAGTATCTTCAAACACACACACACACACACACACACACACTCACACACAACACACACACTCACTCACTGACACAATCAATCACACACACACTCACACATGCAAAACTGAAGGATTTCTAAAAGCATAGATGCTCTGCACTTACAGTAAGAGCTGTTAGCTTCAAAATTCAATTCCAAACATGGAAGCAATCGAAATTAGTGAGAGAAATAAATGTAAAAGAAACAAAACAAAAAAAAAAAGGACTGGAAAGATAGCTGAGCGGGATAAACAATTTGTGACTAGATAGACCTGACAGCCTGTGTTTGATTCCCCCAAACTCACACAGTCAAAGGAGAGAAGCAACTCTTACAGACTTGTGAACATACTAAATAAATGCTAAATAAATATATAAGTGTAAAAAATATGTTGAAAATGAGTTTTATTGATGCTCATCTTCTTCTACCTAAACGGTCCTAAGATTTTGAAGAAAAGAATCCTATACTCTTTCCAAAGCAGCAAATTTAGAATGGTATATTGATCAAGCTTATATACTGTATTATAATTTTTTAAAAATATTTTTTGAGACAGAATCTATCTATTAAGCTCAGGATGGCCTTGAACTTTTGCTACTTATGCCATCACCCTTAGTGCTGGGATTGCCACCAGCGATACTTCATCTTTGGGTGATTTTTTTCAGGCTCTCACTCAAAAGTATAACATACAAAGTATAGTTTTAGTTCTGCTCATCAGTTGCCATAGTAGGCCCCATTTACATAGTTGGTCATGTTGCAGGGTCAAATGCAACAAGGAGCATAACAGATTCACTTGGAATTTCTGGTTTGTTTTGAGACAGTCTCCCTCTGTATCCTATTTTGTCTCAGCTTCCTGTGTGCTGGGATACAGGCATCACACCTACTTTACTACTTAGGATTTCTGAGTAGACTTCCAAAGACTGAAATATTTACAATGGTTTGAACTGGGTTAACCAGAGATGCTGAAGCATCCACAGATTAGCAGCTGCTTGATATGACTGTGAATGGAGAAAAGCAGTGTTAAGGGATACCAGCTGAGAGCTGAAGCTACGGAAGATGGCACATGTAGTACTGTGGAGGTGACCAAGACCACGACTTCAGCTTAGTATTAGGTGGGGCTAGGGACAAGATGTTAACAGCGATTGAATAAACACGTGAACTTTCTTTCCTGTCCTTTAGTCCCTTGTTGGTTCTCACTCCCATGGACCAAATCGACCAGAACTTTAAAGGCAAGGGCACCAAAGCAATGCATCCTAAGGGGATCACAGCAGGACAGAGAAGGATGGAAAATGGGTGTGGAAGAGGAAGAAATGGAGGCCAGCATTTGCCTTCAGCCCTTTTAGATAGTGTTTTTACAAAAAACAGGTTGAGGAAATTGAAGCTAGTTATCTGGCTTATAATTCAAGTCCTTCTTTAAATGGATGCTTTTAAGGAAGGTCCTGTTTGTCTCAAGTTCCATATTGATCAAACTGTGTAGATAACTGTTTGTTTATCATGCCATTTTCCTTTGCCTTTGTGGTCCCAGCCAGTGGGGATGCCTGGAGCTGTAATCTCTAAAGTGAAGCTGATTTGAACTTAATTGCTAATCTACTCAAGGAGGGCACTGCCTGGCTTTAAAAACATTTCTTGTTTTTCAAATTGTGTCTTGAAATATTGAAAGTTCAGGGCATGATTTAAAGAAGACTGGACTTAAATTTGCCTAGGGCCACATGATTCAGATGGTAGTCTGACTCTTGTCTTTTGAGGTGAAGCAAAAGCAAACACGTTTATAAATGTCAGACATGGCCCCTCTAGGCCCTCTAGGGACTATTGATATAGACAGCCAGAGCCAGCATTTAACAAATTATCCAAGGGGCTTGATTCAATATCATTGCTGACCTGGAATCTGAGGAAGAATTGGTGATGATGTGTTTGGAAAGTTTTAACCTTCCCTCAATATTCTGCCCTGCACGTAGGAACTTCTCTTAAAGGGAGCAGTTCTTGGGGTTTGAGGCTAAAAACTTGTTCTTGAACCATAAAACTGGGATTAAGGATCCCCTTTCTCATCACTCTCCACTCAAGTAATTTGTCATTTGTTAAGGAACTCAATCAATTTGTGCTTTATGTTCTTGGGAGATGTTTCTGAGTGCTTTCATTTGATCCACATATATCATATCTCAGTGGGACTTCTTTACACTATAGGGCATATTTCAAAGTGTTTTTCTTATTGTTTTCTATTTTTCCCAGCCCAGTCATAACTGTCAAGATAGACTAAAGACCAATTTCACTCCTGCAGGCTACCATGAAGATCAAATAAAGGTGCACAAAATGCTAATACTAATACTACTAATAATAAATCATTCAAAAAACTTCTGGGACTGTGGGACTGGAGAGATAATAGCTCAGTTGCTAAGGAGCTTGCCACACATGTATGAAGATATGAGCTTTATCCCAGGACCCATATAAAAAGTCAAACACAAGGATGACTATACCTCGTGATGACAGAGCTAGAGAGGAGAGAGAGAGGTGGACTGGTCAGCTGGCCTAGCTGAAACATCACGTCCCAAGTCCTACTAAGTGATGCTGCCTCAGAAAACAAGATAGGCTGCTCTTCTTAGGCATAACACCAGAGGTTGTCCTCTAGCCTGCACACACATGTGCAAGCATACCTGCAAACACATACTCACATGCACAGAAACACAAAATATGAGTTCAAGCAGACTAACTTAGGTGTCCTAGTTTGCTTTCCATTTCTGTGATTAAAAAAAAAAAAACCAAAACAGGACCAAAGGCAACTTGGAGAAGAGATGGATTATCTATCCCAACACTTAGGGAAGTCAGGGCAGAAGCTCAAGGCAGGAACCTGGAGGCAGAAGCTGAAACAGGTATTTTGGAGAAATGTTGCTTACTGGCTTGATTCCCATGACTCGTTCAGGGTGACACTACCTGCACAGACTGGATCCTCCCATACCCATCATAAATCAAGAAAATGCCCCCATATACGTGCCCACAGGCCAATCTGATGGAGGCATTCTGCCAAATAAAGACTTTCTTTCTAGATGACCCTAACTCCTGTCAAATTGTAAAAATAAATAAACAAAAAAACCAAACTAGTTCATGTGTCAAATGTAGATTATCAACAACATATATGCTACTTTTTCCTCTCCTAGGGAATTAGATAATTCAAGGAATAGGCAAAGTAGAAAGAGATGCAATGTGGATTCAAACAGAACAACACAATAATGGGAGGAATGAACTTTTCTTGTCTTAAGAATCAGATAGTTAACTAAAAAAAGATTCAAAGAAGAGCTATGTTTGAGTTCAAATTTCCTTTCTCCCTTCCCTGTGAATTTATAAGCTATGGATTATATTTGAACAGGGCTAGGGCTTGGCTTCACTGGTAGAATATTTTCTTAGCATGTGTAAGACTCTGGATTACATCTCTAACATCAAAAAAATTATGTTGGAGATTTTTTTGTTTATTTTACTCTCTTTCTCTCTCCCTTTATTCCAGGATGTCCTGGAATTCATGTGTAACTCAGGCTGATCTCAAACTCATGGTGATCCTCCTGGCACTCCATTCTGAATGCTGAGAATCCAGGTGTGAGCTACCACACTGCCATTGGCCACTTTCAAGTCTCCTTCACCTCCACCTTCTGACCCTTAAGCAAACTACAGAGGTGGGATATGTGAGAGGAGTAGCCCAGTCATTGCTGAGATGGCGCTGAACGGGACCAGATGGAAGTATTCTTGAACAGGGCAACAACTGACACATATTTATTTTTCCACATCAATCTAAAGAAGTATATAAGCCAGGTTTGGTGGTATATCCCTGTAATTCCAGCACTCAGGAAGCTGAGGCTGGAGGATGGTGAGTTTAAGGCCAATTTTGAACACTTTAAAAGAAGGAAAAAACCCGCAACATACGTTTCTTAGCTTCTGACGTTCCTAGGAGACAGAATCTCACTGCAAACTCCCAGTTCCTCTGGCTCTTACAATCTTTCTGCCAATTTATTTATAATGATACCTGAGCCTGAGGCTCAGGAGTTGTCCCAGTTGGGACTGGGTTGCACAACTCTGAATTTTGATTGGTTGGTTGTGATTTTCTGTAATTGTCTCTGTTGCAAAGAGAAGTTCCTTTCATGGATGGGGGAGAAGGACTACATTCTTCTGTGGGTATAAGGACCAATATTTAGATGTAGTTAGGGCGTGTGATGGTTAGACATGCAAATGTAGGCAGGGGACAGCTCACAACGCCGCAAACCTTCCAAAGAACTACGGGCAGCTAAGGAATGCTGAGTGAAGACTGGAGAAAAAGTCTTTTCCACTGAAGCAAACACCAATTGGTTATCCGATACCAAATGGTGAGCTCTGAAAACATACATATGAGTAATATTATACAAACTTAGAAGGGTTGTTTAGTAATACTCACATACATATATACACAGGTATATATATTTCTCCCTCTCTATTTATCTAATTAGCTACCTATTGTTTTAATGGGGAGCTATACTCCAGTTCTTATTGTGGAGACAGAGTTTTATTATGTATTCTAGATTTGTCTGTGACTTAGTATATAGCCCAGGTTAGTCTTGAACTCACTATCCTAATATCTTAGCCTCCTTGATCCTGGGATTATTATAGAGTACCATACAAGCCAGACCAGTTGTTATATAAAATTTTGAGATTTTTGTCTGTTGCTCTCTGGTGAGTGAACTGATGCTAATTTTTGTAAGAATAATATGTAAGCAAGAGTACGTACTTAATTGCTTTATGCTTAAGGACATATACATTAGATTAAGTGACAAGTGATTCAAAATTCAACATTTCCACCAGGTGGAAACTGGACTGCCGGACCTCTTATTTATAAAATCATGTTTTTTTCTCCTTATAGTTAATAAAATAACTTAAAAATGAATACTTCAAAAAGTCAGAACTCAAAAAGGCAGGCCAACCTAACCAAATCTGGGATCCTGTGTTGGTGTTAGTTCACAAGGACTGCATTTTAGGGGTCAGGGATTTGGGGAAGGAAAAGTACATTATCTTAAGGTGAATCCACTTTCCTGATGGTTGTCCTCCAGCCAGGTCCCTGACCTGCCCCACTGGATTGACCCTTAAAGAAGGAGACATGGACATGGAGAAATCAAAGGCATCTTTGATTTATTAGATTTATTAGTTACACTAACAATTGTGAGGATCACCTCAAGTTTGACATCAACCTAATCTATATAGTAAGTTCTAGCCCAGCCAGGGGGCTGCACAATGAGACTATTTCTCCTTGTGGGCATTTATTTCTATATTGACTATTTGACACTTTTTGTAAAGAAGAGCTTCCCATTTTGATTCATTATGTGTGTGTGCGTGCATGCTGTAGACTGCATGCCATACCATATTTAAGAAGATCAGAGGACAATTTTCAGGGTCAGTTTCTCACCTTTCACCATGGACTCTAGGGATTGAATTCAGGTTTTTGGGCTTGTGAACCAAGAACTTTTACCTGCTGAGCCATCTCACTGGCTGGGGATTCCCATTTTTAATCCCTTTCTCTGTATTTGTAACAGGGATAAAGAGCAGAAACACATTGATATAATACAATGGGCTTTGGAAATTGTGTTTTTAAGAATTATCATCATTTTTGTTTTTGTTATGAGATGCAGTCTCACACTCTAGCCCATGGTAAACTAGAACTCATTATATAATTTGGGTTAATCTCAAGATCATAATCCTCCTGAATGCAGAAATTATAGGTATGTGCCACTATAGCAATCCTTACAAGTTTTTAAAATTACATTTGCTTATTCGTTGTGTGGTGGGGCACACCTATACCACAGTGCACATGTGAAGGTCAGAGGACAGTTTGTAGAAGTTCATTTTTTCCTCCTACCATTTGTGTCCTGGGGATTGAACTCAGGTTGCCAAGCTTAGCACTATGTTCTTTCATCCACTGAGAGCTGTCTCTCTGATGCCACTACAATTTTTTTTTTTAATACTCAAATTGTTTCAATTTTACCTGGTGACTTTACTTACAACAAATGTGCCTTCTGGTTGGTAAGTAGTATTCGGACTGATAGACACTCTAAAAAGCTGTAAATTATTGAGACAAGCATAACCCCTGGCTTCCTCTAGTGTGATGACTGCTAATCTGGTATGTCATGTGAGAGGCCTTGGAAACTAAGGCTATGAGATTATTTTAATAAAACATACTTACTTCTCTGAGGTATAAGGTTGCAAACCTAGGCAAGGTCTTCCACTTGTCTGGTGAGAATCCTGTTCCTTTAGACCTAAATTATCACCTGGAATACTAGACAGAACAGTTGGAAACCAGTTATTTGGACTGTTCTGTGATTTGAAATCAAACACTAACTGCCTGATGGCAAGTGCTAGTTTTTGCTGTATATCTCTTTCAGCTGATTTACAACTAAAATAGGTATACCTAAGAACTGGAGGTTTTCATAAAATCCATTTATTTGCTATCTTTTGTATCACATCCTCACCCATTTATCTATATTTTATCCTTATAGTTCTTGAGAAGTAAATTTTTTACATGAGGATATAAATGCACAAGTATGAAAGTATGCTGTTTAGATTCACAGCTTGATTTTATAAGTGAATAATATCCTGGAAATTACTGCAATTAGTCAGAGCCCTTCATTTTTAAAATATCTTGTTTTGGGGCTAGTGAGATGGTTGAGTGCATAAAAGGCACTTGTTGCCAAACTTACTGACCTAAATTAGATCCCTGGACCTATATATGGTAGGATAGAACAGACTCCAGAGAGTTTCCTGTGATCTCCACAAGAGGACCAAGGTACATGTGTACCCACACACAAAATAAATGAATCCAATAAAATTGTAATTTAGTGCGTCATTGTGTAGACATATGGTAACTCAGGAAACTAAACTCCCATGAATGGGCTTATAAATAATTCTAGAAGCTTTGCATGCTAATGCTTACACATAACCCCAATTAACAGGGAGGCCAAGATGAGGAGGATCACTTCAACTCAGGAGTGTGAGGCCAGTTTGATCAGTACATTGTCACAATGACACTCCATGTTCAAAAGAAAGAAACTTTAAGTAAAATAAATAGAAGAGGTATCTCGGGTGTGGGAGGGGTGGATATGATCAAGTTACATTATATGGAAGTATGAAATTTTGACAACAAATAAAAATTGTTTTTTTAACAAAAGAAAATAAAAAACCATGTGTTTGTGGAAGAATACTGTTAGACTAAACTCTCCTTTGCCTCCCTACCACTCCCCTCACTCCTTAGCCTTCTCCACCCCCAATCCCCTCGGGCCTGGAGCTCATGTGACAGAGTAGGCCAGCAATCCTTCTGTCCTGGCCTGCGGAATGCTTGATTACAAGTGTGTGCCACTTTGTTCTTCTATACTGCCCCACACCTTTTCTTTCTTTTTTTTTTAATTTACACTTTAGGCTTCTTTTAGCTTTCGATTTTAAACTTTAGTGCCACTTAATTTGTGGTATCTGAGTTGCTTTTCTCGCATACTTGTTTAGACTCTGGTCTGTTCCCTTGAAAACACACCACAAAAAACTACCAATCCCTGCACACGACAGGCACTATATCCCCACCCTTCCCGCCCCATTCCCCCCCCCCCCCCCCCCCCCCCCGCCAGCCCGTCCAAGACAGCTGCGCGGCTGTGCGGCTTTGCCGAAAGCCCCGCCCCATGACGTCACCAGAGGGCTAGACCAAACTGAACTAAGCCGAGTTCCGTCACTTTTTCCTTCGGCTTTTTCTCCTTCACATATTTGCTTTCTTGGGCCCACCTCGGCTTAGAAATCTTCATGTCAAAAGATACTACGAAACTGGAAGGTTAATAATCCGCACCATTGCGCGTGCGGATTCCGCTCACAGGCGCCGCCCCCTCTGTTCGCAGTGGTATCGTCCAGTCCCTGAGGGCGGCGCACGACTCGCGCGCACTTTGGCGGGAAAGGCGGAGCCGCACCGCGCCGACGCCTCGTCTCCCCGCCTCCGAGTGGGCCGGGCGCTTGGGTTGGGCCTCAGACTGGTAACGGCTTGGGCCCTGAAAGCTGAGCGCTGTTGAGGGGAGGGTTCAGGGTTGCTGTTCGCTGTGTCCCGCCGCTGAGAGAATTATGGCCGAAAAGAAGGCCTCCCCAGGCGGCGGCAAGCGTGTCCGCGGCATCAGGGGGCGTGAGGCTGAATGGGTTCTCGGAATTCGAACTCCCCCTCCCCTGACCCCAGTGGAGATGTCCCGCCAAGACAGCACCTCTAGCAGCTCACGCGAGTCCTCCCACTCTCAGTGGCAGATCGCCTCCCAACCCTTTTCCTCCGCTCAGACGAGCTGGTCCAATGAGGAGCTGTTTGGTTCCTTTAGTTCCACCAACCTCTCTGAGTTCAGCGATTATCCTGGCCAAAGGAATGATCCCAACTCAAAGTCTTGTTCCTGGGACTTAAACGTCCCCAGGCAGAGTGACCAGGTCTCCATACCTGCCTCGGACTCGTCCCTCCTTAGCTCTGTCTCTCAGCACTTATCTGTACTAGAATCCATCCCACTCCCGGATTCATCCCGTTCTTTTGGGCAAAGGTCCTTGGTGACTTCTGGGCAAGTGTCTTCGGTGCTTTCTAGACCTAGCACTTCTCTAGAGTCAGTATTTGGGACTACCCATGTCTCAGTGTTCAGCACTCCCCGAGGGTCGGTAGAGGAGCCCACTCCACCTTCATTGTCTAGCTACAACTGGGGATTACCACTAGAACATCCCGAACAAAGTAACACATCCCTGACTTCGTTACAACTACCTGACACTCCAGAAAATATCCCACTGGTGTCGGCAGAAGACCCCCCCATGCACTCTCTGTCCGTTTCTGCTTGGTTATCCACACCATCACCTTCTGCACCCTGTTTCCCTTCCCAGCTGCCGGTACAAAGCTCACTATTTAGGTCCCCACCTCCCCCACTGTATAACCCCCTAGGCTCAATGCAGGGACCTCCTCCTTTTCAAGCCCCTCCAGTGCCTTTTCTAGGGCCATCCGTGCCCAGTGTGTGGGGCTCTCCCTGGGTATCTCAGCTAGGATCAGCTCCGCCCCTGAGCGCTCCCCTCGGCGTTGCACAAGGGCCTGCTCCGCCCTCAGGGCCGGGCTCCCCCCGGGTACGGATAGAAAGATCGGCTCCGCCCCCGGACACTAGGCTAGGGGCCGTACGAGGGTCTGTTCCACCCTGGGCGGTCCCCTCTTTTAAACGCAAGTCTCCGGAGAATCTCAACCAAACCATGACGAGTCTGGAGAAGCCTAATATCGCAGGCCACATGTTCGACGTAGTCGTGATTGGAGGCGGCATCTCAGGTCAGTTTGTGTCTTTTACAGTAGCTTAAGGAGCCCTGGCTGACCAGGTACTTGCAATGTTCTTGTTGTGTTTGGCAGGATCTTTCTCCTTCTTGTGAGAGTGTTTCTGTGGCAGGGCCCCAGATCCTGCCAGATGGGAGCAGGAGTTGGGTCATTTTCCTGATGGTATGCACTGGTGGAAGGAGGCAAAATAATTTGACTCGTACTACTAAAAACTAATGATTAATTAGCTCTTGCTGTGCAATTACATTTAGAACGTTACATGAGTTTCCTCTGCTCTCAACAGTCTTGTGAGTGGGCAACACCTTTACTATTTTACAAAACCAAGAATTTGTGGTTTGAGAGTTTCAGTAACTCTGCTGAGGTCTAATCTCCTCCCTGGGAAGCTGCAGACCTCTTTTCTTCCATTTAAGACCATCTCTTGCAAGTCTTGAGGTGGTTGCTTGGCCTCCCTCATTTCACATCCTTTTCTCTGAACAGAATATCAGAGAATGTTGAAGTCGGTCATAGTAGGATTAGTTCAGTTCTGCTCTTCTCCAAAGCAGCATTGCTTAGATTTGAGTAGGTAAAAAATGAGACAGAATCCTTTAGAATCCTTTAGGAATAGGTAATTTTTTTAAAAGGAACTACCTACTCCTTTGTTTTTTTTTTTCCACTTCTGGTGTTTTTTTTTTGTTTTTTTTTTTTTTTAAGAACTTCATTAAAAGTGTGGGGTATTTGTTGCCCAAAGAGAATCTCTTCATAAAGCAAGAGCTGAGGGTGGGTTAGGGAGTACCCTGCACCTTGTCCTGTCTTAGATGGCTTATCAAGTAAGGAGTACACGAACCTTTTCTTTATTTTCCTGGAGACCGCTTCAATATTTGTTTATTAAATTGCAAGTTATATTGTCATTTTGGAAAATTTTAGGGATTATGATTTGACTCTATTTAGAAGTCCAAACTGAAATGTCCCCTTTCCCTCATCTGCACTTAGAAAGAGGGAGAAAGACTGGAGAGGGAGTAAATAGGGTGGCTCCAAATGATCCATTTTAATGTATGCCCCTTTTGAGTAGACCATAGATGTGCTTATATATTAATTCTAGATGCAGGTAACTTTGGACTCACCCTGTTCTGGGAAAACAATCTTAATCACCAGCCTGGAATGAACTGCTTCTTTGGTAGTCCTAGCCAGTGGAAGCATTTGTACTGAAGCATCGGAGGGAAGCAGATCCTGGTGAAGAGTTAGAAAAAGGAGGACTTATAATTCTTTCCTTCTTTCGTTTCTTTTTTCAAGAAACACTTGTTGAGTGCCTACAGGTTAGTGGATTGGCGTTACCAAAAACCTGGTCTTTCTGAGCAAATACCATAGAGGCAATGTGGTTGTTTATCACTGGAATATAAATATGATAATATGTAATATAAATTGATTAACACCATACCACAATTTGCTATTTTGCTTGGATTTTATTCTTCTTCTTTTCTTGGTTTATCTCCAGTGGTCCTTAAAGAAGCATTGTCTTTTAAATTTTTTTTGATGTTTGATTTTGAGTGTAGCCGTTAGCAGCTGAACTATCTCTCCAGCCTGACTTTTTAAATTTTTTATGAGACAGTGTCTCATGTATCTCACGATGGCATCCAATTTAATATGTAGCCATGTATGAACTTCGACTTCTGATTTTCTAACATATGACTATCAAGTGCTCAGATTGCAGATGTGGGATACCATGTCTGCTTTATGTAGTATTGGGGATTAACCCTAAGGGCTTTATGCCTGGTAGGAAAGCACTCTATCAAGGGAGCTATATCCCGAGCCCTGTCTTTTGTTTTTCTTTTATCTAATTGCTTGGTCTCTCTCCTTTTTCACACTTGACTGCTAATATTTAGTCTTCAACAGATGTGTACTTTGAATGTAGCTGATGAACCTTAAACTGAGATCCTTTCTGATCTCATTCTAAATGAATTACCAGCTTCATACTGATTCATGTTACAATTTTGCTTTCTTCTTTTGTTTTGTGGTGATACTGTATTGAGACAGTCTCATGTAGCATAGGCTGGACTTGAAATCCCTGTGTATCTAGAATGTCTCTGAGCTTCTAATCCTCTTGCTTCCCCCTCTAAGTGCTGGGATTACACTTGTATGCTACCATACTGGGTGCATTGATTTCTTATTTCTTAAAGAGAACATCCAAATTACATGAAACCCCACAAAAAATTGAAACTATTCTTGGGAATTATTAACTAGTTCATTTCTTTGGGAGGATCAAAGAGACATTTTTTTTTTGTTTGCTCAATGTGCTTTCTTATTCCAGACACCAACTTTCAGTTCACCAGCAACATTGGAAAAAAAGACTTAGTGTCATTTCTACCAGTCACATCTGATAGATTTTAGGAGCCAAACTGACTAGAAATATTCCTTTCTGTGTGTTGTCATCCAAAATGATTTATTGCTAACCTATATGTGGTGCCTGTCTGACTCAGGTATTAGATACAGACTGAATGTTTCATGAACATGAACATTCTTGTGAACTCCATAACACGTCTCTTTATTTAGGCTTGCCATATCCGATGATGTGAATCGCATGAAGCAGTCCTAGTTTGTTTGTTTGACACAGGTCCGCTATAGTCCAGGCTGGCCTCACATTTTACATTTGTCTGTAGTAGAGGCTATTATAACCTCTGATCCTATTGTTTCTATCTCGCGAGTGCTAGAATTAAAGGTAAGGCCACTCCTCCCAGCTCCTGAATCAAATGTATGTATTTATTGAAGCTGAGTTGGAAGATTTTTTTTACAGTAATATTATTAACATAGATTTTGAAGATCAAAGGTTAAAGGACAGTGGCAATCTGGAAGGAAGTTAAGATACACTTCAAAGCATGGGTCTGGGTTTACTCAAAGATGGACAATTCTGTGCCTGTTTTAAATGCTTTGGAATATTCCTTAAAAGTTCCTTGTTAGGATTTATATACTCTAATCATGCTACCTATGCAACTATAATCTATGACCAATAATTAACATTTGCCATGTTATGCTTATTGCGTAGCTTCTAGAAGAGGACATATTCTAAATGGCATTACTGATAATTGATTCACATGTAGAAAGCTTATCTTTGTACAAAGAATAGTATTTCCATTTTTTCATTGGAAACATAAGACAGAACATTTCCAACAACCATAATACCGTATTTTCCGTCCACCCATCTAATTAATGCTTTTATCCTGTGTTAGTACTTGTAAAGGGAAACAGCCCTGCTTATAATTCATAATCTAACCCATCCCTTTTGAAAGAACTTCCGTGTTTTCTATGATACTATTGAATACTGAAGTTTTATCATCCATTGATCATATGTTTTCATTTTTCTTTTAAAATCACCTTGAGGCTCTGCTGTGCTTCTTGTTTTATACTCCAATGTTTCCTTATATATAGAAAGTTCTCAAATATTTAAGTGGAATCTTTCTCTTTATCTAAACTCATATGCCATAACTTATCTTTTTATGGATATTTTACACTTATATACTGCAAATTCCTCAGTTCCTTGACTCTTTTATTGGATACTGTCTTTTCCATCATTTTTGATACATCATTTTCTCTGTTTTATTTAATTTATTTATTTCTGAGACAGATTCTTACATAGTTCAGGCTGAATTTGAAGTCACCTTGTTGCCAAGGCTGATCCTGACCTTTTGATCCTCTTGTCTCTGCTTCCTGAGTACTAGGATTGCAGGTGTGCACCACCATACCCTATTTTGTTTTCATGCATTACCAGGGCTTTGTGCATGCTAGGTGAGCACTGCCAAATGAGCTACATCTCCGTCATGTCCTTATCTTTTATCTTCTATACCTCCTTACTAATTTTTTGATGTGCTAGAGAATAAATTCCAGGCTTCACATATGTTACGCATATACATCTACAACCGACTTACATCCTCAGGCCTTTTGTATCCCTTTTTTAGGTTCTTTGAACTGGACTGACTCATTTTCTGCTTCCTCAGTTACATGTTCAAGCCCCCATTTCCAGGGCACTCTCGACTCCTGAAGTTTCCCTTACTATTTCCAGTGGTTGTGCTTTACAACAATAACTCTCTTCACATCCATCCTGCATGCAGTATTCTCCCAGGCTTGATTGATTGACTTTAAGCACTTCTTTTTCATCTTTCCACTCAAGTTCTTCAGTGGTCTCATATTACCAGCGTTTCAAGACCTAATCCACATTGTCAATTATCTGGCTTCATGTTGAACAAATAGTATTACCCACTTTTCCTCAATATGGATGTGAGGTTTAATCACAGTGCTTTCTGTCTTAGTGCTAGTCTGTTTATTTTGTCCATTTGTCTTCTGTGTTTTCATCTTAGCATAAGAAGTGCTTCTAACAGTTCTTCCTATATGTTCTGCAATATCTGGATAATCACCATGGCTCTCATCGATTTTTCTCCTTTCTTATAGAGAGTTTAATCTATGTTTAGCAAGATATATTTATTTTCTGACTCTTAGTTCTCAATTTTATTTTCAAGAACAATGTATCACTCTTAGACTTTAGATGCTAGTTCTTAGTCGTAATTGTCACAGATGGAATAATTGACAAAAATGATATTTGTCCTTATCCAATATTTTTTGAAATGATTTTTTTAGAGAATAAAATAAGAAACAGAAAAAGGCTACCTTCTTAGGACAATATATATTCTTCTTAGGACTTTTGGAATCTTAGAAGTTTGGGTCAGAAGGGTTTTAAAAGGCAACCTAGCTCAATCACCTACAATTGTAATCCTCCTGATAGCATCTCCTTAGTGATTATCTAACCATAGCTCTGAATACAGTTAGGGAAGGGGAGTACTCTATTTCTCTAAGCAACTCAAGAGCTCTGGCCTGAACTTATTCAGACATTTTAGAGCTTCTACTATATGCTGAGCAGTAGCTAGATCACAAGGATTGAAGGATATAAAGATAACTAGTATCCCTGCCAGAAATATGCCCTTGTCTTCTTACAAGAAGTAGCAGGCAAATAATCAACATGAATACAGTGAGATGAATATTAATGTTAAGAATATGAAAAAGTACTGGGACCTTGAGAATGAAGTGTGAGTTATCATAATAGATAGGGATATGACAATTTAAAAAGACATCCCAAATAGTAGACACCAGAAGAGCACTGGTGCCAAGTCATGAATGTATATGCCAGACACAAGTAGTACTTAATTTAAATGCATGACAGAAATACCAGGGTTGGGGAGTGGGGATGGAGTAGTTTTCCTTTGTACCTCTAGGAATGTGATCCTGGGAGCTACTTGGAGCATTCACTGTGTCATGACTTCCTGTGAGATTTGTGCTTCTGAACTGTGAAGAGTTAGCATGTACTTAATGAAAATATCTTAGTCATAATGCTGGATGGTTCTTGGTGAATAAAATGGTTTTGTTTGTTTGTTTTCAAATAAATGCTAAGTATCATGTAGAAAGAGCTCTCACTGTAAACATTTTTAACTTTAAGCCAAGCTCTACCACAACTGAGAGTACCAGAACCTGGTACTTTATTAAATTAGCAGGGATTGAATTTTCTCATGATCCAAGACAGAAAAGTCATTTTGCAAGAAGAATGACTAGTACATCGAGTTCTACATACTATAGTTCCCCCTTTCTGACATACATTGCCTGTAAAAATCATTTCTATAAGGATCATCATTTTAAGCATTTTAACCCACAATATGGTGGCACATACTGGTGGTTTTGCAGTGATTTTTAAAAAGCTTCCATTTTAAAAGAGGGCACTGGTTTTTGATAGCTTGCTTATTGGATACTCTGAGGTTCAGTGGGCATGAGAATTGTGTGCCTTTTAGGGTATTTCTTTTCATTTGATTTTTTTCATTAAAAGCCTGCCAGTATGCTTTCATTCTGTTGTGTAAGCTATTTTTGTTGTTTTTGAACAATAATACAAGAGTTAAATTTATTGAATTTTGATTAAAAGTATATTTTTTTAAATAGTCAAATGAACTTTTGGGTGAATCTGACATTGAATGAGCAGTTTTAACATTTAATCAGTGCTAATTGATTTGACTTTGTATATAACTCTCAGCTAATGTGATAAATGTTTTTTAAGAATAAATCTAAGTATAACATAATTATATGTACCACAGAGACCAAGTATGGAGAAAAGGAATGTTATAATGCATTATTGATGAAATTGTACCCCATAATCTGTGCAGTTGTGGTGCAGAGATCTTTTAACATGAAAAATCTTGCAGTATTTGGATCCAGCAGTAGCCAGCAATAGTGAGAACGTATTATAGCTTTCTTTCACATACTGGACCTTGCAAAAGTCTTCAACCCTGTGATTTAGAAGTGTGTATACTTTGTAAGTATTTGCCTTGTGAATGTGCGTGCACATTTGAGATGCATAGATTTCATAATAACTGTTTAATTTTTTTAAGATTAAAACTTTACAAAATTTTTCTAAACATTGTGAGCATTTGAGACAAGTTGAGTATTTAGGCTGTTTTCCCTCTTTATTGTGACAAATATGTAATTTTAAACAGTAGTTTTTGTTTTTCTTTAGGTAGCACTGTCTTTATTATATTGTCACCTAGTATTGTGAATTAGGGAAATTTAAAGTCCCTAGTTTTTTTTAAAAAAATTGTGTTTCTGTTATTTAGTGGTAAGATTAAATAGGAGTATAGCTCAGTGGTAGAGTACACACATGCCTAGTACAGGCAAAGCTGTAAATTCAGTTCTCAGCACTGAAAAAAAGGAGGTGGGCAAGGGATGTAGCTCAGTTGATAGAGTTGTTGCCAACATGCACAAAGCCTGGGTTTGGTCTCCAGCACTGCATTAACCTAACATGGTGTTAATGCACCTGTCGTTTCACTCAGGAGGTGGAAGCAGGAGAATTAGAAGTTTAGGGTCATAATTCAGCACATAGTATGTTTTAGGCCATCATGAGATAAATGAGATCCTATCTCAAGGAAAAAAAAAGAGGTTGGGTATGTGATATATCATCTAATATTTCAGTATTTTCTTTTCTTGGTAATTAACCAGCTTCATAAAGGTTTTCATCCTTGGGTTTACTTTTGCATCATTCCTTAGCACTATTTTCTTCCATGCTTTATTCTGGAATTGGTTTGTTTTATCTTTTATACTAACACAATGTAGTAGTTTAAATTAGCACCCAGGTCTCTTCACAGATATGTGTTCACATTTCCCCATGGCTTCTGAGTCTTTGTTTAAAAGCACTTTTCCAGTTGGTAGACCAAAGTAAACAAAGCTCCACTTAATAACACTATTTGATTGACCAGGGTAAGAGTGTCAATAAGAGGCTAAACGAAGTGATTAACTTTGATAGTTACATATTAACCATTTCTGAGGGTCTTAGTAACTGCTCATAATATTTCAAAAGGGCCAAAATGGAAGCCCAAAAAAGGCAAATGAGTTATCAAATATCCCAGAAGTCTCAGTGACTCATCTAAACCTTTGATCCTTAAAAATACTTACTTTCAGGACAGTCCTTTTCTATTCCCTATTTCCCTAGTTTGCTGTGAATGCTTATCCATGGATCTGTAGTAACTGTGTTTACTTAACTTGAGGATTGATTGATGAACTAAAACCTAGTTAGTATCTGCTACCTGAAAGTAATTTACAGATGTGACTGTATTATACTGCTGTTGCTCATGGACAGCTACATTGAAAAATGTGGGGTATCCTATTAGGTTTCGAAACTCTCATGTGACAAACATATTTGCCTTTAAACATCTATTATTATTGTCTGTATGGTGTGTGTGTGTGCGTGTGCGTGCATGCATGCATGATTGTGAATGTGCAAGTGCTACAGCACACAGGTGCTGTTCTCTCCTTACACCTTTATTTTCACCTTTATGTGGGTTCTGGGAATTGAGAACAGATCACCAGGCTTGTGCAGCAGCTGCCTTTATAAGCTGAGCCATCTAACTAGCCTATAATATACTTTTTTTATTCCTTTTTGTACATTTTAGATATATTTATTTTATTTTATATGTATGAGTGTTTTTGTCTTCATTTATGTATATGAACTGTGTATGTGCCTGGTGCTTGAGGAGGTCAGAAAGTAGCATGACATTCCCCTGGAACTGAAGTTATAGATGGTTTTGAATCACCATGGAGGTGTTGGGAACTGAACCCAGTTCTTCTATAAGAGCAACAATTTCTCTTAACCTCCAAGCCCTCTCTCCAGCCTACTTACCTCTATATACTTTAAAATAATAATTTGGGATGCCGAGTAGAGATTTAACAGTTGTTATCAGTGATTCTTAGCTTTTTGGACAAAATATGCCCCTGAAAACCAGGTATGGTAGCTTAAATTTTTTAATTCTAGCTCTTAGAAAGCTGAGGCAAGATAATTATCTCAAGTTGGAGTCAGCCTGGACTAAATAGTAATTTCCAGATCAGCCTGTGATGTGGAATTTCCCTCTGTATGCTGTGAATATCATTGGTAAATAAAGAAACTGCCTTGGCCTGTTGATAGGACAGAACTTATGTAGGCTGGGAAAACTAAACTGAGAGAAAGGAGGCAGAGTCAGGGAGAAGTCACATAGCCCTGCCTGAGACAGATGCTGGGACTCTAGCTGGTAAGCCACAGTCATGCGGCAGTACACCGATTAATAAAAATGGGTGAAATTAAGATATAAGAGTTAGCCAATAAGAAGCTAGAGCTAATGGGCCAAGCAATGATTTAATGAGTACAGTTTCTGTGTGGTTATTTCGGGTCTGAGCTGCCGGCAAACAAACAAGCAGCCCTCCTTCAACAAGCCTGAGCTACTGAGTGAGACTGGTTCATAAACCAAAAGAAGATGCTATGGAAATGACACAGCGGGTAAAATGTTTTCTCTACAATCATGAGGACCTGAGTTTAGAACCTAGAAAACTACAAAAAAAAGTCAATATGGTGGTGCAAGTCTCTAAGTCGAGCACTGGCAGTGGGGTGAGCTGATTTGGACTGGAGCTGTGGAAACATAGTCTGGGGACTTACTTGTCGGGTCATCTAACTTAAAGGCAAGCTCCAGGTTCAGTGACAGACACTGCTTCAAAAAATAGGTTGATAAAATGGTAGAGGAAGATTAACGTCAATTTCTGGTTTCCACAGGTGATCACATGGGTGAATGCACCACAGGCCCCTACCCCACACACATGGTGGAAGGGTAGGAGAGAAGTGGGAGAGGGAGGGTGGAGGGAGAAGAAATCACCACACAAATATCCCTTTGAAAATCTGTTAAAAGCAATTTGATTTTTTCATTTTAAAGATGGTCATATTTTTATAAATAGACTTTTTTCCTTTTATCCTGGGTTAACATTGTATGTTCTTGAAACCCTTTCATTGTCCTAGTGCCTGTAGTGTAATTTGAACTGATTCTGAGATCTCACAGAAGTGGTAAAACATAAGAATTGTAAGAAAATTCAACTGGATATTGAGATGCATGCTCTTAATCTCAGCATTGAGGTAGAGGCAGGAGGAGCATCAGTATATAAAGATCTTTGGCTACATACCAAGTTCAAAACCAGCCTGAGTT
The DNA here is from genome assembly GCF_982192425.1 of Myodes glareolus. Taxonomy (NCBI): domain Eukaryota; kingdom Metazoa; phylum Chordata; class Mammalia; order Rodentia; family Cricetidae; genus Myodes; species Myodes glareolus. Next base: position 140,018,784 of record NC_142053.1, read on the forward strand.
ATATGAAAATTTGTCTCAAACAAATAAGTGAACAAACAAACAAAAGCTAAGTTTACTAACATAGGAAAGTTAGTAGTAAATAGACTATGATGGAGTAGTCCTAACATTCATACTAAAACTAATGAACGTAAATTGTCTTTTGTTCTGAACGTAAATTGTCTTTTGTTCTGTTCATTTCTATTTTTCTCTTTTATAGAGACAGTGTCTCATGTATTCAAACTGGCTTCAAAATCATTATGTAGCTGAGGATGATGCCGAACTTCTGATTTCCCTGTATCCACATTTTAAGTGCTGGGATTATAGGTTCCAAGCCAGTTTTTATGATTCTGGAGATCAAACTTGATCTTGGCTTTATGCATTGTATATAAGCACTCTACCAACTGAGCCATATCCTCAGCCAATAAGATTACTTTTAGTCAGTTTGAAAGACTAATATTTAAAGATCTTACATTTTGGAGTGAAGCCATTGATACTAAATATGCATTTATTGTTTATTTTGTATTTATTATAGATTATGAAGATCAATGGCCTTTGAAAGCATTAGATAAAATTTTGACTTACATGAAATAAACGAGTTTGATCAGAGGATCAGAGGGTGCTCTCTGTTTATCTGTTAGCTCATTTCTCTATACAGTAACTAATGAAAGACATAAGACCACTCTATGTAGCAGGAGTTATATCTATGAATCGGAAGTGCTGCTGGTACTTGCTGAGCATCCCTAACTCGAAGATAAAAAAATCTGAAAGTTTTGAGTGCTTATATGATGCTACATGTGGAAAATTCTGCATCTTACATCATGTGGCAGGTTACAATCAGAAAACACATGAGAAGTATTGCATAAAGCTACTTTAAGTCTATGCATATAAGGTGTATGCTTAAAATAAGTGAATGCAGTATTTAGATTTGGGTCTTTCCCCCAATCCTCCCCCCCCTGCATATATATATATATATATATATATATATATATATATATATATGTATACATATATATTTTTTCATGACAAACAGAAGGTTAGAAAACATAGAAGAGTTCGTTTTTAATGCTAGCAGGTAAAGCACAGACAATCTTTGCAGTCTAGAAAGACATTTTCTTTTGTTTTTTAAGACAGGCTCTTGCTATGCAGCTCATGCTGGCATTGAACTGAAGCAATCCTCCTGCCTCCTGCCTCAACCTCCTGAGTATTGTGATTATACATAATACATATCATATGTGTCATTATACATAATCACAATACTCTCTCTCTCTCTCTCCCTCTCTCTCTCTCTCTCTCTCTCTCTATATATATATATATATATATATATATATATATATATATTACAATACTCTCTCTATATATAGAGACAGAGAGAGAAAAAGAGAGAAAATTGGGGACAAGACACCCCCCCACACAAATAGAAAGTCTAAACAAATAATCTGAAATCTAAACGACTTAGTGTCCAAAGTATTACAAGATGAGGGATATTCAAGCAAATGGTTAAGATTGGTTCACAGTGTCAGGAGCAACTAATTCTGCCTGAAGGAAATTGCAAGGGAATATTTTATGGAGGAAGTAATACTTGAAGAAAGTGTTCTGGACTTTAGATAAGTTATGAACGATAATGAAAATGACATTTGAATAGATCGTTTCTAAATTAAATGAGTTAACTGTGAGCTGTGGCTTACATTAAAACCCTTTTTATTGTATACTCACATTCATTCATTTGTTCGTTCGATCATTCATTCATTCATTCATTTATCCATCCATTCATTCAATATTTGTCAATGAAGTGTTCACTATGTGCCCTCAGTAAAATTTGTAAGGATTTGTTCTCTGTTTTCCGGCTTTGAGAATGTTGCCTAGAAACTTTAATATAAACTGTGTTTGATTATACTTTTTATTGTCCCTGAATCCAAGTGTGCAGTTATACAGGAATTCTGTTAGTCAGGGTTCAAATCACAAAATAGTAAGAAATTAACTGTGCACATTCTGGGGTGATGATCAATATGAAAAGTTGGAAATACCACTTGTAATTATAGAATAATTTTGTGAGATGATAGAGGATAAGCCATGACTATATCAAACCATTGCTCCCATACTTAACTTATGTTATAGATGGTATGATGTTATTTAACTAGGGCCCTGCTTATGGGAGCTTATTACTGTAACTATTTGAACAATTTTTAAAGTGATTAAACCAGCTTTTCCTAACTGTATTTTGATGCACAGTCTTTTAAAAAAAGAGTAATAGAGTGTGGAGAAATGCTGAATTTAACGAGTATTTTATTATTATTATTATTATTATTATTATTATTATTATTTTGCTGCAGGACTGCTCAGGGTTTTGAAAATAAACAGTGTTCTCTGGAAATTTATCCCAAAAGGAGAAGCATAAGTATCTCAACTTTTATGAAAATTAATGCTCTTCCTTGGAGTGTCTTATCTGAGAATTAGTGTTCATAAAACTTATGGCTTTAAATTTAGACTTTCTCTTTGTTCAGAATTTGAGATATCTTTGTGGAACATTTTTAGTGTACTTAACTTTCAACAAAAGACTTAGACAAATAACAAATTAAGAAGTAATTACATTTCCCAACTTAGGTGAGATTTATTTATCTAAAGTGAAGATAAATGCTGAGCAATAATCAAATAACTTGAGATTGTCTAGACAACCAGTCTGTTGAATTAAGGGCAAATTGAAGTTAACTGTTAGATTAATTCTATTTATCACTTAAGACTGTACTATGTTTTTAGCTTAATAAAATTGAAGGGATTGTAAAATTTGGCCTTTTTTAAAACACAGAATTATTTATCTGCCAGTCAGCACAAAATCCAGATAGACAGATAGGTAGACAGACAAACAGGAATGTTTGTTTGTGTCAGTAAAAAGCTTGTGTGCCTACTGAGATACTTTGTTCTTGTCTGTCAGCAAGTATAATACGTGCTTAAAAATCAGAAAAATAGGCTATTAATACTTAGAATATTCTGACTCCATTGGGCATACATACACACACACACACACACACACACACACACACACACACATTGACCTGGTAACTATCCTCGTTAAACTTTCTTGATTACTTGAGTTAAAAGTAATATAAGGGCCAGAGACAACTCAGTGATTCTTTGCTGGCCTAGATCACATATATAAGACATAGCTAGCATGTATAACATGTTCAACTCTAAGTACCAGTAAAACCTACCCTGTTGCAGGGTATAGTGGTGCACATCTTTAATCCCAACAAAGACAGAACCAAACCAAACCAAACCAACCAACCAACCAAACAGTAAAACAAACAAACAAGATAACTCTGTTGCCCTCAGCCATATGAATGTGGTTTTGTTTTCTTAGCATATAGTTTTCCCACTGACTGCAGCAAGCATTGGGACACCTGCAACATAGCAGGGGCTCTGCTCTAGGGAAGCAAGTTTTCATTGAGCTGGCATAGTTACATGGGCTTATAATTCCAGTACTCTGGAGGCTGAGGAAAAAAGAATCTCATGCTTAAGACTTGCTTGGTCCTCATATTTTGTTTCTGTTTGATATGCTCCTCATTCGTTGCTATCTGACCACACTAGCCTCATTGTTTATAGCACACACATAGAGCCTTTAGACATTTCACAGCATGCTTTGAAAATAGGATCTTTGCTATTTCTTCATAATTCCTTTTCCCCCGACTACTTATTTTAAATATTAATTTTAATCCTTCCCTTTCCCCTTTTCTTTTCTTTCCCTTCTTCCCATTACTTAATTCTTTCTTTGACATGTGTAGTCTTGCTACACAGCCAGATGGGCCTCAAAATTGCAATCTTCCTGCATGAGCCTTCTGCATGAAGGAATTACAGGCATATTCCACCATGCTCAGTTGAGATCTGTTTTTTCTACAAGTGATCATTGAGTTTTGTAGCAACTGGGGAGAGGGTAGAATGCATGGTTAAGGAGTATTGTGATTACAAGTATGCAGCAGCATGCTCAGCTTCAGTGAAGCTTTCCTAATGTAACAACTATAGTTGTCAATTTGGAGGGAAAACAAAAGAGGATACCTACTATAAGACACAATACTCAGGAGGTTGAGGCAGGAGGATTGCTGGCATTTCGATGCCAGCCTGAACTGCATAGGAAGACCCTGTCCTTTTTTTTTTTTTGAGATGGGGTTTCTCTGTAGCTTTGGAGACTGTCCTGGACCTAGCTCTTGTAGCCCAGGCTGGCCTTGACCTCACAGAGACCTGCCTACCTCTGCCTTCCAAGTGATGGGATTAAAGGCATGCGCCACCACCGCCCATCAAGACCCTATCTTAAAAAGGAAAGAAAACATCTTTCTAGACTGCAAAGATTGTCTATGTTTTACCTGCTAGCATTAAGAAAAGAACTCTTCTGTGTTTTCTTTTTTTTTAAAAAAATATTTATTTATTTATTTATTTGTTTATTATGTATACAATATTCTGTCTGTGTGTATGCCTGCAGGCCAGAAGAGGGCACCAGACCCCATTACAAATGGTTGTGAGCCACCATGTGGTTGCTGGGAATTGAACTCAGGACCTTTGGAAGAGCAGGCAATGCTCTTAACCTCTGAGCCATCTCTCCAGCCCCTCTTCTGTGTTTTCTAACCTCTTGTTTGCCATGAAAATTCTTTATTAATCATTGTCTTCACAAACAACATGAAAAGATTAATTGAAACATTAACATTCATTTATTCTGCATCATGGAAAATGTTTGGCATAACAGTCATAACATGTAACCCAGGCTGGCCTCAAACTCACAATATAGTTGTGAATAGATGCTCTTGAAGTCCTGATCCTCTTGCCTTTACATCCACTTTCTGGTATTATAGATGTGCACCACTATGCTAGGTAAGCTAGACAGACACAATCTCTAAAAAAAGAAAACCACTCAGTGTATAGTTGATTTTATTTGAGGATCCATGGATAGGGATGGCTAACACTAGTTGATTTTCTTAAATAGCATCCTGTTTAAATTTCAAGACCAATTATTCAGATTAATATTTAGGGCCACAGGGAAATTTTCTTATTGTCATCATTCTTTATCCACACGCCAAAAATTGTGCTTCTCAATGATAACAAGCCGATTTACTCCGGTGTCTTATAGCACATTACATCCCTGACAAATCCAGGATAGTAGTGCTAGTGATAACATCAATGCTATTACTAATAAATGCTAATAAAAAACTATTTTGCAGTTATTCCTGTCTTTGGAACATATACCGTTAAAATTTATCAAATTAATTGGTTTTATAATCACTCTAAATAGTGATTTCAACCACTTTTATGTATATATATACATATCTTGATATTATTTTACTACTGTCACCTCTACTGTTACTCATTTTTCTCTAACATTCTAACTAGCCTTTCTCCCTTTTATTTACCTCTACAGTATGATTTATTTCATTTTAATAGGTGGTTTAAAGATAAACAGGTACTATGATAGTATTTGAAATATAATGTATGCAGGTTGAAAAAAAGTATATACAAATATGTATAGCCTTATGCTGAGAACTAAGAGTTTATGCAAGCAATGGCACTCCAGTAATCATAAAAGCACCACATTTTGGTTTCTAATTTTATTCCTTTCCCCAAAAGGGATCAAGGATCACTGCAGAAATGGGTGATTGTAAGGTTTGGACAGGCAGGGAAGATGCTGTGAGTCTGGGGCATCCTGTGGCACCATAAAGTAAGGAAGTTCATACACATGTACAAACACAACTCATAGAGGTATGCAAAAGACACACAAGAACAAAAGAGTTCCCAGTGAATAATTTGAATAATTTAAGCAATAAATAATACAGTATTAGATTATATGCTGGAGTCCAAACAAATATGAATGAGTCCATAATAATGACTGAAAAAATAAACAAGAAAAAGAAACAATTTGTATTATTGAAGAATTCTCAATAATTCATATAAATACAGTACCCTCAAAGTGGTAGACCATAACTTCCATTGTTCAAATGCAGAGTATGCATAGCATTCTTTCCAAAGAGTACAGTATAAAAAGGAGGGTGATTATGTAATTTTATAGGGGAGAAATCTGGGAAACCCTTGCTGAGCTAGGTGATTAGATTACGATTATCATAAATGATCACACCTTCTGATATCATGTGTCTTTGATAAAATAGTAATTTATAACACTGTCTTAACTTTTCCACTGCTACAATATTGGATTTGAAATGTATCTTTTATAAAAGCTTTTATTTATAGATGAGAACCTGTTCATTAGCTTTGAGCTAATGAATGAAATTAAGTACAATTCCTAACTCTAAGAATCTTAGAATCTATGGAGGGAAACAATATTTAGGAACTAATAATATAGCTATAAGTAATAGGAGCTGGTGGTATTTAAGTTGAGAAAAGTCTAGACATCTGAGTGCTGCTACAGGTATGAAAGTTTTACAGAAAAAAAGTCTCTGTTTATTTAATTAAAAATTTTAGTGCTAAAGATGGAACTCTGGGTATGGGGCATGGTAGGCAAATGTTCTTCCACTGAATCACTGAGTCCTGTATCTGTTTATACAGTCCAAATTTCTGGAAGAGGAATCAGAAGATTCTCTAAGTGTGATTTGACTACTCTAGAAAACAAGATACACTTTCAAAAATATTACTATTTTTTCCAATAGCTAACCTTAAATACAAGATGAATAAGCTAGTCATTTGGTCAAAGTTTCTTACAATAATGGCAAAATCAACAGATTAAATGTACTGTCCTTTACTCATTTTCTGGATAGATCTAATCAAGTCTGGAATGTCTGGCATTTAGATGTTAATGCTTCTTCTCTTTTATTTTGCCTTTAGGATTGGCTGCTGCCAAACTCTTGTCTGAATATAAAATTAATGTCTTGGTTTTGGAAGCTCGTGATAGAGTTGGAGGAAGAACATATACTGTGAGGGTAAGTGGTTTTAATAATTATAGTATGTCACTTAAAAGTATAAATAGGGCCACTTGAAGTCATAGCACTGAATAAGATCACACAGTTAAGCCATTTGCCCACCAAGTCTAAACTATTTCAAGTAAATGTCTTTTTCTTTCTTTCTTTCTTTCTTTCTTTCTTTCTTTCTTTCTTTCTTCCTTCCTTCCTTCCTTCCTTCCTTCCTTTCTTTCTTTATTTTTGAGACAGCATTTTTCTCAGTATCTAAGGCTGGCCTTAAATCCATTTTATAGTTCTGGCTGCCCTCAAATTCATTCTCGTACCTCAGTCTTTTAAGTGCTGGGATATAGACATACAGTACTATGATCATTTTTCAACAAGTGCTTACTATACTGTGATGGCCTCTGAATTCAGTCACTCACAGTCTAGTAAAGCAACAAATAACTTTATTACAGTGTTATAATCTCTATATTAGAGCATCAAATTGAGTATATACCTGAGGTACCTGAGGTAATGTAGTAGTTTGGCTGTACTAAAAGTAATTTTGTAGCTCCAATAAACACACGTACACAGAAATGTAGGTTCATTGTTTATTCAACAAATATAAAGTATAAAGAAGTGTAGTGACTGTAGTATGCAGAAGTAAATGTAGCATATCTTGTGTACTTTTTGCTTTGGCCTCTTTGCTCAGTCTGAGACTGGCTACATAAAAGAAGCACAGTTCTTGTTATATCACTGCCTTTCATATATTGACTACATTAGTATTCTGGGAAATTATGAGCTAACTATTGTTTAATATTACTGTATTTACAAATACATCTATGGGAGCTCATGAAAAAGTACATATGGAGAAGATATAAGGAAATAAGGTGAAAGATGGAAGTTTATAGGGCATGTAATGAGACAGGCGATAGAGGGAGAAGGAGCTAGAGAAAAGCCATAGAAGCTAAGAAGGAGGGCCAGCCTGAAACACTGCTATGCTAGCCTATCACTGGAGGGAAGAGGAATGCTCAACAGTGCCAAATGATATAGGATAAAGGTAGAAAAATTCCTTTCTTTGTGGTAGTTAGAAATTCATTAATGAGCTCCTTTGGTAGAATACACAAATAGAATTGTAATGACTGTGGACTAGTGGTGTAAAAAATATTGTTTTTAAAAAAAGACTAGAAGAAGAGAATGCCTGTCTAGGTAGATGTTTCTGTTAGGCTAATAACAGAATGGCCTATCCAATAATAGTAACCGTGGTTTAGGCAGTGAAAACATTAAATTATTTCACAGACATTTGCTAGTAGATATTCCAGGACAATACAGGAGTTCAGCTTTGTCATTAAGGTTTCAGGTTTTTCCTACCCTTTCTTCTACCGTTCTTTGCATGTTGGCTTGTTATATTTTGGTAACAAAGTGAGTACTGTGACTCTAAGCAAGTCTTCTCTCAAGGGAGCAAGAATCCCTGGGCCTTGTGACTCACAGCAGTAAGCACTGCACTTGAGAGGCCTAGGCAAGAGGGTAATGAGACCAGCCTGTGCTAATAGTGGTATCTTGTTTACAAAACAAACAAACAAACAAAAAAGGAAATAGAATGAAAGCGCAGCACCATCTTTGGCTGAGACAAACAGAATTTTTCTTTTACCAATAAACTACAGGCAGACATTTGTCTCATTAGGCAGAGCGGCTGTCTCCACTGTAGGTTGAGCCTGGGAAAACAAATATTTAAAATTCCCAGGCAGAAGAAACCAGTATAAAAAAGGGGATTTGGAATGACTACTGCAATAGCTGAGTGATGGCATCTCATCTAGGATGGTACAGTAACTCTTCCAATCATACCATGTCACGCATTCTTTCTATTATGCATCTACTTCACTAGACCCATGAGGCCTGTTTCTGTTTTGCTCAGGAATCATCTGGAAATTTGTGAGTAAATTCTCAGGACTTCTGAATCTCCATTTGCTTTTTTTTTTTTTTAGTTTTTTGTTTGTTTGTTTGTTTTTGTTTTTTAAAACAGGATTTCTCTGTAGCTTTGGGGCTTGTTCTGGAACTAGCTCTTGTAGACCAGGTTGGCTTCGAACTCACAAAGATCCGCCTGCCTCTGCCTCCCTAGTGCTGGGATTAAAGGCGTGCAACACCACCATCACTCAGCTTCCATTTGCTTTTTAATAAGCTTCCCAGGGAGAGGGGTTGCAGATATCCTTCTCTGCAGTATAAAATATTCTCAATTCCTTTACCTTAATTTAAATCGACATTAAATTTATCTGGAGTATTTCTGAGTTTTTCCTTAGATATAGTCTGCTGTGGGTTTTGGTTAAGAGCATTTGTTGCTTTTGCAGAGGACCTGGGTTTGATTCCAAGCACCTATATCATGGTTAACAGCCATTTATAAATCCAGTTCCAGGTCTGAAGTCCTCTTATGACTTCTGTGGGCACGAGGCATACCCATAGTGCACACACATACATGCAGGCAAAACTTTTGTATACATTAAAAATGAACAAAAGGAATAAGGAGACTAGACTCTCTTCACTATACCTACCCAAGTCTAACTTTGATAAGTCCTAATAGCATTTTCACATGCAAGTCTTCTCAGCTGAGTGATAAGATAATATGTCTTTCAAGAAGCTCCTGTGTACGTTTATTTAAATTTTCTGTTTGTTTTTGAGACAGGGTCTCACTGTGAAGCTCTGGCTGTCCTGGAACTCATATGTAGACCAAGCTGGCCATGAACTAGCAGAGACCCACTTGCCTCTATCTCCCAAGTGCTGGGATTAAAAGCATGAACCACCATTGTGTCTCTTCATTTTAAATTTTTGAGATTGGTTCTTTCTGTGTAATCAGACTGACTTTCAACTTGAGATCCTACTGCCCCAGCCTTTGGAATGATAGAATCATAGGTGTGTATCCCCACAACCAGCCCATCTTCACACTGAAATTGAAGGCATTGTATGGTAGTGAAAAAGACAATTTGAATATTTTGCTTATATTCACTTAGCAGATGTGATTCTTCTGTCATTTTTGAAAAATAGTCTTTCATTTTAGAGATACGTATTAAGTTATCCCTTAGTCCTACTTTTCTTATAATTTAAACCTTTTGCTTATTAAATAGAAACACCAGTAATGCTGCAGATTTTCAGTTAACAGCAAGTCATGTAAAGGAAATGAAATTCCGACATGCTTATCCCAATCTATGTTATTAGCTTGAGCTACTTGGGCATTTTGCTCTATTTATATATGTCAGCAGCAGACAGGAATTATTAGCATCTATTCAGCAAGGTACTCTTTGGTATATGAAAAATAAATCTTAGAAATACTTAGAAATGAACACTTAGCATTTATATTTCAAATGCCTAGAGAGAGATAAAGAAGGTACATGAAGGGTCAGAATGGTACTAATAGAAAACATTAAACAACAATCAATCAGGATAATTGTGGAAGATGAAATCATATATACTATTTGGAGCTTAAAAAACCAATATTCCAAATATGATATTCTCACCTGACTTCTTCTGATAGATTTTTCTACAAGTTCAGAACTTAACAATTTTTCATTATTAAACCATCTATAATTCTACAGAGTCAAATTAATAATGCTGGAATGCCTGCAAGGCCACCACAAGGTCAATATATTTGTTCCCTAATAGATTTCCATGTTTGTGGCCTCTTAGGCTGAGTAACATATTCTAAATAGGAAAGAATAAGCACAGCATGACAGAGCCCCAAATTACACTTCTTAGAGTCTTCCCTCAGAACCCAAGGTACCTCATCTGAGTATTTCTGATTTTTAAGGAAACCTTTTGTGAAATGCCTCACTCTTTTTCCTGCTTCATTTAGGATTATATGCTTTAAAGAGAATGTCATATTCTAAAGAAATATTTGAAAATTTTCAAGAGTCTCCTTGTTGTCTCTGTTAAAGCAATAAAAATTTATTGGTACACTGATTTATTCTTAAGAAGATGTTGGAGATTAAAGAAGCTTCAGGAGACACTATTGACAGTTAGTGAAAGAAAACATGAAGATTATGATATCCAGATTAAAGAAATCGAAATAACCCTTCACTACTACTGCTAAAGCAGAATGGAAACCTTGAGTGATTTTTTTACCTCTATTTTATTGAAATAAGTAAAATGTTAACTAAAGTTCACTGTATTGACCTGTCAGGGAAGTTAGAAATTAGTAGATATATATATTGAACAGACATCTTAAAATTGACCATCCAAACTGATGTGTGTGTGTGTGTGTGTGTGTGTGTGTGTGTGTGTGTGTGTGTGTACTGGGCATGAAACCCCTAACATAACTAGGCAAGAACTGAATCACTGAGGTATAACCCCATGCCTAGAGTACATTCTTGTTGAGGAACATAAAACATTCACTTTGGAGAGCTGCTGATGAATTGCTCACTGGTAAAACAATTTTCTAACTTGTTAAATGTCCTAGGTTCTCTTGCCAACAACGGCAAAAGCAAGACTCATTCCTACACAGCAACTTATCCATACTTGGGTTCTTGTTTAGCATTTCTAGACCAACGTTCATTCTGTGTAAAATTATTTTGCCTTTGTCTTCAAAATACATCTGGAATTCATTGTTTCCTATGATTGTCACTGCTACATTATGGTTGGAGTCACTATAACCTCTAGGCAACATTACTGCTTTAGTTTTCTGATTCCCCTGTTTTTACTCTTGTTTGTATTATCTTATCACAGCAGAGAAAGTGAGTTGTTCAAATCTAAGTTAGACCTTAGCACTACTTAAGCCTTCCAAAGGCTCACCTTCTCACTTATATAAAAAGCCAATGTCTTTCCAGTGCCCTGAGAGGACTCCCTAATTGACTTTCTCCCTTGTTCATTTTCTTCCATCCCAGGGAAATATGTGTATGAGGAGGAGTTTTCAACCCCTCTCTTCAGGTTGGCCTGCATTGTAGAATTAAGGGTGAGCTTCAAGAAGACTAGGCTACATGTGCATTTCTTCCTAGCTTCAAATCTCAGATACTGAAAATCAACAGTTATCTGGCATTATTAGTGTCTTATAAATCTTTTCTGAGAAAAATAACTCTCAGAAGTTTACTTATTTCTGCAAGGTTTTCAAGTACAGTGATTACTACATTACAAAAAATAATCAGTCAAGTAATGATAAAAGGCAATGTGTACACATAATAACTGATGAAAACAATAGAAGACAAATATTAAAGAACTTATTAAAAATGCACAAAGGAGTTGTATGTTGCCAACATTCAATTCGTTGATTAAATCAAATGCGTTAATAGAAAGCTGGAAAAGTGGAGAGCTGCATTTAAGAAGGAAAAATTAAATAGTTTTAGTGTATGAGAGAGTACATATTTGTAAATAATTAGCTATATGAATATTTTTATACTTTTAAAAATACTTTTGCCATGATCCATTTTTTCCTAGAAATATTTTAGAATATCAACAGAAGTCCACGAATGTGGGCTGATTTAAGATTTCATCTAGCAGAAATCAGGCAATTAAGATTATTAAATTCCTGGGTGACTCCTATAGCAATAACCCTAGAGAAAAGTACATGTAATATGCTAAGTGATTTGCAAAGGATCTAGATCAGCAAGATGTACTAGTGGTTTTTTTTTTTATGTGTTGTATTGCTGAATCAGCCTCACCAATAGCTCTACAAATGGACATGTCTATTGAATTGTCAGACAGTGTTCCCGTTTTTGAGTGGAAGAAAAAAAGCTTTTGAGTTTCAGGTGTACATTATAAAGGCCATGCAAATCACAATTAAGTTAGCAAATAACAAGATCTTTCATGACAAAAAGGTTTCTTGATTACAAAGTTTAAGTAACATCACTTTTCCTCTTTCTACAGAATGAGCATGTTAAATGGGTAGATGTTGGCGGAGCCTATGTGGGACCAACCCAGAACAGAATTTTACGCTTGTCTAAAGAGCTAGGCATAGAGACTTATAAAGTGAATGTCAATGAGCGTCTAGTTCAGTATGTCAAGGTAAGCCTGACTTTTTATTCATATGACCAATTCAAGAACATTTTATTTGAGAAAGATTGTTTATTTGTGACTATTTTTCTCCCTTTAAAGTTAATTTTTAAATTCTTTCATTGTATATTTTCACTTTGCATGATATGTTGCATATTACGTAAGTGTATTGTCCTATAAGCCTATATTGTATATTGAGTATGTTCCTTCTCCTATTCTTCCACCTTCTTTTCTTCCCTCTCCCAATTAGCTTCCTTTATTCCTAGGTAGTTTTGCTTCTACTTTCATAATTTTTTGTATCTGTATAAAAATCTAGGAACTATAAATAAGATAAAATATAATATTTCTCTTTCTGAGATTGTCTTAATTTGTTTAATATAATTAGCTTCAGATGCATAAAATTTCTAGCATAATTTTATTGTTTTGTATAACTGAAAAATTCCATCATTTATATCTACATTTTCTATATAAATTCCTATGACACCTAGGTTGGTTCCATAATTTAGCTATTATGAATAATGCTGCAATGAATATTTAGTGTAAGTAGCTCTGTGATATTTTGATAAGGAGTCCTTTGGGTAAATACCTAGGAACGGTAGATTTGGGCCATATGGTAGATCTAATATTAGTTTTTTTCAGAGACCCCCATACTGATTTCCATAGCAACTAGAATAGTCTACATTTTTACCAGAGTGGTGTGTAGGTGTTTCTTTTTGCCCATATCCTTCTCATGATTTGTTGTTATTTGTTTTTTTTTTAATGGTGACCATTCTCAATATAGTAACATGAAATCTCAATGTAGTTTTCATCTCTAATGGTGATTGTTTTTCATCTTTTGAAAACTTATCTGTACATATCATTACTCAATTTATTGACTGAATTTTTTGATTTGTTATTGTTTAGATTTTTGCATTTTTAAAATAAATTCCAGATATTCTCTGTTTGTCAGATAGGCAGAATCTTTTCTTCCACTGAAAATATTTTTTTTCATGTTCAGGATATTTTGATTATGGTTTCTCCTCCCTTATTTCCTCCTAGCTCTCATAACCTCCACTTCCATCCAACTGCACACGATCTGTCTCTCTCTCTCTCTCTTTCTCTCTCTAGAAAACAAATAAATAAAACAAACCAGAATTAAAAAAAAAACAAAAGAAAAAGCATAAGAAATACACATACAGAAATCATAACAACATAAAAATCAGAAACTGTAATATACAAGCAAAAGACCAGTAAGACAAATGCCCCCCAAAACAGCATGAGACAAAGAAAAATCTACAAATACCATTGCAGGACATGGAGCTTACCCTTAAGTGTGGTTTATAGACCCAGTGAGAGTCCATTGGAGCAAACTAATTTTTCCTTTGCAAGTGGTTGCTGATTAGAAGTAGCTTCTTAGTTAGGGATGGGAGCTTGTGTCCACTGTCCCCTCTCAGCACTGCACTATCTGCCTTGGATCTATGCAGACCTAGCAGAAGTTTTTTAATTCCATGAGGTTTCATTTTTCAGTGTTGACATTACTTTCTTTATAACTGGAATCCTTATTTAGAAATATGCCTAAACTTAAAGTGTTTCTCTACTTTTTCTTGTAACAGTTTTTAAAGTCTCAAGTTTTGGATCCTATCTTAGTTACTTTTGTGTTGCTATAACAAAACACCATGAGCAAGGTCAATTATGAAAGAAAGCATTTAATTGGGCTTATGGTTTCAGGGAGTTAGAGTATTTTTGATAGAGGAACAAAGAAACGGTGGCAGGAACAGCTGAGAGGTTACATCTGAATCTGCAAGCAGAAGGAAGAGATAGGGAAGAGGAGTGAGCATACTGAGAATGACACAAGTCTTGAAATCTCAAAACTCTTCACAAGTGACACATGTCCTCCAACAAAGCCATACCTCCCAAATAGTTCTACCAACTGAGTACCAAACATAGGAGCTTATGGAACCATTCTCCAAAGTAATTTCTGAGGCTATAAGCAATCTTTTAATTGTCACCACCTGTAAAATCAAAAAGCAAATTGCATACTACCAAAATAGAATGCCAAATAATATATTTTACCATTCAAAAAGGGATGAATCAGGGCAAAACAAAGAAATACTGGACCAAAGAAAGATTGAAACCTGACAGGGCAAACTGCCTGTAGTTTCATGTCTGATGTCAAAGAGCTTAGATAGTTCCATCTTCCCAGCCTTGATACCTGCAAAGATAAGCTCTCTCTATCTCTCTCAAGGTAGTTTCACTCCATGCATGCAGCTCTTCTTTAAAGATATCCCATGGCTCTGGAACTTCTAACATCTTGGAGTTTCCAACAAAATCTGAGTTTTACTTTTCCATCATTACAAGTCTTCTCAGGTCTTCCTTGTAGAGACTCTCCTGCTCCAGTCTTGGCCTCAGCAACTCCCCTTTACCATGGAGGAAGATTTCTCAACCTTTTACTCATTGTACCCTTCATGATTCCAAAACCGGAACCATGTGGACAACACTGCAAAGCTTGAATGCCAACTTGGGGTGAACCCAACATCCTTGAGTCACATTTGTAGAAACTTTGATTTGGTGTTGATTTTTAGGAGCAGAAAATTCCATAGGCCTTTTATTTTCACAAGTTGGAATCTTAGTTTGATGGGGTCTTATAATGAGGGCAACCCTTCCTTTATCCCAATACAGTCAGGCCTTGCTCATCTCTTTCTGCAAAAGCCTTGGCTCCAACATTAAATTTCAAGCTATGTTTTTGCCCCAGTTGCTCTCTTTCACAGTAGACTTACCTAAGAATAGTTAATGATAACCAAGCAGCAAAGTCAATATGCTGCATTAAAATCTCCTTTGCCAAAGAAATTAGTCCATTGCATTTTAATTTAGTCTCAAACAAATTCTTAGGACAAGAGCAAAAAGCTGTTCCATTCTTTACCAAAATATCACAAGAATGGTTTCTAGCCTGGTTCATGTTGTTCTCTAAAGCCTCTTGAGCTGGGCCTTCATAGTCCACATAGCTTTAAGCACTGTTTCTGCCATGATCCTACTAGGATGACCTATTAAGCCCCACTTAGAGTGTACGTATGGTCCTTATAGGCTCATGTCTTTGAATACTTGGTCCCCACTTGGTGAAATTGTTTGAGAAGGATTAGGAGGTATGACCTTGTTGAAGAAGGTATGTTACTGGGGATTGACCTTCAGGTTTCTAAAAACTGTGCCATTCCTGCTGTGTTCTCTTTCTGTCTCATATTTTTAATCAATATGTGAGCTTCCAGCTGTTCTTGCCACTAGGCGTTGATCCACCATTATGTATTACCACCCTCTGAAGTGGTAAGAGCAACTAAATTCATTCTTTTATAAGCTGTCTCGGTTGTGGTGTTTTGTCATAGCAATAGAAAAGTAACTATGATACCTACCATAGCCTTCCTAGGCTGTACCATACTTCCTTTCCTAATTCATTTGCATGACACAGGAGGTAGATTTACTTGAACAAACAGACACACACATACCTGTGTATTTTTTCGTAGTTCCAAGCAACTCCTGATTCACCTAGGAGCTAGTTCTAAAGGCCCAAAGAACAGAACAATTTGAAGCCATTTTAGCTTTTGAACTGGTTCTTTTTCTGCATTGTTACCCAGCATGTCTTTGAATACTTTGTTCATTTGCTTTGTACCTGGCATTTCCTCTTGGAAAATGTAGATTTATTGTGCATTTCCTAGTGTTTAAAGAAGAGATTGTTTAAACTCAGCTCCTCAGATCCACCTAAGAAACAATAGCCTTTTCCACTGTTATTGTTTCTCACTGGAGCCAAACATGTAGTGACTAGAACCTAGAAAAATGCTTGAGAAATTAACTTTACAATCTGCTATTGTAGGACAGTTCCTGAAACTATGAGGGAAAGGGACATTTACTCATACCAAATGACATGATTTCCATACCAGTCACCACACCTCTTTGCAAAAGACACATATTCCCCTGACTGTATATAATCATGTTGGGTCTGGAGGCTAAAGCATTGGGAGTTTTCTAGGAATTAAGGACACTTGTGATCTATGCAAAGTAATAGACAACCAGGAGGTCAGGAATTTTAACAAATTTGATAAACATGTAGTTTCAGATGCTTAGGATTGTGTGACAATAATAGGTGAGAAGACGAACAAGTAGCCTTTAGAAATATTGAGAACTCAGAGGTTAAGAGAAGATTAAAAAAGTATTAAGAGATTTTACAAAGTGCTGACAACTAAAGATATATCTTGGGACAGAGAATTTGCATAGTATGTAGGAGGCCTTTGATTCAATCTCAAACACCGTAAAAAATTATACAAACTATTTTGAAATGTTGGCTTCATTAGGGCACAGTGAAAACAATTTCCTATTTTCTCTTTTGTATAAAGCATATCATTTTCCCAGCCTAATGGGTAATAATAACAGTAAAAATAATAGCAGTTCCCATTTACAGAAACTTTGATGTGAAGAAGGAAACCAAATCCTTTGTGTTCAACTATTTAAATAGTCATAGCAACCTACTCTGCACTTCAACTGGGAAGCGTAGGAAACCAGTTGAGTAGACTCATGTATGTTATTCATTTTTTCAATGAGTCAGGTGCTGAAAGAATTTTATTGTTCCTAGAGGGTAACAATAAAAGAACTGAGTCCCTTTTATGTATTATCTCATTATATTCTTTTATCTGTTCCCTAGGCTGTCATGATTTTCCTCATTCTGCAGATGAGAAGACTAAGGTTCAGTGAGATAGAGTGACTTGAAAAAGCTATGAAACTAGTAACAGTCTACTTATCCCTGAAAATATGTCCTAGATTCAGTCTCTCTCTCTTCTCTCTGTCTCTGTCTCTGTCTCTGTCTCTCTCTTTGTGTGTGTGTGTGTGTGTGTGTGTGTGTGTGTATGAGTGCCTATGTGTGTCTGTGCACATATGTAGACATTTTCTACCTTATATTTGAGACAAAGTCTCTCACAAGAATCTGAAGCTTACTGATTCAGCTAGACTGACTGGTCAGCAAGACCCAGGTACCTGCCTGTTGGTGCCCTCCTCATGCTGAGATTACAGGTGTATAATACTGCACTCAAGTTCCTCCTTGCATAATAAGTACTGTTCTGACTGTGAGCCATCTCCCTGGACACCATCATTATTCTTTTTAAAATCATGTTTAGTGTATATACATACATGTGTGTGTTCATGTATATGTGCACATACTATGATACAGGTTTGGAGATCAGAGAACAACCTGTATCTTCTTCCACTATGAATGTATCAGGGATTGAACTCAGGTCATCAGACTTGATGGCAAGCCCTTCCACCCACTAAACCATCTTATCAACTCTTCATCCCAGTATTCTTAGTTGAAACAAAGTAAGATTAAAATGAAAAACTGGTGTTTAAGAATCTGGATGTTGCCTGCAAGTTATAAGATTCTGGTATGCTGCTCAACCTTCTTGACATGACCTTTTGAATTTAGTATATTCAATTAAGTGTTGATCTTTCCAATACCCATGGAATTTTCTGGATTTCACAGGGAATCATAACTTTTAGAAATGCTGATGTAATAATATTATATTTCGAGAGAACCCTACTTCAAGATTTAACAGAAGATGAGCTCATGATAAGTCTTAAGGAAATGCTCATGATATATCAGGTGTCTAAGCTAAAGAAAGAGAATTTTTTTAAAAGTGGTGCTAGGATTGCCTATATTGTTACTGAGTCCTTTTCTAGCAGGTAAATAAGATCTTTGATATTTCTGTTTCTAAGAAAAGGCACACCTTTATTTTTCTGGAGATAGGACATACTCAACCCCTATTATATTTTTCTTTTACCACAGCATAAATGTCACTGAGCTGTTACATAAGAGCTACTGAAAGAAAGGTACCTTGTAGCCTTGACATTGATACTCTGAGGTTGCTTTCATTATATAGTTATTAGCTTAATGTGTGGGTACACTTGTGAGACTAAGACAGGAGGATGGTTGTAGCTGGAGATTTCTCTCTCGCTTACCAGTTCCTGAAAAGCCACTCTGAGGCTTAAATATTAATTACAAACTGTTTGGACGATGGCTCAGGCTTATTTCTGGCTAGCGCTGTGTTTAAATTAACCCATTTCTATTAGTTTACATTTTATGAAGATTGTGACTTGTTACCTCACATCTTGCTTCCATGGTGGCTGCTGGCTTCTCTCAGACTCCACCTTCTTTGTCCCTCTTTTTCACTCTCTGTGCTTGGATTTCCTGCATCTCTATCTCTATCTATCTATCTATCTATCTATCTATCTATCTATCTATCTATCTATCTATCTATCTATCTATCTTCCATATCCATCCCTGCCATGGGCCAAAGTAGTTTTCTTTATTAACCAATGGTAGTAAAACATATTCATAACATACAGAAGGGCGTCCCACATCAGATGGTAAATTCAAAGCCAGTTTAGTCTATATACTACCTTGTCTCAAACAACAACAACAACAAAGTAGTTATTAATCTCTGACTTGTTGCTGTCTCATGGTCATGCACCTCAACACAATAGCTCTATTAGGTCATAATTATTAAATATGTAGTCTATGGAAACTTTGGTGATAGACTCATGCATCACTTGCATTTTGGACAACAAATGGTGTATTTGAATCTCTCCCATACAGCCATGCTTGATGATACATACCTATAATCCCAGTACTTGGAAAGTGGAAGCAGGAGGTTCAGGGGTTCAAGACAAACTTCAATTACATGAGACTTTGTGTTAATAACCCCCTTCAAAAAATGAAAACAATTTATCTCTGCCATGTACTTGATTATTCAAGGTCAGCATGGTAGTAATGATAAGAGTGGAGCCCTTACTGTATTCCTCTATGGAGCCCTTACTGTGTTCCAGGCCTGATTTCAAAGTTTTATTTCTGTTATTTCACTCAACTCTTACTCTCCTGCAGGCTCTTATATAGGGACTGTAGCTCATATTACCCAAAAGGCCTGAGTTTCAGAGGCCAATTAACCTGCCAAGTAAATAAGGGCCACTGAGAAGGAATGCAAATCAAGCTCTTTCTACTTCTTCTGTGCTGTGTTGGGGAGCGGGGGCATGGGGGGAGGTGGACTCCAGGAAGCAGCTTTACAATTTGTATTTGTTCTAGTTCTTTGGATGCTTCTTTTCTAAGCATCATCTAATGTTTGTTTCTGTGTCCCCATGTATGAGGCTTGTGGGATTTTGCTCAGTCATTTGGTCCAGAAGCCTAAAATAGCAATGTTATAATACTAAGTGTAGTAAATGTTCTCAATATGATGAGGAAACTATAAATGGAGATTCTTATAGTAAGCAAAAATAGGAAGATATTGAATTCACTGTTCTAGATAAGATTGTTAATTAATGTTTTATTGAAAAATAACTAGTTACTAAAGAATCTCTCAGCTCTCATTGTTCATGTCTCAGTTAGTGTTTCTATTGCAGTAAAGAGACGCCATGACCATACCAGCTCTTATAAAGGAAAACATAATTGGGGCTGGCTTACAGGTTCAGAGGTTTAGTCCATTATCATCATGGTGGGAAGCATGGTGGCAGGCAGGCAGAAAAAGTGCTGGAGAAGTAGCTGAAGAGTTCTACATCTGGATCCACAGGCAGCAGGAACAGATAGTAAGCCACTAGGCCTGGCTTTAGTTTCTGAAACCTCAAAGCCCACCCTCACCCTTCATCCCACAACCCCTCACATCCCCACCCCTGCCAGTGCACACTTGGTCTAGTAAAGCCACATCTATTCCAGTAAGGTCACACCTCCAACAATACCACTCTCTGTGAGTTCATGGGGGCCATTTGCCTTCAAGTCACCATAGTAAATAGCACAAATTGCCTCTATAACTCTCTATATTGTCTTACAAAAGCCCTGAATTGTTTTGTCTAAGAAAATGCTTTGGCATGATAACAGAAAATGATTACAGTGAACATGTCTTATGAGTGTTATGAAGTGTCTTAGAGTTACTATTGCTTTGATGAAATGCCATGACCAAAAACAGCTTGAAGAGGAAAGGGTTTATTTTGCTCGTAGTCCCACATTACAGTTTATTGTCAAAAGCAAGTGAGAGCAGGAACTCACATAGGACAGGAACTTGGAGTCAGGAGTTAATGGAGAGACTTTGGAGGGGTGCTGCTTATTAGCTTGCTTCCCAAGGCATACTTTACCTTTCTTTTAGAACCCAGGACCACTAGCCCAGAAGTGGCACCACCTTAATGGTCCCTCTCACATCATTCACTAATTAAGAAAATATCCTACAGGCTTGCCTACAGCCCAATCTTAGGGAGACAGTTTGCATTTTCTCAGTGAGGCTCCCTTCTTCAATGACTCTAGCTTGTTTCAAATTGTGATAAAACTATCCAGTACACAAAGTTTGATGTCCTCTTATTCCTCCTTCTCTTCTTATTCTCTGCTTCTGCTTCTTATTCACATTCTCCTTTTTCTTATTCTTATTGAGACAAGATATTGCTTGTGTAGTCAGTTCTGCTCCAAATTCACAGTGATTCTTATGGCAAGGTCTTCTGATTGCTGTAATTACAAGCATGAGTCACATTGCCTCGTTAAATGGTATAAATTTGTTGTGTCTTTGTCGGAATGAGCATATATGATCTGTGAAATTAATATAAATTAATCTTGTCATTTTTAACCCAAAGTGTAGACTTTAAATAGCATCAGTTAAATATCTAAATATGTTTAAGACACTCTCTGTGTTTTTCCTCTTTAGATGGTAAAGGATGCATTAGATCCTAAGTGCTTATTGGAGTGATTAATATCTCATGTTCATAAATAAGATGATCCATCATTATATTTGTTTTATGAATGAGTTCCATTGAGTAATAGAAACATTTTATTAGGTTTTATAGTGTTTGGTGAAGGATGTGGAGAGGGAAAACCCAATCAGAACCTGAACAGGCATTTTCAGGACCTGCTTTGAAATAGAAATTGAGATATTTATGCATTCTCACTTTCTCCCTATATTTTACATCCTCTATAAGTAAAGTTGGAGTCAGAAATATCCACTAAGTATCTATTTTTAGTGAGTAGTGTGATAAAGCTTTATTTAAAACTTAAGAAACTTAGTAATAACTTGGTATGTTCCCTAGTACTAGATTTTCTATTCTGTCTATGACTATTTACTCCAGGTTTCTAAGCTCAAAAATGTTTCAGAATGTGTGTGTCTTAGAATACTAAGTATATGTTGTTGTTGTTGTTGCTAAGAGATGAACTTGGTTTCAGCCAAAGAATCCTGTAGAAGACAAAAGGTCTGCCTTTGTGTTACTTTGTCTCAATGCTTACTAATATGACCTTGTTTTTGACTCTTGGTTTAAATGTGTTTCTTTTGAATAGGGGTATTTAATTTTGAGATTATTTTAGCATCTTTTCTATACTAATTTATAAAATATGGTTCTTTTTTCTCAAGAAGTTGTATTTTTACTTTAAACCCCTTTCAGAAACTGGAAAAACCAAAGGGATGTTGCTATCCCTTTTAATTTGCTAACTGCATCCTTTCTGAGTTCATGATACTATTATTGCCTTTTACATCAGTGTGCTTATAGATGTTTTATCTCATTTGAATTTCTCATTTACAAGTAGAATTTTTGTTTATTTGTTTTAGTTTTTTGAGACAGGGTTTCTCTGTGTAGGTCTCGCTGTCCTGGAATTCACTCTGTAGACCAGACTGGCCTTAAACTCAGAGATCTATCTGCCTCTGCCTCTCAAACACACAGAATTAAAGGCGTGTGCCACTAGACCTGATGGGTAGATTTTTTTTTTAAACAGCGGCTAAAATATTTAAATATCTTTAGTTTGATTTATCAAATATACATTATAAATGTCTATGCAGGTAGCTTATAAATAGTTCTTAGTTCTGAGTAACTTACACACACACACACACACACACACAGAGAGAGAGAGAGAGAGAGAGAGAGAGAGAGAGAGATTGAGAGATTTTTTTCAAAAGATTTAATTTGCTGCTTGTGGATCACCAGAGATCTAAATGAAAGAATTATAAGCTTAAAGCTTTTGACACTGGGTTTTCCTGAAAGCAAATGCCACTATCCATTTCTTCTCAGAAGCTCCTTTCTATGTTCTATATATTCCAAAATACCACTCAGATGTGGTTTCTACAATAGACGTATTCTACTCAAAGTGTAAGCCCATAACATAGTTAAGAGAGGTCAGTAAATTTTTTTCTTTTATTACTCACCATTTTAGGTGTATATCTCATTGTCATTATGTGCATTCACACTGTTGTACAACCATTGCCACTAACTGTGCATAGAAATTCCTTCTCATGGTACTAGCAGTGAAACACAGGGACTGGTGCTATCTCTTTTCACACAGAGCCCTTTTGATCTTTGCATCCTTCTTTCTTCTTCCTTTTTTTCTTTCCTTTCTACTCTGGTTTGTTTGTTTTGAGACAAGTTCTCACTATCTTGCCTCAACCTTCAAAGTATTGAGATTATAGAGATTCACCACCATTCCTGGTTATTCTCTTATGTTTTATTAGTGATAATTCAGTGTAGGAATTTTCTCTAACCATTCATTAAAAAGTACTAGGATTGTCTTGCTGTCTTGGAGTGGTGAGATATGAATGATTTTGTTTGCATCAGGTTGTAGATCTGCAATCACCTTTTCATTTGTAGCTTTGGTATTTGTGTTAATAGTCAAAATAACTTTCTGAGTGGAATGAAACATTAAATAAACAGCTTTCTCCAGAGAAATTATGCTAGTCTTTATGATATCATCCAAGATGAAAATATCCTCTTTCTTAGAGAAAACTAACTTCTCTTCCCTTTACAACCTATCAAGTGTTAATAGTTCATTAACTAGGCATGTTACTTCATGTCCAACGTTCTGTGTTAGCTCTTGATAACTCAACCATGCTCCAATGGAAGGTTACACATCCAAGAATATTTGAGCAGCACAAATTAGTCTTGATGTTTTTCAATGCACAAAAGTTGGATAGGTAGTTAAGGGAGATGGATCTGAGAAGAGTTAACTAAATATGATCAAAGAATGTTCACAGTTCGTAAGAACTCATTAAATATTTTTTAAAGAAGGCAGGAAGTCTTCTTTTTTTGCTTCCTTTGTGTTTCCATCTCTATAACCCCTACCTTCTCATTACCAAACATATACAAACTGCATTCAAAATGCTTAATATTTGGTCCTAATTTTTCAAACTTTTCCAGAGTTGCATTATATTAATTGAAACCTGAAAAACACTCCAGTGTCTTATGAATCCCATTCTCATTCCATTCTGGGCACTTCCTGAAGAAGTGAAATTCAGTTGTCCCATGTTGGTCTAACCAGAAAGTGTTTCTGCCATTACTCAATACTCTGCCACCTGGCAAGATTGGTGCTGCCGTGTAGTTCTCTTTCTCAGATATAGACTCAAAACCTTTTCACCTCTAGGTCAAATTTAAAGAAACCTTTTGAAAACTTGATGGATCTTAGCATTTTAGTGACTGTTTCTACTAAGATGAGAAAAAAGTTTTAAGAATGTCTTTGGTTCAAGGTCTTATAGAAATGACATAAAATGGCAGTTGTGAGAGCCTCATCAATAACTATCGTTCCCAAATATAATTTCAAGTTAAAAACATACAAATAATAATAATAATGTCAATAACTAATAATTGAGCTATCCAATACTATTTCTACAGGACTTCCTTTTACTTTTTGAGTTGTATTTGGGTTTCATGTAATCAGAAGAAAATTCTCAATGGAACCATACAAATATTCTCAAATATTAACTCCAACTCAGTATAATGTACAGCTTTGTGTAAGTATTTTTCATTCTAGAAGATTGTTCTCATGTTAACACTTTCAAACAAAGGGAATGATTACTAAACTCTTCCATTTTATTTCATTCCCATACCTTTCCTGTAATTTTTCAGACTCACATGATACACATGTGAATTGCAAGCTGAGATTTAATTTTATGTGTTTGTCAAAGTACTCTGTGGCCTAGTTTCCATAGTTATCCAGGAGGTAAATGTCTCATAAAATCAGACTTAGGAGATAATAGGAGGGAATCAATTTGGCAATTACTTACTGGGCAATGTGATAAAAGGAGATCCGGGAGCACAGAAATTAGAACAGTTGCTAATTAATTGTTTGTGCATCTACTACTGGAATAATCTTTAGTACTTGTGACTATTTTTTTTAAAAAAATACTTCTTTGATGTCCAAATTCTAGGAGGATTGGTGGCTGCAGATCCTAGAGCAATCTAGTTAAGTAATTTCTTCCAGTACAGGGGCAGACCTGCATCTGTCCCATCGCTGGAAAATGCAACATGGACATACTCAGCTAACAGTCTAGCTATCAAACTCTATTCTGCCTTGATCTTTTTGATATTTTATGACATATTTTCTTATTTTGTTGTCTTGTGACAAAGGGAGAAGTGCCTATGGCAGAGATTCTGCACAGAGCCCATGATACCCTTTTATTTTTAACCAGATATGCAAGTCGTTTCAGTTTATTTCACCTGTGTAATGGGATGATGTACCCTTTTATACAGAAGGGTTACAAGTGAGAAGATCTTCTCATTGGTTGCAGGTAGAAAGTTCTCTCATGTTGTCTCAGTCTTCTGCCAGTACAAGCAAGAATGTGAAAAAAAAATCTACGGAAATATTTTCAGAGTATGTACTTTCTAAATGACATCAATCTAAAAACACGCACTGTACAAGTTTGGTAGTCAGATACATTTTGGAAATACTCCATATTCTAAATTTGTATTAGAGAGTCAAGATTCCCATTAGCAAATTAAAAGTCCTACAGAGTCAGGCAATAAAAAAGATTGCTTTACTATAAGCCAAGATTTCCCAGATTTATGACTCTAGAGCCCATTTTCATATAGCATCTGAAAAGATTAGTGTGAGAAATGCTATCATGTAAAATGATTTAGAGATTTACAATTTAAATTCACAAGGAGACTGAGTCTTCTATTTTTCTCTGTTCCCTTCATCATCTTCCATATAGTAAGTTCTTATCAATTTGACAGTAATGCTGGAAAAAGTTTGTATGTAGAACTGATACTAAAAGTCAGTGCGGAGCGGGGCAGTGATGGCAGAAGCCTTTAATCCCAGTACTTGGAAGACAGAGGCAGGAGGGTCTCTGAGTTTGAGGCCAATCTGGTCTTTATAGAACCCCTGTCTCAAAAAACAAAATCAAACAAAAAACCCAAAAAAACAAAAACGAACAAAAAGTCATGGCTGAGTTAGCATTTTACTAAAAGTTGTTTTTTAATGCGGGCATGGAAGGGAGGAAAGAAGACGGACTTGTGTGTGTTGAAAATGATCAAACATTTTCTGGGAAAGCTAGATGTGATACAAGCTAGGCTATAAAAAGCAGGCACCTCATTTTCTACTTCGTATCTTTTTTTAAAACAAACATTTTTTGGAACTCACGTAGTTACAGGGCAGTCTAAATAGTGCAGATACAAACACATTTAAAGCATAGTCTGTGTTCTTGGGTGCACTGAGAATAATCTGAAAAGTTAGCCACGTGTATAAATCAGTATAATAGAGTGGTGAGCCTGGCAAAAGGCCAGGGGGCCATGTTCTTGTCATTCAGCAGAGGATGCACAAGTGGTTTATGACTGAGGTATCTAGGTGGGATTCTTGAGACCACATCTTTCCAGGTCATTGTTTGCTCATACATATAACTTCCAGGTCTAGGGGCATGCCTGATAAGTTCTCAAAGGAGAATCCAGTACAGTGGCATTGTAGGATTGATCTGGCTATCTCTTACTAACATGGAGGTTGATGGGGTGGTAGTTGGTATGACAGGAATCTGAACTAAGAGCATAGTAACATAAATTTAATTCTGTCTTTTAGGCACTAACGGGGTTTAAACATAATCTGTTTATACATACATACCTTTCTACACGTATGGTTAAAAACAATGTATACTATAAATGACTGAATATCTTTAGGCATATATAATTTATAAAAATCATCCGAGGCTACCCATATTATATTACCTTATGATGCATTTGCTAATGATAATACAGTGTTATCTAGGAGCAATGAAAGCAAGAGAAATCAGACATAGAAGTATATGAAGAATATAAGAAGAGTAAAATTGTAAATGGAAACTGCTCGTTCGTTTCCTTGCTGCCCGGACCTGAATAATCACACAGAAACTATATTAATTACAAGACTGTTTGGCCAATAGTTTAGGCATATTCCTAACTAGATCTTATATCTTAAATTAACCCATTTCTATTAACCTATGTATCACCACGAGGCTATGACCTACTGGTAAGGTTCGGCATCCTTCTCCTTCATCAGCTACATGGTGTCTCTCACTCCGCATTCTTTGTCCTTGCATTCAGTTTAGTTTGCCCAACTAGCTCATGTCTGCCCTGCCATAGGCCAAAACAACTTCTTTGTTAACCAATGGTAATAAAACATATTCACAGCATATAGAGGGGAATACCACATTATTAAATGAATAATTCTCTAAAAACAATTGAGGAAGGCAGGCATGGGGCTATAATCCTAGTGCATAGGTGATTGATGTAGGAAGATCACAAGTTTGAAGCTAGCCTGGGTTATAAACACCTGTACCTTCCTACCCATAAAAAAGAAAGGTAGGAAAGAATAGCAAATGAACATCTAAAACAGAATGGATCATTTCCCTTAGTGTTTTGGGTTGTTTGTTTTGACAGAGAGGGTCTTGCTGGTTTCAAATTTGTGATCCTCCTACTCCTCAAGCTTCTCAGCTGCTGGAATTACAGATATGTGCTACAATATCCAGCTTTATTATTTTTGAAGTTTAATGAACATAAATTAAAAACAGATTGTGTTAACAAAATTAAGCATTTTTACAATTTTGGCATTTTATCATTTAAAGAATGTCATTAACTTTGCCAATAAGCATAGATAATGCATAAGATGATTTTTTAAATAAGTACTAAAATATAATAATGGACAACTATTAGTGAGTATCGGGATGATCTGCTACTTATTAAAAATATAGATTCCCTGGTTCAACACCCTGATATAGTAGGCCTAATGATAGGATCCTTATACTCCATATTTAAATAAGTAGCCTGGAATATATTCTGAAGTAATCTAGAAATACTGCAAGTATGTAGCATGAGGGCTGGCTTGTTGGGGTTTCCGTCCCGCCCGGTACCCCAACAGCCAGCAAATCCCAAAGAGAAATTACACATAGGACTCCATAAGGTTATAAACTGATTGGCCCATCAGGTCAGGCTCCTTATTAGTCCTTGTAACTTACATTAATCCATTATCATTATCTATGTTAGCACATGGCTCCATACCTTTCTCAGCTGGGCAAGTTACATGTTGCCTCTTCAGTGGTCTGCGCAGGAGTGGCGAGAGAGCTTCCTGTGTCCCAGAAAACTCCCAGTCTCTTTGCTCCACCCCTACTTCCTGTCTGGCTTTCCCGCCTATACTGCCTGCCTGGCCAATCAGTGTTTTATTAAAATATGATTGACAGAATACAGACAATTCTCCCACACCATTTCCCTCTTTTTTTTTAAACAAAAGAAAATACCCATAGTCCATTTGTTGGGAATGTGGGCGTAGTATTTCAGGCTACTTCCTGCTGGCTGGGGGCGCTGATGATCTTATGGGGACCTAAAGAAAATTTAGAGTTATAATCAAGTCCTGACTGGAGTATCCTGTGAGTCTTGATCATCTCAGGCAGCAGTCTTGAATCTGTTCTGGATGTAGAATTCAGACATCCAAGCCATCTGTTCCTACCGGAAATTTCTCAGGAGGTCTCCCTTGATCAAAGGTGATTTTTCTTAACTCTGAATAAATCCAGAGCCTCTCATTTTCTGTGGAAACAAAAGCAAAATCTCTTCTCCAAAGTAACATACCTTTTGACTTCAATTTTGAAGCCAAGGTATTTTCAAAATATCTATCTTGGGTTAGTTCAGCAGCATTTATAAACAAAAGTCTTTTAGCAGCTGTTGTTCCTTCCTCAGCATTCAAACAATTCAAAGAGAGCATAATAGCATACAGTATCAAGATTCTCTGTGTATTTTCCATCTTTATGCAGCTTTATTTTTAACCTCTATTTCGTTTATCTTTACTTTTACTTTTTGACACAGGTTCTCTGTATATCTTTGTCCTGGAATAACACTGTAGACCAGGCTGTCCTTGAACTCACAGAGATCCTTCTGTCTCTGCCTCCCCAGTACTGGGCTCAAAGGTGTTTGCTACCACACCTTGAACTCACAGAGATCCATGCCTCTCTGCTTCCCTAGTGCTAGGATTAAAGGTGTGTGCTACCACACCTTGAACTCAGAGATCTGTCTGTCTCTGCCTCCCAGGCATTGGGATTAAAGGTGTGTGCTACCACACCTTGAAGTCACAGAGGTCAACTACCTCTGTCCCTTAAAGTCTCAGAGGTCAAAGTACCTCTGCCTCCCAGGCATTGGGATTAAAGGTGTGTTCTACCACACCCAACTACTCTCTTTCTTTTTACTTTAAGAACTTTAACTTTTATCCTGCATATATTTTTAACATACTGTAAACCATTTAGAGGTTTTCTTCCTCTTTGAATCTCTCTTTACTGTATATCTCTCTTTTTCTGACCACTTGAGTCTTTAAGAAGAGGATGAAAGCTGTGGCTTTGACGGCTAGATCCTCGTGGCTGAGGTACCAGCCAGAGCTGTGTTCACTGCCACAACTCTATGGTGTTTCAAGGTCCTTGCCAGCAAGCTGCAGCATTCTGCTCACAGACCACACTCAGTCGGACTGCCTGCCTGAAAGAGTCAGAGTTTGCCCTGGCAGGACAGCCCAGAAAGCTGGCATTTTAAAACAGCGCAGCTTTTATCCTGCTACGGCTGAAAGCTGAAAAGCATGCGGTCAGCTTTTCACCAACACCGTTTAAGTGCTTCGTGGCAGGACCTCTTAAAAGAGCTGCAAGGTTTTGCAGCTAAAGCTGAGTCAGGAAGCCTCTCTTAGATGAGAGCACTTGCTTGCCTCTAGCAAGCAGAGCAGACCCAAGAAATTGCTGCTACCAAGAAACCATGCAATGCTGTTATTTTGTTCTAGAATTACTTCCCAAGCTGTCTCAGGCTTTATGTGGATACAGTTGTCCACACGTTGGCGCCATTTGTAGTATGAGGGCCGGCTTGTTGGGGTTTCCGTCCCGCCCGGTACCCCAACAGCCAGCAAATCCCAAAGAGAAATTACACACAGGACTCCATAAGGTTATAAACTGATTGGCCCATCAGGTCAGGCTCCTTATTAGTCCTTGTAACTTACATTAATCCATTATCATTATCTATGTTAGCACATGGCTCCGTACCTTTCTCAGCTGGGCAAGTTACATGTTGCCTCTTCAGTGGTCTGCGCAGGAGTGGCGAGAGAGCTTCCTGTGTCCCAGAAAACTCCCAGTCTCTTTGCTCCACCCCTACTTCCTGTCTGGCTTTCCCGCCTATACTGCCTGCCTGGCCAATCAGTGTTTTATTAAAATATGATTGACAGAATACAGACAATTCTCCCACACCAGAAGTAAAAAGAGTTTAGGTGATCAGTGGGGGTTGAAAAGATGGCTTGGTGATTAAAAGCCATTGCTGCCTAATACTAATTTGAACTTGGATTACTGGAACTGACTTCTAAAAGATTGTCTTCTGATCTCCATATACATGCTGTAGCGTGTGTAAGCCTGTACACACACACACACACACACACACACACACACACGCACACGATGATGATTATAATGATGATGATTAGAGCTGGAACCCACAACATTTTATGATATTCACAGTTTATATATCTCTGTTCAGCATGGTTTCTCAGTTTTGATATTGTAGATCAGGTAACTCTTTGTTTTAGAGGGCTACCCATTTCATTATAGGATGTATAACATCATCTTGTGCCCAGTTGTAACAATCAAGACTATCTGCCAACATTCACAAACATACCTAGGGAACAAACTCTCCCTTGGTTGAGAATACTTACTCTAACAATACTGTTCATTCTAGCTTAATGATTAATCAACATTGTTTAGATTAATGAAGACTACATTCCCAAATAAAATGTTCTTGCCTTTTGTAATTGCTTGCCCTTGTATCCTCTTAGCTGTTCTATTCAAGTACTTAAACACATGAAACTCCATTATAAGTTTGTGTATGATTTGGTATAAGGTAGGTAGATTCTCCCTCAAATGCTCTATGGAAGAATTTACCCACAAAAGAGCCAAGTGATCACAATATGATACTTTATTGGTCCTAGTATATAGAACCTGAAGACTGTGTTATGGGAAGACACTGGGGACAAATCTTTAATAATAATAAAATAATAAAAATAATAATCCCATAAATGAAGGTTAATAGAATCTAAACAGTAGAGAGGTGAATTCTGTGTGAAATAAGTAACTTGTTAGTTTTCATTTTAATGCCATTTAAGGTTTATTTATTTATTTATTTATTTATTTAATTTTTATTAAAAATTTCCACCTCCTCCCATTTCCCTCCCCTTCCCCTCACTCTAAAACCAAGTACTTTATATCTGTTCTTCTTCCTTTCTACTCTATCCTTCTTTTTAGCCTTGGAGAGAGAATCCTCTTTGGAGTTTAGAAATAATATAACCATTCCAGATCATGCTGTTCCAGTACATTTACTCATTAATTCATAAAACTGCTTTTGAGGGTGACGATACAGTTGAGTGTTAGAGAACTTGATTAGCATGTGCAAGACTCTGTATTAGAGCCATAGAGTGCATAGATAGACAGGCAGACAGATAGATCCATAGAGTGCATAGATAGACAGGCAGACAGATAGATCCGTATTGTGCATAGATAGACAGACAGACAGATAGATCCATAGTGTGCATAGGTAGACAGGCAGACAGATAGATCCATAGTGTGCATAGATAGACAGACAGACAGATGGATGGATGAATGGATGGATGATAGATGGCACAAAAGAGTTTTGAGGGAAGCTTAGAATAATAAATAGCAAATTGTTCTACAGAGGTGCAGTCTTCAGTATGAGCCATATTATTATTTGACTAATAAAGCAGCAGAGCTAGTGATTTAGAAGTGTCATGGTGGAAATATGGTAACCTCTACTTAAATAATGTAAGCACTGGGAATTAGTGGCACATGCCTTTAATCCCCAGCACTCAGGAGGCAGAGGTAGATGGATCTCTGTGAGTTCCAGGACAGCCAGGGCTTTTACACAGAGAAGCCCTGTCTTGAATAAACAAAAGAAAAAATAATATGAGCATAAGTATTATAAGATTTAATTTTATTTATTAATATTTTTTTATTTGAGACAGAATCTTGCTGTATAGCCCAGGTTCTCCTTGAACTTATGATCCTCCTATGTAAATATCACTTGAGTCAAGGGTTTGATACTAGCTAGTCTGGGTAAATGCTTTTCAATTTAAAACCAAACTGAATCTGGATGGGGAGGCACATAGCTATAATCATAGCACTCAGGGAATAGCGACAGGAGAATCATGAATTTAATTCTCTATGTAGTATAGACTCTAATGTAGTCTATACTACATTATCAAGATCTTCTCCAAAACAATAACAAAACGCCACACCCTCTAAAACAGCTATTGTTAAAAAGACAAAAACAGTATTGCATAAAGACAGAGAGGTCTTAGAACCATCATACATTACTGTCAGAAAATGTAAATATTGCCCCAACTTTTGAAAAATAGTTCAGCAATTCTTAAAAATGCAGTGAGGAAGGACAGAGAATGACTACAACAGAGTAAGAGTTTATACACAGGATGGATAAAATGTTCTAAATTTGAATATAATCATGGTTACACAGGATTATGAGGTATGTGAATGATAGGCTAGCTAATATGGCTATTAAACAGCTGTGCATCCTCCCAGTATTTTCATTTTTCTCTTTACTATCCTTTAGCCCTAAATTAATGGCATCTGTAAAGGAGAGAAATACTTTTAAAGGCTGCACTGCCAGTGATTTTTAAAATTACCCAAAAGTCTAGAGAAAAACTTGTATTGTTTCTATTTTTTACAAAATATATTTTGTAGTGTTTATTCTAATTACGATTGTATAATTGCTTTGGTTTAAATTTCTGAAAATAGCTAGAATCCCTTGGGAAGAACCACCTAACCATTTACTTAAGTCTCTTCAATCTTGATGTGAGAGCATCATTTATACCTCAGTGTGATTCTTCTTTTTATAGACTCTGGGTTACTCTACCCAAGTATCAACTGTGCTAACTGGTTGCTGTACAAATCTTGAGATGGGGTGAGGAGCTGTTAAACACCAGTTCATGAACAAACATGCAGAAGTTATGTGAGATGTAAACTACAATTTCATACTCCTGAACAGTGGGAACAGAGATATAAAAATGCAAAATATGACACTGTGTAAATATAACAACAAAGCCAGATGGTAGATAAGTTTGTCAGGGAGATAGGAAATAGTTGGGTTGAGAAAAACGAAAAGGTTGACAATGGGACCCTGAACACTCAGTGGATCAAAGAATGGGGAGAGAATCCTGGGAAAGTAGGTAGATATTTGAAAAAAAAACAATCAAATTCATTGGAGTGCATGGGATGTAGCAAATTGCTAATGGGATGGATGAAATTCATGCCTTCAGATCTAGCTATAAGGAGCTGAGGGGGAAAAATCTGAATTTTAGTGAGAGGGATACAAGTCACATTTTAGGAAGTAAAGAGATATGAAGAAATAAGCACCATTTGAGTATGATTATTAAGAGAAGGATGTAGATTTGAGGGTTTTGCTCAGTGGTAGAGTGTGAGCTAAATGGGCTGAGTTTTTGGTGGTGATGTTCAGTACCAAACATAAAAGAAAATCAGCAAGGAAAAGTGGGAAAAATGGCAATTTAAATGTGAAAGCTGCTTCTAGGTAAAATGGAAGTTATTTATGTTTGAGGAAAACTTGGCTACTTGCATTCAGAAACAGGAAGAAAATTATTTTGTTAACTTTTAAAACAATAAAATGATGCTATCTAAATTAATGGGTTTCTTTTTAGAATGATTTCTTTATTTCCTGCATTATGAATTGTATAAATTTTTTTTTCTTATAGGCATTGATTCAAAACAGTGACACAGACAAATCCCAAGGAATTCATATAGGTTGTAAAGGCATGCTCCCAAACCAGTCTAGAAGCTCTTTATTTGGTAGATGATTAAAGAATTAGCTTATTGGCAGCCTGCACAGTTACTTAAAATACTGTGATTGTCCTCACTTCCTTTTGCTTAACTAAAATATGAAAGTATTAAGAAGAGAAACTCTTCCTTGTGCCAGTCAGGAAGTACTACTTGCTTAGACTAAACAGTGTATCTTGTGGTTCATGACAGCCACAAACTATCATGTCCTGTTAATAACCTGCTATTATTATGAACATTGATAGACTGAAGATGCGACTCTCAAGTGAACTTAAAGATTTGGGAGAATGATTCCAGGAACATTGTATTCTACTCAACATAAATTTCTGCTGTTTCAGTCCTTCAGACAGTAAAAGCTATTTTGAAAAGATAGTATGGTTTCAGAATATAGGCATAACCTGAACAATTGCTACTCTAGGTTCTTTATTCCCTTTTATTTTTAAAAGTATTAGTCATTTAGAAGCAATATTTTAGAGCCCCTGCCTTACTCTCAGGTCATAAAGTCATTTCTTGAAAAGAATTTGTTTAAGATTGAGAAACTGCTGACACCTTGCTGATAAATTCTGGAGTCTCATTTTAGGACACTGAGAGAGCCTCTGCATGTTTCCCTTAGTCAGGAGACTTTCTCAGTGCCTCTTCCAGTATGCCGCACATGTCAAAGTAGTCTCCAGTTGTGTAATCTAGAAGTAGCCATTGATAAGTAAGCCCTTTTAGGTGTTTGTGAGAAAGGAGGAGGCTGTTGCCTTAAAGTTCCCAGTTCCTAGCAGCATCTGTGTGCTTTTGTAGCAGATTTATGTTTTCTAGAAAATGAAAACAGAAAAGCCAAAACTGTTAAAGAGGAAACTACTTGGTGTCTTCATCAGCATGATAAAAGTTTACATCTTTTAGACTATTTATGGCTTTCAACATTAAGGAGATTGCCAGGCTAGATTCTCCCTTCACCCTGTTCTTTGACCTTTTCTGGGTCTCTGTGTGTTTATAAACACTTGGATTGAGGAAGCCCTTAAAACTTTTTGTAAGCACACTCAAGTTGGTGGTGTTCTATGAGGAAAATTTCATTAGTAATACAACACTTATAATACTTCATTAAATGATTAATGAGAATATTTTTTAAAGTACTTTTTGGCCACTGATCTACATGTTGAGTTCCAGGTCAGCCAAAGCTACATAGTGAGACCCTATCTCAAAATCTTTTTTTTTCAAAGCAAATATCAGTTTTTCAGATGACTATTGTTTGAGTACAGTCATTTATGGAAGAAATACAGTTTTTTTTTGAGATTTCAATTAGGGAAGAATTGTAAAAAGAACCTGCTATTCTGAAGCTCCCCAGGCTATCAAGTAAGTCCAGCCTCTCTCCTCTCCATTTTTCTTGTGTAGAATGTTTCTGTCTGTTTCTTTTAGAAAATGTGTTAGTCTTTCCCAAAGATGGCTACATTTCCTTGGCAATCACACTTTTGGTGCTTCATCCTCTGTATTTTACTCTTTAGAAACAGAAAGACACATAGAGAAGATTTGTAAGTTTCTCATGTGAGAGCTTTTTTATTTTATTAGTAAAGTTTAAAATGTATCTAAAACAAACCTATCTCCATGTTCCATCAACTATGTAGGAGTGAGGAAAACAATTTATGAAGAGTTTGGGGGAGGAAATTACCCTTATACTATTTCCTAGCTGTTGTCACTAGACTTTAGTTTCCTTATTTATAAAATGGAAATATTAGTAGTCCTTGCCCCCACAGAGCTGGTGCAAGTATTACATGAGATAACGCATATAAAGAGTTTCAGCTACTGCCAGGCATGGAGAAAGTTCAATAAATGTTTGATGATGGCCATGACAGTGATAAAGGATTTGGAGTCTCAAAATGTTGTATTGTAGCATTTCAACATAGTATTTTCTGATAAGAAATCACATCACATAATCAACCAAGGTTATTTGAATTTGCTAGTGGAAAGGAAATTTGCTTCTTTGTCATTTAATGGATGTCATGTTTTCTTATTCAGTTGTGGGGGTGGGGAGAGTATGCACATACTGTCATGCCTTATGCTTCTGCCTTGGTAATCAGGATTTATTTCTTGAACCTTTTTGAAAGTCTGGCACAACTTTTGATAATATGCAGTGCTTGCAGTTGACTTTCTACAGATATTTATTAATAAAAATCAAGTTTTCCTGAGATATTCTACTAGCAGGAAAGATTTGTGCTTTATGAATATTGAAACATCATTTATTTTTAACCATAATTGCCCTTGGTATTTGCAGAGGATAGATTTCAACATTTCCTATGAAAATCAAGATCTGGGGATGCCTAAGTGCTTAAATAAAGTGGAATGTTATTTGCGTATGTTCTATTCATATTTTCCTGTGTACTTCAAATCAACTTTAGATTGCTTATAATATCTAGCATATGTAAATTCTAGCTAAATAATTGCTATAATTTTTGTTGAGGAAATAATAACAGGAAAATGTCTGTTCATGTTAAGTATAGATAGTTTTTTAATGCTTTCTATCTGCAATTAGTTTAATCTGCAGATGAAGAACCCGAGGAGCCACTAAATGAACTAAACTTTCAGATAGTACCCTATCTAGTCTGTCTCTCTTTTTCTAAGAGTCCACCCTCTATTTGCCCTTGTTTTTGCTTAGCATAGTATATGTCACACAATAAAGTAAATTAAATGGTTTTTAGATATCATACTGTCTTCACAATAGAAATCTTAGTACTGAGCCACACCAACTGATTTGAGGTAACAAAGGAATTTATGAGGCTGGAACATCACACTTCAGAATCTACAGAAAGCAGGAAAACTTTGACAAGTTAGGGACAAGAATCATGGTCTTTACAACAGAAAGTATATGTTTGGCATGCTGTCTTAGTGAAGAGAATCCACTTTCTTCTGTACTTGGTTATGGTGAACTAACTACAGGGTCAAATCTTTGAACAGTGATTAACCAAGGTCAGATCACAAGCTCATAGCTGGGCTAGATCAGGACTTGGGAAAAATCTAGCCTCTACCTATTTTTAATGGCAGCTGGCACCATGATCCTTACCTAAAGAAGAGTGGCAGTTTCCCAAAAGGAAACCAGGGTACATCTAGAAAAGAAAGATGGCTGTTGAACAACCCAAACTGGTAAATGCTTGTGGTTCCACACTGCTAATAATCTGGCTCTTTATATCAGACATAGTAGCCTAGCTAGCCTTCATTTATCCTGTGAAAACCTTTAAGACTTGGTCTGAAATGTGACTTGTATGTGTCTAAAGATGGTCTTCCATTTATTTGTGCTATCATTCATATTAGTAAGACTATTATGGTTTCAGCATTTACACTAATATGAATTTTATCTTTATATACTTATTTGTCCTAATAAGTAAAAATGAGTCAAAGCTATAATTTCCTATAAACTTAAAACACTTAATACAACATTGGGAGAAATTTTAGGAATCTTATTAAAATTAGGATTATTTAGGTAAAATATATTTACATCAAAAGAAATGTCCTTGATGTGGTAGAAGATCCTGTTGCTTGAAAATGTTTTAGATTAGGATTGGTGGGTTTTGTACAGGCATGAGGACCTGAAATCAGTTCTTAAGCACCCTGGTAAAAAAAGAGTCAGACACAGTGGTGACTAAGATTCTAGGCTAGGGGAGCAGAAACAGACAGATCCTAGAGACATAATTACCAACTAAGCCAGCTAGGCTGATCAAACTAGTGATCTGCAAGTTCAATAACAGATGCTTCCTTAAAAAAATAAGATGGAAAGCAATCACAGAAGATACCCAAAGTTGACCTGATCTTCATGTGTATCTACACAGGCAATTTGAAATCTTTCTCCTTCAACTTCCTGAGCTTGTGGGATTATAGACCTGCATCTCAGGCCAACCTGGTTCTGGTGGTTTTAGGATGCCAAGTAACTTAAAAGTATTATTCATAAGCCATTGACAATGACACTGGGACTTGTTTCCTCTGCATATACTGGATTTTTGGGATCCAGTCTGTTTGGATACTCACCTTCCTGGACCTGGAGGGAGGGGGGAGGAACTTGAACTTCCCACAGGGCAGAAAGCCCTGACTGCTCTTAGGGATGGAGAGGGAGGAGGAGGGGGAGTGGGGGGAGTGGGAGGGTGTTGGGAGGAGGGGCGGAAATGGAAACTTTTATAATTTAATAAACTTTGAAAAAAATGAAAAATAAGTATTATTCATTTTAAATTATGATGTTGTCTGTTATGTTCCAGGGGAAAACTTACCCATTTCGTGGTGCGTTTCCACCTGTGTGGAATCCCTTGGCATATTTGGATTATAACAATCTGTGGAGGACAATGGATGAAATGGGAAAAGAGGTAAAATGTGTGTTTGGTTTGCATGTATCATATTGCTGAAGAATA
Organism: Myodes glareolus; assembly: GCF_982192425.1. NCBI lineage: Eukaryota > Metazoa > Chordata > Mammalia > Rodentia > Cricetidae > Myodes > Myodes glareolus. The sequence goes on from NC_142053.1 coordinate 140,057,052, forward strand.
AAACTGATTAATATCTTTGTAAGGCACAGTGGACATTGCTAATTTCCAGTGATACATGCCCTTCTAGTATAATCAGCAACTCTGCAAAACCTGGAAGGATTTCCACTTGACAGATGGAGAAAATGGATACCAAGTGTTTATATAATTTATTCAAAACTATGCAGCAAGGGAACCTGAATTCAAAGCCACTCTTGCTTATACTACTGCCTGGGTAGCTTCACTTCTATGCCTCTGAGCATATACATGACATTTCTACTAAATATCTACCTGCAGTTATGTATCTACACTGCCACTTTAAATAGTAAAGAAGAGAAGAACTTTCTGCATCAAAGTATATTGGGGGACTAAAAATGAGTGTGGTCTTCCAATAATAATATTGATATTAATAATGACCATAATTATCCCAATTACAAGTAAATTTATACATGCTGTAGTTATGAATGCTGTCATTACTATTGTTTGACAACAGCATTAAGGCATTAAGAATTCCAGATTTATCTCACCTCTCTATGCACTTCCAAGCCAACTGTAAACACCAAGAAACAAGTTTTTAGAGGTTAACATGAAGGCTTCTCTGGAGAGGAGTAGAGCAATGGTGGCAGTTTCCTTCACTCATGAGTGTATGACCTTTCATTGCAGATCCCTGTTGATGCTCCATGGCAAGCAAGACATGCTGAGGAATGGGATAAGATGACCATGAAAGAGCTCATTGATAAAATCTGCTGGACAAAGTATATGTGACTGCTTAAAAGCGTCTTTTAAAAAATCTTTCCCTCTGATCTTTTGTATCCTGTCTTGAATAGTAGTGTTGTTAAGTAATGGGAAAGATAAGAAATATAATAATCTAAGATTATTAATCCAAATATAATATTAATCTAAATATAAGAAATATAATGATAATAACAAAGTCAGAAGGTTTGAGCAGGAAATGAATCAAAAACTCAAGAAAGTAGGTCATATCTTGAATAAAAAATGGTAACTATGTTTTTATGTTATACAATTTGTAAGCATATTTTTTAAAAAATAAAACTCAGAGGCTAGAACGATAGCTCAATGGTAAAGAGTGCTTGGGTGTTACTTATCAAGAGACCCTTATTGGGTAGCTTACAATTGCCTATCGCTCCAACAAGAGGGGATCTTACCCCTTGTTTTGGTCCCCAAGGGCAACCAACAAATGTGTTATGTATGCATGCCCCCTTCCCTATATTTAAGAATTAAAATAAAACTGATTTTTAAAAAGTAATTTCCTTATTGGTGTACATGTGAGGCTAGTCTGGATGAATGAAAATATAAACCATTTAATGATTTTACTTAGGATTTACTATTACCTTGATAACTTATAGTTTATTATTGCAGTCATGATTTATAATGATAGGGATATCTTCTAAGCAATATGGTATTAGTCAGTTTCATAGATAAATATTTCTAGAGTGTATATGAACTAATATGACTAGTAGGCTGTATAATATTATGGAACCACTATCATAAATGCATTGGTAATAGATAAAAATGCTGTGTGGCACATGCTTATATTTATTTTACCTATATTTGAATTGATACATATAATATTTACATACATGTTAACATGTATTTATCCTGGGCCTACTATGTGAAGGCACTCTGTCAGACACTGACTGAAGGATAGTGGTCAATTTGTTAGTATTTAACTTCTACCCTCATGTAGTGTATATTCTTATAACAGGCAAGGTAAACATTGAACACATAATTATGTAGTGTTAGCGAAGTACCTAACAAAGGGAATCTTAGTTGTTCTAAGGATAGAAAAAAATCATTCCTTGGTTCAGTATATGTTAAATTGAAATTGAGGCTCCTGTATATCAATTAAGAATGAACCCACAGTTTTATAAACCACACAAGAGTAGGCCATGTCTAGCAGTAGATTACCACACAAAGCAAACAGTGGTATTTTTTGTAGATTTGTCTTATATTACTTTGTTTGGACATTTTCTTCTGTCTCACTAGATTTTTTTTACTTGTATATTATAGTTCAATTTTGTATTTTTATGGCCTTTGTGTGTGTGTATGTTGTGCTCTTTTCTTTGAAATTTTGCTTTGTTTCTTTTTTTGCCTCTTTGTTTTCTAAAGAAAGAGAGAAAGAAGATGTGGAGTTGGAGGAGTGGGAAGTTAGAGGGTAGGGAGAATCTGGGAGATGAGAAAGTAGAAATTATGATCAGGATATGCTCTATGAATGAACCTGCAGAGACTGTGGAGACAGAAAGGATGGATGGTTTGAAGTGATATTTCTTCCGGGAATAACCCAAGGGCAGGAGAGAAAGCTGAATGATAGATAGCGTAAGTGGTAGTATCTTATAGAAATGGCCAAAGAAGGCTTACAGGGAGGCAGGGAGAAGAGAGAAATGTTTTCTTCTGTGAATGACTCATAGGTTCAGATTTGGGGACAGAAAGGGCAAATCAGAAATGGAATAGAAAAGAATGATTGTGTAGCAGATTAGTACATTTTAGGAAGGATCCATGATCAGTAAGATCAGGTATTAAAAGTGGAATGATATCTTCCAGGAATGTTTCTAAAGACATAAGTGAACACTTGAAACATGTGTAGTAATAGAAGGAAAGCTTCCAAAAATGAGCCCAGGAACCTTTGTTGAGCCAGGGAAAGTTGGACAATACATCAATTATGCTATATGTCGGGAATGAACCACAGAGCCTGAGGGAGAAAGAAAAGATACATGTTGAGAAAACATGTATGTTACTAGTAGATCTTCTAGGAAAGGACAAGGTTAGAACATAAGAAGTGATTGCTATGGAAGGATAGTGTCTTCCTGAAATAGTCCAAAGTAGCTATGGTGGATGAATGATCAAAAATGGAGAAGGATAGTATTATCATGGGATGATGTATATGGGCTTGAATACTTAGAGGAGTATAAATATAACCAAGATGGTGTCTTCTAGGTATAATTCATCAGGAAAGACAAGATATGTGGTCTTGTCTTTGTATGATGGTCCACTGCCATGAATGATGAGCAAAAAGTGTCCTACTCCTTAGGATTTTGTGAAGAAAAGAGTATATTTCAGAAATGACTTAGGGTAATGTGGATACAAGAATAGTAGCAGTGATGGTGGTGGTTTTGGTGGTGGTGTGTGTGCATTTATAATTTCTTCTAGGAATGACCCAGAATAGTGAGTGAATCTTGATGAGTAGGGCATATACCCAAGGAATGAGTAATAAAGACTGTGGAAAGATAAGGAAGAATAGATTTGGTGGAAATGGTAATACCCATGAAGGAGAAATAGAGTTTGACACTGTTGGGATGGTGTCTTCCCAAAATGATCTACAAGGCAGGAATGTATTGGGTGTTTTTGTTTGCTTGTTGGTTGATTGGTTTGTTTGCTTCTTTTGGGTGGGATATATTCCAGAAACTGTATAGACAGGGAAAGACAAGAATGATGGATATGGTTACTAGAGGGATTTTTTCTGGGAGAAACTACTACTTGCATAAAGTAGGAAGCATGTAAATTTGGAGATTCATGACTTCCAGAAACAAGATAGGGAAGTGAGGGAACTGGAAGAAGGATGGTACAGAGATACACTATTTTCTAAGAAAAACTGAGACTCTGAGGGCAAGGCAAGTAGAGAAAGGGCATTTTGGTGTTTATCCAGGATGACCTACTTGATATTGAAGGATTGAAGAATTTGTCATATCATCTAGCACCACCCTTAAGGGCTTGAGTAAGATAGGATAGGTTAGATATTGCATGGTGGACTGATATCTTTTAGGAGTGAGTCACTAGGACATCATGGAGAAGAAGGTTACATGGCATCTTCCAGGAATGAGAATGGATGCAAAAATTGTGTACCATGATGGTATATATTCTAGGAATAATTCATAGGGGCAATGGACAATTGGAGAGAAGATTATGGATGGCATAGTATATTCTAGTGATGTACTGTTGAAACTGAGAGTGAGACTGATTGTGGTAGATGATCTCTTCCAAGAATGACTCAAAGATACATGGGGAGGCAGGATGTATGAACATTTGGGGGTGAATATTTTCTAGGAGGGACTAGTAAGGATGATGGGAACACAGAGAAGGTAGTATAATTTTAATAGATGGTATTTTTCTAGGATTTGAGTCTCTGAGCAGTAAAGGTAGATGCTTGAATGGAATGGTATATTACAGAAGTTACTGATAGATACAGGGGCTGAAAGGATGGGTAAATGGTGTTGAGGTATTGCTATCTTTCTACAGTGATCAATTGAATTGTAGGAAGGAAGACAGGAAAACTGAAAGTTGTGAGGAAGGATAAAATCTTTCAGCAAGATGCTAGCCAAGGTTAATGGAGTATAATGAAATATGATCCTCATGAAAAATGTACAGAAAAGAACCAGGGTTAGGGAAGAAAAGGGAGCACTGTAATAGTGTGGCAGGATGATATTCCAGGAATAATCTCCAAGAATTGGAAGAGATCAGAATTGTAGGTAGTGGACCACAAAGCTGGATAATAGCAAAGTGCTTGCTCTGCAAGTATAAGAACAGGATTTTTGATCCACCTAAAAGCTGGGCAGGCATGGCAGCCTGCCTGTAACCTTGGTGCTCCAGAGGTAGAGACAAGGGTTTTGTGGGGCAAACTGGGTAGTTAGATTAGCCAAACTGGCAAGCTCCAGGTTTAGTTGAGAGATACTGCTTCAATAAATAAAGCAGAGAGAGATCCAGGACGACACTTTGCTTCAACCTTTGCCATCCACCCCATGCATGGAGATGAGTCCACACACATGTGAAAAATACACACATGCATACACACTACACACTTACATGCCAATACAACATCAAACAGAATGTACCACGGTGGTTAAGGGGAAGTAAGGTTGTATTTATGTGATGGGAGAATATGTTCTAGGTGACCCAAAAGGGTGAGATGTTATCTTCTAGGTATAGTCCAAGGTTAGGGGTAAGCCTGATGTTGGATGATGTGGGAATAGTAATATCTTCCAGGAATAAGTCATAGCAGAATTTGAGAGTCAGGGAAAGACAGATAGAGTTAGATGCTAAATTCCAGGATAATTCATAGGGCCAAAGGTGGGGAAATACAAAAATAGATATAAAGTGAGGACATCGTATTTTCTATGAAATGGCCCCAGAAACATGGTACCTTACATGAATGACAACAAAAGCATGGGGATACAGGATAGATAGGTTTTTCTGGAGCAGCATCTTTTGTGAATGGCATATTGTTAGTATAGGAGAGAGTAAAAACTAGATGTAGTTGGGATGTTAGGTATTTCTTACAGAGAGGAGAATAAGGAAGATGATGTTGAGGAATGTCTTCCAGGATTAACCAAGAGGAAGCGGAGAGATTCAGACCTGTGAGTGATATAAGGCAGTAGTATTTTCTACAGAGAAAATAAGGAGTAACTTTTTGAAATGGCTTGAAAAGGGAAGGAAATTGACACATTTTAACAAGTGAATAGTCATTATGCCTGGAACATAGAGCAAGTAGTGAGATGAGTAATTGGAGTTGAACAGCCTATAAATGCATCTATTATATTGTCTGCATGCAAGATTTCTCCATTTTAGGCCATTATAGAATTTTTTAAATTTTGTTTTGTGTTTTAAAACTATGTATTTAGTTTAGTTTAGTTTAGCTTTGCGTGTGCATCAGCATGGCCTTTAACTTGCTATGTTCTTTCCTCTGCCTACTGCATGCTGCGATTACAGACCCCGTTACGATGCTCAGTTTATCACCAAAATGTTTTTAAAGTTCCCATTGTGTTTGGCATCGCAGAGAGTACTAGAGGCATGTAGGGTGATAATACAGAGTTCACCACTTTTCTGTCCATGTAAGAGATTATACAGGAACATGGACCAGAGTGGAGGCAGAAGAGATGGAAAAGTGAGGAAAATCTTTAAAGTAGATGAGATGTATGCCTAATGATCAAGGATATTGAATCTTTAGATAGACCATATTTAGGGCTAACCATATTTCTTAATAGCAGGAGAAAACTTTTTCTTTTTTTTCAAAAGTTAACAAATGATTTCCTATATACATTGGGACCATGAAGTTTTCTTTTTTGTTGTTATTGTCGTTGTTTTTCCAAAATTGAATCACTTTCTATTTGTGTTACATTACGTTTTATAAAGGTTCATTCCTCTGAGTTCTGTATGCATTTTTAATTAGGTTATTATTGATGTGTGTGTGTGTGTGTGTGTGACTGGTATATACATTTCACAGTATGTATGTGTCACGTGTGTGAAGATTAGAGGATAACTTTCAAGATTTTGTTTTCTCCTTCCTCCTGTATGCAATGACATGTGATTTCCAGTCTTATTCTGTGAACAGAACTGCTCGGGAATTTGCTTCTATTTTTGTGAACATCAATGTGACTTCTGAGCCTCATGAGGTATCTGCCCTGTGGTTCTTGTGGTATGTGAAGCAGTGTGGTGGCACCACTCGGATATTCTCAGTCACCAATGGAGGCCAGGTCTGTTCTGAAACTGACTTGCCTAGAACAATGCCTTGATAATGTCTTCATTGTTATGATCATGTATGGTAGTATAAAATGATCTAAAACTATGTCTGAAAAATTTTTCATTTCTTTTTTATTCCTGAAAATTCAAAGCTAAAGAAAGTTTTATTTTGAATTTAATGTTTCATTTTGAATTATGTCCCAATAATTAAGTTCCTTCCTTTAAAATGTAGAAAAATGAAGTCATTTATATAGAAGTAGCTAAACTACTAAAAGTAAATTAATTTCCAAGAAAGTTGTAGTGCTTATAAAATTAGTATACTTAAAATCATCTCTGTTCTTTATATAGGCTTCTTTATCCCACCTGTTTCTCACAAGTATTCTTTCTTGTTAACCACTGTAGAATGAAAATCACTCTTCTAATTCACACAAGTCATTTATGTCCATTCTTTTCATAGTATGTTCTGTAGTTGTATTTTAGAATTTATCTGTCCCCTTGCAATTTTTTTTTTTGCTTTTATACATTTCTGTTACTAATGATGAAGCAATTCAATTCAATGACCAAGTACATAATAAACTAACAGCAAAACCTAAATACTAAATTCCAATTCCTTAGACTCTGACATTTCATTGCAAAGCTCTCCCTTATCCAAAGAGAATGCTAGGAATGTTATGCCCAAGTAGGATGTTATTTAATTTGTTACAGATAAATTCTAGCTTATGCTGTTACCTGAGTTCCAGAATTCTTAGTGCATTTTATGAATTTAGACTTTGTCTTCAAAATAAACCATTGTTCTCTTCAGGTGATCATCTGAAGTCTCCAAATTAATACAGGACATTTACATTTTTAAAATGTATACCTGTGAACAGAAACTCGGTATTACTCTGTTTAACTTATTTTACCTTCTGAGGTATCTTACTCATGGGTTGTCTGTATCCTTCATTTGTAAGGGACAGAATACTTCTAGACAAGCCCTATATGATCTTTTAGAAAGTAGAATTTTGATTTTTACTCTCAAGCTATTATCACAATATCTTTAAGAAGACCTTAACATTTGCCCCTTTATAATTAGATTTAATAAATTCTAAACACAGAAAAAATGGTAGTGAACAGATAGAACTAGTCCATGATTTTTATGCTATACTAGATTTCAAAGCACCTGTTTGGAAACATAGATCATATTCAGTGCTAAATAATTCCAATTTCTTCAGCAAGAATAAATGATAAATTTAAGTCTTAACCACTCTGTGATCATTTTTATAAAAATTTTGGTGTCTTCACTAAAGGTCAGTTGCAAAAGTTATTGTATAACTACTCATAAGTGAAATACCATAATTGTCAGTTTTGTCCTGTCCCACAGTTTACTGAAATGCATTTATAATAACTCAAAGAATCTCCTACAGAAGGCTAAAAATATTCCCTATGCTGTAACCAAATATGCTGTATTAACTTTTTTTTTTTTGGTTTGTGCTTAAGCAATATTCATGCTGAGAATAGCAGGTTACAGAGGGCAGAGAACTTCTGATCTTTCAGTGTTGCTCAAGAGAAATACTTAGCAATGTTTAAAAGAATAAGCATATTGATATTCTGCCATGACTATGAAACTTACAGTTAGTTTTAAGAAGAAGATATTCAAAAGCTGAAATTCAGGTTTCTAGGACCTGATTTGGCAATTTCTGATAGGGCATTACTAACCCTAATAGCATGCTAAGCTTATTCTTTTAGACTCATGTCATGTATAATAAAATATTTTCTATGTTCTTACCTGCTCAGGCAAATAACTCCATAGGGAGATAGAAACCATATCCCCTAGGATCAACATAGTTACCTTCCCTTCTCAGGGCACCTTACATATACCATACTTGTGCAAATTTGAAGTTCCTAGGCTTGCTGTTTGCATTTGATCAGAGCAGCATTGGCATAAGAGAACATTTTTTTTTCTGATCTCTGCTTTTATATGGTAGCAATGGCTTTTCCTTGCTAGAAGCTGTGCTGGCGATGATAATTGAGGTACCTTGGCTTAATTTCTCTATTCTAATGATTTTTCCCACAATTGGCTATGGCAATGATAGAGGCCTAGCATTTACCTTCTAGGAGATTTATGAATTAGTGACAAATGTTCCACCATTCTCCTTTTATAACTTTTCTTTTCTGCTTACTTTCTCCAACAGGAACGGAAATTTGTAGGTGGTGCTGGCCAAGTAAGTGAAAAGATGATGGACCTTCTTGGGGATAAAGTGAAACTGAACTCTCCTGTTACTTATATTGACCAAACAGATGACAACATCATTGTAGAGACACTGAATCATGAACACTATGAGGTAACCCATTATAATCAAAGGAGTTTATAATAAATAGGTTTTGTGCTTTCTACAACTTCTAATCATATATAATCTAATCAGTAATAGAATTAACTCTAGCATATATCTACCACAAGTATTCCAGAATGACAGATTGGTTTACTTATTATCCTACTTTGCTTCTCTGTTGCTGTGATAAATACCATAACAAAAAACAACTTTGGGAAGAAACAGTTTATTTGGCTTACAGGTCTTGATCACAATCCATCATTGAGGGAGGTCAATAGAGCTACTCAAACAGGAGCAGAGGCAGAAGTGCTACTAATTGACTTGCTCCCATGACTTGTTCATTTTGCTTTTTTATACTACTCAGGACCATGTGCCCAGGGGTGATACCATCCATAGTGGGGTGGGCTGTCCCATATCAATCATTAATCAAGAAAATGCCCACAGACAAGCCAACATGCCAGTGTGATGGAGGCAGTTCCTCATTTGTGGCTCCCTTTTCCAAGTTAACTCTAGTTTGTGTCAAGTTGACAAAATATACCAGCCTACCTACCTTGTTTTATTTTCTTGCTTCACAGTGTCTTGATTTGGTATTCTTTTAATGACGCTTTGTATCTTCTGCAAAGGCTGCAACTCATGTGTCAGGTGATACTTTTGCATATTGCATTTCAGTGTAAATATGTAATTAGTGCCATTCCACCAACTTTGACTGCCAAGATCCACTTCAAGCCAGAACTTCCACCTGAGAGAACCCAATTAATTCAGCGTCTTCCGATGGGGGCTGTCATCAAGTGCATGGTGTATTACAAGGAAGCCTTCTGGAAGAAAAAGGGTAGTTTACTCTTACTTGTGTTTGAACTATTAAGTAAATAAACCACATTTTAGGGATATTGAGAATATGCTGAATAGAAAAGGATAAATGTTTTTAAATTTGTAGAGAAATTGTAAATCTGTCTCTAAATTTCACAAAATGGCCTCAAGAGTGATTGTTGACAATGGGAGAAAAAAATGGACATGCAATAGGAATATCAATTATGGATCTACCACTGTCAAGCTTCTGGCATTTATCTTTCTGCTTACTCTTCATGAGCAGAATGAGTCCATGGGACCTTGTGGAAACAGTGCTGCTATGAAATCTACTATTCCTGGACTTTACCAGTTGATTGGCCTCAGTCTCTAAACATAAAATGATTATAAGGCTTTGTGATAAATGCTTATTGGGATGTTGTGAATATTAAATGAGGCAGGGTTTAGGAAACAGGAACCTTCCAGATATGGTTCTTGCTCATATCCAACAGAATTCTTTTCACAACTTCTGGTGTTAATGGAAGTGATTCCTTCCAACACAGTCCATCTTTTTCTCCATTTGTTCCTGAATTCAGGGCTATTTTACCATATTCCCCATCTTACCATTTTACCATGTATGAGTCATAGCCCTTTGTGGAAAAAATGATGGAGATGGGCCATTTTCCATATAAGGAATAGATGTTCTTGTCTAGTCATGTGTGTCTAGACAAGGGTCTAGAGTTAGAGCTAATAGTAGCACTTTAAAAATTTTCTTTCCTCCTACTAAAATAGTTTATATACATTCTTTATATGTGTGTATCTCTAATGTTAATTTTAATTTCTTAATTAATTTTCTTCTGCTTAAGACTATTGTGGATGCATGATAATTGAAGATGAGGAAGCACCAATTGCAATCACTCTGGATGACACCAAACCGGATGGATCAGTGCCTGCCATCATGGGGTAAGTTAGAGCTGGGTGCAGTTTCTAATTTGTGTTGGTATAGGTGCTGGCAAAGTATATTTCTTTATAATTAGGCTCAATCAATAATACATATAAATTATATCATGTTTCTATGTATTAGCATATCCATAGCAATGTATTTGTGTTTGGCACAAGAATGCCAGAAAACTACTAAATGACACCATTTTTAACTTGTACTCACCTACCTATTCTCTATAAAAACTTACATGCTAAGAATAAAGTGGAAAAGGCAGCCTGATAGACTGTATGATAGTCAGCATTTTCTAAAGACAGGATGTCTGCAGTCATTTTGGAAAGAGAACAACTTTACCCTATAAAACCTTTCAAATACAGTGTCTCTGTACTTGATCTGCTTTTCAAACACTTGTTGCATACAAAGCATCAGTATCAATATAACCCAGGCCACAAATGGATGGCCTGTAGTTATCATTCACCAGCAATGCTTCTTTTGTCTTCAGAAGTACATTGATAATTCACCAGTCTGGGAACTAGTGCTCTGGAGAAGGAAGTGGGCCCTAACAAAGAAAATGCTAAGGAGAGACACACCTTCCTAGTTGCCTACCTTTGTCCTTCTAAAATATTCTATATACATAGAAAGCCTTTTATTTTGTTGCACTATAACAAAATAACACATGTTGATAATAGTCAAATGACTTTTTGAGATCAATGGTTTCTGATTTTGGGAAATGCAGGCCTTCTTGCTAAAGAGATAGTTGAGCTTAATAAATACCGCATCATGCCATTTTGGGAAAGCTAAAAGAGAAAGGGGTCAGACCCATGTTCCAAGGAACCTCAGAAACAGGTTCTGCCTGGGCTACTGATAAAATGGTTACTAACTGTTTCTCTGGCTGTAATGTAAGAAATAGTACTAAATTCCTGAGGCAGGTAGGAACATATAGTATAATGACCATAAAAAGGCACATATCCTGTTCATTTTTAGTCCTACTGAGCAAGACAGGATCCAGGTAGTTTAGCCAGCTTGGCATTTCTATAGGCAACAAAAAGCAAATCAGGGTGCAAGTTTCAGAAAGTCAGTGATAGTTCAGTTATAGATGGAAGAACTTCAGATGTCCTTCCCTTATGCTCCACTGGAGTTGGTTGGCTTTATAATAGGGACATATGTGTTGGCATTCTTCCAAGTATGCTGGAATTATTTAGGAAATGCCTAAAATGATGTATTTATTGTTTTAACTTTATTTTATTGCTGAAAGATGTATATTGTATATCTGGGTGAAAAATGTTTTAATAATATCTACTTTGTGGAATGATCAAATCAGGTTTGTTATTATATCCTTTACCTCATATGGTTATTTTTTTATGGTAAGAACATTGAAAACTTTGTTCAGCTATTTTAAAATACTTCATAAATTAATATTAACTATGGCCACTCTACTATTCAGTAGAGCACCAGAATTTATTCCTCCAGTTTAACTGGTACTTTATATTTATGGGAGGCCAGACATTACTTTTTTCAAATATGAAGAACCACTGAAAACAATTGTGATGCAAGAGATCTCTTTCCTTTCTCCTGTTTAATAAAATGCAGGACAGAGATTTAAAAAGGTAGGCTGTTTCTTGTCCTCTGTTGCATCTCACTTATGTTAGGAGATAAGTTCTCCTTTACTGTAAATAGCATATTATTAGCTTAGAGACAGAGCCAGAGGAATCTGCAAGCTGACCTCCAAAAGTAGCTTCCAGTGTACTTGCCTTCTGATGATTTCCCATTTTCACCAACCTAAAACTGTGTTTCTTTGTTTCTAAAATGTGTTGTTCTTTGTTATATATGTAGTATAAGCCAGACTTGCCACTTCTAGGATACTTTTCGCCAGTGTGTCTACCAAAGGACAAACACTGCAAAGGATAATAAACTTGTTCATTTTTCTTTTCTTTTTTTATTTAAATTTTTTTTTATTTTACATACCAACCCCAGTTCCCCCTCCCTCCTCTTTCCTCACTCTCCCTTCTTCCCCCCATCCCACCCCAAACTACTCCTCAAAGGGAGTAGGGTCTCCCTTGGGGAGTCAACAAAGCCTCGCATATCATTTTTCTTTTGTAAATCTCTTTTGTTGTTATTGTTACAACAGTATGAGGATTGAGAAGAAATACTTCATTTTTCATTACTGTTGTTGGCCAGCTACTCTTGTTACATTAGGTCAGTAGCTTCCACCCTCCTGGTTTTTTGTATGTACATACAACACTGCATATTGAACCTAGGGTCTGGTACATGCTAGGCAAATGTCTTCTACTATTTAGTGTGATTTATTTTAATATAGGGTCTCACTAAATTACTCTGCAGCAAAACTGGTTTTAAATTTTCCTGCTTCAGAATCCTGAGTAGCTGCCATTGCAGGACTGTACTGCCAGACTCAGTTCAATTGCTTGTGCTTTCTTACTTCCTCCCTCTAACCCACCTTTCCTCCCACCCTTTCTCCCTCCCTCCCTTTCTCCCTCCTTCCTTCCTTCCTTTCTCTTGAGGCAGGTTCTCATATAGCCAAACTTGGTTTGTAATTGAGACTGACCTTTAACTTCTGTTCCTCTGGCCTCCACCTCCTAAATGCTGGGATTGCAGATATATGCCAGCACATCCGACTTTGTACTTTGTTCCTGATAATGAAAACCTTGTAGAAGATTATCACTTCTACTTTGGTCTTTGCATTTGGCCCTAAGAGCCTCAAAAACAAGAGTGATAATTAACCAGCACTGTGTTTGTAATAACTATCACCTTTTAGAAACTGTAATTTAGAACTATTAAATGCCTCCAATGCAACTCCAGTATGTTTGATTTCCACAGTAAATGGCTAAAGAAAGTTGAACAGTATTTGTTCATAGTTAAAGTGAACAAGGTTATTGTATTTCTAATGAGATTTTATAGTTGATAACACTGTCTTTGAAGTCACAACTGTACAAAATCAGCTGACTAATAATTTAATTTTTCATCAGATCTTGGTAATTTTCTTTAAAATAGTATACAAGTCTAAACTTACTGATTGTTGCACAAACCTAAAATATAACCAAATTCATTAATTTTGAATCAAAACTAAATGTGCCAACTCAAGCAAAATTATTACTGTATCCTATAATGTTGACTAGTTCAAATATCATTTTAATTCATTCATTTTTAAATATTAAGACACAAATGCTGGATTTCATTGTGGCATTTCCATCCATACTTTGTTTTTGCAGATACTCCTCCTCCATTTTCAATCCGCATTCTCTAGTATCCCTCTTGCTGATCTCTTCATTTAAATAATATGCATCTGCCTCTGAAACTCCATCCAGTGTTAACATTCTTTGTATCTTTGCTTCTCAGAACATTTTCTAATAGCAGTCCTAAAAGAGTTGCTAGTCAAACTGATGAACATTTCTATTCAGGGGTGAGGAGAAGAGGAAGTATCCTGTTTCAGCTTTTATCTATTTGATCTCTCTAGAAAAAAAAGTAAAGTTTTAGCCATTTTTAATGAAGAAATAGTTTCATTACACTAGTTCATTTAGATTGGTAATAGGTACTGGAAAATAGATCCAGAACTTTCTATATACCAATCAAGTGCTTTATCACTGAGCTATGTCTTCACACCTCCCTTGGATTTTAGAAGATATCTATTTCTATTAATAGTATAAGTAAGGATTTCATCTCACAATTGAATTTTTTAAAATGTATGTCCACTTAATATTATTGGCATAATATATAGGATCTATTTGACTAAAGGGGCCAGATAGATTATAATTGAGTTTTACTGAGCTAGTTTGTTGGGAGGCTCTATTTAATCATTTCCCAAGGAAGCTGACTTAGAGATAGAGACATGGGTACAGGAGATTTATTGGGGTAAACTTTAGGGAGTACTGCCTTTGTGGAAGGGAAGGAATCAGAAAGAGTGTTGAATGTCAGTGTTGTCTAAACCAAGATCTCAGCCAGCTCCTAGAAATATGGAAGCTGAAATGACCTTTCACAGTTGTTCCAAACGTAGACAAGGAAATGGGCCAACTTAATCATTGGCTATCAGTTGTCTCTTAGGAGGGGCAGGATATTGACCCAAGAACTTATCTGCTGGTGAATATAATTGCTGGGGAAGGGTTTAATCTGTGAGCTAAGGGCACCGATTACTGGTTCTGAAGAGCATTTGGGCAGGGAGTGAGGGGTGTATCATTGCATTTATAGTAGGTGTATATTAATAATTGTCCAGCTTTTACTGAGTGTCATTGCCATGATAATCATCTAATGCAATCTTAATATGCCCAACATCTAATTTTCTATAATATCAAATATGACATTAAATTTTAGAAGTAAAATATTGAGCAAGAAATTACCTGTTTATTAGGAACTCACAGTCTAGCAGAGTTTTGGATGCAGAGGAAGCCTGAAGACAGGATGGCATTTGCTGTAGGAGAAGGGGAGGGTTGGGAAAGTTGATTAATGCTGAGTAGATAGTGGTATGTATTTATCATGACTATAACTGTCCATTCAAATGTGGCTTCTTTCTCCAGCTTCATACTTGCCCGGAAAGCTGATAGACTTGCTAAACTACATAAAGAAATAAGGTAAGCAATTTATATCTGAAAAATCAATAAATGTTGCCTTTATATTTTGTTTGTTGCACCAACAATAGTAGAACAATAACAAGAAGAGCACAATATTTTACAAATATTCCCAACCTCAACAATTCAACTTTTAAAATACTTTGCTATGTTCTCCCTGGTCAAGTCAATGTCTATGTGCATGTGTTAATTTTGCACATTTGTGTTCATTTTATGTGGTTAAGAGGTAGGCTTTTCCTGTGAGATAACTGAAGGTAGCCAGAATACTGTAATAGAGCCCTCATGGCTTAGCCACTTTTCCTAAGGGCACCTCCCCTTTGAATACTGTCACCTTGGTAATAAAGTTCTAACAAGGAAAAAACTTAATGTGGTGTGTGTGTGTGTGTGTGTGTGTGTGTGTGTGTGTGTGTGTGCGTGCGCGTCTGCATGTGTATATGTGTTGGCTCATGCATGCCATGACACGAGTGGAGAACAGAGAACAGTTTTGTGGTATCAGTTTTCTTCTACCTTGAAATGGGTTCCAGGAATTGAACTCAAATCATCATGATTATATAGCAAGCATGTGTACTTACTGAATCATCCTACTTACTCTAACATAGGAATTTTGGAGGGTTGCATACATTCAAATCTTAGCCACTGACATGTGACAAAGTCAAAAGAAGCGGATAACAAATCCACATTTTTTTTCATTCCACCACAGTAAGCTTGACATTTTCTGTTGGATTTCCTGCATTTCCTTTCTATTAATAATAAAATAAATACCAGACTGGAGGTAGACATTTGGTTATGATTCCACATACGGGCTGCACTGTAAAGTTTTTGTAAACCAAACCTTTACTGAATACATCAGTTATAAGAGCAGTAGTTTTCAAAACTGACTGTGCCTAACTCTCACAAAAAATATTTGGAAAGTCTAATCTCTTGAGGCTTATAGAATATGATTCAGTAGGTCTGATGTAGAGACTTAGAATTTGTATTTTTTTAACTACCTGCTCAAGTGATTATGAGGAGGAGACAATTTGATAAGCTGGTGGTTTAATACAACTATAAAATGTTGTGCATGGTGGTCTCATTTGGCTGCAGTTTAAAATATATTCTATTATTGTTTAGGCCAAACTAATCTAAATACATTACTCTGAGTGAAGAATATATCTCAGTGGTAAAACACATATTTTGTGTGTATGAAGCCCAGTGTTTCATCCCTGTCACACATACATAGAACCTATTTCGGTATGACATTATTGTCTTCCATATATCTTCTCAAAAGTTGTAATTTAAACGAGGGAAAGGAATGGGAAAGATAATTCTCTGGTGTGTTTGTCCAAGCTTGTCTTTGGCTCATAATACTATGAAATACAGTAAATGATATTTTATTATGTTTTTATTATTATTAAAAGTTAATTACAATGACGGTTGAATTTTAGGTTTAGTTCTAATTTAGTAAAGATTTTATTATACATCAAGAAAATAAGTTAAACACATCAAGCTTTTTAGAATACTGATTGACAATATTCTTATTTGTCTTGACAATAATCTTAACTGACTCTGAATGTCTGAATTACTGCTTATAATCTCTCATAAAGTTAGAATCTGCTATCTCTTTGTGGCATAGAAAAGAGGATACAATACTGTACTGAGCATAGAATTTGACTCAACACATATTGAGCACCTACTATGGGCAGAATGCTCTGAATAGTAAGGGTTTTCCTTCCCATTGCTTAACTGAATAAAGGAATCTGAAGCTCACTGAACTTCAGCTTCATCTCTTGAATGGAGAATTTAGATTAGACAGAGAAAGCAATTAAACTTATGACTTCTTCCTGTATGTTAGGGCTTTTAATTAAGCATTTTCTAACAGTCCTAGAATTAACATGTCCACATAACATTATGTGACATCATTCATGAGTGACATTTATCTCCTTTAAAACCTTGCATAGAAACAGTATAGCAATAAGTAGCATGTATTATTCTACCTCCTCTTCTTGACTTAACCTATACTTACATGATAGGAGTCTAAGAGTTATATCAATAGTATAAAAATAATGATATCAAGAGTGATAAGCTTAAATTTTGTTCCACACTATTTAGAGAAATTGGGGTTATGTTTTAAAAATATTTTCTAATGTAATTGGCAACATAAACTTGTATAATTTTATAGTTGTTTTCTTTAATACTAGTAAGCTTGGCTCTTGCATGTATGTGTGCACTCACACATACATACTTTTAACCATTTCTTTCACCTGGTCTTAATGCTTTTTTATGGGTTTGAATTACATCTTTCCCCTCATTTACATAAAAATTATTTTCTGATTGTTCATTAGCCTTTAACAAATATTTCAGATTCATTTTTGCATGTTTAAACTATATAAAAACTAAAAAGAGTAAATGTCAATAGTATATATTCAATATTTGAGATAGAGCCATTAACTTAGAAGATGGGTAGATTTAGTAACATAGGTTTTTAAAAAGTTTACCAGGAATAGTCGTGAGTTTTAATTGCATCTTCTTTCAAAAAGAGATTAGCTAGGCATGGTAGAATACACCTATAATACCAATACTCAGGAGGCTGAGACAAGGGGATCACAGCAAGTTTGAAACCACCCTTATCTCCATAGCAAGTTACAGGCTATATATAGTGAGACTTTGACTTTTCAAAACAGAAAATTCTGTTGTTTCCTCAAATTATTATACTGAGGCATATGATATTAACCACCATACAGAAATACACTGAGACATATAAGCTGAGTGCAGGGATTAATTGACTATTTGTTTTATAGTTACAGAAGGCTATTAAGTTTCATTTTTTTCTTTAAGGAAGTCACTATCAAGTACCCAAGAACTTAATGTGTTTATACTATGCCCATCAGTTATTACTTATTTAACATATTACTTATTTAACATCTTCTCTATAGGAAGAGAAAAATCTGTGAGCTCTATGCCAAAGTTCTGGGATCTCAAGAAGCTTTACATGTAAGAACCCCTAGTCTTTAACAGACTTTTCTCTGTTGGGTCAAAGTGGTTAATTAAAGCAAGTTCTGGTTTCTTGTAAGTCTTAAGCAGTGAATAGAAACAGGTGTGTTTAATTTAGAGAATTAATTTCAGTAATCCAAAAGTATTAAAAACTAGTGTCAAGTACATGGAACTTGTGATATGACATTCCTTTGGGTTTTTTAAATATTTACTGCATAATAGACATTCAATTGTAGTAAGAGACGTGGGGTTACAATCATTATGTCACGGATCATTGAGATTAGTCTGAAGAACAGAGATCCTGTGCTTCATCATTGTCAAGTGCTTGCTATTAAATAAAAATCACAGATATGTCACCATGTGTTGCTGAAGGCTTTGTGATATATATTTTACACACCAGGCTTAATGTTTGCCCTGGTCAAAGATATACTAATTCATTTTTCCATGTGGAGAATCAATTCATACCTCATTTGGCACTCCCAGGGTTTTTTTTATACTGCTTCTGAAAGTAGTGAGAAGGAAACGGCTTCTGAAGAGCCCACCAATAGCTGAGGACTTTTTTCTGTGGATTATTGTTTAAACTGTGCAAATACTAAACATTTAGAATGTGATAGGGGAGTCATGGGGGAAAAAAGTGCTCCCCAAGGAGCACTTTCATCTTGTGTCCTTTGAGCAGTATTTTTATCATGTACTTTTCCCAGCTTACCAAAGGGATCTGAAATAATGTTTTGTGCTCATCTTTTACTTGCTCCCTCCCATCCTGCCATTATTAGTGATGCCTGGGTAGATTGGAAAGTAAAGTCCACTTTCTTAACTCCAGGATTTGGAGAAGACCTTTCCAAAAACTAATTGTTAGTGGTATTTTCTGAAGACTTAGCTTTACATTCTACAATCTACATGGATGAGAGTATCCTTGCTACCAATTATTAGGCTACATTTTGACTACCTTAGGCAAGATATTAAGAAAATCTGTGTTTTTATTTTACAATGTACTCTTTTTTTCTCTTGCAGTGCTGGGAATTAAACTTGGGATCTTGTGCATGTTATGAAAGTGATCTACCACTCCGTTTCATTCCTGGACTGATGTTTTTTTTCTTTCCCTCTCCTCCTTCTTCTCCACTTTTCTTTTCTTTCTAATTTTCTTATTTATTTTCATTGTGCTGGGGCTCAAACTTAGGGCCTGGCACATACACTCCACAGAGTCTCATTACCATTTTGTGCTTTAAATATAAGCTTTTTTGTTAATGTAATATACACAAGGCCTTCACTGTTGGCAGGTAACAATTCTACTTTTATTTCCTTTTGTAATTTTCTTCTCATTGAACTACAGCCAGTCCATTATGAAGAGAAGAACTGGTGTGAAGAGCAGTACTCCGGAGGCTGCTACACAGCCTACTTCCCTCCCGGCATCATGACCCAGTATGGAAGGTACTGCCCAATCACTGCACCAACTCACACAGGGCTGGCACACATTCAAACAAGCTGTGTTCAATAAGACTTGTAGAAATAGGCAATATTCTTATTTGTAAATACCAGATAAATAGCCAGCTTGTAAATCAATGGATGCCCCCAGAGAAATGGATATTAATGCATAGAGTTGTAGCAGAGTACTAGGCAGGATGTCAGATGTCAGCAGCACTTGTGAGATGAAGACAACTACATTGTCCTTTGAGAAGCCCTTTGAACTCTCCTCAACATTTATTTTCACAGGGCTACCCAGCCACAGGACAATGGGTGTATTCGTCTAACATATCTGTCTTGTCAACAGAGAAGCATCATATATTCTTCTTCAAAGGAAAAATTCCTAAATGTATACAGCTGAGATGGGAGGGGATGATATCTACATGGCCTGGGAGTCTACCCTTACTTAGAAATACCATGTTTCATATACATTGTTATTTCTTTGCCATGTAGGCATAGGATTCAGGGTTACTTGCTCAGTTTCAAGAGATGCTACATAGGAGTACTGTACCCATATGTTCTCACAGGCTGACTGGCTGGCTGAAAATAAGTCATCATCACCTTTAGTTACGAGTAAACTTACATTCTACTTCTCCCAGGCTTTATAGTTAAGAACCTTGTGCACAGATATAGAAAGCAAAGAGTAGCTTTTTACATTGGACTGAGTCTCTTGAATGTTTTCTCCTTGATTGGTTTCCTTTCCTTTTGTGACTAGATGAAGGCAGTGATTGGCTCGTTTCCCCTCAGCACATTTCCATTTAACTCCGTGTGACCTCTTTATTTCCTTGAAGGGTGATTCGCCAGCCAGTAGGCAGAATTTACTTTGCAGGCACAGAGACGGCTACACAGTGGAGTGGCTACATGGAAGGAGCAGTCCAAGCTGGAGAACGAGCAGCTAGAGAGGTAAGGGAGAAATCTAAGGTGCACTTCTTTTTTCAGTTGTAATTATGTCTGAGGAAGCAGTACTGGGAATTGAATTGAAGGCATCATGCATGAGAAGTATGGGCTATACCAATGAGCTGTAGCCTAGCCCTGTGACAGCATTCTTGTCATCTGGTCTTTCTTGTTGTTTGTTTTATGTTTATATGGATATACTACAACATACTAGATGCTTGGGCTATTTTATTGACATGTATACAAATACAAATAGCATGTATGTGGGGTACACGATATTTTGATGCCTATGAATAATATGCAACAATCAAATCAAGATAATTAGCATTTCCTTCATATCAAACATGTATCGTTTCTTTGAATCATTCAAAATCCTTTCTTCTAGCTCTTTGAAACTATATAGTAAATTGTGATTATCCATAGTGACCCTATATTGCTATAGAATGTTAGAATTTGTTCTTTCCTTTGAACTATATTTTGATACCTATTATTCACTCTCAGTTGTTTTACTCCCTGTTGCCTTTCTTAATTTCTGGTGGCCTCTGTTATTTTTTCTACTTCTATAAGATCCACTTTATTTGACTTCTGCATATAATGGATAGCATGTGCTATTTGTATTTCTAGGCATGACAAATTTCATTTAAGGTTGTGTTGTCCTCTAAGCTCATCCATGTTGTCAAATTGATAACATTTCATTCTTATTTTAAGCTGATTAATGTTCCATTGTATGTGAATAACAAATTTTCTTTATCCATTCATCCATCTATTTCCTGACACTGATAGACACTGATAATTATGTATAGATTTCTTTGACACCTACCTGTGGGTTTATCAATGTTTAATATGTTTTGAGTGTGTCGAAAATATATAATGTCACATTATAATGCTATAGTCATTTTTCTTTCAGGTCTTGAATGATCTAGGAAAAGTTGCCAAGAAAGACATATGGGTTCAAGAGCCTGACTCTAAGGTAAGTTTGGCTACTCCATTTCTATAGACAAACTACAAGGCAAAAAAAAATTGCATTGCCCTTCTTTCAGCCTTTATTATTGATATACTGTCTTGGGGATAGAAATGCACATTATTACATATAGACTTTGTTTCTTCTAGCTGTGCAAGAATTTCTGTTAATGATCTATGTTCATTTATCTAGGATGTTCCAGCATTTGAAATTACCCACACCTTCTTGGAGAGGAACCTGCCTTCCGTGCCTGGTCTACTAAAGATCACTGGTTTTTCCACCTCTGTGGCTCTTCTCTGCTTTGTATTGTACAAGTTTAAACTGCTGCCGCGATCCTGAATTTTTTCACCCTCAAGCCTCCTGCTTGATCATCCTTAGCACCATCACCATCAAAAGGAAAATGTGGATGAATTACAGCCTGTGTCACTGGGCCATTTAAGTGCACTTGATTTAACCCTCCTCAGTTTAATCTCAGTCTTTGTAAAGTGATAACAATCCAAAGAATCACCTAGCTAATTTTAATAAGATTAAGTTTCATTCTGTTTATTACACTAATTTGTGTTTGTTGGTAGAATAAAATCCCGTTAGTATTTGATTTCAAAAAGGTGAAATACTTGTGAGGAATAATTTTTGGGTTCTGTTTTTCTTGCCTTTAACACGAAATAGTTGATGGTTTCAGAAATAAAACATATGACTTATTGTGACTTTCATGTAGCTACCCAAATGTGCAGAATAAAATGGTGGCTGAAATGTTTTCTAGGTATCCTCACTGACCAGTTCCATGTGAGACAAACTACAATAGGCACTTTCTTTTCTGGACTGTATCAAAACATGAATTGGCCCTTGTCAGTAACATTCTGTGCTGATTTAAAGAAAGTAGCAGATTTTCCCTTTGGTCCCTGGCTATCTGATCATAGAATTGGATCCCTAAACCACCTGTGTCTTCAATATGGTTAAACATTAGTATGCCATTTTCTCTCAAGTACCAAAGGACACATGAAATTTTCTCTATTGTTATTTATTGAGACAGTCAAATACAGAAATAAAATTAAGGCTTAATCTGATAACATTACTTGTTTTAATTATTAGGTTTTATAGCAACCATTAAATTAAATGATTTTCTATACCCAGACTGAGTTCTTGATCTTAGGAGTATTGTGAGCCTGGAATAGTACCTATCTAATTCTCTTTTCCATTTGAAAAAACTGTCAATTAAAAGAAAAACACTTTCCAAAGGTTTCAACCACAAAGCATTTCCTCTTTTAAAACATATAAACATATTTTTTATTTAAGAAGAATTAAAAGATTGCTAGCACATGCCAGTCAACCCAAGTTTATTACACTAGATTTATCCTAAGTATAAACTTAAGCCTCTGGATGATGATGTGAGGACTGGAGATCTTTAAAGTTTTGCCCATTCTAAGAGCAAAGATCTAGTTTTTCTGCCCTGCTTTATCTTGCAATTCAAAAGCATTTTAACTAACTTAAAAGATTCAGTGATGTCTTATTCTCCAGTACATAAGGAGTTGCCTGGATTCATATCAAACTGCAGTGAGAATTCTCATCACTAATCTGTTAGAGTTGTGTGTATTAACTTACTGATTAACTCAGCCCTGACACACCTTGAGAAATGATTTAAACAGCTGAACTGGCAATGGTTCTAACAGTATTCAGATTATTAGCATTGAACTAGTGAACACTGAAAATCTCCTGAGTTTGCAGTTTGCCCTCTTCTGCTTCTTAGAAATCCAATTAATCCATCCTAATGATATCAATCCTATTAAGCTACAGCTTGGGTATTAAAATATTTCTAGTACAGATGTGCTTAGATATGTAATAGAAGTTGAGAAACACCATACGTGAGGTTGTCTACCACAAAGATATAACATAGATCTTTTCTCTGAGACAGAGGAAAAAAAGTCATTTTAAGAGGTTGATAATCCTAATTCCCTTCACAGTTCTGAATATCAGTTGGCCTTTTTAATAGTTAAGATGAGAATTAGATATGAGAAGTATACCTTTTTGTCACAGCTGTTAAATATGGGCTCATTATGATGAAAAAAGTTAAACTTTACTGAAAGACGGTGAACTTTATTTTGCTTGATGCTTGTGAACTTGGTGCCCAATGTTCCATGTCCAAAGTTGGCCCCAGTACTACATGTGGGTGTTTGTCTATGTATATGATTTGACACTGGAGTAAAATTTTGTCTGTATGGTACTGGGTTTTGTTGTTAATAAAATGTGATGCCACCTTCCTTCAGATAGACTTCTCTGTTTGACTGATAGTTCTATCAGAAGGTTCAAAATGGGTTCCCATAGCCAGAAATCTACAGAGGATGAACTTCTAAAAAGCATTTGATATTGAGACTCCAGATTCTCAACACTGGGTTTCGTTTTCAAGTTATGTAGGTTGCCCAGGAGTAGATCAAATGCTATAATATTATATATAGTTGGTCTAGCTGGGCCACAGTTGTGTATTCTACCTACAATTTGTGGTTTCTCACCTAATTAGTTTATGATGCCTTGAGGAGATCACTGGGTCTCTGCCTCAGTTTCCCTATCTGGGCAAAGATTATCTTGTGATAGATGTCTTCTCTTCATTACAGCATTATATGATTGATGCATTCTGTTGCTAGTACTATTTCTTTCATTACTTTTTGGATTGCCTAAGAACAACCTGAGATTCTGAGTCAAAAGAAAAAGTTTACTAGTGACAGCATCCTAAGGGGATGAGGAAGGCAGAATTGTGCAGTGGGAGGGTCAGCCTGCAATGCAATTGCAACTGAGGACTTGGGACATTCTAATATGTAACTGGGAAGGTTCTTGAGAGCTGCCTCCATCAAGGCAAGATCTAGGCTCTTTGTCCTTCTATCAGCTACTCTCTGGAAGGAAAGAAGAGGCAGATCCAGGAACAATTACTAATAAAAAAAACTGTAACTATGATTTTCAAGTCCTTATATGAAACTAGGATCAGCCCGTGTCCTGGTAGCTGGAGGATCCAGGATGCAGGACAGTATGTGGTTCCACAGAGCATAGAAAATTGCCTTGTCTTGTAAAAGCTATTGTGGACTTGAACTTTGGTTGTATAGAATGGCACTATCTGAATTTGTCCCTATTAAAGATACGGCTTTATTTCTACATTATTTTTTATAAAGGAAAAACAAAAGTTTGGAAGGGATCTTGAAAATGAGTTAAAGGAGAACTCTACCTACACATTACTAACAAAAGTCCAAGGGGAAAATATATGCTTACAAATAGTTGTCTTTAATAGTCAGCTGCAAATGAATAGCAAGCATGAGACCTTATAGAGAAGTAGAGAGTTGATGACCTATGAGTTGTGTGTCACTCAGAAAGGTACAGATTCCTTTTGATGACTTCTGATCATTAAAAATTAAAAACTGCTGCTGATGGTTTGGTTAGCTTAACCAAATTGTTCACAAGTCTCTCTCTTTAAAAAAAAAGAAGAAAGCTATTTTATATCATTTGAATACCCAATTATTTTTGGATGCCTTTTAATCTCACAAAATACCAACTGAGTAAAATTACTGGAGTGGGTAAAAGAGGCCTACATTAGAAGGTTAAAAAGACAGAGGACACAGCAAAAGCCCTCTTTAGTGCCAGTCCTAGCAACCCCTGTTACTCATATGTCCTGCTCATATATCCATGTCATGGCTGACGAGAGCATGCTATATACCATACCATGCTGGGCGGTGGTGAGGAGGATTTCTCACTATTCTGTAGGAACCACCATCTTCTGTGCTGACTTGCAGAATTCTTGTAAGCAGGAGGGCAATGGTGAAATGGTTAAATCTAAAACTATGCTGTTCATGGTATACAGAAAAATTCATAAACAGTCTCTAAACAGAAGAACCCGGTGAGACCTTGAAAGGAGGAGGAAAACAAAGGAAGGCACTACGTTACAGCAACAGTTTCTGTTTCCTCTAGAAAACAAAGAAGTTACTAAGTAACAGCAACAATGTTTTGTTCTTTTCTCTAACTCAAAGCATTTGTTCCCTTTGGCCAAGGCCAATCCCTTAACAGTTCTAAGATAAGGCAAGCCTCAAAGTGATAATTCGTTTTTTGTTTAAATCAAAGTGATTGATTTAAACTGTAGTTAAGGAAGGTAGCTTTGGAGGCCTCAAGTAAAAATATGGTCAAGACAGTACTCTAGCCCTCCTTTAATTCATGTGTAATCATTCTGCCCACTGACAAACTCCTTTACAGTCACACTTTTGTGCAAGCCAGCTTTTTCTATTAATAAGCCTCAGATATTTCCCATGAACCACCGAAGACCATGAATGGGAAATGGAGTGGTATGGCGTGGGTGTGGACTGGGGGAAAGGAGTGCTGGTTGAGGCTGAGGGAGGAATGGGAAAGATGCTAAAAGGTCCACAAAACAGCACACCAATGAGAGTCCTAACAGGTCTATAGCAACAATGTGGAATCATTTGTTATAATGCTCCTAGACAGCTACTCAGAATGTTTACTTCACAGGTTTCACTGTATTGGTGAAGTAATGCAGGCAAAGCCTTAGAATATTCTCCATCAGCCTTTTAGAATAGAAGCAGAATCTCTTAAATTGTGACTAGTAATGATCTTGGATTTCTTAACATCACTCAACAGCTGTGTGCTAAGTAGCCACTACAGGTTTCAGTAGTGAATCAGCACACATGTGATTAGAGACACCAACTCTATTAACTCGGGCTCTGTGTAGTGCTGTTACAGAAATGCATAGGGTACTGAGGGTACCTTACACAGGTTAAGGCAGATTTAATGGGAGGTTATTAGGATGTAGTCTCAAGGCTCCAAAAACATCACCGGATGCAATAAGTCAGTAGAAAGCCTGCAGAAGACAGAGAAAGAGAGTAAAAAAGAGATGACATGGCTCATCACAAGAAGCATCATCAAGTGTCAAATGTTAGGTTTCATTTGTTCTGTTAACAGTCCAGTGCCACCAGTCTTTTACCTTCTCTACACAGCCCCTTTCTACCTTAGAAGATCTTCGAGAATTTCATATAATATTTTGATCATATTGATCCCTTCTCCCCCTAATGTCTCCCATATATACTCCTCCCTATTACCCAACTCAGTGTCACCCCCCCTTTTCTTCTCTTTTTGAATAACTCATTTTCATTGGCAGTGACTCCTTATCTCCCAGGCATGGTGCTGCGAAGTAAATTTGTTTGAAGAGAGTGCCATCTACTGGTCAAGCACTGTTCACTTAGGATGGAAATTAGCAAGCATTCAGTTTCAGTGTCTTAAGCAAAAACAAAAAACAAAACAACAACAACAACAACAAAAAAACCCCAAGAGCTTCTTTTTCTTTTCAGTTGTTGGATGTACCTAAATGTTTATAACTAATAATCATAGCCCTTTCCTTACGCTATTTTTTGAGGAAGATTTTTTTTTTTCTGTTAGAACTGCTTGTTCCTCGGACTCTGTTGTGTCTCTCTGAATAATGGGCAAGAAGACAAATTCATGGACAGTAAGAGACATGCAATAAAAAGGGAAAGGGAGAAAAAAAATCATGAAACGCTATCTTTTCCTAGAGAGGTAGAAAATTATGGAGGGAAGAAAGCTGAACTTCTACATTAGCCAGGGGTATGTGGTAGATACAGGTCTACATGACTTTAGGGATTTGGAAACTAAAATTGTGTTTATTTTAGACACTCTATTATCCTGAACCATTTAAGATGTCTTTAAGGGAACCTAGCTTATTTGGGGCTGTTAAAATTCAGGAAACACAGCATTTTGCATCTCAAGGAGGACTCATGTACCCGGAAGAGGGGGTCACTTAAGAGACCTAAATGGAACTGAACAGAAAGAACCCTTGACAAGGTCAGCATCCAGGATGATAAACCGTACCCTTGGCCAGACCCATACTAAATACGTCTATCAGTGATCTTTGTTTACATTTAAAAATTAGTAGAGGTGCTTAGTTACCCAGTGTATATATATTCATCCATCTATTATATATCCTCATAACGAAATGAACCAGCAAACAATGGGCTAGGCAGATGTGACGCTTCTCAGTGGGATTAAGGAGGCAGCTAGCAGTGGATGGGCACAGTGTCTAGACTGTGCTGAGAAAGCACCAGTATGTTCTTAAGGTAGGTTCACCTAGAGATGGGACAAATTCATATAGGCCAAGGGGAGTAGTTAAAGACAGCAAATCAGTTTTTCCCAAGCAACCTGACCACCTTTGCTGTGACATCCATTTAAACATTACAGGTTTTATCAAGTGCTCTATTGTCCCTGTAACAAATGACCACACACTTGGTAGCTTAGCATGACACACCCTTCCTTTTTATCTATGTTTCTGCATTTCACAAGTTCAAAATAAGTCTTACAGAGTTAAATTGAGATGTTGGCAGTTCTAGTTCCTTCTGGAGACTCCAGGGGAGAATCTGCTTCTTGCCAAGGCTGCCAACATTCCTTGGCTTGTTGTTCCATTACTCCAGCACAGGGCCCTCTCTTCATTTTGCTCCTCCTATCTCTGCCTGTGATGGCACTGGCCATACTAGGATAGAAGAGGACAGATTCATTGGGCAGAAAGGTTAGGATCTGAACATCTTTAGTAGGACCATTATTCTGCCTACCATGTGGGCCTCGATAGTACAAACAAAAAGTTAAATGTCACATTGGCCACTCTTCAAACTCTTCCTCTTCCAGGCATCCAACAAGGAGGAACACATAAAACCTTTGATGATTTCAAACTTTATGTGTTCTGCCTTGCACCCATCCTGGCTTTACTCTCTTCCATATTCATGTACAAACACAGACACAGTTACCTGCACAATTGCATGTATACATGCAGCTTATTTAAACAATTTCCTAGTTTTGTCTTTTACATAAAAAAGGCTAGGATCTGGCACCCTGAGGTATAGTGTATTATACCTTCTATAAGTACACGAATGGCCTCTAAGTTTGTACCTTTCATAACCTAGAAGAAATATTTATGCAGGAGTGCTAGTGCCTGAGTTCCTTTCAAACTGCACATGACTGAAAATTGTGCCTTCATAGGGACCTGATAGGCCTCCTTTTGTATGGTAGAGCCCAAAACAAGAACATCTTACTAGGTATTTGCCAGTGTTCACTGCCCAAAGATGTTATGTTGTCGGGGTTTCTGTCCAGCCCTGTTCTCGCAGTTGTTAAGTCCCAAAGAAAATCACACAAAGGTCTACATTAGTTATAAACTGATTGGCCTAGTAGCTCAGACTTCTTATTAACTCTTCTAACTTATATTAGCCCATTATTCTTGTCTATGTTAGCCACGTGATCGATACCTTATTTGGTGGAGCAGTCACATCTTGCCTCTTCTGTGGCTGCGACAGGACTGCAGAAAACAGAATCTTCTTCCCAAAATTCTCCTGTTCTCATTGACCCATCTCTACTTCCTGTCTGGTTGTCCCATCTATACTTCCTGCCTGGCTATTGGCCAATCAGTGCTTATATAAAATAAAATTATCAGAATACAGACCATTGTCTCATAGCACTTTCCCCTCTTTAAAAAAAAAACAAGAACTTTGAATCTAATATCCTTTGTTTAGCCTTTTTCCTGATCACTATCCATAACAACTTGTAACCAACATTCTAAACAAAGCAAAATATCCGTAGTTCATTTTTTGGGAATGTGGGTGTAGTTTTCCAGGCTACTTCCTGCTCGTTGGGGGCACTGATAATCTTATGGGGACCTAAAGAAAATTTAGAACTATGATCAAGTCCTGACTGGAGTATCCTGTAAGGCTTGATCATCTCAGGCAGCATTTTAAATCTGTTCTGGATGTAGAACTCAGACATCTGTGCCATTTGTTCCTACTAGAGATTTCTCAGGTGGTCTTGACCTTGATCAAATCTGGAATGAATCCACAGCCTCTCATTTTTTGTGGAAGTGAAAGCAAAACTTCTCCAAAGTGACATACCTTTTGACTTCAATTTTGAAGTCAAGGCATTTTCAAAATACCTATTTTAGATTAATTCAGCAGCATTTATAAACAAGCATCTTTTAGCAGCTGTTGCTCCTTCTTCAGCATTCAAACTATTCAAAGAGAGTATAATAACATACAGTATCCAGACTCCCTGTGTATTTTTCATCTTTATATGGCTTTATTTTGACCTCTATTTCTTTTTCTTTTTACTTTTACTTATATATTTCTTTAATTTTTGGCTTTTTGAGACAGGTTCTTTGTGTATCTTTGGCTGTACTGGAACTCACTCTGTAGACCAGGCTGTCCTTGAACTCACAGAGATCCACCTTTCTTTGCCTCCCAAGTGGTGGGATTAAAGTTATGTGCCACCACACCTTGAACTCACAGAGGTCTGCCTGCCTCTGTCTTCCACATGTTGGGATTAAAGGTATGTGTCACCACATCCAACTACTCTTTTTGTTTTATTTTAAGGACTTGAACCTTTTTCTTTTCTTTCCAAAGCCTGCATATATTTTTAACACACTGTAAAACGTTTAGAGGTTTTCTTTATCTTTGAATCTCTCTTTACTGTATATTTCTCTTTTTCTGACCATGTGACTCTTTAAGTTGCTAAGCAATATTGAGAACATTAAAGTCATGGCTTTGACAGCTAGATCCACCCCATTCCTTAGCTTTCTGAGATTCCAGCCTCATGGCAGAGGTACCAGCTATAGCCATGTTTATTACCACAACTGTATGGAATTTCAAGGTCCCTGCCAGGAAGCAAGCTGAAGCAGTGTGCTCACAAACCACATTCACATGCTCTGTAGCTGGACCTCCTGCCTGACAGAGTCAGAGTTTGTGCTGGCAGGATGGCCCAAAAAAGCTGTCAATTTAAAACAGCGTGGCATTTTTTCTGCTATGGCTGAAAATCAAAAAGCATGCAGTCAGCTTTTCATCAACACTATTTAAGTGTTTCATGGCAGGGCCTCTTAAAAGAGCTGCAAAGCTTTGCAGCTAAAGCTGAGTCTGGAAGCCTCTCTTAAATGAGAATGCTTGTTTGCCTCTAGCAAGCAGAGCAGACCTGAGAAATTGCTACTACCAAGAAATCATGCATAATGTTGTTATTTTGTGTCTAGAATTACTTTCCAAGCTCTCTCAAGCTTTATGTGGATGTAGGTGTCCACATGTTGGGCACCATTTGTTGACTGAGTTTTCTGTCCTGCCTGTTTCCTGCAATCGTTAAGTCCCAAAGAAAATCACACAGAGATCTACATTAGTTACAAACTGATTGGCCTAGTAGCTCAGACTTCTTATTAACTCTTATAACTTATATTAGCCCATTATTCTTGTCTCTGTTAGCCACATGGCTCAGTACCCTATTCAGTGGGGCAGTCACATCTTGTTTCTTCTGTGGCTGGGACAAGACTGCAGAAAACAGAATCCTCTTCCCAGAATTCTCCTGTTCTCATTGACCTGCCTCTACTTCCTGTCTGGTTGTCCTGCCTATACTTCCTGCCTGGCTACTGGGCAATCAGAGTCTTTTAAAAATATAATTGACAGAATACAGACCATTGTCTCACTCCAATGTTAGAAAAGGGTTCAAGCAATCAAAACAAAGTTCATCAAACATACAGTAACAGAGCAGTGAGGGTGGTGATGAGGTGAGGGTGGGGCTTACATCAACAGACATCAGTGCTTTATAGGTATTTTTCTCCTTTGCTTCCTGTTTCTCTAACCCTTTCTCCTTATTTTCTTTTAATATTTTTTTTCTTTTTCTTTTTTCAGGGAAGGAACACAGGGTCTGGTGTAGCTCAGTATGACCTTCAAAATGCTATATAGATTATATGACCTTGAATTTTCAATTCTTATTTATCCACCTCCCACGATTAGAGATGTGCACCTCTATGTCTAGTATCTTAAGATGGAAAATTAGGGAAGGATTTATAGGGATTGCAAATATGGTTGTTATTTTTTAAGTCAGGTTTAGCAAGGCAGAAAATTGGTTGGAATTAGGAAAGTTTATGACATAGCTGTGGGCAGAGTGAAAGTGAACTCTTGAAATAAGCCCCAGTGAACAACTGTAAAACATTATAAAGAACATTCTTTTATTTTTTGAGGTTATATTTCATCATTTCTGCCTTTCCTTTCCACCTTCCAAACCTTCCCATATAGCACTTTGTGATGGCTGGTCTTGGTTGTCAACTTGATTACATCTGGAATTAACTAAAAATCAAAAATGGAGATGTACACCTGAGGGCTTTTTGCTAAATTTGAAGTGGGAAGATCTGCTTCCAATCTGGATCTCTAAGATAGGAAGATACACCTCTAATCTAGATCTTTTGATTTGGGAAAACCCAGGCTAATTTGGGGCACGCCTTCTGTTGGAAGCCTTTATAAGGACATGGAGGAAAGAAGCTTTTGCTCTTTGCCTGCTTGTTCTCACCTTGCTGGCAAGTCCTTCTCTTCACTGACATTAGAGCCTACTTCTTCAGGATTCTAGCATATACTGAAGACCAGCTAAGACATCCAGCCTCATGGACTAAACAGCTACTGGATTTTTGGACCTTCAGTTCATAGGCAGCCAGTCATTGTGGGGCTAGCTGGACCATAGCCTGTATGTCGTGTGTGTGTGTGTGTGTGTGTGTGTGTGTGTGTGTGTGTGTGTGTGTGTACCTATGTACATATACATATATATTTATATGTGTATGCATATATATCTACGTATATATTCATTCCATACATTCTGTTACTCTAGATCAGTGGTTCCCAACCTATATGTTGTAACCCCTTTTGGGGTTCCATATCAGATATCCTACATACCAGACATTTACATTACCATTCATAACAGTAGCAAAATTACAGTTATGAAAGAGCGATGAAATAGTTTCATGGTTGGGGGTCACCACAACATGAGGAACTGTATTAAAGGGTCTTAGTATTAGAAAGATTAAGAACCACTGCTCCACAGAACCTGACTTGACCCCAGCTAAGACCCTAAGCAATAGAGGGGCTCGATCTTGACTTGGCCTATAGTCAGACTGATATATATCTTAAATGTCACCATAGAACCTTCATCCAGCAACTGATGGAAACAGAGGCAGAGATCCACCACGGAACAATGGGCTGAGCTCTCAAGGTCCAGTTGAAGAGTGGAAGGAGTGAGAATATGAGCACAGGGGTCAAGATCATGATGGGTTCACCCACTAAAACAGTTTACCTGAGCTAATGGGAGCTCACCAACTCCAGCCAGACTGGGAAGGGACCAAACAGTTCCCTCTGAGTGTGGTTGACAGTTGAATGGCTGGGGAAGACTGAGAGGCCACTGGCAGTGGCACCAGGATTTATCCCTCTTGCATGTACTGGCTTTTGAGAACCTATTCTCTTTGGATGGATACTTTACTCAGCCTAGATATAGTAGAGAGGGCCTTGGACTTCCCCCAAAGCAATATGCCTTACCCTCTCTGAGGATTGGATGGGGGTGGGGTGGAAGGGTATGAGGAGGGAATAGGAGGAGGGGAAGGAGTGGGAACTTGGATTGGTACATATAATGAAAAAAGATAGCTTTCTTTCTTTTTTTTTAAAAAAAACATTCTATGACAAAGTGACTGGAAGAGCAGATGTAAGGAGCTCATTCCTATTATGACAGATATTTGAGAAAAAAACCATAATTTTCTGCAAAGATTATTTGTTAACTAAAAAAGAAACCTGACTAATGTACCCTTTATATTCTTTTTCAAATTCTTGGCTTCTTTCTTCTTTAATTGTTGTTACATTGATACATGTGCATATATATATATATATATATATATACATATATATATATATATATACGCACAACATGGTTAATCTGTGTAATGTTACTTGCGTGTATGTTTTCAGAGATGACCATTTGATAGTGGATAACCAACGGATGCATTCTTCCCTAAAGAGTATTTCTCCCACTCTCAGCTTTCCTTTGTTGCCTGAGGTTCTTTGTGTAAGGTTTGGGTCTCCTGGACTTTCCCCACCAGTTTAGTCTGTCTGTTATTGCTCTTGTTCAGCTCATGTTTGGACAATCATATTAGTGAGACTTTATGGGTGTAGTTTCTGATATCACTAGGAGGCACAATCTCACAGCAAATTCCCTGATCCTCTGCCTCTCACCATCTTTCTGCCCCTTCTGTAATATTCCCTAAGACTTAGATGCAGGAGTGTTTTGTAGATGTAGCCATTGGGACTAGGCTCTGACACTCTGAACTTTAATTGGTTGTGACTTTCTGGAGTGATCTTTGGACTGGTTTCCAGAAAATACCATGAAAGCTAGTTCTCAGGAAGGGCACTTTCAGGTCATTTTCAGCTCAGGGGCCTCTGGACCCTGTGTCTGAAGTGCATGGTGCCTTCAGCTGTAGGGACTTACCTTCCACCTCTGGGGGGAAATGATGTGTACTAGCAATAGCTTTAATATTTTGGGAGTTTTTTGGACAGCCCTGACCAACAACTCAAAAGAGGGCTTCTTATACCTGGTGTTGGGGCTTTTATTAGATAGGGTTTGACTTTTGGAGGGAACATTTCTAGCTCAGTTGGGAAAATTTTGTTTAAACTATATTTATACACTGACTTTCATGTGTTATAGGTGTTTTTAGTAAATAGTTAATAGCATATTTACAAATTTTTAGATATTTTCCTGTTATTTTACCTTTTCTTTCCTTTTGTATTTATCTCCCTCCTCTTCCTAGAGTCCTTGTTTTCTCCATCATGCACTTGTAGCCTGCCATTCCTCTAGCTATTGCTTTCCCATGCCCCAACTCTAGCAGTGATCCTTTTGACTTTCCTGGTTTCTTTGGGTATGTCAGGATATGTATTCACATCTGAAGATTTGGAGCTAGAAGCTTTCAGTAAGTAAGACCATGTGATATTTGTCTTTCTAGGTTTGGGTTACATCATTCAATTCTAGTTCTATCCATTTACCTACAAAATTTATGATTTCATTTTTTCTTTGCCGCTGAATAATATTCCATAGTATATGCTTACCACATTTTCATTATCTATTGGTCAAGTGATGGACATGTATGTTTCTTTAGTTTCCTAGCTACTGTGGATAGAGCAGCAATGAGCATGGCTGAGTCCTTTTACTGTTTTTTGTTTTTTAGTTCTTAACATATTCTGGACATTAATCATTTGTCATATGTATAATTGGCAAATATTCTTCCTTTGTGTGGACTTCCTCTTCACCCAGTTAGTTGTTTATTTAGCTGTGCAGCCCTTTAGTTTTATGAACTTCCACTTGTCAGTCATTGGCCTTAATTCTTAGGCAAATGGAGTTCTTCTCAGGAAGTCCTTTACTGCATGTAGAATACTGCTTATATTTTCATTCAGCAGTTTTGGATACTGTTTATATTTTCATTCAGCAGTTTCGGTGTTTTACACTGAGGTCTTTGATCCATTTGGAATTAGTTTCTTTTATGCAAGGTGAGAGCTAACTGTCTAATTTCATTATTCTTCATGTGGATCTCCAGTTTTCCCAGCACCATTTGTTGGAGATGCTTTCTTTTCTCCATTTTATGTTTTTGGCATCTTGGTAAATACAATTGGCAGGGTCACTGTACTTCTATTTGGGTCTTTGGTTTTGTCCCATTGGTGGGCATATCTCTTTTATGTCTGTACCTTATTGTTTTAATTACTATGGGTCCGTAATATATCTTAAAAATCTAGATGGGTGATCACTTCCACATTGTTTGTTTTCTTTCTTTCTTTTTTTCTTGCTCAGGATTGTTTTGGCTATGCAGAATCTTTGTCATTCTATATGAGATACAGGATAGTTTTTAAAGAATATTTTTAATATTTCAGAATTTGGTGCTACAAGAAGTTGTGTTTCCTGAGATAAGTAGCCAGATTATTTTAACTGGTTTCCCTATGACTTAACTCAGCAACAGTAAAAGTATGATTTTGTTTGATTTTTCTAATTCACATATTTTGGGGAGTATCACAGATTACTGTATGTTAGGGAATATTACCTCTGTGTTACTTTTGTTTATGTTGCTTTTGTTTAACTCTGTGAAGCTGTTTTACTGTGCCTGTCTAAAACACTAGATGGTCGGATAAAGAACTGAATGGCCAATAGCAAGGCAGGAGAGATGAATAGGTGGAGCTGACAGGCAGAGAGAATAAATATAAGGAGAAATCTGGGAGAAAAGGAATCTGGGGATAGGAGAAGAAGGAGGAGGACTTCAGGGGTCAGCCACCCAGCCACCCAGCTACACACCCAGACACAGAATAAAAATGAAAGAAAAGGTATACAAGAATAGAGAAAGATAAAAGCACCATGGTCAAAGATAGATGGGATAATTTAAGAAAAGCTGACAAGAGACAAGCCAAGCTAAGGCCGGGTATTCATAATTAAGAATAAACCTCTGTGTGTGTTTTATTTCGGAGCTGGGTGGTGGGCTCCCCAAAAAGCCAGAAGAGTAAAACATTGCACAACTGTAACTGTGCATATACACTTTCTATAATGTTTAACTCAGGGTAAACTTACCTACCACATTACATTTATCATTTTCTAATGGTGAAGCATTCGAAATCCTCCTACCTGT
Source organism: Myodes glareolus (assembly GCF_982192425.1). Lineage (NCBI taxonomy): Eukaryota > Metazoa > Chordata > Mammalia > Rodentia > Cricetidae > Myodes > Myodes glareolus. Next base: position 140,092,873 of record NC_142053.1, read on the forward strand.
TTTTGAAGTACATATTTTGTCATCACCTATCATCATCATACTGTGAGATATAGTACCAGATTTACTTTGCCTAACTGTGGCTTAGTGCCCATTAATAAATTTCATCTATTTATTCCTTCCCTTCTGCTCTCTCCCATTTCTACCCTCAATGTCTATGAGATCAGTACTTTTAGATTGCTTGTATGAGTCAATATGTTATTTTGCTTAACATAATAATCTCCAGTTCTATAAATGCTTTCAAAAATCAGAATTTCATCCTTTTTATGGTTGAATAACAGCCTATGGTGTGATACGTAATACATTTTCTTTAACTATTCAGCAGTCAGTAAACACAAAGGTTCCTTCTATTTATTGGCTATTAAGAACAGTGATGTAATAAACATGAGAGTATGTATGTGGCTTTGAAATAATAATATCATTTTATTTTTTAGACACCCATCTCTCACCATATATAAAACTGAGCTCAAGATGGATTAAAGACAAATATGAGGTCTAATTGTAATAAAAATATACAGTGACATTGGGATGAGCAAGAATTGTTTGGATAGAAACTCAAAAACACTGAAACAGATGCAAAAATACACAATGGGTACAACATACTAAAAAGTTACTCAGCATCAAGGGAAAACCAGCAGAATAAAGAATGAAAGAAACTATTAGCATACTCTGTCTGACAAAGGGTTAGCAGCTAGAATACATAAGGAACTCAGGATAATGGCAAAAATAAAAGAAGACAAAAACCATAATCTGGTAAAAAGTGGACAATAGTCCTAAACAGAGATTTCTCAATAGAAGATCTATAAGTGGCCAACAATTCTGTGTAGAAAAGTACTCAACATTGCTCATCATCAGGGAAGGAAATGCAAGTGAAAATCACGGCCAGGTACCACCCCATCTCAGATACATCAACTATCATCAAAAGAGAGATCCCCAGCACCCGCATGAAAGCTCACAACCATCCCAAACTGCAGTCCTAGGGGATCTGACGACCTCATCTGGCCTCTATGGGCACTGCACACATGTGGTACATGGTCATACATGCAGGCAAAACACCCTTACACATAAAATAATTAAAACAGAAAGCATGTTGGTTTCTTTCTTACATTCACCACCAAACTGAAGCTACTTACTAGATTCACATTTAAATTTAGTAATCCTCTTTCTTTTATTTTTTAATATTTAGTGTGTGTGTGTGTGTGTGTGTGTGTGTGTGTGTGTGTGTGTGTGTGTGTATTTATGAGTATCTGGTGCCCGTAAATGTCAAAAGAGGTTGTCATATCTCCTGTAACTACCAAGAATACCATATGGATTCTGGGAACTGAACCTGGGTCCCCTGTTCTGAACTTCTGAGTCAGCTCTCCAGCCACCCCCACACACAAAGCATTTTCTTTAGAAACAGATTACTGGTTCAGTTGCCCTACTATCAAGGAGAATACAAATGTTAAGAGCTCACATTTCCAGAGACGCTAGGCCTGGTTTTCAATCTTGATTTTGAGCATATGTTTTTCTTAAATGAATTTAATAAGATAATGAAGGTAGAGCTCTTATTAACAATAAATTTTGATCACAAAAATTATGTTTGTGGTCCAATATTATTTCTAGTTGTGCACATCTTGAGTTATTTCTCATCAATTAAAATGTCTCTGGTGAGTCGTTGCTTGCCAAAATGTGTCCTAGATGTTCTTTGACCAAGCAGTCCACATGATCCCTTCACCATTTTTCATTCTTGGTATTGGATACTGATTCCAGGGCATTATGTGTGCTAACTAAGTGCTTCAAACGGCTATTTCCCCATCCCTTTATTTTCTCCACAACTTTGAAGACTGACAAGATGGCTTGCTGGGTAGAGGCACTTGCCTCCAAACATGATGACCTGAGCTTGACCTTCTGGCCCTACATGGGGGAAAGAATCAGCTCTTGTGAATTGTCCTCTGAGGTCCACACTCATGCCAATACACATATGTGCCCCATGGGTAAATAAATGTATCCATTTTTAAAAAATATTTTGTGGTAGGATGTAGTGCAGGCTGACCTCCAGCTACCTTTGTTAGTTAGTTTTCTGAGTACCTGGGATTACAGGCATGTATCACCAAGTACAGCCCCAAATGGCCTGCCAGTCCAGGTTCAGTTATCTTCAATAGCTGCTCTTTTGCACTCTGGATATAGCACATCATGACTCTCAAGGCCTTTCATGCTCTTTTCTCATTTGCTTCCTCAGACTTGCCTTAGACTTTTCTACTTCCGCTTAGAGCCATCCAGACTTCTAGTTTCTGTAAATCCCCTGAAAGGTCCAGTCTTTTTTCTATCTCTGGAAGATTCTTTCCTCCATTTGTGCCTTAGGTATTCCTTTAGGTCACTGATGAAATATTACTTCCTGAGAGCTACATTTCTGACAATGTCTCATTCCCAGTTATTTCTCCATCATGATCACTAAGCACTGCTTCCACTCCTAATTCATCACTATTTGAAGTTCTTTAATTAGGCTTAATAGGTTACATAGGGAATACCAGTATTCTGGCGGTCAAGGCAGAAGGATAGCTGTTTTGGAGGAAATGAAAATCAAAACCATAATAAAGCATCACTTCACTCTAGTCAATATAGCTATAATCAAAAAGAAGAACATGTTGGCTTCAGTTGAACCGATTGCTTTCTGTTTTCCCAAATAATAGACCCTATGTAATAGGTTATATATGTGTGGCTCTTTAGAGATTTTCATTCCTTCAGACAGGGAGAAGAGAGCCCTAGTGGCTGTTAACCCTGAGTTCTTCACTTCCATGCATGTAACAACCTTATCCATCTACCCAACATGCCATACAAATGGATTCCTTTGTTTTTCTATAGAAAAGGATGCTGGTAAGTTCTGTCTGAAGCCAGAAATTTTAGTACAGACAAAATTATAAGCAATCAAGGACCAAGAATCTGAATTAATATTCAGGGCTTACTATGAAGCATTACTTATATGCAAAAAATAAAAGTTACTGTCATTTCCCAGGATCCCAATTTCATGTGATACCCTATATTATAATGGCAATGACATAGTTTTTAAATGCATCCAACCACAAACTCAAGTTTGCTGCTCTTTAATTTTTTTATTTTCATTGTAACATGCTCTCAGAAGAAGGAATTTAAATGAGTCAATTAGTAACCAGAGGTCAGTATGAAGAAATAATTGACAAGACTAGACCTCATATCTCAGCAAGCTCCTTGGACTTAAATTGGAATCCAAGAGAGAAGCATTTATTCATTATTTATTTCATTCAATCATTCATGACATGCCCAGTCTCTAGGGGAAGTTGAGAATCTGGCTGAAATGCAAAATTAACAAATTAAAATTAATACATATAGAAAATAAGAAAGAAATGCAGTTTTGTACCAATTTTCTCTAAGGGATAGAATGGATGCTGTGCAATTCCAGAAAATATAGTGACCTCTTGTTTCTCAGAATTAGGCCAACCTGCTCTTCCACTCCTTTAATTTCCACCCCCACTCTCACATATGAATCCACGGTCAAAATTTGTGTTTAGGTATAGAGAGTGGGGAGGGGGAGAGAGAGAGAGAGAGAGAGAGAGAGAGAGAGAGAGAGAGAGAGAGAGAGAGAGAGAGAGGGAATTTGAAATGACACGTACATTGTTTGGCATATGGATGCTGTCAAGTACATGGCAGATAGCATCCTACTCCATGGATCAGTGTCCATGGAAACTGTCGTTCTTCAGGGCCAGTTGCCCTGCTATAGGGAGAAGGGACACACACCTGGCACAAGGCTTTCTCTTGCTAGGGAACAACGTGATGGGCTCCCCAGGGTGAAGAAAAGCCTCTGTGGTCAGGAAGTGTTATAAGGGGATGTGAGTTTGCTACACTAGGGCCCAGCAATTTGGGTTTCAGGAAAACAGGTGCAGGTACTGTCAAGGAATTGACAGAGGGATAACAAGAGGAAATTCATTGTGAGATACAATTTGAAGTTCAGTCAGCAAATCCTTACTCAGGAAGCATAGGGTAGGGGCTGTTCAGTCTACTGGGCATAAGTTCTGTTCTCTAAGGCAAGTATGACTTTAGAGAGTGAATGGTTACTGGGCATCTACCTTAACTGCTTTGTTCTCCGTACAGCTCCTTCTGCTATTAATCTCCACTCCCACTGGCTGATATTAATTCTCATGTGCCTGTGGAAGGCTCCAACCATGTATACTTGCAGATTGCTCTCTGGTCTGCCCATCCATCTGGGTTCCCTACCAAGTATAACATCTGCTGTGGTCTCCACTGAAGCCCCAGTACATTGGGGCAGAAGAGGGTTCTGGATGTACACAAATCACCTTAGTTTTTGGGGAAAAAAAGGAGAATTTCTAGAGTCAGACATCTGGATAAGAACCTGAAAGATCAAAGAATCAGGGAAGCAGCCACCAGCGGCTTCTTACCTCTTCTGTTCCTTCCTCCAAAATGGGCCGAAATCCTCTCTCAGCCCTGCCTTACTACTTCCTGTCTCGTATCTGCCTGCAGTTCTCCAAACTCTTATAGTTAGTTTTGGTCGGCCAGTGACTAGCTCCACCCTCCGACTCCAAGCAAGCTTTATTTGTCAGAACACAATCAAAATATCACACAACAGAGTTTAAATACAAAATGTAGCCATTCTCTAGGAAAACACCCAAGGCAGAAGGAGGAGTGGGACCTGCCTCTACATGTCCCAGTAGGAGACTCTGGGCCACAATGTGTTGGGTGTTCAAGAGGACAACAGAATTCATGGGAGATTAAACACCATATCTATTTCTCTTCTCACAACTGTTATAAAATACCCAATGGGAATAATTTAAGAATGTATAGATTTCTTTTGGCTCAGGGTTTTAGTGGACTTCAGTGGCAGAGAAGGCATGACTGAGTTCCTGGTCATGGAACTCAGTTTGGAGGATGTTTCTTAGGTCATAGCAGATCAGGAAGTAGCAAAAGCACCAGAGACCGAGACTGAGCTGTGATATCAAAGGCCTACTACTAGCAGTCTATCTTATCAACGAGGCTCCAACGTCTAAAGGGTCTTCAATGTCATATAATAGTTCTGCCAGATACAGAACAAGCATTTGAAAAGTAAACCTTTGAGTGGACATTTCATACTCAAATTATAAACTGAATCCTGTATAACTAGTATAGTTTTCTTTCCCATTTACTTTTCAGGCAGGGAACACACACTTCTTAGGTCAAACCATGAAAAGTGTTTTGGAAGCATGCTCCTGCTAAGCCTTGGGTTCCCTGGACATAGTCAGACACTTTTCACTCACTGAACAAGATACTGAAAGTGGAAAGGTCAACCACTGAAGGACACTACTGTTCCAGATATAGGCCAAGCGAGACCTGAGAAAAAGCTGTTGTTAAGGACATAGGCAGAAAGAGGAAACTAGTAGTGACATGAAACAAAGAATCACCGTATCTCCCAATGACTATACAGTCACTTTCTGTAGCTGTGCTCTAGGATCCTATCTTCTGAGTACTAGGTCTTTCTAGGTTGATCCTGTTTAACAGAGTTCACTTACACTAAGGTGAGATATTCAGGTATATATCCAAGAAACCTTCTGATGTTATGTTTCTGACAAGGTGACAAAATAGAACAAGAAAATTCTAGGACTTTGTCAATGAATTCTATCGAGTTAAAGTACCCTACACAGAATATAATTGTCCTTCTGTGTAACAACCTGCTTGTCCAGCTTCTCCTGACCCAGTTGCTGCTCATCCACCATTTCCTGTTGTGTACTTTTGATAACTTCATATTCACACATATGACTGACTGTTGCTCATATTCTCTGAGAGAAGAAGACAATACACAAATCCATAGAGCAACACTTTGTTTAACCAGGTGCACAAACAGCAGCAATACGCAGCAGACATGTTTTTAAAAACTAAAAAGAATCTTCATTACATACAGTAGAATCAAAATCTGGTGTGGATGCACACCTTCCTAGACCTGGATAGAGGCAGGGCCTTGGACTTTCCACAGGGCAGGGCACCCTGACTGCTCTTAGGACTAGAGAATAAGGGGGAGGGGGAGTGGGGGGAGGGGGAGGAAAATGGGAGGATGGGAGGAGGTGTAAATTTTTAATAAATAAAGATTTTTTTTAAAAAAAAAGAATGTTCATTCATGTTTAACCTCAATTACACTCAAATTGCTTCAGTCTGGGTATACAAGTTATGATAGATTTTAGATTTCTGTTCAAGGGTTATACTTGTCTGTAGCTAAATAAATGTAATTATCTTCTGGTACCCAGCAAAGACTAGTTCCTGGACTCTGGGTCATCAAATATGTGGAGGCTCAAATTCCTTTCATAAAATGGTATATTATTTGCCTATAACGTATTCATATACTCCTGTATACTTTAAAAGTATAGTAATTTTACTTTTAAATTACAGTATTAGTAATCTGTAGATTACTAATAATACAATAAAAGATACACACTTTGTAAACAGCTGCTATTTTGTACTATTTGGGAGGAAATGACAAGAAAAACAACTGTACTTAGTGAAATGCAGATGCAACTTTTTTTAAAATTGCAAGGGATTTTTTGATACCACTACTCATGCAATTTAATAAATAATTTTATTTTTTATTACTTTATTAATGCTAGGAATCAAAATTTCCACTTCCTCCCCTCCACCTGCTTCCCTCACACTCCCCCACTTCCCCTCCTACCCTCCCCCTCCAGTCCTAAGAGAGGGCAGGGTACCCTGCCCTATGGGAAGTCCAAGGTTCTTCCCCCTCCATGCTGGCCTATGAAGGTGTGCATCCAAATGGACTAGGATCCCAAAAAGCCAGTACATGCACTAGAATCAAAACCCAGTGCCATTATCATTGGCTTCTCAGTCATCCCATATTGTCAGCCACATTCAGAGGGTTCAGTTTAATCCCATGCTCATTCAGTCCCAGTCCAGCTGGCTTTGGTGAGCTTCCATTAATTCAGGCACACTGTCTCAGTGGGTGGATCATCCCTTCGTGGTCCTGACTTCCTTGTTCAAATTCTCCCTCCTTCTGCTCTTCAACTGAACCTTGGGAGCTCAGTACAGTGTTCCCATGTGGGACTCTGTCTCTATCTCCATCTGGCTCTGGACAAAGGTTCTATGGTGATATGCAAGATAGTCATCAGTCTGACTATGGGACAAGGCCAGTTCAGGCACCCTCTCCTCTACTGCCTAGGGTCCTGGATAGGAACATCCCTGTGGACATCTGGGACCTCCTCTAGAGTCAAGTCTCTTCACAACCCCACAATGCCTCGCTGAATTAAGATATCATCTTCCCTGTTCCCATATCTGTCTTTCCTCCATCTCAATCATCCCATTCTCCCAAGCTATTCCTAACCCTCCTCTTCTCACTCCTTTATCCCCCTCTTCCTTTCCCCTACCCCCATCCCTATGCTCCCAACTTTTGCCTGGCGATCTTGTCTGCTTCCAATTTCCAGGAGGACCGATATATGTTTTTGTTTGGGTTCACCTTATTACTTAGCTTCTCTAGGGTCATGAACTATAGGCTCAATGTCCTTTGTTTACGGCTAGAATACACTAATGAGTGAGTACATACCATATTCATATTTTTGGGTCTGAGTTATCTCACTCAGGATAGTGCTTTTTACTTCCATCCATTTGCATGCAAAATTCAAGATGTCATTGTTCTTTTTTACAGCTGAATAGTATTCTAATGTGTAGATGTGCCACACTTTCTTTATCCATTCTGCCATTGAGGGGCATCAAGGCTGTTTCCAGGTTCTGGCTATTACAAATAATGATGCTGTGAACATAGTTGAACAAATGCTTTTGCAGTATGATTGGGCATCTCTTGGGTATATTCCAAAGAGTGGAATTGCTGAATCCTGAGGTAGGTTGATTCCCAATTTTCTGAGGAACTGCCACACTGATTTCCAAAGTGGTTGCACAAGTTTGCATTCCCACTGGCAATGGATGAGTGTTTCCCTTAGTCCTCATCCTCTCCAGCATAGGTTATCTTTGGTAGTTTTGATCTTAATCATTCTGACAGGTGTAAGATGGTATCTCAAAGTTGTTTTGATTTGCATTTCCCTGATAGCTAATGAAGGTGAACATGTCCTTAAGTATCTTTTGGCCATTTGAAATTCTTCTGTTGAGAATTCTCTGTTCAGTTCTGTATCCCATTTTTAAACTCGGTTATTTGGAATTTTAAATGGAGTTTCTCTCCATTTAATTTAATGTTAGCTGTCGGCTTGCTATATATTGCTGTATATTGCTTTTATTATATTTAGATATGAACCTTGTATCCCTAATATCTCCAAGACCTTTATCATAAAGGGGTGTTGAATTTTGTCAAATGTGTTTTCAACATCCAGTGAAATAATCATATTTTTTCGTTAAGTTTATTTATATGACATATTACATTCATAGATTTTCATATGTTGAACCAGCCCTGCCTTCCTGGGATGAAGCCTACTTGATCATAATGTATAATTTTTTGGATGTGTTCTTGGATTCGGTTTGCCAGTATTTTATTGATAATTTTTGCATCGATAGTCATGAGTGAGATTGGTTTGTAATACTGTTTCGTGGTTAAGTCTTTGTGGAAGTGGCCCAGATCCTGTACCAAAAGGTCCATCCTTCCAGAGGAGTGAGTGAGTGCCCAACCAGCGGCTGGCCTGATGCCCTGGAAAGGGGAGCTCAGGCACCCTTCATGTCCCTAAACTTTCTGGCCATTCAGCGGGGGCTTCCCCCAGGCTCCTGTCTTACTCTTCTTATCCCTTCCCAGCTTCCCCTCCCAAGCACCCCTCTCCATCTGTGGGGTCATAGGATTTCCCAACTCAGCCTGCTTTGAGGCTGGGGGTCTAGGATCAAAGTGGTGAGGGCAACTGCTGCAGGATATTCTTTGTCCCACTGAGTCTGCAACCAGAAAGGGCACCATTTTGTCTACGAGGTCCCTGGCCAGCAAGTGGTCAGGATCCTGTACCAGAAGATCTGTCTTTCCAGAGGGGTCTCTGGCCATGAAGCAGCCTAGATCCTGTACCAGAAAATCCATCCTTCTGGAGGGCATTTGAAGGAAGAGATAGGTAGACACCAGTACAAGAATTTCTCCAACAATCTGAAAAAACAACATGATAACATCAGAATCCAGCAAACATACAACAGAAAGACTTGAACACCCTAATCCAGAAGACCTAGAAGAAATAGACTTTGAACATAACATTATGAAAGTGATAGAGTCTCTTAAACAGGAAGTGAAAAACTCCCTTAAAGAAATGGATGCGAAGAATAACAAGAAGTATGAAGAAATGAATAAGTCGCTCAATGATACCCTAGAAAATCAAGATAAAGCAATTAAACAGGTAATGGAAATAGTTCAAGACTTGAAAACTGAAATGCAGGTAATGAAGAAAACACAAACTGAGGGACGGCTGGATATGGAAAATCTTGGTAAATGAACAGGGATTACAGAGACAAGTGTAACCAATAGAATACAAGAGGTTTAAGAAAGAATCTCAGACACTGAAGTTACTATAGAGGAAATAAACTCATTGATCAAAGAAAACAGCAAATCCAACAAATTCTTAACAGAAAACATCCAGGAAAATCGGGGACACCATAAAAAGACCTAACTTAAGAATAATAGGGGTAGAAGAAGGAGAAGAATTATAGCTCCAAGGCCCAGAAAATATATCCAACAAAATTGTAGAAGAAAACATTCCCAACCTAAAGAAGGATATTCCTATGAGGGTACAAGGAGCATACAGAACACCAAATAGACTTGATTAAAAAAAATCACCTCATCATATGATAATCAAAACACAAACATACTGAACAAAGAAAGAATCTTAAGAGTGGCAAAGGAAAAAGGTCAAGTAACATATAAAGGTAAACATATCAGAATTACACCTGACTTTTCTATGAAAACCATGAAAGCCAGAAGGTCCTGGATAGAGGTACTGCAGAAACTAAGAGACCATGGATGCAAGCCCAGACTACTATACCCAGCCACACTATCGTTCACTATCAATGGAAAAAACAAAATATTCCAGGATAAAAACAAATTTAAACAATATGTAGACACAAATCCACCCTTACAGAAAGTAATAGAAAAATCATAACCCAAGGAATCCAACGTTGCCAACACTGCCTACAATAACTCAGACATCTAGTGACCCTTCACAAGCACAACTCAAGAAGAGAAACACACAAACTCTATTACCCCCCCCAAAAAACGGAGTCAACAACCACTAGTCATTAATATCACTTAATATCAATGGAATCAATTCACCTATAAAAAGACACAGACTAAGAGTATGGAAATGAAAATAGGATCCAACATTCTGCTTTTTTCAAGAAACACACCTCAACCACAAAGACAGACATCTACTCAGAGTAAAGGGTTGGGAAAAGGTTTTTCAAGCAAACGGACCTAAGAAACAAGCAGGTGTGGCCATTCTTATTTCTAACAAAATTGACTTCAAACTAAAATCAATCAGAAGAGATGGAGATGGACATTTTATATTCATAACAGGAACAATTCATCAGGAGGAAGTCTCAATCCTGAATATCTATGCCCCTAATATAAAAGCACCCACTTATGTAAAAGAAACATTACTAGAACTCAAGGCAGTCATCAAACCACACACACTAATAGTAGGCGACTTCAACACACCTCTCTCACCAATGGACAGGTCAATCAGACAGAAATAAGAGAATTAATAGAGGTATTGAATCAAATGGACTTAACAGACATCTATAGAATATTCCACCCAAATAGGAAAGAATATACCTTCTTCTCTGCAGCTCATGGAGCCTTTTCGAAAATTGACCACATGCTCGGTAACAAAGCAAACTTCCACAGATACAAAAAAATACTACTAGTCACCTGTGTCTTGTCAGATCACCATGGATTAAAGTTAGAATCCAAAAACAATGCTACCCCCAGAAAGCCTACAAACTCATGGAAGCTGAACAGTTAACTACTGAATCACCTCTGGGCCAAGGAAGAAGTAAAGAAAGAAATTAAAATCTTCCTTGAATTTAATGAAAATAAAGACACAACATACTCAAACCTATGGGACACTATGAAAGCAGTGCTAAGAGGAAAGTTCATAGAACTAAGTGCCCAATTAAAGGAAATGGAGAAAGTATACCTGAAAGCTCTAGAAAAAAAAGGAACAGATTCACCCAAGAGGAATAGAAGACTGGAAATAATCAAACTGAGGGCTGAAATCAACAAAATAGAAACACAGAAAACAAATCAAAAAATCAAAGAAACAAAAAGTTGGTTCTTGGAGAAAATAAACAAGATTGACAAACCCCTAGCCAAACTAATCAAACGGCAGAGAGAGAACATGCAAATTAATAAGATCAGAAATGAAAAGGGGGACACTAACCACAGACACAGAGGAAATTCAGAGAATCATTAGATCTTACTACAAAAGCCTGTATGCCACAAAATTGGAAAATATAAAAGAAATGGATATCTTTTTAGATAAGTACCACATACCAAAGTTGAACCAAGACCAGGTGAATAATCTAAATAGACCTGTTATTCGCAAAGAAATAGAAGCTGTTATCAAAAACCTCCCTACCAAAGAAAGCCCAGTACCAGAAGGTTACATTGCAGAATTCTACCAGAACTTCCAAGAAGAGCTAATACCTGTACTCCTTAATGTATTTCACAATATAGAAACAGAAGAATCATTGTCAAATTCTTTTTATGAAGCTACAGTTACTCTGATATCAAAACCACACAAAGACTCAACCAAGAAAGAAAATTACAGGCCAATCTTACTCATGAACATTGACACAAAACTTCTCAATAAAATAGTGGGAAACCGAATCCAAGAACACATCCAAAAAATTATCCATTATGATAAAGTAAGCTTCATCCCAGAGAGGCAGGGCTACTTCAACATATGGAGATCTATCAATGTAATCCATCATATAAATAAACTGAAAGAAAAAAACAACATGATCATTTCATTAGATGATGAAAAAGCTTTTGACAAAATTCAACACCCCTTTATGATAAAGGTGTTGGAGAGATTAGGGATACAAGGATCATATCTAAATATAATAAAAGGTATTACAGCAAGCTGACAGTCAACATCAAATAAAATAGAGAGAAACTCAAAGCCATTCCACTAAAATCAGAAACACGACAAGGCTGTCCACTCTCTCCATACCTCTTCTATATAGTGCTTGAAGTTCTAACAATAGCAATAAGACAACATAAGGGGATCAAGGGGTTTCGAATTGGAAAGGAAGAAGTTAAACTTTCGTTATTTGCAGATGATATGATAGTGTACATAAGTGACACCAAAAACTCTACCACAGTTAACTTCTACTGCTGATAAACACCTTTAGTAATTTGTCGGGATACAAGATCAACTCCAAAAAATCAGTTGCCCTCCTATACACAAAGGATAAAGAAGCAGAGAGGGAAATCAGAGAAACATCACCTTTCACGATGGCCACAAATAGCATAAAATATCATGGGGTAACTCTAACCAAGGAAGTGAAAGACCTACTTGACAAGAACATTAAGTCTTTGAAGAAAGAAATTGAGGAGGATACCAGAAAAATGGAAGGATCTCCCTTGGTCTTGGATTGGGAGGATCAACATAGTAAAAATGGCAATTTTACCAAAAGCAATCTATAGATACAATGCAATCCCCATCAAAATCTCAACAAAATTCTTCACAGACCTTGAGAGAACAATACTCAACTTTATATGGAAAAACAAAAAACCCAGGATAGCCAAAACAGTCTTATACAATAAAGGAACTTCTGGAGGCATTACCATCCCTGACTTCAAACTCTATTACAGAGCTACAGTATTGAAAACAGCTTGGTACTGGCATAAAAACAAAAAAGTCGACCTATGGAATCAAATAGAAGACCCGGATATCCATCCACAAACCAATGAACACCTGATTTTCGAAAAGGGAGCTAAAAGTATACAATGGAAGAAAGAAAGCATCGTTAACAAATCATGCTGGCATAACTGGATGCCAACCTGTAGAAGAATGAAAGTAGATCCATATCTATCACCATGCACAAAACTCAAGTCCAAATGGATTAAAGACCTCAATATTAATCTGATCACACTGAACCTGATAGAAGAGAAAGTGGGAAGTAGTCTATAAGACATGGGCACAGGAGTCCACTTCCTAGGTAGAACCCCAGTAGCACAGACAATAAGAGAAACAATGAATAAATGGGACCTACTGAAACCGAGAAGCTTCTATAAAGCAAAGGACACTGTCACAAAAACAAAAAGGCTACCTTCTGACTTGGAGAAGATCTTCACCAACCCCTCTTAAGACAAAGGTCCAATCTCCGAAATATACAAAGAACTCAAGAAACTAGACACTAAAACTCTAATTAACCCAATTAAAAAATGGGGTACTGAACTGAACAGAGAATTCTCAACAGAAGAACTTCGAATGGCCAAAAGACACTTAAGGTCATGCTCAACCTCCTTAGCAATTAGGGAGATGCAAATCAAAACAACTTTGAGATACCATCTTACATCTGTCAGACTCGCTAAAATCAAAAACACCAATGATAACCTATCCTGGAGAGGATGTAGAATAAGGGGCACACTCATCCATTGTTGGTGGGAATGCAAACTTGTGTAACTACTTTGGAAATCAGTTTGGCGGTTTCTCAGGAAATGGAGTAAACCAACCTCAAGTCCCAGCAATTTCTCTCTTGGGAATATACCCAAGAGAAGCCCTATCATACTCCAAAAGCATTTGTTCAACTATGTTCATAGCTGTACTATTTGTAATAGCCAGAACCTGGAAACAACCTAGGTGCCCTTCAAGAGAAGAATGGTTAAAGAAGGTGTGGAACATATACACATTAGAGTTTTACTCAGCGGTTAAAAAAAAAATAACATCTTGAATTTTGCATGCAAATGGATGGAAATCGAAAACACTTTACTGAATGAGGTAACCCAGACCCAAAAAGAGGAATATGGTATATACTCATTAATAAGTGGATTCTAGACATAATTAAAGGTCTTTGAACCTATAATTCGTGATCCTAGAGAAGCTAAATAAGAAGGTGAACCTGAAGAAAATCATATAGTTATCCTCCTAGGTATTGGAAGTAGACAAGATTGCCAGGCAAAACTTGCGTACATGGCGGGTGGTAAGGGGTGAATGTAAGGGGAGATGGGTAGATAGAAGGGAGTAGAAGAGGATTCGGGAAAGCTTGAGGGAATGGGATGGGTGGGGTGGAGGAAGGATGGATATGGGAGCAGGGAAGTAAATATCTTAATTAAGGGAGCCATTTTAGGGTTGGCAAGACACTTGATTCTAGAGGTGTCCCCAGGTCCAAGGAGAGGTCCCCAGATTGTTCCTTGGGCTGCAGAGGAGAGATGCCTGAACTGGCCTTGTCCCATAGCCACACTGATGAATATCTTGTGTAACACCCGATTTTGTGTTACCCTCTCGGTACAGTTCGCACGCAACTGAACCCTATGAGGTGGGCAAAGGCCTGGAGATTGAAAGAACACACAATAGACCTTTGTCATTCTAAAGAAGATCAGCAGAATGCCACTTTATTCAGCTTTTTGCAAAACTAAATACTTTGACTGTTGCAAAGGCATTACCTCCCAGGCAGGGGGGAATCCAGCTGCTGCAAGGATTTGCTCCCAGGAAGGTGGGAAATTACCATACCAAAGATGAGACAATACCCTACAGCTAATCACCAGCCTAGGGCAGAGGGAGCACAGGAGCAAACAGGATGCATAGCTGGCTGGCCAGAAACATCCTAAAAATTCGCCCCAAGGAGCAAGGGGAGACTGGGTCCTACAATCTTGCATATCACCATAGAACCTTCATCTGGTGATGGATGGAGATAGAGACAGAGATTCACATTGGAGCACTGGACTTAGCTCCCTAGGTCCAAATGAGGAGCAGAAAGAGGGAGAACACGAACAAGGAAGTCAGGATCATGAGGGGTGCATTCACCCACTGAGATGGTGGGACTGATCTAATGGGAGCTTACCAAGGCCAGCTGGACTGGGAGTGATGGAGCATGTGATCAAAATGGACACTCTGAATGTGGCTGGCAATAAAGGCTGACTGAGAAGCCAAGGACAATGCCACTGGGTTTTGATTCTACTGCATGGACTGACTTTGTGGGAGCCTGGTTTGTTTGGATGCTCACCTTTATAGATCTGTATGGAGGGGGAGAACCTTGGACTTCCCACAGGGCAGGAAACCCTGACTGTTCTTAAGACTAGAGAGAGAGGGTGAGGTGAGGAGGGGGAGGGAAAAGGGAGGCGGGGAAGAGGTGGAAATTTTGAATAAATAAATAACTTAATTAAAATTAGAAAAAAAAACACCTCCACTGTAGGGAGCCACCTGGAGGCACAGGTGGTCCTGCAGTTTGGAGGTATACAAGTCCATACCTGGCTTAGCCACGTGGGGCTGAGCACCCTTGCCTGCACATGCTCAGACCAGCAAATGGCATTAACCAATCAGGACAGCATTCAAGCCTCTCCACCGTTTAAAAGCAGCTGCCTCTGGGCTCTACTTCCTCTCTCTAAGCTTTCTCTTGTCCCTGCACTCTCTCTTCCCTTCCCCCAATTTTCCTCAACTGAGTGCTCCGAATAAAGACGTGATAGAGAAGGAATTCTCGTTTTTAGTGGCGTTCATTCCTGCTGGTCAGGAAGCGCGTCGCACTCCACCACAAAGACAGACATTTACTCAGAGTAAAGGGTGGGATAAGATTTTTCAATCAAACTGACCTAAGAAACAAGCCAGTGTTTCTAATATCTAACAAAATTAATAATATCTTACAAAATTGACTTCAAACTGAAATCGATCAGAAGAGATAGAGATGGACACTTTATACTCATAACAGGGGCAATTTATCAGGAAGAAGTCTCAATCATGAATATCTACGCCCCTAATATAAAAGCACCCACATACGTAAAAAAAATTACTAGAACTCAAAGCATATATCAAACCCCACACTCTAATACTGGGAGATTTCAACACTCCTCTCTCACCAATGGGCAGGGCAACCAGACAGAAAATTAACAGAGAAATAAGAGAACTAACAGATGTAATGAACCAAATGGACTTAACAAACATCTAGAGAACATTCCACCCAAACAGAAAAGAATATACCCTCTTCTCAGCATCTCATGGAACCTTCTCAAAAATTGATCACATAATTGGTAACAAAGCAAATATCCATGGATACAAAGAAATTGTTGTAACCACCTTAGTCTTATCGGATAACCATGGAATAAAGTTAGAATTTAACAATAATTCTGCCCCCAGAAGGCCTACAAACTCATGGAAACTGAACAGTCAACTACTGAACCACCTCTGGGTCAGGGAAGAAATAAAGAAAGAAATTAAAGCCTTCCTTAAATACAACGAAAAAGAAGACACAACATACCCAAATCTATGGGACACTATGAAAGCAATGCTAAGAGGAAAGTTCATAGCATTAAGTGTCCACATAAATAAAACAGAGAAAGTTCACATTAGAGACTTAACAGCACACCTGAAAGCTCTAGAAAAAAAAAGCAGACTCACCCAGGAGAAGTAGAAGACTGTGTAGCATGAGGGCCGGCTTGTTGGGGTATCTGTCCCACCCGGTACTCCACAGCCGGCATGCCCCAAAGAGAAATCACACACAGGACTCCATAAGGTTATAAACTGATTGGCCCATTAGGTCAGACTACTAATTAGTTCTTATGACTTATCTTAACCCATTATTCTGATCTATGTTAGCCATATGGCTCAGTACCTTTCTCAGTGGGGCAGCTTACATGTTGCCTCTTTGGTGATCTGGACAGGAGTCACAGAGGAAGCTTCCTGCTTCCCAGAATTCTCCTGTTCTCATTGCATCACCTCTACTTCCTGTCTGGTTTTCCCGCCTATACTTCCTGCCTGGCCAATCAGTGTTTTATTAAAGTACATGATTGACAAAATACAGATAATTCTCCCACACCAAGACTGGAAATAATCAAACTGAGGGCTGAAATCAACAAAATAGAAACACAGAAAACAATCTCCCCCCCCCAAAAAATCAATGAAACAAAGAGCTGGTTCTTTGAGAAAATCAACAAGACTGACAAACCCTTATCCAAACTAATCAAAAGGCAGAGAGAGAATACTCAAATAAACAAGATCAGAAATGAAAAGGCAGACATAACAACAGACACTGAGGAAATTCAGAAAATCATTAGGCCTTACTACAAAAGCCTGTACTCCACAAAAGGAAAATATAAAAGAAATTGACATTTTTTCAAGATAAATACCATATACCAAAATTAAATCAAGACCAGGTTAACAATTTAAATAGACCTATAAGTCGTGAGGAAATAGAAGCTGTCATAAAAAACCTCCCAACCAACAAAAGCCCAGGACCAGATGGTTTTAATGCAGAATTCTACCAGACCTTCCAAGAAGTTCTAATACCTATACTCCTTAATGTGTTCCACATAATAGAAACAGAAGAGTCATTGCCAAATACTTTTTTATGAAGCTACAGTTACCCTGACACCAAAACCACACAAAGACTCAACCAAGAAAAAGAATTACAGACCAATCTCACCCATGAACATCGATGCAAAAATTCTCAATAAAATGCTGGTAAACCGAATCCAAGAACACATCCAAAAAATTATACATTAAGATCAAGTAGGCTTCATCCCAGAGAGGCAGGGCTACTTCAACATATGAAGATCTATCAATGTAGTGCATCATATAAATAAACTGAAGAAAAAAACCATATGATCATTTCATTAGTTGCTGAAAAAGCATTTGACAAAATTCAATACTCCTTTATGATAAAGGTCTTAGAGAGATTAGTGATGCAAGGTTCATATCTAAATATAATAAAAGCAATATATAGCAAGCTGACAGTCAACATCAAATTAAATAGAGAGAAACTCAAAGCCATTCCACTAAAATAAGGAACAAGACAAGGCTGTCCACTCTCTCCATATCTCTTCAAAATAGTGCTTGAAGTTCTAGTAATAGCAATAAGGCAATATAAAAAGACCAAGGGGATTCGATTGAATAGGAAGAAGTCAAGTTTTCATCATTTGCAGATGATATAATAGTGTATATAAGTGACCCCAAAAACTCTACTAGAGAATTCCTACAACTGATAAATACCTTCAGTGATGTGGCAGAATACAAGATCAACTAAAAAAATTAGTTGCCATTCTATACACAAAGGATAAAGAAGCAGAGAGGGAAATCAGAGAAACATCACCTTTCACGATAGCCACAAATAGCATAAAGTATCTTGGGGTAACTCTAACCAAGGAAGTGAAAGATCTATTTGACAAGGACTTTAAGTCTCTGAAGACAGAAACTGAAGAGAATATCAGAAAATGAAAAGATCTCCCATGCTCTTGGATTGGCAGGATCAACATAGTAAAAATGGCAATTCTATGAAATCTACTATAGATTCTACCAATCTACTTTATAGATTCAATGCACTCCCCATCAAAATCCCAACAAAATTCTTCACAGACTTTGAGAGAACAATAATCAAACCGAACTCTCTGAATGTGGCTGACAATGAGGGCTGACTGAGAAGCCAAGGACAATGGCACTGGGTTTTGATTCTACTGCATGGACTGGCTTTGTGGGAGCCTGGTTTGTTTGGATGCTCACCTTCCTAGACCTGGATGGAGAGGGGAGGACCTTGGCCTTCCCACAGGGCAGGGCACCCTGACTGCTCTTAGGACTGGAGAGAGATGGGGAGGGTGAGTGGGGAGAGTAGGAGGGAAATGGGAGGAGGGGAGGAGGGGGAAAATTTTAATAAAAAATAAATTAAAAAAATTCTTGTTAGAGGGTTGGTGGAGCCAGGGGAGACAAAGGAAGGCAGCCATTCTTTCAAGATACTTTTTCTGTCCTGGAGCCTCTGTGATCAAGGACAATGCCTCCCTTTATTTGTTCATTTGTCTTACATCCCAACTGCAGTTTTCCCTCCTTCCTCTTGTCTTTGTGTTGTTTAATTGATGCTTAGCATAGCAAAATGTTTTTTTTTTTTTTTTTTGATTTTTCGAGACAGGGTTTCTCTGTAGTTTTTGGTGCCTGTCCTGGAACTAGCTCTTGTAGACCAGGCTGGCCTCGAACTCACAGGGATTCACCTGCCTCTGCCTCCCGAGTGCTGGGATTAAAGGCGTGCGCCACCACCGCCCGGCTCAAAATGTTTATTTTTATTCCAGATCATTTTCTGTGTCTTCTTTCTACTTCAATGTATTTCAGCAGCTGAAAGGGGATGGATGCAGAGGTTTGGTGCCACATTTCCAAACTTTCCTGTATGTTCTGAAATGAGTGTTCTCAGCCTTTGGCTAGAACTTCACAGACAAGAGCTGATGAAACGCCCAACCCTTACCACCCTGTGATGCTAACCTCCTCATGTTTTTAGGCATTTGGCCTATCTAAATGCCCCCAGTTACTCTAATGTATGCCACCAATTGAGAACCATAGCATAACCATCAATATATACAATATGGAAGCTATTTAAGCTCCTATTAGTGCTACCTCAACTAAAATACACTTTAAAAGTTGATAATCTCAAAATAAGGAGAAAGGAAAATGATAGCTGACTCTTTTGTCACAGAGACATTTTAGAGACTCAGTGAGTATATTGCAGGATGGCTAAGGCAGAATCAAAGTGAAAATTACAGCAATCTATTTCTTTATTGATTTGAGACCTTTAATGACTTAAGCATTATTTAGCGGGTCCAGAGTATGAAAAGAAGACTAGAAAAGAGTTTCTGCTCTCAATAACAAACTGTAATAACACCAGAACTTGGGATTAGGAATACAACAATAGGGACTCTACTTTTTATTTTCAAATTGTTCATCTAAATCTGTTGATGAGGAAATGTTCTCCTTTTCTCCTTTTTAGAAATTCTGGTAGATCTGGAACTCTATAATTATTTATTTAATTTGGTGTCTTTTATTTACTTAAAGTAGTCAAAATAGACATTTTAGAAAATTTCAAAAACAAGAAAATAAAAATTATTCTTAGAATTATTTTGCATTTTAGTGACTTTTTTCTTTTGTATTTCTTTGTGAATATAAGTTTGCAAAGACATTTATTTATTCTTCTTTATTAATAGTTAATAATTAATTAAATAATAAATAATAAATAAATAATTAATCTTGCATCCTACTAAAGCCTCCCCTCTCTCCTCTTCTCCCACCATCTGCCTCCTCCTCACCTCTATGTACCCCTCATTCTGATCGTCCAGAAAGGGGCAGGCCGCCCATGGTCTTCAGTAAAGCATGGCATATCTAGCTGCCATAAGACTCAGTGCTTCTCTCCGTATTCAGGCTGAGTAAGGCAATCCAGCCTGAAGAATAAGTTCCCAAGAGCCACCAGAGACAGCTTGTCCTCCCATTGCCTGAGGTCCTACATATAGACCAAGCTATACAACTGACACATATATGCAGAGGGCCTAGGTTGGTCCTATGCAGGCTCCCTGGTTGTTGGGTCAGACTCTGTGAGATCCCATGATCCAGGATAGTGATTTCCATAGGTTTTCCTACAATGTTCCTGACCCCGTTTCCTAAAATCCTTCCTAGACATAAACTTCTTGTGTACTATATTTTTATTTATGCTACAACACACCAGCTTAATTCCTTGAAGTATTTTGTCCAAAGTGTGTAGTTTCTTCAGCAATAGGATTTTACCTTCAAGTTCTGTTAAGACGACAAAGGGCAACAGCAATAGCCTATTATTTTTGGGATAGTCTCTTGTATTCCCAGGACCAACAATTCAAAAAGAGGTTCCTTGTGTCTGGTATTGGGGTTTTGTTAAATAGAATATGGCTCTTGGAGTATAAAATTTATACCTTTGTGGTATAAATTTTAAATTATTTACATATATTGACACATACACTTATGTAGATATTCAATGTGATTTTAGTTAGATATTAAAATGTTTCTTTATGGTTTTTTTCAAACATCCTTAGTGTTATTGATTCCTCACCCCTTTCTCTCTGTCTATAGTCTATATCCTCTGTTCCCAGTTAAATCTCCCTCACTTTTCCAATTTCCCCCTGTGTTCTGCTATTCCTCTCTCTAGAGTTCCTTCTCACCACCTGATCCCCTTTACTTTCCTGTATTTACTCCAAGTTATAAATTCCCATCTAAAGATTAAGAGCCAGGATCCACAAATAATATAGAATATGTGTTATTCATCTCTTTGCATTTAGGTTATCTCATTCAGTATAATATGCTTTAGTTCTATTCATTTCCCTGCAGAATTCATGATTTCATATTTCAATAGCTGAATAATATATATGCATGTATATATATTTTATTATCCTTTCATCAGTTGAATGACTGTTAGGTTGTTTTCATTACTAGCCATTATGAATAGAGCAGCAATGAACAAGGCTGAGCAAGTGTCTGTGGAATATGATGTTGAGTCCTTTGCACGGGCCATACAATAGACCTACATTTTGATTTCTGAGAATTCTCCATACTGGTTTATAGGACTGCTTCAGCTTGTGTCTGATGCTTCCTAAGGTTGTTAAATATCTGATGATCACCCTCAACTCCAAATTTTCTTGCCTCTATTTCTCAAGTGCTGGGATTATAGACATACATTAGCATGCCTAGTTTTATGAAATATTGGAGATCTAACCTAAGGCTTTGTGTATGCTAATGAAGCATGCTACCAATTGAGGTAAACTCCACTCCTCTATTATTTATAGGCTTTCTCTATATCTAGACAGATCCTGAATCTGAAATCTTCCCAAGTGCTGGAATCTTAGGTGTAAGCCACCAAGGCCAGCTACCCATTCTTCTTAAACAGAAAAATAATCCTATAGTTTAAGTCACAAAACACAGTACAACTGTAGTAATTGAAGTGACTAATAAGTACTGAGGAATAATAAAATCCCTGATTTTCACTAGCCCTCCAATTTCTGTCCTCCTTGTATTAGTTTTGATTTGTTTCTGCTTAGGATAAAACCTGGGGCTGTGGCATGCTGTTTGAGTGTCCTACCACCAAGTAACCATTCTAATCCTAGTGGTACGTTTTAAAACAGATTTAGAAACCCCAAAAGAGACACGAATTCTTAACAGGTTTTTTACGTTCCTCATTTAGTTTCTAAAGTTCCCATAAATTCATGCACTGTAGGAACAGAAACTAGTATTATTTATCAATCCCTGGAGTCAAGAAAGGTGATCGCTTCAAAATAATGATATCATTTAAAATTAATTTTTACAGGACTTAATGGACTGTGACATTGTAGTTTGCAGTTAATGGGTTTACCTAGTAAAGAGCACCACACTGATATGAAGTATGAAAGGTCAACTGAAGTGTTATAATTATTTGAATAGGTTATGCATCTTATGTTAACTAGTGTCTATTATTTTGATGGACTTTGGCTGGAGATAAGAGCAAGAAGCTGTGTCTTACAGAATCCTTACTGAACAATTTTAAATCATTTACCATATATGTGAGTTCATGATGAATCATACCATCAAAATGCACATAACATCTAGATTCTTGGGTTGGCTTATCAAAAACTTTAATGTTCACCCCCCAAAAAGAAACAACAAACACATGGTCAAACAGATTTATTTTTAATTACTTAAGTGTGTCTTAATCTATTAATGGGATTATAATGGAAGATACAAAAGAACAACAAAGGTAAGACTTCCACTCTCATGAAAAATAAAAATCAGTTGGCAATACTGCACAAAACAGCAAGACTAAAGGATATCTACTAAATAGCACAATACCAGTCAATACAAAGTAAATCCACATAAGAACAACCACCAGTGACTGTATAAGGCATAAGGAGGGGATGATTGGGAAATACATCTTGGGAGGTGGGAAATCATCAATTTGTATTCCAGGTGCCCAAATTCAGAGCTTACTTGTAGGCCTTGTGTAATTAAGTTTCACCTCTGTTGCATTTGGTTTATTCACCTCTAAGGGAGAATATGAGCTCCAGATGGTAGTCAGTGTCTTCCAGTTATAACAAGACAAGACTGTAAGTACAACGACTCCAAAGAACTTGAGTAGGTGAGGACATAATACACAGGAGAAAAGAAAAGCCACAGGGTTTTGAAAAAAAAAAACTGTGTGCATGGCCAGTTAGGTTGTGAGATAACAAGGAGCTTGAGCAAGCCTGTGTGTCTGTTCTAAAAATTGAGAGGGCAGAAAAGTTGGAAATGGGTGGAACACAGTAGGGGAGCTCACAAGCAGCCAAAATGGAAAACAAGTTACTGTAATTTCTCACTCCATGTTCTCTGCGTCTTTGTGAAATTTTATAACAACCCCTTCCCAAAGCCTTCCTGCTGCACAGAATGAAACGACTGTGGGTGTGGATGGCCCTTCCTTAGAAACGCACAAGCAGGCCCCTTTTGTGGGCCAGGAAACCAAGAGCTGTTGCTGAAAAGATGGTGGTCAATCCAAGCAGCTTTAGCAGACCTGGTATAGAAGGCAAGTGTCTCTCCAGGAAGGTGCTGGTAATGGCTCGTGTAGGGACATCCTGGGTTCAAAGAACATTTGTGTGAGTGCAATGTTGAGCATGTCATTCCAGAAACTATTTCTTTCAGATTTATTTTAGAGTAACCCACTCATTCCAACCTCTGGTATAAAACACAACATTTCTTTGAGGCTCGCCCCCTCTTTTTCACATGGCCCTTTATGTGACTTTGCTAGTCTTTCTGCAACCTGAGGCTGAGATGGCTCCACCTCTCATATTTTCTCTCAGGGCATCCTCTGTCAGAATCGTACCTTGGGGTTATTCTCTGTCTTCCTACCTGAAAGCCCTCACATTCTCAGATCACAACGGTCTTTGCATATCATAAATATTTGTTGAGAGAGGATGGATGAATTTCCCCCTCAGCCCACCATCCTATTTCTAGTATAAGTACTAGGACAGTAATTTTGGAGTGTCAGGGCTATCTTCTATGGCCTTAGGTTTAAAAGGATAGAGGAATAACTGACCTTGTAGCTACACATTCTCTAAACTCTGTGCATCCTTCTTGCAAATCAGAAAAAAATTCTATGGTTTTATTACAAAAAATGTAATTGAAGTGAGTTTAAATGTGCTTTACTTTGTTCCACTCTTTTACCACAGGGTAAAGATAATAAACTTTTCCCTACCTCTTATTTTTCTACCTTATTTTCCTATTTCTTTTTGAGAATCATTAAATGAGACTACTCAGTAGCTCTTATGATTGAGTTCTTATTTTGAGTTTTTTTCTTCCGCTCTTTCTTTTGTTTCTTGTCTTGTTAGAGATAAAATCCAGGATCTTACACATGCTAAGCAAGCATTTTGCCATTGCTCAATGCTCCATCCCCACTCAATTTTAAATATGTCTAGAGTTCTCTACAAAATATTTCCTTATGATAAAAATCAAATTTTTCTTATTAATTTGCAAGAGATATAGCACTGTAAGTTTATCAAAGTTCATATAAACCCTTAATTTATGTGATTTATTTAGATAGATAGAATCATTAAGAAAAGAAATCTGCATATATACAAGTATGCTCATGGGAACAATCATTCTTAGAGTAAATTTGTGAAATATAGCTTACCACAGACTCTGGTTCTGGCTGCCAAATTTCATCTTCTGGAATCTTCCCAATGGCATGTAGAATCTGAAATGACAAATAGCAAAACAGATACTATCTTTCTTTTATTCTTTAAGAAAGAATGAAGCGAATGCCTCTTGGGCTATCCATCTAAAATGTCAAGGTAAAGGGCAGAGAAATCTACTTGACCTTTAGAAAGATCTCCAAAGATCTTTTATTTATGGTATAAAAGGTCTCAACCATTAGTTTCACTATAAATTTTAGTGTATGTGAACATACCTTAGTGGGAATGAGACTAGAAGACTTGCCAGAAAAAGAATAATGTGAATTTTGGATCCTTGTGGAAATATTTTTTGATTCTATAACATCAGGGCTAGGTGATATTTTTTATTTAAAATTTTAAAAAATGTATCTGTATGTGTACTTATTGAGTGTATATAAATGCATCAGGTGCTTGGAGGAAGCTTTGGAGATCACAAGAATGTGAGTGCTGGGAACCAAGCCTCTGCAAGAGCAATGAGTGCTCTTAACTGTGAGCTCCCTTTCCAGACCCTCTATTTTTAAAGATCTGTTGTATTTGTAGTTATATGCATGTGTGTGTGTGTGTGATGTGCAGACGTCCTCTGAGTCTGAAGATGGTATTGTTTCCCCTGCAAATGAAGATATAGGCAGTTGTGAGCTTCCTGACATGGGTGCTAGGAACCAAACTCAGGTTCTCTCAAAGAGTAGGAAGCTCTCTTAACTGCTGGACCATTTCTCCTCCCAACATCTCTTAAGTACAACTGAATTCTGACCTCCACTTTAAGTAAAATATTTTATATTTTCATTATTTTGTTTGATTAACCCGTTCCTTTTCCTTAAAATTGCTATTATTATGGTTTCCTAGGTCTATAGATGGGGAATACAGTTTGTGTGGGAATACTGCCAAGATCTCAGGTATCTTTGAGCTGTTTATCAAGCTTTTGTGCACCTCAAGCCCATGATCCTGGGCCCTACCTCTCTGGCAGCTCTCTCCCCAGCCTCCACAGCCCCCTCCATGTAGCCGCTCCAGTGTGTGGCCGTCTCAGTGCCTGCAAAGAAAATCCTGCCCACTGGCTGACGTAGAACCCTGGGAACAAAAACAAAGCAGTAAATGTCATTTCATAAATTCAGAAATGAGTTCTCTCATGAGGACCCAGGCTAGTTCATTTCTTAGATTAAAAACTTCTAGGAAGACACTGGCAATGTGCAATAATGTTCCGTGGGGGCCTCAGATATTCTGTTATCTCTGTCATGGGCAAAATGGAACAAAAGTTGAAGTTCACACACTCTGGTTCCTAGTGATTACAGGGAAAGGATCTGACATTAATATGGACAAAAGAAGTATTTGATTATATTTATGAAGTGAGAGACTGATTAAGCCAAGCATGTATGGTTACCTTTATATGAGGAAGATATCACATGCTTCTGATTTCTTACCATTAAACTTGACAGTTTCTTCTAACCAAGCTTTGTCCTCTTCATCTGTTTTAATAATTACTTGTTTCGTTTTGTTTTTGTATGATACAGGATGTATCCCAAGGCTTTATATGTGCTATATATGTGTTCCACTACTGAACCACATCCCCAGAACTTATCTATGTCTTAAAGGGATAGTCTAATGATTTTAAAGATGGTTTATAATAATGAAACTAAAGAAATAAATAAGTCTATGATTAATGATGATTAACTCCTATTTGCTACATTTCAGAACAATTACATCAAACTTTAAGTTAAAAATTGTTGGGCACCAGCTCTTCAAAGATCATTACTCCCCACCAAATCCCTAGTACTATTATTATACACATTTCCCAGAGGAGAATGTGGAGGCAGACTGTGGAAGGCCCTCTGATGTGCCACCAGGAATGAAGGACTTGTTTGTTGGTGGAAATCCTTCCAGAAGATGGTATTCTCATGCGGGCACTCATGGTGGCTATTTCCACTCGAGAAAGCTACATCATGACTCCTTCCAGCACCAGTGACTGACACAGAAATAAGTTTTTAAAAATGCAAGCCCCAAACTCTAACATGAGACCATTTGGAAGGACTATTCTACTCCCAGAATGCTTCCAGAATGCTTCATGGGGTCAGCTGGCACCTTTGTTGAAATTGCATTATCACCTTGCTTGCCCTTCCAGCTACTCTTGCTTCCTTCCTCCCACTTTCACTAGTGTCAATCCTAAGGACACAGCTGAATATCTATCCTGTTTACTGCTTGCTTCAGGGTCTGCTTCCTAGAATGCAACCAACAACAAAGGTGAAGTGCTTTTCTCTAGTTTACAGACAACAAATAGCAGAGGTAGTATTTGAAGCCAAGTGATCTAACAACTCTAACACAGTCTTGCTACATGTCACCTCTGTACTCCATTCTATTTTCTTTCTAATCTTTTCAAGAACTCCATGACAGACTACTAGTTAATGTCTCACATTACGTATAAACAAACAGGATCAGAGAAATATGTGGTGACTCAGAAAGAGCAACAGTGCTAGAAAACTGCAGAAGCTGCATTTGAAATATGTCGAGCAGCTGCCAACATCTCTATTTTTATCATTCATGTGTTACCTAATATATTACCATCACAGTTTCCATAGTGGTAACATTCTAAGCAAAGAGATGGAAAGGTCACAGGCACTTAGCATATAAAAATGAAAGTCCATTATCACGCTTACAAACACACCTTAAAAGGAGTACTATTTACAGCCATTTTCATTCCATCTCAAGCTTCCATGATCAAAAAGGTTCTTAACTGTTGAGCCACTTCTAAATCCTTGATTCTTGTCATTCTGTCGTCAGTATCACCTATAGCCCTGACACATCTAGCTTTGCCCAAGACTTCATAAGAACTTGCAGGATTCCAAACAATGATTGTTTCCATACCATTTGACCTAGACTTCATTCCCCAGGAGGCTTCTTCTGCCCCTCTACAGTCTGACACAAAGCCATTGCACTTCACTAGCTAAGATGAGACTGCAAAATTCCACAAGTCCCCAGAATATTTTTATAGCCCTTAACTAAAGCACTGGCGCTAGTACTTTAGTACTTTCATTTCTAATGTTCTGTCCTTCCTCTGCTTCCCACCATTGTCTCCAACACTGTGGACTCCTCAGAAAGGAGGTATTGATATTGACATTTTTTTGAAACGGTCAGGAAATGGTTAGCACTTATCCAGTACACACCAAATGAAACAATTGCTTGTGACTTAGTCTGTACCCAGCATATCTGAAAAGCAACCTAATGACTCAGAAGTTTATTGGACAATATCAGTATCCTTTAGCCCTCAGATTTTCTCTGGATTCTATTTTGGCCTCTATAGGCAAATAAGGAACATGATCTCCAGAATCATTAATCATCTTCTGCTAAACAAATTTTGACCCTTCTCCACACTGGTTCTCATGGAGAGCTGGATCAGTTGCCTTCACCCACCAGCACTCTGTGCTGTACTCTCTTAATGCCCTTTCATTATTTCTCCTGATTTAGTTTAGTATTGCTAGGAGAATTGGAGTAATGATCCTTAATTAACACCTTGTTATCATCATCAAATGCATTGAACTCAACAGCAGTGACTCATACTTGGATGCACAATACTCTGACTACTAAAAATCTGTGAACTCTGAATGGGCGAATCATATCATATGTTATAATCAGAATAAAGTTTCTAAAGAATAGCTCAGGTAATAATTACATTATCTTGTGTTTCTCATCCATGTGCTAAGAAAAATCAAATCCAACAACAATAAATGACTAAATAGGTGATTGTTAGGAATAGAGCAGGAACTCAAGCCCTTTCCTCCCTGGTCTAGAATTGATTCTAAGTTTACAGAGCCATGCCCACATTGACACAGAGTGGTGCCTGGGGAAGTTTATTGGGTTCCAGAGTAAGTATTAGAACACTGTACTGCCAGTCTTAACGAACCCTCTGGCTATTTGAAGTGCTTCTTATGTGTCAACTTTCTCTGGTTATATTGATTGAGTTTGGTTCTCTAGCGGAATGAAGAATGGAAACAGCAAAGATGGTGCAGCACTGTGACTTCCTTTATGAGACGCATGAGCTTCAAAGGAAGTTGGGGATATTTTTTCTCTCTGGTATTGACAAAAGCTATCAAGAAACACAGCAACTTATTTGTAGCTTGACTTCAATTGCAGGGCTTGCAGTCACAGCTCAGTTCATTTTTATTTATTAAACATGGCTTGAATGTGTGCCAGCCCTGTGTGAGTTGGTGCAGTGATTGGGCAGTACCTTCCATACTGGGTCATGATGCCGGGAGGAAAGTAGGTTGTGTAGCAGCCTCCGGAGTACTGCTCTTCACACCAGTTCTTCTCTTCATAATGGACTGGCTGTAAGAAAGAGGGGCAAAAGCTTGAAAGAGAGGCAGAGGACGGTGTCTTGTCTATTGTATATCGAGTACATACTTATAGACTTCATTGTACAGAACAAATTGCAGCTGTTTCTTAGAATCTGAAAGACACTGATTCCAAGCCTCCCTGCTCCCTCAAGCCCTTTGTAGAAAGTAGTGCAGTGTTTGCATGTAACATGTGCAACCCTCCTGCATGCTTTAATTCATCTCTAGATTATTTATAGTACACACTGCAATATAAATGTCATACAAATACTTATCACACTGAAACTTCAGGGTATTGGCAAGTTTTTCAAATATTTTTCAGAACCTGCACATACAGAAGGCTGTTTGCACTTCTGAAATACGGCCATATTATTCTGATGTTTCTAAAGACAGGTCTTTGGGCAGGTAAATGTTTTGAATAATAAACTTGTGATAATTTCAGACCTTAGAACTTTTTCTCATTTGTCACATATCTGTCTTAGTTTAATTATGTTTTGAGACAAAATTTTCTCATGTAGTTATAAGCTTACCTAAGAGTCTTGATTCTCCTCTCCCGCCTCTACCTTCCAAGTACTGGGATTGTGGAAATGCACCACTATTCCTGAACATGGGTATCTTAAGTTCTTGTTCATAATAATTATCTGTTTCCAGTTTCACTTTCTTTTTACCTATCAGAAAGCTTTTAGTGTTCAATGGTTTTGAGAAAGTTTTAAAATGATATAGTTTGCAAGGATGGCTGACCAAGAAAAAAAAATAACAGAAGTGATTATCTATGAAACAGACACTGTTTTGGTAGCAGCAAGCTTTGCTATAGGTAGAACAATCTTCATAGTATGTACTCACTATGGTGGAATGGCTAAACTTGTAAAACAACCACTGGTCTGGAAAATGTGTTTTAGCCATTAAGAGGCTGTATTTTAGCTGAGAGTTTTGCAAAATCCGAACTCCTTATAAAAATAGAGCACAGACCTAGCATCCAACACCCTCGGTTCAATTCTACCTGGGGATTGGGGAAGCCAACAGTGAATAACCTAGACAGAAAGTTTATTACTAAGCATCTTTTTGAAAACAGAAAATTGATATAACAAAATATTTAAAACTAGACTTTGAAAGCTTTTATTTTTTTAAAAAACATGCAATTATTTAATTAACTTTGCATAGTCATTTAAGGCACCCTACTGACAAAGTGTGAGGCCCTGCCTAAGTAGTGAATAACCCTAAGCATCTTTTAGTGTTCACTATGCTTTGTTTTGACATCTGAGGGCGGTTGTTGCTTCCTGAGCATCTTTCTCTGTCTCTTTGCAGCCAATCAGAAGAAAGATTGGGCATTTTCTTTCATTTCCCCTTTCTCCAAGGAATTTCATTCTCTGACACAACAAATATCAATGTCACACTGAAGCAAGTGACTTTCTTTGTATAAAAACACACACAACGACAAAGGCGACATCTTTTCAGCATTAGAAATTGATCATCAATATCCTTCTTAGAAGATACTTTATCAAATGAAAATTATCACCTTTTAGAAAATATAAAAACAACTTCTTATCTCATTAAACAATCATTCAATGATTTCATACAGTGAGGGAGAATTTGAATCACAAACTGCTGCCCCCCAAATGCCTGCTCTGGGAACAGCTCTGACTTTAGGGACAAAAGAATCACTACCTAAGCCCAGAGTAAGAAGCCCAAAGCCCCAGGTTCCTTCCTCATTACATGCACAGACAGGACTAGCTCACACTTTATGGAACCATTTATGCATCAAACCTACATGTACAGACCCTTCTGTGATTCTTCAGGAAAAGATGAACTGTAGGGTCCAACTGACACAAACCTGTCCCTGAAAATGCTTTTGGGAAAAAAAAAACAGGCCTCTCCCCATTCAAAAAAGGCTGGCAAACAACCTTACCTGCAGAGCTTCTTGGGAGTTCAGAACTTTTGCGTATAGCTCGCAAAGTTTCTTTAGTCTGTACAAGAGAAAAAAAAAATAACGTTTTAATGATGAAAGTGAAGGTTAAAGGAACTAAGACAAAAAAAAGTGAGAGGCATTTATTCCCTGTTTTAAAGTCTCTGAGTGCTAGCTTTTCCACTTTGGCATTTCATGTTAACTAATTACTGTTTTCTTTTGTTTGAGATACTACACTGCTATGTAACCCAGGTTTGCTTGGTATGCTCAATCTTCCTGCCCTGATCTCTCATGAGAGATGATTACAGGAAAGTGTGACCATATCCAACTTCATTTTAATTTTTGAAAACAAAGAATTTATCATATTTCTAATATTTTAAACCAATAGGGAGACTATTGCTAAATCTTTAAGAAAGAAACTAAAGTGAATCTCTGGGTATATCAACTTGGAAAGGTGAGTCTCAGGTTCCTCCTCTGACTTCTCGATTTGGAAGGAAAATAGTAGCAATCTGAACTTACAAGCCTTCCAAGTGAATCTAAAATTTGAAAACCACCAATATAATGTTTCTAGTCCAATAATGGCTTCTAATATATAAAAATTCTCAGCACTGTAAAGTCATTTTGGCTTTGAGTCATTAAATATGTTATCAGTTCTGGTGCTGGTATATGAATATATACGATATATATATATATATATATATATATATATATATATATATATATTCCAGTATTGATGAAAACATGCCTGAAAAAATAACCTCCAGAGAAATTAGTCTCTGTACCTACAATCTGCAATTGCTATGCATCACTCATGTAGTGCTGCCTAACCTAGCAATTTGTCTACTTCTTTCCAACATATTCAGCACTTTTTCATACTGTTCATAGTTCTTAGCATAATGGCTTTGTACAATAACTTGATAAGTAGTAATTTAAACATTTGGTTCTTAAGTAATAAGCATTGTGGCATATAAGACCCTTGTCATTAACATAGCAGATACATCACATTAGCAATGCACTTATTATGGGGGTATTTTGTAAGTTAAAAAGTGAATAAACATTGAAAGACAACTAAATAGTCAAAAATGAAAGAAAGGAGGGAGACAAGAAGGCAGAGGAAAGAAAGGCAGCTTACTTGAAAAGCTACACTCCCTATTTAGTGTGTGTTCTTGCTCTAAAAAATATTTTCCTATCACCTTAAAAAATAAAAGGAAGGAAGGAAATAAGGAAGGAGAGTAGAAGGGAGGAAGAGAAGGAAGAATGGCAGACAGAAGGGATAGAGCAGGGCAAATGAGGGAGGAAAGGAAGGAAGTTGGCAGGAAATGAAGGAAGGAAGCAGAGAGAGAAAAGGAAGGAAGGAGGGGGGACTTGAGGACAGGGAGGAAAGAAGAGGAGAGTGAAGGAAGAAAGAAAGAAGGGAAGAACATTTTGTTACCTTTCTTCTTTGGTAAGACGTGTCAGTTTTCTGGCTTTGTGAGCAAGGATAAATCTGAAAACACAAACAAGAAAAAGTGGGCGATTTAATACTTTCTTTCATCTTAGCTTCATTTCTATAGCTACACACACTCTGTACCATGTAGAAGAAACAATTTATATACTAACAATGTTCATTGTGTCCCTGTTTTTATATTGCATTCCTGACAGTGAGGAGCACTTTCTGGCTTTGGGAGATCAAGGTTCCAAAAGTAAATGACTGGCCATGATTTCTGCCTAGGGTAATATGATGACTGAGCCACTGCCCTCCAACAGTGACCAAGAAGAAAGGACTTGGACTTCAAATGCTCACTTAGGGCTGTGTCTGAGGTCTCCAGTTCTTCCTTTCCCTCTTGCCCTTTGGTTCCGTCTGTAACACTCAGCTTTTTGGATGCTGTCACATTTCTACCTCGGCAACTGCTTTCTGCTTAACAACTTGTTTTGCTCTACCTGTTTTCGCCTTGGCCTTCTGTTGGTCATCTCAATTTTTACTCTAGGTAAATATATCTTTATATCCACTACTGACCCCCAAACACTCTTCAGCTATGCAAGTCTTCCCTGGCAAGGTGAGGATAGGGCTGGCCTTCACTTCTTTGTAGTGGGACTCAGAAAAAGTTCACTCTCATAAGTAACATTTACTGTGATTTAGATAGAGTGGTCATTACCCAAACTCATGTTGAAATTATAGTGACATTGAGAAGCGGTAGGACCTTTCAGAACATTACATTGTTAGAAATTCAAAAGACTAATATGCTTTTCGTGACAGTTGATTGCTTCTTAGGAGAGTGGGCTATTTTATATAGCAAGTTTGGCTTCTCTGCTTGCTTCTTTGAATCCACTCTTGCTATGTGATTTTGCAACAAATGTTTACTCCCTCCCACTTTTCTGCCATGTATGGAGTAGCATAATGCCCTCATCAGAAGCCTAGGACATATTGATTCCATGCATTTGCACTTCCAAAACTGTGAGCTACAGTGAAGCTCTTTTCTTCATAAGTTGGCCAGTCTTAAGAACTTTGCTACAGCAACAGAAAACATAGTAAACAACATGGATGCCCACAAACTACTTACTAAAACATTCCTCCTAGTAATACACTGAAGTAAGATCAGTCTATCATGTAAAGATGTCCCCCAAATATATCTACTAATACATTAAATATGAGGTAGAAAATTGATATAACAAAATTTAAATGTTATTGGTATTTGACATCTAGGTATTATTAATTAAAAAGAAACAATAAAATACTTCTAACACTGGATTCGGAGATTAGTACTATCAAGTAAAAAATTCTTTTAACAAAGCTTTGTATTCCTTAATCAACAATATTTTATTCCCTTGCCAATAGCAAATACAGCTACAATATTATAATTGTGCCTTACCCTATTATAGCGGCATAACTGCCATCTGGTTTGGTATCATCCAATGTGTATGCGATTGGAGCTTCCTCTCCTTCAATAACCATGGTTCCACAGAAATCTTAGAAAACAGTGAAGCGAAAGAACATGCTCATTACCCTATCATTTCACCCACAACAAATGCAATTAAGCATACAGTTTTCAACTTGAGAAATTTGGAGGCCAAACATAGCACATTATACTCTAAGTATATGAAAGCAAATTAAACTGATGTCAAGGAGATGGCTAGGTAATCAAGATCTTATGAAAAAAATGAGTAGGTCCAGACATTGTAGCACAGTTGGTACAGTGCCTGCCTAGCTTACACAAGGCCTTGGATTTGTTCCCCAGCAGTGAACAAACTGCCTGTGGTGGTCCATACCTGGAGGTAGAGGCAGGGACCTCAGCTATATAGTGATTTTGAGACCAACTATGTAAAACACAGTCTTGAACAAAAAGAACAAAATCAAAGTGGTAAATGGAAATGGAAATATAAGAGACTACATGCTCCTATTTCATGAGGAGTCGCTCCTTTTCCAACTTTTCTTTTAGGGTGGGATCTCACTATATTGTTCAAGCCAGTCATGAACTCCCGGTCTCATGTGACCTTCCTACCTCAGCCTCTTGAAGAGCTAGGACTACAGATGTGTCCTGTTATGTCTGGACACTTAATGACTTAATGCCAGTTGAAGCAGCCTTCTACTTTTAGAACACAGGGTAGAGAACACATGGGAAACTAAAATGAACCACAGAGTCCCATTTTAAACCTGACCTCTGAAGACTCTTTTCCTTTCAAGAACAACAACGTGGGTAAGAATTTTAATTCATCCTGAATTAAAGTAATCTCATCATCACTGTCTGGAACAAAATACAGTTGGACCTCTGTATCTGTGAGTTCTATAACAGTCAATTCAAACTTACTATCAAAAAAATTTAAGGACAAACTTGGTGGCACATATCTTTAATCCAAGCATGTTCTAGACAGAGACAGGAGAATTTCTGTACATTTAAGACTAGTTAGCTGGTTTACATAGTGAGTTCTAGGAAAGCTAGGGCTACATAGAGTGATCCTGTCTCAAAGAACCAAAAACATTTTTAATTAAATCTATACTAACTGAATATATCAACTTTTTTTCTTGCTATGATTCCCCATGTATGGTGTTTATATTACACAGTGTTTATATCATTTATACATATACATATATTACACAACACACATATATAGTATAAAGATATATATTGTATAATAGCTATTAGATGGCAGCATGTATTAAGTATTTTAAATAGAAATTATTTATAGTATATTGGAGAATATGTGGTAGGGAGGTGGAGAGGATCTGGAAGGAGGAGTGAAAGAATATGATCAAAATATGGTGTATTAAAAAATAACTTAGCACTAACTAATTACATCAAACAAACAAAAAACCTAAACTAGTCTTTATTCCTTGTCCTAAATTCTATCAATCTGCACATAGCCAGCTACCTAAAATTCATGGCCTGGGTCTCAGAAGGAAGAAATTCAGCCTCATTATGCTGTTGTCATTGAATTCAAAGGGCAAAGGACAGAGATCTTTGAGGTAAGTCCTTTGCAAAGGGTAGAACACTTGCTCAGTGAATGTTCCAATACAGTAAGAGCAATAACCAGGACTAGCTGCTGGGAGGGGAGTTAAGAGACTGAAGCATGGTTGGGTAAGGTTATCGATTGTCTGTCCCTCCTTATCTAGATGATTTTACTTCAAGAATTGGTGTGGAAAGTCCTTCTGTATATGTGTTGCTCTTATTGGTTAATGAATAAAGCTGTTTTGCTCAATGGCTTAACAGAGTAAAGCCAGGTGGGAAATCCAAACAGGAATGAAGAGAGAGACTAAGAGGAGACAGGGAGAAACCATACAGAGCCATAGGTGACAGGCGCCTTCACCAGAGTCTGCCAAAACTTTGCCGGTGAACCATGACCTCATGGTGATGCACAGATTATGGGGATGGGTTAGTTTAGGTTATAAGAGCTAGCTAGAGATACGCTTAAGATATTGGCCAAACAGTATTGCAAATATTGTTTCTGCGTGATTATTTCGAATCTGAGCAGCCGGGAATGAATGAACAGCCTCCAACTACAAAGAACCCCCAGGAAAACCAAAACCCTTGGGTGTGCAAGTCTTTTACATAAGGTGGGAACCTAAACACATTCTCTTATACACTAAAAGTCATTTTGAGATTGCTAAAAATACCTAATAGGATATAAATGCCACATAAATTTTTATTTATACTAAAATGATTGAGAAACTAATAAGAACAAAAAGCCTACACATGTTCAGGACAGGTATAATTCTCTTCTGAATGTTGTTCATCTGTAGCTGGCTAGATATGCATCAGCAGAACCCATGGATACAGAGGACTGCCTGTGTACAGGAAATGCTATCCTGACACTATTCTCAATTGTTTCCAGCACAGTCTTATGTCTACAGTCTTCCTCCCATTCTAGTCCACCCTGGCTTTTATTTTATCCTCAGCGGCAGGGATTGCTCTTCTTTCTAGTGCTTACTCGGTAGTTAAGTAGACATGATTAGAGAACAAAAAGAAATGATTGTACATGTTGTCCAAAGCAGCAGATACTAGTTGCATGTGGTGATTCACTCAATGCAATAAAATGCCAAAAAATTGTTTTTAGTGTCACTAGCCACATTTCGGGTAGTTGGTACCCACATGTATCTAGTGGTGTGAGTGTTAAATGCGACATCAGGAGTGTTTCAAACAATGCACAAAACAGTACTTTCATGAGCATTCCCATTCACTGTCCTACCTGGTATAGTAACATGGATGAAGAAATGGATTTTATTTAATTTAGTAGGATCTTGACACTAAGAAAACATGACCTGAAAAACTTCACAATTGCCACTTTTTGGTTGTGTGAAGTTAGGGATAAAACACAGAGTCTTGCATGTGCTGTGCAATCATTCAATTATTGAGCTACATCTCCATTTATGAATCCATGTTTTATAAATTCATGCTTTTGGTATCTTAGAAAATAAAGTCACATATTTTCATAGGGATTTGGAGAGGATTAAATAAACTTGAAATTAAATTATTGAAAGAATTGGTCAGATTCCAAGAAAAAATAATTCATGTGTTTGTGTCAATATATTTTATTTGCAAGAATTGTTCATAGAACCTGCAGTAGCAGAGGTAGTGGCACACACCTACAATACCAGCACTCAGAACGTTGAAACTACAGTATCAGGAGTTTTCTGTCCAGAATTCTAAGAAAAATAGTTATATCCAAATATGTATCTTGATACAAAGTTTCTTGGGCCTTCTCTGCTACATCTTTATGTCCAGAATGTACTTACCCCTTTTCCTCCAGAAAGGCTCTTTATAATAAACTATGCACTTAATGACTGAACCCAAAGGCACACGAGTGATCAGCTGGTTTCTTAGCATTGGCAGGGGAGGACTATAGTGAATCTTCATGCCAAGAATAGGTGGAATGGCACTAATCACATATTTAGCCTGAAAGAAAAGTAAACATGATTAAACACCATTGGCCTGCTGCAGAAGTTTTTCTTAATTCTCTCTCTCTCTCTCTCTCTCTCTCTCTCTCTCTCTCTCTCTCTCTCTCTCTCTTCTCTCTCTCTCTGTTTCTACCCTTGCTCCCTTTTAATCCCTTAACAGTGAAGCCAGAAAGACCTCATTAAAAACTAAAACAGCCTTTAATACTCTCTAGTTCTAAACCTTTCATGCCTTCCTGGTTGCCTCTCTATTCCACATCTTCTTATTTTTTTCCCTGCCTTCATTTTGCTTGCATTTTGATCACCGTGCATTCCTCAGTCAGTCCAGATACGCTTCCAATTTAGGCCCTGGCCCTGGCTGTTATTCCATCCATCTGTAATTCTTTTCCCACAGAGTCATCTCTTTCAGCTCTGGGTTCATCTCTCTTGCCTTTGCTAACAACCTTCTTTAAAGTAACATGATCCATCATCCCAGTCATCCTTATGGGATGCCTTCTCCTTTTCCCATTTGATTTGTCTGCTGTGGAATAATGTTCTTATACACTGTAAAGATTTACCACTTGTATTGGTTTAATAAAATTCGGATTTTCCAGTAGCCAGGCAGGAAGTATAGGTGGGCTGACCAGACTAGGAGAATTCTGGGAAGAGGAAAGGCACAGTCTGCAGTCATCAGCCAGATGCAGAGAAAGCAAGATGAGAATGCCTTACTGAGAAAAGGTATCAAGCCATGTGACTCAACATAGTCAGTAATTGTGGATTAATTTAAGATATAAGAGCTAGTTAATACTAAACCTGAGTTAATAGGCCAAGCAGTTTATAATTAATATAAGCCTCTGTGTGTTTCTTTGTGACTGAACAGCTGTGATACTGAGCCGGACAGAAACTTTCATCTACATTTTTCCACAGTACTTATCACTATTTGATACACTTTGGCTATATATTTGGCTATAGCTTTAGTCTTTTGCTAAAATGTAAAATCTCATGAAGTGAGAAAATTCCAAACTCTTAAATTTATGCCACGCCCATAAGCCATGCTTGATTCTTATCAAATATTTCTTTTGATTTTATAATCACCCAAGGGTCAATTAAAGAGAGTACATTATTAATATTCTCTCCTCTCAAATAGTTTAATTCCTTTTGTTTTCTTTCAGGCAGATGTAGCTCTGGCCAATCAACTCTATGAAGTCTGGGCTATC
The DNA here is from genome assembly GCF_982192425.1 of Myodes glareolus. NCBI lineage: Eukaryota > Metazoa > Chordata > Mammalia > Rodentia > Cricetidae > Myodes > Myodes glareolus. The sequence continues at coordinate 140,131,226 of NC_142053.1, forward strand.
CTTGACCTCATATATGCTTCAGCTACCCATGGGATTCTGATCGCTTTCCCTCACTTTGAGAGTCTTACTTACCTCATATATTTCATGGTTTAAGGTTTCCACAACAACATTTTCCCCATTTTGGTCAATGTGAACCACAGGCCTCTCAAGCTTCACTCGGTCCCCAAGGAGCTCCATTATCCGCTCACTCACTTGACCCGACCCACCAACAAATTTCCTTTCCTGAAAAGAAGAATACTGGACTAAAGGTGGATGCTCAATATAAGAGCTGACATAAACAGCTAAGTGGCTGTTCCCCTGGCTATCCCTTCTCTAATGTATATGAAATTTCGCATTATTATTGGGAATAATTTCCTATACATTCTTGTCAGATGTATTTTTACTTACATTTTTATTGTTAAGTGGATTTTTAACTAGAGGCTATTGTCATTTGACAAAATTATAGGCTTGGCTTATTAATTCACCCTAAAGCTATATTACTGTGGATTCCAGGGCTCCAAACTGAGCTGAACATTATCAGAATAATCCTGGTTTCCCTTTTGCCTGGTTAACACATTGCTCTGGGCCCCTTCTACATTCTTTGGCTGGTCCATTGGGCCTAGTGAAACTCTACCTACAGGATGACCATTGTTTTCCTGAGTATTACTAGTACTTGTCCTGTGACTCAGAATCAGACACACCCTATTTCTGCCGTCCCTACACTACACCTCCAGCACCAAGTCATTTTCCTCCTATTTTGGGTGGGCCCACCTTATCTAGGGTCTTATGTCTGCTGCTCCAATGGCCACCAATGTCATTTCACTTCATCTTGCAGAATCTACCTGTCTTCAGCCCTGTTTTCAAACATTCAAGAGTTTCTGAATACTATACCTGGCTATGCACCACACAGTTTACCTGTCTACCTCCTCATCCTCAAGTTTTAGAGCAGCTAATTCAAAAAAGTATTATACTATTATTATTAGTAATTTTGTGTGTGTGTGTGTGTGTGTGTGTGCATGATGCATATGTGAGTACAAGTGTGAAGGTCAGAAAGCAATTTTGTGGAGCCAGTTTTATCCTTTCTATCTATTCTTGCTTGAGTTCTTGAGATTGAACTTAGCTGTTAAACTTCTATAGCAAGCTGTTTTACCTGCTGAAGAGCTCATTATTTCTTGATTAACTTTTAAAAGACTTTTTCAAATAGGTCTACAAAGAAGGGGGAAAAGGGAAGGAGGAAGAAGAGAGCATAGTAGGTGAAGAAGACAGGAAGGAAAGGAGTAAAGACAACCAAACAGATTAAAAACTTAAATCCATTTTATACTCTGCCTAACGGGGCTTTACACAATGCTCAGAAAGCAGGCATTGAATAAATAAAATGAAGAATGAATCCTCACATGTGGCGTCGCTTTTCAAAACACTCACCTCTTCCTTCCTTCATTTATTTTCTCCTTATTTCTTTTTCTTTCTTAGTACTGGGAAAGGATCCAGAGCCTGTTCCATTCCAGGGAAGTGTTCTATCAATGAACTACAGCCCATACCTTGGCATGTTCTTTAAATTTAAGTGCATGTCTGTCTTTTCTTGTTTGGAATTTCTGAGGAGCCTCTTAAAATTATGCTGGCTACTTGGATACCTGACAACAGATGGTTCCTTCTGAAAGATACTTGAAGCTACCACAGTAAATAAAGCATGACAAATTACAAGCCTGTCTCATTCATCAGCATCTAGTGACTGCAGATTGATACTTATTTCTGTAATTTCTGTAGTAGTGAGTTTGTGTGGGTACAGTACCTGCCCTCCATTGGTTGTTGAGATGATTCTAGTTGTGCCCCCGCACTGCTTTACATACCACAGAAACCACAAAGCAGAGACCTCATGGGTCTCTGCAGTGACACACAGGTTCACAAAGAGAGTAGCAAGTTGCTTTGCTGATCTGTTCAGAAAGAAACAAGAGTATGATTCACAAATGCAGAACAGAGCCTTCTGAAAGGTCTAGAGTAGTCAAGTTTCTTGTTTCCTTGGCTATGTTTATCACAATTTAACAAACTTCTGGAATTCAATATCATAAAACATGAAAACATGGACTTAGAAATGTGGTATTTATGCCCCCTAAAACAAAACACCTTGTTCAGAATTGACTTCATCATAGCCTGTGGCATCAGTTGCCCCTACACACTCTCTAGTCTTCCTGAAATTCTTATTTTGGTAAAAGGCACTCCCTTTCACTAAGTGGTTAAAGCCAAGACTTTCAAAATAAACTTGAATCTCTGTCTCTATCTCTCTCCTCCCAAAAATCCAAAGTGTATTTATGTGCACCACATATGTCCAGTTGCCCAAACACACCAGAAAAGGGTTTTGGATCTCTTGAAGGTAGAGTTTCAGGTGGCTGTGAGCCACTTGATGCAGGTGCTAGGAAGTGAACCCAAGTCAAGCTATCTCTACAGCTGCTTATCTGTTGTTTTTTACTTAAAAACCTATGATAAAATTTAATTTATAGATCTAGGGATGTGGCTTGCCCATTTTGTGTGAAGATTTGGGTTCAGTCCTGAGCACTACATAATCCTTTAATGTCCTAATTAAAGAAATTATCAATAGCTAATAATAAAATGAATAATCATAAAATTATGAAGTAATAAAATTTATGTGAGTGTAGTCTATCTTTCCCATGAAGACAAATGTTCTTTTTGGACAAAGACTAATGATGATTAATTGAAGCTGTATGTAAAGGAGAAAAACTGCATCTCCCTGTGTCAAGCAGATCCATTCTTAATCTGAAACTCTGGGAGTTTCAGCAAGAAAAAAAAAATGAACTTTACAGCATTTAAGGGATGAAAGGTCAAGAAATCTAGAGAAATAATGTTTTGTAATTTTGTCTTCTTTACTTTAAAAAAGATAAACATTATATTAGTTTCATTACATAAATATATACACATTAGATGAGCTTTGATTCATAATTCATAAGATAAAAATATGAGGCAATGAGTATTTTCCATATCTCTGCCATCCAAAAGATAATTACAAGTCTATTTTTGATGTGTTCTTTTTCTACAAATAGCTTTTTCTAAAACATAATTGCATACCTATGATCCCAATGAAAATACACTTTGCTCTTCTGAACAACATTTTATAAATCATGACTAAGGAAATGACCAGCACTAGTCTTTGAATGTATGTTTGTCATTTTTTATTGTTTTTATTGAGCTCTACATTTTTCTCTGCTCCCCTCCGTTCCTCTCCCCTCCCCTTCAACCCTCTCCCATGGTCCCCATGCTCCCAATTTACTCAGGAGATTCTATCTTTTTCTACTTCCTATTTAGATTAGATCCATGATATGTTTCTCTTAGAGTCCTTATTGTTGTCTAGGTTGTCTGGGATTATGAATTGTAGGCTGATTTTCTTTGCTTTATGTCTAAAAGCCACTTATGGATGAGTCCATATGATATTTGTCTTTCTGGGTCTGGATTACCTCATTCAATATGATGTTTTCTACTTTGAATAAGAATAGGCTAATTGTTCTGGGGGCTGTTTCCTATAAAGTCAGCAAATGATCTCATGTACATCTTGCTTCGTAATAATTAGAAAATGCCACAATTCTTCTTTAAATAAATATCTCAACATTCTTTCTGTGAGTTGACCACCACAGTATTCACTAACTGGAGGTTGAGGTCAAGGCTGTTGTAAGAATCTCAGGTCTCTATGAACTTAGAGAAACATAATTGATTCCATTGTGAAGATGCCTAAAAGCTCTTTGAGGAAAAGGATCAAATATAATTTATTAAAAAATCCCATAACAGAAGTTCCAGAACAGATATAGATTATCTTATTGGAAATCTACAAACTTTGTAAATAAACATAATTCTACTCCAGCAAAAATATGTTCTATTATAAACCATGTTCTCATATGAAGTTTTAAATGCTGTAGATAAGTGTTCTTAAATGATACAATAGCCATAAATTTTGTGGCACAAATGATCATTTCAGAATGGATTGCTTTCAAGGGCATGTTACACAATATGTGCCTAATAATAATAATGATGATGATGATGATGATGATGATGGTGAAAGCTTTGAGGCAGTCAAAATATCCAACTGAACAGTAATAGGTAAATGCAGTGTACCATTCACTATTCATTAAATATATTGCAGCGAATGTCCTTTATTTTTTATAATGCATATAATAAATAATTTTATTTTCAGAGTTGTGATTGTATATCTCATCATTAATAATCTTTGAAAGCCCACTTTTCTTTTTCTTTTTTAAAATTACTACGCCACTTGGCCAATAGTTTAGGCTTCTTATTAACTAATTTTTCATGTTAAATTAACCCATTCCTATTATTTTGTATTTTATCACAAGGCTTGTGGTTTACAGGTAAAGCTCCCAGAAAGCCTCTTTTTCTATGTGTTTAATATTATTTTTTAAGCCACTAAGTATTCTTCTACAACGTGATTTTAAAACTTTCTAGTTTATCCCATCTTTCGGATACCCTTTATTTCATCTAATCAGTCTTTGGTTATTAGAGCTTCAGATCCTCCCTGAGGAGTGGATAGACAGTGGGGTTGGAGGAGCAGAAGGAGGGGAGGGAGAGGGATTGGTATGTAAAATAAAAAAAAATTGTTTTAAAAAATAAAATAAATAATACTGGAAGTAATCTCTCTCTCCTTTCCACTCTAAGATGAATTTTAAAAAGTTGAATTCCTATAACAAGAAGTCTGTCTATTGCACATATCTTGATTCTTCCCACATCATAGATTCAGATATATCTAAAACCTTGTTTTTACTTTGAGTGGTCAGTGTCATCACTTCCTTAACATCCAGAGCATGAAAGTATCAACTTCTGAGTCAAACAGATTTTCAAGACATTCTATTTATCATGATAGGAGAGTTTTCTTGATATTGATTCTCAGTTCTATTACTTATGAACTTGAAGACTTGCAATCCTTTCCACTTTTTCTGCTGCCCAGGAGATGTGAGGCCTATGGAAACCGCATTCACTTTCCACTGCTGTGAACGAGAACTTTAGCCTTGACTCAAGTGTTTTCTTTAGATACTATAGGCTTTTCGCTAACTGGGACAAGTAGGTCTACTCACAGGTGTCCTCTAACAGGTGTGAATTACCTAGAAGTCGCCCTTTAAAATACTGAAGAGTTGCACTGTATTATAAAAGGTGTTTCAAATGCCTGTGCTCTCTACACTTGGCCACCAGTGAGGAATACAAACTATCCCTACGTCAACAACCTCGGGAGACTGTTAAACCACCGGACCTCAAAATGTTCTAAGAAAAAATGGCTGATTCTGGTTAGTTCTGAGGACTTCATAGGGGAAATAGCAGCTTGGTGGTACAAAACTACACCAAAGAAGTAAAATATACCTATATTTAGAGGAAGACTTCATTTCAGGATCTTTCAAATATTTACTTAGTGTTATGGTTTTAGACATAAAGCAGACACTTGATTGCCTCCTGCCTGTTAATTGGCATATGTAAATAAACCCCAAGGTTTTTCACAATAAATGCTTTTGCCCAATGGGAAATCTTACTTAGTCCAGCAGATCTTATCCAGCAACTCTTTCATTGACATGTAGTCCCACTCTTCTGCAAGGGGTGCCTTCCAAGGAGCATCACTGGGAATCTACATTGAGATGCATTAAAGAAGAAATAAAGACAATTTTCCATTCAACTAACTATTTGCACAACATTAAACGATTTAACTCAAAGAAGAAAAAATTTAAAATTTAATTTTCCAAGTGCCCCTAATAGTTTCTCAAATATCATAAGTCTCTCTGTCTGTGTAGCTCTTCTGTAACAAATCTATAGCACTCAATTTATACTTACTTTCCTTTAGAATTAAGATGTTTATCTTATAAAATATATCTACGATAAAATTTAATTATCACACCATGCACAGAAATATATTAGCAATAACAAAACAATGTTTATAACAATGTATTGTAATAAGCTATGTGAATGTTGTCTCTCTGGAATTTTCTATTTAATATTTTTCAACTGCAGTTGGCCATAGATAATTACAATCATGGAAACTGAAGCTACAGCTAAGGGGAATTAAGTTAATAGCTTACAGATATCATTCACAAATTCAGCTCTTTAACTTGGATGAAAGAATTGCAGTTAACCATCTGGAAATCAGAGTTTTCAGTTAAAGCTTCCATGTGTTTATTTGGGAGCTGAAAGTTTGGGTGTGATGGATAATCAAAGAACTGTCTATGTCCTGGGGATTTTCTAAATTAGAAATATCATCCCAGAAAGGCTTCAGGCTTCATACTTCTCAACTTGCTCAATAAGTGTATACAGATAGAAGTATTTTTGACAGCTCATTCTTTTAAACATTAGAAACAAATTAGTTCATTTATTTTACTGGTGTATATTGATTGTTAGGATGTGCTGGGCACTATGTTATGCATGTGGGATGACCAATACTTTGTACCTTCTTTCTTCTGAAGAATAATGAAAATTACATATGCAGTTTTAGGAAGTGTTACCTCATCACCCATCTCATCCATTGTCCTCCAGAGGTTGTTATGATCTAGGTAGGCGATTGGATTCCATACTGCTGGGAATGGGCCTCTGAAGGGATATGATTTTCCCTGTGAGATACAAGAATTTAGAAGAAAATGTTTAAAACAGTGTAAATCATAAACTGCTTAAAGCAGTCATGTATCATAGAATCTGATTCCAAGGGAATAGAAAACATGCCACCATGTTTTTAAGGATTATTTGGTGATATCCTAGTGAATTAAACTGTGAGGACTCAGAGAAGAGTAAGAATTCTGTGCTAGCCTGTGAAGACCTGTGGCACTGTGTACATCCTCTGCCTCACTGTACTTTGGGATAACCATGTTTTTCTTCATTTATTGAGCAGGCTCAGAGAGCTACGTAACAGACACTAACAAAACACTACTGCTTAAGTATGCCTTGGAAATTAGGTAACACTAGTTGAGAGAAGAAACTATGTATCACTAGGGCCATGGACAACTCACTGGGTGAGGTTGCTTCCTATACCACCAAGCCTAAGAATACAGTCCCGGAGGTCCTCGTGCTAGGAGAAAACAGTTAGCTTTGTTCTAGTTGTTGGGGTTTTATTTGTTTGTTTGCTTGCCTTTTCTGTTCCTAACTCCATCATGAATTTTTTATATGAGGCAGTAGGTAAGAACATAAAAAATACATACATATAGAAAAAAAGTAAGATCCAATGTGCTGCTTCACAGCTTCAGAATGGCTGTGAATGGCTGTTCTAATTGCATAAAAGTTCACTGAGATGTATACACTTTGGATCTGGTTAATTTCTGTGTGCAATTTTTTATCCACAAGTTTTTTTATAATAAAATTTATGAAAATTAAAATAAAATAAAACAGTGTAAATCTTGCTAAATCTGCCACGTTGGCATTTTTGAAACTTATTTATTTTTATTTTATGGGCATTGATGTTTTGTCATGGGTGTCAGGTCCCCTGGAATGGAATTACAGACAGCTGTGAGTTGCCAAGTGAGAGCCGGGAATTGAACATGGGTCCTCTGGAAGAGCAGTCAGTGCTCTTAACCACTGACTCATCTCTCCAGTCCTAAGTTGGCAATATTTAAGAGCAAATCATGTTGCCAATATCTAATACATGCTCAAATCTTTTGGCACCTGTATCCATAGAATCCTGTTCAGCTTTTTGGCATAGACATCTCCAAAATATCTTCTTTCAATCAAATAAGTTTGGTGGCGTGTTAAGCAGAGTAAAGAGGATTGTCTCTGAAATTGGGACCCTTGCCTATAAAATCTAAATGCCAGTAGAGAACAGTTACCTAGAGGCATCTGTGTTGTCAATAATATTTGTAACTATCTTAGAATCATGGGCCGGTGTGTACACAGAGAATCAGAGAATTACAATTATAAACACAATGCAAGTTAGAAGGGATGAGAAGCCATAGGTGTACAGTTATGAGAAGGAAGAACCACAAAACAGAACCCGGTTCACTCTTCCAGGGAGTTGGAAGTCTAGATGCATAGGAGTTTTCAGAGATCAGAGAAATTGAAGCAGAGAAATAAAACAACCCAGGCCTTCCATGAAAGCACTTTGACTCTAGCTAGCTCTCCCCACTAGGATAACACTTTGACATAGGGATATCGAGCAGAGCCCCATAAAATACTGACAATAAGACAACATACAGATCACACCTGGGAGGCCTAACCTGCTTGTGGCAGTTAAAGGATACATACAAACCCACTTTCTGTCTATTTAAAAACCTGTGTCAAAAGACAGGTTGTGCATTACTACAGCGTCTTTCAACTGAATCAGAATAAGCTTCCCAGTAACTCTGAGTCATTCAGCAATTGTGCATCTTATATTGTTTTTGTAACCAGGGCAACTGAGAAGCAAAATGGGAAGAGGTTTCATGCTAACTTTTGGATTAATTCTGTGACCATCTTGGTCTCTTTTTCCTCCATAGACCATAAGAGTCAGAAAGAGGAAAGGGTTCTTAACAACAAGATGCAGACAGAGAAAGAGAGGGTAGCTCATACGAGAAGGACACAGACATGGTCAAAACCTTCAAAATTGGCCAGTCACTTTGAAAAGAGACATGATTCAAATTCAAAGGCAGTGCATTAGTAGAATTCCCTCTTCTCCAAGGTCTAGCTCTTTATTCTTAAGTTCCAGGGAGCACAAGATAATTATTTCAGAAAGGGAGACCCCCAGTCTTACTTTCGAGTTTGGCCTGGAAAAGAGGGAAGGACAAGTTCTATGCCAAAGCAGAGTCAACTGACAAAGCGTGACCTTCAGTTAAGACTTCATCCCACGACTGCAGCCTGCTTCTCCTACACTCATCTTCCAGCCTGGACACCTTGTGAGATGGGTACTTCTCTGCAGCCCTTTTCTCCTTCCTCCAAGGATAACACCTTTGCATAAATTGTTGCAGGTGGAAGTGAAACATAGGGGTGTTGGTAGGTCTCTTACAAGATTCTGTTTGACACAGTATAGCTCAGAGGTTCTGGTAAAATATTAGCCAAGATAAGGTATACGGCTTTCCTAACCACAAGATATTAATCAGCAAGGTGATAGTGACCAAGTGCCAAAGTGATTCTAGTCAAGGACCTTCTTAAGTGTGAGTAGTAACAATCTGGATGAACAAATTGGCAAACAAGCAACATACCAAGAACACCATGCTGAAGAATACACATGCATTTCTTATGCATGAATTTGCTCACAGTCCTCAGTGCCTTACATCTAAGCAAATAATGATTTAGTTCAGTGTACTCATAAAAGCAAGTATGCTTTTAGAAGATGAGGGAAAGTTTCTTATAAATACAGGAAAGAGCTATTGTTGGATGACTCATTAAAAAATTTTCAAAGTTTTAAGCTTCAAGGAATAAACAAGAAAGGAAGGAAATGGAAGTTTATAAGACCACACAACCAAAGGCACTGCAAGAGATTTGGAGCTCAAGTTTGGCTATGGTATAAACAATCCTGCAATTGTAACTGTTTTGAGCACTGTCCAAGACAGCCTGTCCTTCTGAAGAAATCATGAAAAGACATCAGAGTAACCCCCAGCTCACGAAGCGCCAAGTTCCAAAGTCTAATTCTGGATAACATTTTTGTTTTGTCCTCAAAATAGCCCTGCGATGTAGCATGGTAATTTTTTTTTAAAATATCGTGGGTTAAAAAGATAGAGCACAAATAATGACTGCTTTGAAATATTACAAATCTCAGGTGAAAGCTACTGAACTTTCAATCTACAGTAGCTGCATAGGTCAAAAGTGTGTACATGTGTGTACTCATGTGTACTAATGTGCATGTGCATGTGTGGAAAGAGAATGGGGACTATCTGGCAATTGTCAGGAAATAATCATTAGCCTATATATAGACTGTTGACTAATACCAAAATCTCTATGATCAAAGAAAGTTAAATAAGTTTTCCAAAATAAGCACTATAACACATGGGTTCCACCAGAGGGATTAAGGTGTTTGGGAGAAAGGTACATTATCCTCTGGGCTCCCCAAACAGAACAGTCCCAAGCTTTTTGAAAGATACTTCAAGGAATGTGGAAAACTGTGAGGAGGTAGGAAAGGTTGAATAGCAAAGATTAGTAACTATGCTTGGTTTAAGTGTCATACACAGTTAAGCATACATGCATACACACACACACACACATACTATTGTAAAAATTCTAGATGACAAGGAAATTATGACACTTAGATCTTTATGGTGCACAGTATTACTCTGTAGTAGAATACTTGCCTATCATCTACTGGGTTTGATCCCTAAAATTACAGGATGTAAGATTAAAGCAAAGTAATCATTTATAGCTTTCATCAAACAAAAAATAATCATGCTTATAAATACTTCAACATATTTATTTCACCCATTTATTCATTTATACATTTGATGGTTGAAGTATAGGTATCTAAGCAATTACTTTATTGCTAGTTTTTAGTCTATTTTATATCCTAAACATGTTGTATGCCATTTCTTAAACCTTGTCAGCCATATTTTTCTCGATAAATAGATTATATTTCATTATGTATGGAGACTAACCATAGTCAAACTGAACTTAAAGGATCCTGCAGGGTTTCTGAAATGAACAGGGTAGAATTAGCTGTCTCCATTTTCCAACCGTACATCCATACGATGGAAATTTTTTAATATATTCCATCCCAAACAACATGTTTCAATGAGTTAAATGTTAATGAAGGCACAATAACCCAGCTATTTTTCATGGAGCTAGATGCGAACAAGTTATGCAAAAAAATGTAAATACATGCTATCCACTCATATTTTTCATTTAAAAAATTCTTAACTTTTTCTCATACAATATAATGTGAGCCTATTATATTTTCTTTTCCAATTTTCTAGATCCTCTCAACCTCCCTAACTGCCCAACTTTATTCTCTCTTTCCCTCTCTGTCAATAAAATCCCCCAAGCCAAAAACTGAAAAATGAACAACAACAAAAAGCTCACAAAAAGGGGAAAATTACCTAACCAAACCCACTCAGAAATGTGAGGGCATGCCCTGGAGTGTGGTTGATATTCCACACAGATCTTCTTCCTTTGCAAGCAGATGTTAATTGGATACAGCTTCTTGGTTAGGGGTGAGACCCTGTATTCACTCTCCCCTCCTAGTACTGGAATCCCATTTGCTTGAGCCTGTGCAGGTCTTATGTGTATTGTTACTGTGTGCTTGTGTGCACGTATGTCAGTCCTGTTCTTTCTGGAAGACCCTGCTTCCTTTGTGACACCCACGACCCTTTAGCAGGGTCATGTATGGGCTGCATCTCATGGAGTAGGCCTGAATATAATTTTAGAAAGTACCTTATTACTTTCCTATTTCTGTTATTATTATACCAGTATACCTTGTGTGCTGGACATTGTCATAGGTCTCAGGGTTTGTAGCTCGGTGATACTAATGATTATTTTCTTACCCTGGTAGTGTACATAGTACACACAACACCATAAGTCCTATTCTGTAAAATGAATGACAGTGAGCTGTGCTCCCGCTGCCCAGCTAGCTTTACCAGAAATAATTACACAGAAATTGTATTCACTTAAACATTGCCTGGCCCATTATCTGTAACATCTTATTGACTAACTCTCTCATATTGAGTCAATCCATTTCTAATAATTTGTATCTCACCACGAGGTGGTGACTTCCCATAAAATATTCAACATGTCTGACCTGGCGGCTAGCTACATGGCGTCTGCCTGCCTCTGCTTTCTTTCTCCCACAATTTTGTTCTGTCTACTCTACCTACCTAAGGGCTGGCCTATCAAAAAGGCCAAGACAGTCTCTTTATTAACCAATAAAGCTAACAATAGACAGATGACCCTCCTCCATCACTATTCAGTAGTGGTGAAGCTTCTGGCTGGGTGCCAGCTCAATATCTCTATGTTGGATGACAAAAATCAGCGATATCTTCAGCACCAGGATTTGGGAAGTGACCAGTTGCTTTGTCAATAGTCTGTGATGTTTTGGGGATCCATGAAATCCCTTTGGCCAATGACTGATCAAGATGTAACCCATTCCTATCATGATGTAATCCATATGAATATGTATGTATGTTATATATATATAAAACATTCATAAACACATTTATTGTGGTGACTTTAAGTGGATTAATAAATAAATAGAGAATTCTGTTTCAATTTCTAATATAGCAGTTATAGAGCCAGAAAAGCAAAAGCCAGTTGAGGTTCTCAATAGATTTAAAAAATACAAAAGTATGAGATAATTTGGAATAGAACCTCATGACAAGAGATAAAAGATGGCTTTTAAGAAGTTAACAGAGCAGATTCAAAGTGGCTCTGAAATGTGATAGTCCTATGATTAAAGGGAGTTCTATGATTAAAGGCAATGGGGTAAAGATTTACAAACTTCAATTCTCTCTCTTTTTTAAAGATTTATTTATTTTTTATGTGTATGAGTTTTTCCTGCACACACACACACACACACACACACACACACACACACACACCCCATGGAAGCAGATTTACAGACAATTATAAACCACCATGGGTATCCTCGGCAAGAACAGCAAATGCTCTTAACTGCTGAGGAATCTCTCCAGGCTCAGTTAATTTTATTGTATTGTGTATGTATATACATATATGTATGTATGTGTGTGTATGTATTTATGTAGTGGGACTGGAGCTCAGGCACACTAGGCAGGTGTTGTACATGGAGCTATTCCAAACTCTTGTTCTCTTAACTTTAGGGTCAGAATTACAATCTGTTTCTCACCTGTGTGTGGCAGGAAGCCCTGAAGGTTATACACAGCACAAAGGATATGTACATACTAAATGGTAGTGGCTGAGGGTTTTGTAGCATGATAAACTGTCATCTAAGTTATCTTATAAAGCCATTCCAGGGTTTTTAAGACTTATTTATTTTATGCATATGAGTGCTCTATTTGCATGTATGATTTTATGTCAGAAGAGGGCATCAGATTCCACTAGAGGTGGTTGTGAGCGGCCATGTAGTTGCTAGGAATTGAACTCAGGACCTTTGGAAAGTAGCACGTGCTCTTAACTGCTGAGTCATCTCTCCAGCCCCCCATTCCATGTTTTAAAAGTAATCTTCTTTGGGTTAATTCTGAGAGTCTGAATTTTGGACATGAAGAATTAGATTCAAATTTTATGGCAAACGTTGGGAAAGGAAGAAAACAATTTGATATTCATATGGCTTTATTTTGGAGCCTGTAAAGATTTGCCAGGAACTTGAAAACCATCTGAACTCTGCCTTCTGGAGCCTCTACTTTAGAGAAACAGGTTTGTTTGGTGACATTAGAGTCAGTATCAAGGACCTACAGGTCCTTCCCCCTTTCCTTATCTTTGTTCTGGAGGGCCAGGCCTCATATTTCTATCAACTTTCCGTTGCCTTCTTGTTCTCGATTCTAATGCCCGTCACTACCAACAGGAGTAAGTGGCTTCATTCTTCTTAGATCAATCTCCTAAAGGATGGCCTTTTTCTCTTAGTATGTCACCTCAAATGTTCATGGGAAGCTTGCCTTCCTGGCCGTGGAAACCTAGGCTAGTTATTTATCTTTCTATGGTATAGTCATGTTTATACATATCAACTAGGCTATTCTTAGGATATACCCATTTACAGGATCAAGCTTTCTTTCCTTTTGATCTATAGTTTCAGTGTGAGAGAAGAGAAATGATCTTTCTCATGGGGTCAGACCTGCAAACTGTACTTGAACAAATATTTTCCTCCTCTGTTGACATGTTGGCTTTGTGGACCAAATTCATATTTATTAACACCCAACCAGACACTGAGATTCTCTTTTGATAGCATCAACACATAGAGTAGATGTGGTTTTAAAATTTGCCATCAGCATTCCAGCATATAAAAAGACTGATATTGCTAAAGTAGGGAAAGATGGAAAGATAGAGCTACAAAAAGCAGGTTAGGCACTATAGAAATAATATCGATAACCATGAGAACAGCTAAGGACCTTTCTCTGCACAGGCCTCTTAATTGGACTTCACCCAAGTTTTGTGCACTTCACAATGACTCTAGGAGACAGGCACAATATTGACCACTAGATATAGTGAAACAGAGCCAGAGAGATATGAGTCAATTATTTGGTGAAGTTCTCATAACTAAGTAGCAGCATGATTTTAAATAACGTATTCAAAGGCCAATGCCTTTGATCATGAACTTCTCAACCTTTTAGTTATCTAGTACAACTTGACAGGTATGAGCTAATAGTTTTGACTAAATTGTTTGGTTTAATTTTTATATCAACTCAGCGAATAACAGTATATAAATAGGGTGTTCCATTTTGGAAATCAGTTCCAAGGATGGGTTTAGAAATTTGTCCAAGGTTGTATAGTTTATATGTGATAGGATTGGAATTTAACCTGTGATTTATGCATTCTTTTTTCTATGTCAGTGCTGAGGATAGAACCCAGGTCCTGGGGCATGCCAAGTAAACCTCTACTATTGAGCTACATCTCTAGTCCTCAAACTCATTTTGAAAGTTTCCATGGTGCATGACTGACATATTGATAAATTGCTTATAAGAGTAATAGAGTTCAGGTGTCTGATCATGAGCAATATTTCAGGTGATTTATAAAAGGTCTCTGGAGGAATTTAATCCAGGAATCACTTCAGATTCTTACAAGCCAGACAGGAGTTAATGATCAGCTGAATGACTGGCCAGATCATTTCTATGGCTGTTTTTCCTCTTTCAGCAAACTTCCAGTCCAGCTCATGCTCAAATGGTTGTCACACCAACTTCATTCACCCAACAAGCATGCCCCATGTTCCTGGCAGAGTTACAGGCACTGGATAAACAGCAGACAAAAATCCTTCTCTTTCACAAGTTTCTATTCTAGTAGGTGCTCAGGAAATAAATGAACTAAAAGGACAATTTTAAAAAAAAAACATGTCGTGCATTAGAAAGGAAAACACTATGAAGTCAACAAGAGTAAGGAGGACAAACAGGAAGAACTGGCAGCTTGGGATTGGGTGCAATTTTCAATAAGGTGGTGAGAGAAGATATCCCTGAGGGAATGTTGAGATGGGGGAATTATGTGACTGCACTGAGGCAGAGTGCTCCAGTCAGCACAGATTCTGAGACAGAAGGACGAATGGAGTAAAGTACAGGACACACAGAAAGAAGCTAGCCCCGCTCTCCTTTTTTCCTCCAACAGAAATGTTCCCATGCTCTCTATAACAAGTCCAAATTTGTTGAAAAACTGATTTTCAAGGTGGCCAGAAGAAGGTGAATGTCAGAAAAAAGTGGCTGCCTTTGCACTTGGACAGGCACCTTCCCTGATCTTAATGGGACACTTTGATGGCATCTTTCAGCCTATATTCTTTACCTTCTCATACCCAGTGGGAAATGCAAACAACATGCCAGGCCTAGATCTTAAGATTCAGTTTCCTGAAGAGGTCTCTAAAATTCATCTTGCCAAAACCAGTGTGTGCCCAGAATATTCATTTGGAGTTTCTACCATACATATTCATGCTATTTTGATATTATTGGCTGGATGTTGACTCTCGTCTGTCTCCAGCCACTTAAGGAAAGGAATGCTCCCAAAAGAGTATTCAGCTGAAGATCGATAAGCATTGAAGACAGGGATGGATGGACCAGGTAGGTGGAAGATGAATGACTGGTTGAATGTAATTCTGCAGAAGAGGTATCTTTCAGCATCTAAGGCAGTAGCATGACTTTTGTAAACAAAATCACAATTTCTCAGGGAGTATGACTCTGTGGAAAAACACTTGCCTACTCTGTGAGAGTTCTTGAATATGACCTTCACCATCATTCCCTAAATTTACTTTTTTCTGAAAAAAATTTTAAAGCAGAAGGCTGAAAATAGCAACTACTTCTCAAAAGAACTTTTCATGTGTCATTTTTGCCTTCGGTATCTGTTTTGAATACACCTGCTGAGGAAGGTAAGGCAAGTCTGAGTTCCACAGGAAGAAGTCTTAAATTAGACTGCTGACTTCAGCGAATAAGATTATGTTCCCTAGGGATACCCCGAATCCTTTGATGCGTGACTTAGACACTTCCAGTCATATCACGTAGCAAACCACCAAGACAGACTGCCAATACTGAGAGGCTGTTTCAAAGCAGAATAATGGCCACAGATACAGATCACTTTCCTGTGCCACCTTTTCACTCTTTTTCATTTGTAGAGACTTAAATGTTTATTTGATCAAATGGCATAGGCATAAAATATTTTAATAAATACCATCCCTTTGTTTAGACCATGTAGAATCCCCAATATATGAAGCAACACGAACCATTTTAACAACCTTGCAGAGTAATCTAGCCCTGGATAATACGCTTTTCAACAACAGAGACAGCAAATTAACAGTGTTAGACTGTTCAGGTGAAAGTAGTGGCTAAAAAACAAAACAAAACAAAACCGATTACACAATCAAAATATCAAAGACAGTAAGAAACGCAAAACCTTAGAGAAATGGCTCTTACCCTTTTCAGGGACAAGGACTCCAGTGAAAATCTGTTCAAGGCCATGGAATATCTCTAGGACACTGAACACACACACACATACACACACACGAGAGGGGGGGGGAAGAGAGATTATTCTGTATCTAATACTAAGAAGAGAGGTGCTTGAAGCTCATTTGTGGGCTACTAAGCCCCACTTTTGACCCCTTAGAGTTTAGATCATATTCATAACTGTGATCTAGAGATATAAATGTGAGAGAGTGCTTGTGAAGAACACATGAAATCCCAGCTTCTATCCTCAGAACTTCTGCAAATAAGAAAAGTCATAAAGAACCAGAAATCACTAGGTGGTGGTGGTGGTGCACGCCTTTAATACCAGCATTTGGGGGGGGCAGCGTCAGGCAAATCTCTGTGAGCTGAAGGCCAGCCTGGTCTACAGAGTGAGTTTCAGGACAGCCGGGGTTACAAAAAGAAAGCTTGTCTCTAAAATCAAAACAAAACATAAATGAAATGAGACAAACAAATAAAACCCAGGCAAAATCAATCAATGGTGACTGAGGTCAGCACAGTGGTTATGCTAGGAACAAGGTGATGAGTCTGAAGAAGTATGAAGAGGTTTCTGGGCAATGCCAACACTGTTTCCAGTTCTGCATACTATATTCTTGGGGTTTGAACGTCAATCAAACTTCTCACTTACATCTTATCTACTTTTCTGTGTGTATGTTGTATATTTGCAGAAGTTCACATACTTTGAATAGGCTAAAATCCACTATATGATACCTGAATTACTATCAGTGGAACTATTGCTGAGGAGGGTCAGCATCTAGTGAAACAGGCCTGGAATCTCTAAAAGTACACATTCATTGACCACTGGATTAGAAAAAGTTTTCAGCTTTCATTTTCATTCATCCTATTGTGAAGAAACCAAGATTCTTGTTCAACCTCATGCACTAGGATAACAATCAGGCCACTAGCCAGGGTGTTTGACCATGAAAGAGATGTTCAATATTCATATTGGTTGTAGGTAGCTGTCTCAGAGAGAAATGGAAGTTTTAAATCGCATTCCTATTGGGATCCCAATGGCACTAGATTTAGAATGGTCTCCATCATCTACGGCACAGGCATTGCATATGTACCATGCCAGGTTGTTGGTGCTGAGGTTACCTTGAGAAAATAGTTCTATGTTCTGAGGGCCTGAAATGGGCTGATCATGTGTTTGAGGTCTCCCAGTAGAAGATGCTTATTTCTTAAGTTTCATGGAAGCTAAGAGGCTTCCACACCCTTCCCAATGGTCATTAGTGAGTCTAGGATCTTCCAGTCTGTTATTTCTTCCTTCTAAGTTCTCTCTTTCTCTCCATTTCTCTCTCTTCATTTCTCTCTCTCTATTTCCCTCCCTCACTCCCCCTCTCTCTCCTCTCTCTCCCCCTCTCTCCTGAAATGATTTTATTGAGAAATATGTGAACTTTACTGATCCATTCTGCCTCTCTCTAGCCTCCCCACACCAACTTCACTCTTCCTACCTTACAATATTTATTCATCTGCTCTGTAAAAGTATAGATTACCTGAAATAAGTGCTTAGATAAAGAAAATCACCCTTGATTCTTCTACAGTTTCCTAGCCTCACATGCAATCAGTTCTACATTTCAAATATATCAAAAAGGCAGACACTTCTCAGCTTTTTCCCTTTGTGTACCCAGATGGAGGCCACTATCAGCTTTGACCTATGATACTGTATTAACCTTCAAAAATTCTCTATTACTTTCTACTGTTAGTGCCTAGAGTTTCCAAGAATATCCATTCTAGAGCTCATACTGAAATTTAGCTTCCACCACAGTGGTATTTAGGGGTGGTATCTTAGTTGAGCATGGTGGTGCATACCTATGCCTCCGGCACATAGGTCAAGAAATAGATGAGGATTATTACAAGTCTGAGTCTGGTCTACACAGCCAGCTTAAGACCAGCAAGGGGCACACAGTGAAATGTTCTCTCATAAGTATAAAAGAAAGAAAAGGAGGTAGAAGAAGGAAGAATGGAAGGGAAAGAAGAGGAAGAAGAGAACTTGAACTTTCAAGATGTGATTAGGTCAATGGAAGTGGGTTGGAAATAACAATAGTGAGTTCTGATCAAAAGGATGAGTTCATTTTGATTTTTCTCTGTCTCATGTGTGCTTGCTTCTCCTTCTGCTGTGTCTTAATGCAACACAGAGACTATCACTTCATGCCAGTGTCATTTCCCTGGACTCCCCACACTGTGGAAGTAAAAGCCAAAACCCTTCTATTCTTTATAAATGCACCAGTCTACAGCATCTTGTTACCACAGCATGAACTGGACAAAGACAGTGAGATATGATTAGTAAACCTTTGAATAAGCAGCTTGACCACTATCTCCCAGTTAATCAGTTGGTTTCAAATTCAGATTTGATTAAAGTCATACTACCTTCCAAGCAGCAAAGAACCAAGATCTTAAAAAAAACCTGTGCATAGACATCAAGTTGTTCATCACCATACAACTCTAGCCGTTTACATGAAACTGCGACCTTAAGAATCCTATACAGAGAGACAAATCAAGTAAAAATTATCCAACTGAACCTAACACCAGGCCTGGGGAGTGACCTTAGCAACAGTGCACTTGCTTAGTGTGCACAGTGCTCAGGGTTCCACCCACAACATGGACCTAAAAGCTCACATCACATTTTACTAAGTGATGAAGAGGATGCACTTGGTCTTACTGATAGGATTGGACAGGTGTAGGAGAAACATTATCCAGTGCTACTTGTGATGTACTATTTCTTCTTGTGTAAAGTTTAAAAAGTATTAGTGACCAACTGTTAAACAAGCATGACACAACATTCTATAGACATAGAGACGAAATAGTACATAGCATCAAGCTCAAGGAGCTCCAACGTCTAGGCAGAAAGGCATTTTATACAAACAGAATTGCGATGTTGTATTTGGTCTGGTTTCATAGCTTCACCTTCACTTCTAACTCCAAAACCAGATAACAGAGAAAGCAAAGTCATTACTAAATGAAGTTTGGCCTGGAACTATTGGAGTTTACTTCTCAAGAGCTCAGTAATGGCTACTCTTCCAGGGCTTCCCTAATTCCTGAAACTTCCAGGATTGCTTCTGGTAGGTAACCCTGCTCCTTAGCTCCCTGCAGAGGTTTTCTCCAGCTGCAGAAAATCCATTTTGCAAGCAATGTTGCATCCTCTGAGAAGTTCACGTCCAGTGACTGGGGAATGTGAAGGCACAAAGGCATTGTGCTTTGGGAGCACTCAGGAAAGTTCTGCAGCCTCATCCAGTCCTCAGACTTCCTTGCATGATCAGCTGACATCTGCATTGCAGTCACATAAGAAGTATGACTTCTTCTTCCACTCACTCTGCTACTTCTGCTTCTTTCTCCTCTTCACAGCTGTTGCTCCCCAGAGCCCTCCCTAACAAGATTCCTATACTTCAACTTGATTCTCCTTCTCTTCACCTGCCATTCATCGGTACTGGGACAGGAGGAAGTAGCAATGCCTTCAGAATCTCCATCCCATGAATCTGGGATAGCTCAGACTACATTAGACACTCTGAGAACCAGGCCTATTGGGACCTCATTTTAGTTGTCTAGGAGACTTTCTGAAGAGGTACAAACCAAAATGACAATTCACTTTTATGAGTTAGAAGAGTTAGAAGATCCCTCTAGGAAGCTTGATGCCTGAAAATAAGATCTATATGTCAAAGCATGCACTGATCACAGAAAAAAGTCTGGATGACCCCCACAGGAGCTTTGCTGCTATGAACATTTATTATTAGTATGGAAATTATGTTGATTTAAGGGATATTAAGAAATAAGAAAATTTGGGACAATAAGAAAAGTCCAGGACAGGTCTTAATTAAAAGATCATGTTGAAGATTTGCAGAGAAATTATGCTGGATAAACCTCGAAATGATATTGTGTCTGGAATGAAAAGGATATCTCAGACTTATCTGTCTATGTAAAAGAATTATTTTCAGGAGGATGTCTAAAAAGTTCACTATTTTTGATTGATGTTAATGCTTTAAAAATATCACTGTTTCAAAAGAGCAGTCACAGCAAGAAAAAAGTGGTATGAGAAACAAAGATTGTGCTAACTTACTATTTAAAAAATGCTCAAGGTAATCAAGCTATAAAATGAAAAGATTTCTTCTTCTCAGTGTTGGGGAGATTTCAGTGCAGGGTCAATCAAACCTGTTGTTGAGACAGAAGTTATGGCAGAAATGTATGGTAGAATAGAATCAAACATATCATGGCTATAGGGGGAGCAAAAGAAATGAAGAGGAGCTGGGATCCAGCTATATCCTTCAAATGCCCACTGAAAGTCCTCTTGCTACCTGCCATCTATTGAGGCCTCTCCTACTGTGCAGTCTCAATACAAAATTTATATATTAAAGGCTTCATTTCCTTAGAAGCAATGTTCAGGGATTAGGTTTTTGAAAGTTTTTGGATTATGAAAGCTCTCATTTCATCAATGGGTCAATTCACTGCTAAATTGATGACCTTTCTTGGGTTGAAGAGAAACTTAGAATGTGGGGCTGGTTGGAGAAAGTAGTTCACTGCGACAGGTGATAGACAAGTAAATATTGTGTCTAGCTTCTTCCTCTTGAAGTATCTCTGCTTTCAGGCCACCATGATTTAAAACAATTTACTATGGCACATGCTCTCTGTGATGATATTCTACCTTATCAAAGCCTAAGAAGAATGCAGCCAGCCAGCTATGGACTGAAACCAGGAGTCAAGACAAATATTTCCTATGCTCACTCTTTTTCCCAGGTATTTTGCCACAGAGAAATTGACGAACACAACCACTTCCCAATAGCACCAAGCTGAGGACTTAGTTTTTAGCATGTAGGCCTTTAGTGGACACTTAACATCCAAACTATATCAGCAAGCATCTTAATATCATCATCACCATTGCTACCATTATCATCGTCCTCATCATTTGTGGTATTGTCAGCATAATCATACTTGGCACTGTCTCAACATTAGCTGTGTAATGAAACTTTTTCAATAATTTTTGTGGCATTCTCAAATGACACAACCAATAAGTAGTGAGCCCAAAATTTGAAATTTAGGCCTTCCTTGTTTTACGCATATTGCTTTAATTTCCATATTGTTAGATATGTATAGATTGCTGTGTCTTTTGACTTGCTTACGGACAAGCATGAAGAGGATACACTTTTAAAGGCCTTATGGATCTCTGGTATGGTAATGCTTACAGAGCTTTGAGCTTCTGAAACAGCAAAATACTACTAAGACCAAGGCATTTTGTACAAAGGTGAGTAATACATTCATTAAGATGTAAATTAATTCATGGCTTCCATTAAATTTGTCTGTCTCTTTTTCTTTCTCATTATCATTTTCCACTATCTCACAATTTTCCTCTTTAAGCTTCTATGTATTTTGCTCAGAACATCTGTCATTATACTAACATTCATTTGATCGGTATCTTTTGGAACCACTAAAATTTATATTTAAATTTAGACAACACCCCCAATGCCATTCTTATGTGCTGTTCCAACTTAGAAATTATTTAGTGATGTTACCTCATATAATGACCTTGAATTCCAAGGTAGGTCACAGGGTGTAACTAACTTCTGCAGACTTTCAAGATCTCTCAGCAACAGCCATTGTATGATATAAAAAGGCAGGCTAGTCTAAGAATAATTTCAAAGTGGTCATTTACAAAATTATTGAATAACTTCTGACCACATCCTTTCTTCGTAGGCATTGTGCTGGTTAGTTTTATGTCAACTAGACACAAGTTAGAGTCATCTGAAAGGAAGAAACCTCAATAGAGAAAATGCCTCCATAAAATCTGGCTGTGAGGCATTTTTTTAATTAGTGATTCATGAAGGAGGGCTCAGCCAATTGTGGGTGGTGTCACCATGGGTTAGTGGTACCGAGTTCTATAAAAAACCAGGCTTAGCAAGCCAAGATGCATGTACAAGTCAGTAAAGAATACCCCTTCATGGCCTCTGCACCAGCTCCTGCATCCAGGTTCTTGGCCTGTTCATGTTCCTGTCCTGACTTCTTCAGTGGTGAAGTGAAAGTATAAGTGTAAACCAAATAAATTCTTGCCTTCCCAACTTTCTTTGGCCATGGGGTTTCATCACAGCAATTAGTCAATAATCCCAACTAACACAGGTAAAGACATCAATTTGTACAGCTTCAGAGAAGGAGAACAGAGCGGGATCCCCAGACTCCTTTCATTACCAGTGAATGAGAGGAAATAAGAAAACCAATTGTAATGATGCAAATTTCTTAACCATGCTGAATTTCACATGTATGAGAAACTCAAAGGTTCAATCCCCATTGAAATATAAGGCATTCATATTTCAGTTGCTTATTGCTTAAATTCCTTCATGAAGAAAGAGGACAAGCTCTTTGAAGGAAAGAATATGTATTCCTATTCTATATATGTCCAAAGGAAAGAACTGAATGGTGGCGGGTGGAATTCAACACCCATGAAAAAGATATATGTAAACATGTACATGTGTTCAACAGATACAGAAGCACAGAGAATTTACTGGCACCTGTAGGAACTGCTGTAAAATTTTGCTTTGGAAACAAAAGTTAGCCAGGTGTAGTGGTATACACCTGCAATTCCAGCACTTATGAGGAAGAGGCAGACAGAGTTCTGCGAGTTCAAGGCCAGCTTGATCTACATAGAGAATTTTAAGGTAACCAGAACTACATACACACAGAAACCCTGTCTCAGAAAGAAGAAAGAAAATGAGAGTCAGATCGCATTACTTCTATCCTTCAACCCTTTGAGATGCTTCCCACACCACCCACCATACAGGCCAAAGGTTTTAAGTAATGTAGTCAACTCTCTATGTATGCAAGTTTCAAATCTGTGTTGAGGGTGTCAATCACAGAGGTGAGCATTTTAAAATCACATCTGTACTGAATTAGAAATAAGGTTTTCTTTCTTGTCATAATTCAGTATAAGTAATTTGTATACTATTTATACTGATAAAGTATTCTACATCATCTAGAGATTGTTTAAAGCATGCAAGAGGATGTAAGTACATTATATACAATCTGTTTTAGGGACTTGGGAATCAGTGGATTATGATATTCATATAGGAAGATCATTCTATAATTGATTCCCTGCATATGCCAAAGGTCAACAATATACTTTCCTTACATGACTTTAGTGGTTAATACAATGTAAATATCCTATAACTAGTTTAATTGTACTATTGTATTGAATACTATAAGTATTCTAGTATCAACCCCCATGGGTCATCATGATAAATGTAATTACCTACTCACTGGATCCTCCATCATCCAGGTCTGACAACTCTCAGACCTCACATCAAAGTGCTAGAACCTGTGCATACTGTGCCTAACAACTCTGTTCTGTCAAAGGTCCAAAGCTTGACATTGTCAATGAAATATTTATATCATGCAAATCCTACAGATGGCAGCTAGATTTTTTGTTTTGTTTTGCTTTGCTTGAGAATGGTTTAAAAGCAAGCAATTGCTTCTTTTTTTTGCCTGAAGTTCTTATTTATTTTTTTTTTTAAAAAAAAAAAAACTGTTGTGGCTTGCCAAATCAAAGCAGTTGAATTTGAGATAGATTCAATACCATTTCCTTCTAGGATTAACTCATCTTGTTTCTTTTTCTCAACTCTTTCTTAACTTCTCTTCTCTGAGTACACAGGTTTCTTACTCTCCCCAAACATCTGTCACATGACAGCTTCCAGGCTTCGAATTTGTCATTCATCCCCTCTGGCTGGAATATTTTAGTCCAGACAACCACGTTTTCTTCTTTTGCCTCTTTGAGGTTTGTTTGAAATGTTAACAACTTGGTGAGGTTCTCTCTGCATTCCCTACTGAGCATCACATTCCCCTCCCCCCTAACCATTCTCTTCAGTCTCTGCTGCCTTCTAACTCATATAGAATGCCTGGGTGTGCATGAGTGCACACACATATATGCAAACCTTTTATACATGTTTTTTTCACTACATGTTACTCTTGATATGGTATCATCTTATGCATATTTATAGGCATTTATAACATCTGGTTGAAAATTCAAATTCTTATTAGAAATTTTAATTGTTGTTGCAATGGGAAAATAATGAAATCAAAGCCAAGGTCTTTTGCATAATTCAGCAACTTGATGCATAACTGAATTTTAACTCCAAAATACACTTGAAAGATCAACTCAAAGGCTCATAAGAGTTAAGAGTTATCAAATTAAGTGGCAACTTTTAAAAAAACTCTTTAAACAAATGTGAGTTTTTGGTACATCTACATTAAGTTATGAATGTTCATATTTTATACAATTTTTTATTCTACACTTAAGTTTTTTCTTTCTAAAGTGATAGGATTAGAATTTAGGGTCTTGAATATGCTAGGCACATCACCACTATGTGCATATTTTAATGCCTTCAAATAATTTTTATGTATTTTTTGGTTACTTGCATGCCTTTTCTTGTTAACAGAAAAACTCCATGAGGATAGATGGTTTGACATATTTTGCTCATCCGAGTATTTGTAATTCATTTATCACTTAATGTGCAGGAAGAGGATAGCATTCACTTGTGAGATTTGGAGGGAAACTGTAGCCTAAATGTTAAACTAAACAACCTTTATAGTTCTTTGACATCTTGTAGTACTAGACTTTTTGTGACTTGAATATTGCAATTGTCTCCAAGAGCAATGCCAAATTAAGATCTGCCTAAACATGTTCTGAAAGGAACAGGCTTACAGAAAGACAGAGACACATTCTTTCTACTATTTGTGCAAGAATCAATTACTTATATCCTACTAAGTATCATGTTCTGGTGAAAACCCTGGAGGTATAGCAATGGATGAAATAATAATGATAATATTTGCATGAAATATATAAGGAAATGCATATAATAAAAATATACATAAGGACAAATACATAAAAAATCTTAACAACACGGTTGCCTAAATACAACCTGCATAGTGATAACATCAGTTGATATGTCAAAATGTATGGAGGGAATCTCAGAATGTCTCATTCCTAAATGAAGAGCTACAGACAATCAATGGTTGCTAAAAGAGGGAGGAACATTCTTTCCAGGGACAAGATCTGATCTGATAACTTATCCAATTCTAAGTGGTCAGCTATAAAGATATGCACATAGGAAGAACATTAAAGATATTCAGCAGGTTCTATTTTTGTATACACATGTGTATACACACAACAACAACAACAATAATTAAAGAAAAGAGCCTGAAGGAGTGGGGTCATGGGAAGAGTTTGAGGGGGAGAATGTGGTGGAAGTTATACAAATACAGTAGTCTTGTGTAAAATTCTCTGTTGCAGCTTACTTCCTGACAAGGACCTTGAAATGCCTTAAGAGCTTTTGAGTGTTGTTTTCTCCATATTCCTTGGCAAATTAAAGACCCATGTGGTCAGAAAAAGAGATATATACAGTAAAGAGAGAATCAAAGAGTAAAAAACCTCTAAATGGTTTACAGTGTGTTAAAAATATATACAGGCTAAAGGTTAAAGTTCTCAGAGGAAAAAAAAAAGAATGAGTAGCCTGGGAGGCAGAGACAGATGGATCTCTGGGAGTTCAAAGATAGCCTGGCCTACAGAGGGAGTTCTAGGAAAAAGATATGCAGAGACCCTGTCTCAAAAAGCCAAAAGTTAAAAGTAAAAATAAAAGAAATAGAGGTTAAAATAAAGCCGCATAAAGATGGAAAATATACAGAGAATCTTGATACTGTTTGTTATTGTGCTCTCTTTGAATTGTTTAAGTGCTGTGGAAGGAGCAACAGCTGCTAAAAAATATTTGCTTATAAATGCTGCAGAATTAATCCAAGATAGGTATTTTGAAAATGCCTTGGCTTCAAAATTAAAGTCAAAAGGTATGTTACTTTGGAGAGGAGATTTTGCTTTTGTTTCCACAGAAAATGAGAGGCTGTGGATTCATTCTGAGTTAAGAAAAATCATCTTTGACCAAGGGAGGCCACCTGAAAAATCTCCGACAGGAATAGATGGCCCAGATGTCTGAGTTCTTCATCCAGAACAGGTTCAAGACTGCTGCCTGAGATGATCAAGACTCACAGGATACTTCAGTCAGGACTTGATCATAACTCTAAATTTTCTTTAGGTTCCCATAAGAACCTAGCGCCCCCAAACAGCTGGAAGTAGTCTGGAATACTATGCCCAGATTCCCAAAAATGGACTATGGATATTTTCCTTTGTTTTTCTTTTTAAAAAAAGAGGGAGAAGTGGTGCAGGAAAATTGTCTGTATTCTGTCAATCATGTCTTAAATAAACACTGATTGGCCAGGCAGGAGGTGTAGGTGGGAAAACCAGACAGGAAGTGGAAATGATGCCAGGAGAGCAGGAGAGAGGAGGAAGTTGATTCCTCCCACTCCTGCCCAGATCACTGAAGCAGCAGGATATGAACTGCCAGATGAAAAAGGTACTGAGCCACATGGCAAACATAGATCAGAAAAATGGGTTAATCAAGATGTGAGCATTAGCTAATAAGAAGCCTGACCTAATGGGCCAATCAGCATTATAGCTTATAGAGATCTATGTGTGATTTTTCTCTGGGACTAAACAGCTGGGGGGCAGGGAGGTAAAGAAACCCCCAAACAAGTAGGCTCCCCTCATGTTACAACTCTCAAAAAATAATAATGAAATAAATGTTTAAGCATGTAAAAGGTGGTTAAGTTTAGTGGGTAAAGGCACTTGTTTATTAGGCATGAAATAAATGTTTAAGCATGTAAAGGGTGGTTAAGTTTAGTGGATAAAGGCACTTGTTTATTAGGCATGAAATAAATGTTTAAGCATGTAAAGGGTGGTTAAGTTTAGTGGGTAAAGGCACTTGTTTATTAGTCATGGTGACCTAAGTTTGATTTCCGGGGCCAATGATGGATAGAAAGAACTGACTTCGGCAACATCCTCTTATCTCCACATACATACTGTGGTATGTACACCCATATATACATATATGCATCTCTCTAGACAAATATAAATTAATATTTTTCTTTAAAAAAGGGATAAATATTTATGTGGAAACACACACACATTTGGTTCTTGCCTACTGGAACTTGTACCAGGAGAGAACAGATGAGAGACAAATATGTGTATTTGTGTATGTATGTGTGTATATACATATATATATATATATATATACACACACATATGTGTGTATGTGTATTCACATGCATATATATTTATATGTATGTATACACACACACACATATATATATATTTATCTTCAGATTTTGTCTGATTTTAGTCTTATCTACTTTTTTATTTATGTGCATGCTCCATGTTCATGCAGTGCCCATAGAAGCCAGAAGAGGGTGAGAGATCCTTTGAAACTAGAAATACAGGTAGTTATGACTCAGAACCTAACCAAGTCGTCTGCAAGTGTTGAGAACACTACTAATAGAGGAGACATCTCTCCTGTACCTATTTCAAGATTTTATAAATGCCACTTAATTATAAAACAATAAAGCAGAAAGGACATGTTAGTCAGCTTTTTGTCACTGTGGCAAACACCAGAAACTGTTTGAAGGTGGAAAGACGGTTTTGGCTCACAGTTTCAGAGGTTTTAGTCCATGGCTGACTCCATTGCTTCTTGGCTTGTGGTGAGGCAGAGCATCATTATAAAAGAAAACTGTTCATCCTATGTTGTCTAGAAGTTGGGGGTGGGATGGCAAAGTTTATCTTTCTATAGTACACCCCTAGAGAACTGCTTCCTTCCCCTAGACTCCACCTCCTAAGTTTTCCACTACCTGCCAAAATAGTATCATCAATTGGGCATCAAGCCTTCAACACCTGGACCTGTGGTGGAAACTTATATATAATATATATCCTCAAGGGATAATTTGAAGATAGAAAATACAAGCTGAGCTAGAAGGGGATCCTCCTTAGGATCACCAGGGAATGCCTTTCCAAGTGGAGGAAGTAACAAGCACATTGGGTAATCCATTTCTGCTTAGAGAAATAACTCCACAATTAACTGGCTTTACAACATCAATTTAATTATTTCTCCCAATTTCTATGTGGGTTAACTGGGCACAGCTGTCTGGTTGTTGCTCATGAAGCTGAGTCAGATAGTTGTGTGGCTAGAGTCTTTTGAATGCTGGCTCAGCTTGGGCATACAGGATAGCTTCATTCCTAACTCTAGTACCATGATAGGGAAAACTCAAAGGCTGTGTTCAACTAGAACAGATAATTAGGATGCATACATGAAGCCTCCCTAGCTTGGCACCTTCAGACTATTTGGATTTTTCTCATGATCTACATAACTCAAAGCTCTAAGAGTGAGTATTCTGGAGAGAAGTGGAATCTTCCACTTTTCTAAGGCTTGTGCCCAAATTGGAACAGTATGATTTTTGTCAGGACCTTCTAGCAGTAACAGAGTCCTCCTAGATTCAAAGAGAAGGGGCATGGGACTGTCATATCCTCCTCCATAGGACCAAGAATGGACAGCCTCCTTTACTCAGCTTCAGAGTTCAAAATCAAGGAGATGGGAATATACCGGCACACAAGAAGGCAGAGTGAAACTGGACATGGTGTTGCACACCTTAATCTCAACACTTGTAGGATGAGGCAAGAGATTATAAATCTGGGACCACTATGGGCTACATATCAAATTAAATGCCATCCTGGGCTATTTAGTAAAACTCTGTGTTTAAAATGAATAAATAGTGGCCAGAGATTTGGATCAGCAGTTAAGAGCACATGCTAATCTCACAAAGCACCGAAGTTTGGTTTTCAGCATCAACCCTGGATGACTCACAATTGTCTAGAACCCCAGCTCTAGTGGATCCAACACTCTTTTCTGGTTTTCATGAGCACTTGTACTCATATGCATACACATATACACATGTACACACCTACACACACATAATTAAAGATAAATATTAATCTTTTGCTGGTGGTGAATGTCCTTAACCCAGCATTGACAAAATCTACGAGTCTGAGATCAGCCTGGTATAGATAGTGAATTCCAGAAAATTTTGTCTCAAAAATCCAAAATGAATAGATAAATAAACATTAATCTTTCAAAACTGAGTGAATAATAGAATAAAATTTAAAGCCACAACTTAACTACAATGACAGGCTAGAAACAGTAGTCCTTGCCTGCAATCCCAGATT
This sequence comes from Myodes glareolus, assembly GCF_982192425.1. Classification (NCBI taxonomy): domain Eukaryota; kingdom Metazoa; phylum Chordata; class Mammalia; order Rodentia; family Cricetidae; genus Myodes; species Myodes glareolus. The sequence goes on from NC_142053.1 coordinate 140,160,767, forward strand.
AAAGCAAGGGGATTATGAATTTGGAGGTCAGACTGCACAACCCTACAAAATCCTGTTTAAAGATAACATCAAGAGTGGCTAGAATGGAGCATAGACCGCAAGTTGATAGGAACACATACAACATTTAGGCAGTTTAAGGTTATGATAAATATTTAATTTAATCATTTTATTCTTTTTTAACTGGTTTTTCTTTCAGAGCTCCATAGTCAAGAAACTTTAGTCCAGCCTGGATACATAGACAAGATGTCAACAGGACTCTGGATAAAAGGCCTGGAACTAAGCAGGGAAAAATATATGATCCCCAAAATAGAAGCAGCATAGCTACCCTGACCTTAGATGGACCTACACCCTCCCTATTCCAAAGACTCAGTGCCATTCAGTATCACAGTGGCACTCTTCAACAGCCAAAACACCTTCTTCACATAGGTCTCTCTTAAATATATGCTTCTATCAACTCTCTTCTGACGAACAACAATATATATAAAACAATCCTTCCTCTAACCTCTAACTGTGTGTTTATACTATGTAATAGAAACAGAAACGTATGATACATGTATATCTATCTACTCCTATGTTTATCTCATCTGACACAGAGTACCAGCAGTCTCAATGGAATGAGCAGCTTTAATACTAAATTCCTGGACTAGGTATGGAATGTAGTGGCTTAATATTGTGTTAGTTTGTTTTTCTGTCGCTGTAATAAAATACTTGAGGGTATTTTATGAATAAAAAGAGTTTGGTTTATCATATGGTTTTGAATAGTCAGGAATATTGTGATGTTTTCTCATGCGCGTGTGCACACACACAGGAGCCCAATGGCAGGTCTGCAGAGGTCAATTTGCAGGAGCAGTTTTACTCCTTCTACCTTGTTTGTCATGGAGAGGGAACTCACACGGTCAGGCTTGGCATTACTTGCTGAGCAAACTCTCTGGCCCCAGTGCTGCTCTTTTAGAGCAACCAGTATTCAAAGAGAACTAAACAGGTTCCCATGAGAACTACTGTAATCGCTTCAAAAAGAAGCTTTCCCATAGCTTAATGATAAGTTTTGTACTAGGCATAATCCCTTAAAGGTCCCACCATCTCTTGACGTGACACAACTGGAGACTAAGTCTCTAATACATGAAGCCTTAGGGGACAAAGGTCCTGAGCTCTGTAATATCCTGGTTGAATCTCTATTCTAGCACTTATCTAAGCTTGGAGATCTGAACTAGATCACATAAATGTTTTGTGCCTCAACACCCTCATTGGAAAGGATGGTTGATAATAACCATAAGATTTTTAAATATTAGTGATTTAAGGCATATGCAATGCTTAGAATGGTGCATTACAAATAGTAAAACCTCAAAATACATCAGTTTGTGTGTATTAAATTCAATTTTGAACTGACTCTTTACCAACTGTTAAATACACATTTCTTTTACTCAGTAGCCTGTATTACAGGTGGCTAGGAATTGTGCTTTTTTTTCTAGTTTGCACATGGCAAGAAAGTGTCCTGAACATCTGCCCTTAACATTTGCCAACTTCAAAAAGGAGGAAGCAGTGAAGGTCAGCAGTACACACACCTATGTCTCTGTGCAGCAGTTTCACTCAGGACTGTGCAAGCAACAGCTGTGGGAGAAAGTGACAAGAGCCCCACCTTCTCTAAAACTCTTTGCTTATTGGCCTTCTCCCAGGCCATATTTAAGACAATCACCATGGATAGCACTTTGGGTATGTTATGTTTTCTCCTGAGTTGGTCACAGTCAGGAACAAACTATCACACACATTAAGATATTGACCCTATGTGAAAGCTATTTACGCTCACCATAAAGGTTTTCTCTTCAATTTCTTGAGCCCTTCAAGATTTGGGGAACTAGTCAATAACTTCATTTACAGCTGTCTTTCTGGTTACTTCACCTTCATTAAGTTCCAACTTACTTACATGCACCAAAGTCATAGGGACATGCTATAACATATACATACATAAAGGAGAGTATTTTCAAAGTGAATGGATGCTAATCTGCCCTTAGGAAGCAACAGAAATACAAGGAATTTCATTTTGATTTACTTCCGAGATTTTTATTGTGATGCCAGAAGTTTGCAGCTGCAGCATAAGTTAATTTGTGATGTAATAGAAGACCTATGTTCTGAGAACTAGGATTTATAGTGATTCTTTAATTTTTAAAGATGGATTAGGAATGTTTTTTAAAAAATACGTGGGCCGAGCAGTCGCGGCGCAGGCCTTTAAACCCAGCACTCGGGAGGTAGAGGCAGGCGGATCTCTGTGAGGTCAAGGCCAGCCTGGTCTACAAGAGCTAGTTCCAGGACAGGCCCCAAAGCTACAGAGAAACTCTGTCTCGAAAAAAAATAAAAAAGTAGACTTCACTAAACCCTTAAGGCATCAGTTTTCTAATTCAGTACCCACTAGACACGTGATGAGCATGTGGTGTGTGATTAATTCAAATAGTACGTATTATAAACTGACTAAACATTGTTTTTTTTACAAAAGTTGTTACAAAATAGAATGCAAAATGTAGCATTAATGATGATTTATATTGATTACATTAAAAGGCTGAGATTATAACTAGATATATTTTAGATATACTTGATGCAATAAGATGTACTATTATTTTTAATACTTAGTGCAATAACAGTTAGTGGAAAAGAGACCATGAGTTTGATGGAGAGTAGTGCGGACTTATGGAAGGGTTTGAAGGAAGTAAAGAGAAGGCATAAATGTTGTAATTGTATCTCAAAAATTAAAAAAAATAAAAATTGTACGTTTACTGGCATTTTGCCTTCATATATGTCTTTCTACCACACTCTTGCCTGGTGTTGACAGACACAAGAAGAATGATTCAGATCCCATGGAAAGAGAGCTACAGATAGCTGTGAGCCACCATGTAGGTGCTGAAAATCGAACCAGGGTCCTCTGGAAGAGCAGCCAGTGCTCTTAACCACTAAACCACTTCTCCAGCCTCATGTAAGATGTATTATTAAAATCTACTTCACCTTTCCTTTTCATCTGTTATTGTGACTTCTAGGAAACTTAAAATTGCTTATATGAATAGATTTTATTTAGACTGGACAAGACAGTTTTGAGCTATTTGAAATGAGACTTCAAATTATATATATGACAAAAAGAAAGTGAAATGAATGTATTTCAGTACCCTGAACTCAGCTCCATAAGAATAAGAATATTGGCAATGACTGGCCCTGGCAACCTCACGAAAGGTTTTCAACTTAGGTAATCCTAACTAAATTCTATTCTAATCTAAAGAAATTAGAGCAAAATGGAAAGAAATTTAGAAGTTAAGCACAACCAGAAAAGGCATTTTGTTTCTTTTCTATGATCACTTTAGCCTGGGCATGTGAGTTTACCTGCAGCCAAATGCTGATCTCCTAGACTACTCATAGCTCAAGAAACAAATAGAGGAAGGAAGACTGAATTTAAAGCATCAACTCCTAGTTCAGCATCCAAGAAGCTTACAAAAATATTTTTCGGGCCTGTTTTACTTCCAAAAGGAATTTGAAAATCTTGGTTCTACCTGGAGTCTCATACTTGATGTCAAGAATTAGAAAAGTGTATTTTCCAGGCTGGATAGATAACTCAGAAGTTAAGATAACATTGCTCTCGCAGAATAGTTTAGTTTTCAACACCTTAAATAGACAGCTGACAACCACTGGTAACTCCGGAGGATTTGATGTCCTCTTCTGGAGTCTCTGGATATCTGCATTCACACACATGTGCACAAACATGCACACACATTTAGAAAATAAATATTTTAAAAAGTGAATTTTCCAAAGCAAACCAAATTATCCTACATATTAAAATGTTCATGAAATCTTCAGGGTATCACAGTAGCTTTGATAGTGACAGTATTACTTAGTGTTTTCTCTCAAAATGAGTTCTCTTTAAAATCTAGTAGTATTATATCTTTTCAGATGGAAAAATAATGGCACGAAAGCGCAAATAACATAGCAAGGTGACACAGAAGTTCATTTGTGGGAATTAATGATGGTGACAACATCAAGGGGAGAAAACACATGAGAGAGAGAGAGAGAGAGAGAGAGAGAGAGAGAGAGAGAGAGAGAGAGAGAGAGACAGAGAGATTGGGAAAAATCTGTAGTTTAGTAATAGCAAGATAAGAGCCTTTGGGATTCTGCTTTAAAGCAGATGCTTTGGGATCAAGACTATGTAAGCACTAAGTCTGGTTAGAAGTAGTTTGGTTATTGTTAATGGCTATGTAAACCAAGAGGCTACTGCCTAGACAGTAGAGAGGCACAAAGCTCTGCTGGAAACAGCAGCCCAACTTCTTATCACAAGTCTTGAGCTCACTAATGCTTGTGTGTCTAATATACTTTTAAAAATAAACATGACAGGAGGTCTTTGTTAAAAAAATAAGTGATACAAAAAGAAAGGAACATATCCCCTCATATAGCAAGATTTATGTTTGAAAAACACTGTACAATTCAGTGTATGGCACTATAGGCCTCTTTACAAGTCTCTACAAAATAGAAATATGGGTAAGGGAATAGATAGATGATTGCTATATCAAGATAGACAAATGTGTGATTAAGGGAGAGAAATGAAACACAAAATGAAGAAAGGAAAAAGGCAGGAAAGAAAGGACACATAATTAACTTGAGAATTAAATTCCATTTAAGGTTACATTTAAGGTTACAACCTTAAATGACATACAAGCCTTTGAACTTAAAAGAAGAGGCAAAAACTGAACTAAACCAAAGGAGGGGATGAACCTAAGACATATTTTATAATTTCCACAGAAGGATTAAGTAAAAAGATCATGGAATTCACTGAGAGACTTCAATGTTTGTTTTTATGGTGTACTCGGATATCTTATGAAAGATTAAGGGCATTTTTCTTCTCACCTTCCTGCTTTTCTGACTGTTAACCACACATTTTTTTAAAAAAACAATATTAAGGCTTTTAATGCCAATTATGTTCTGGGTTATAATAGTCAATTATTGTCTTTCTTCATATTTAAGTTTATTGAATGTATTAACACCAATCTCACCACAGTTTGGCTTTTCCTGGTCCAAGGCTCTCCCTACTATATCTAGGCAGAGCCAGGTATCCATCCAAAGAGGATGGGTTGTCAAAAACCCAGTACCAGCAGTAGGGATAAATCCTGGTGCCACTGCTAGTGGTTCCGCAGTCTGCCCCAGCCATACAACTGTTACCCACAGAGGGTCTAATTTGGTTCTCTGCTGGTTCCTTCCCTGTCTGGCTGGAGTTGGTGAGCTCCCATTAGCTCAGGTAAACTGTTTCAGTGGGTGTCCCCATCATGGTCTTGACCTCTTTGCTTATATTCTCCCTCTTCCCACTCTTCAACTGGATTTTGGGAGCTCAGCCCAGTGCTCTGCAGTGGATCTCTGCCTCTGTCTCCATCAGTTGCTGGATGAAGGTTCTATGGTGACCTTTAACATATTCATCAATCTGACTACAGGGCAAGACAGGTGCGGGAGAATTGTTTGTATTCTGTCAATCATGTTTTAAATAAATGCTGATTGGCCAGGCAGGAGATGTAGGCAGGAAAACCAGACAGGAAGTGGAAATGATGCAAAGAGAGCAGGAGAATTCTGGGGAGGAGGAAGTTGATTCTTCCCACTCCTGCCCAGATCACCGAAGCAGCAGGATGTGAACTGCCCCACTGAAAAAGGTACTGAGACATGGCTAACATAGATCAGAAAAATGGATTAATGAAGATGTGAGAGTTAGCCAGTAAGAAGCCTGACCTAATGGGCCAATCAGCTTTATTACTTACAGAGATCTGTGTGCGATTTTACTTTGGGACTGAACAATTGTGGGGACCTGGTGGGAGGACGGAAAAACCCACAAACAAGCAGGCCCGACCTCTTCATGTAACACAATACCAGTTCAGACACCCTCTCCTCCATTGCTTAGGGTCTTAACTGGTGTCATCCTTGTGGATTCCTGGGAATTTCTCAGTGCCAGGTTTCTTGGAAGCCCCATAATGGCTCCCTCAATCAAAATATCTCTTTCCTTGCTCTCATCTCTGTCCTTCCTCCATCTCGACTATCCCGTTCCTTCAAGTTCTCTGCCCTCTTCCCCTTCTCTCCTCCTCTTTCCCTTCTGTCCTCTCTTCTCTACCTGTCACAATTGGTAATACTTTGAAATAGAGCACCACTAGGGCAAAACTTTCAAATAGCCAGAAACAGGGGCCACTGGATTAAAAGGCAGAGAAAGCAGCAAAACACTGAAAGAACTGTTGCTGGAAGGTGGATTTGGTGGTCCATACCTATAATCCCAACAGCCCAGGTGCTTGAGGCAGGAAGATGGTGAATTTGAGGTCAGTCTGTGATGCATAATGAGAATTTGTCTCCAATCAAAATATACAAACAAAAGTGAGGATAAAAAAGAAAACTGTTGCTAGGCTAATTTGGAAAACAGACCAAGTACTTTGCTACTTGAAGTTCTCACAGAAAATACTGAAAAGATTGGTAGGGATTATCTGCTTAATATGTTAGTGCACTTACTCTTGGCAGTGGAATAGCTTTAGAGGTCAAACAGTCAAGTTTAGGAACCTTAAAATTACCACACCATCAATTTTCAAAGATTATGAACTAATGTTCTCATGGGAAGTTTGAAGGAGCGGCTTGATTGGGATTTGACAACCTACCAGAAGAGAAGACTGCTTCCCGCTTCTCAGCAGGTTTTCTCTGCCTGTACCTCTCCATCTAGTTGCCAGATTTCCCCCAACCACATTAGCATGCCAATCGGTACTGTCACTTCTCAGACCTCCTTTAGACAATCATACGGTTGAGATTTCATGGCTACAGCTTCTCTGTATCTCAAGGCAGACATCCTGGTCCCCTGAATCTTATCTTTCCACCCCTCTTCCATGATGTTTCTTGAGCTGTAAGTAGTACTGTGCTGTTGATATATCAATTGGGCCCGGGCTCCCCCAGCTAGCTGATCTCTGCATTTTGACCAGTTTGAGGTTTCTGCAATGGTATTCACTTGTTGCAAAAAGAAACTTCTTTGATGAGGGGAGGGAGCTAAACATATCTGTGGGCATAAGGATTAGTGTTTAGAATGCACTTAGAAATTATAGTGGTTTAGGACCATGGCAGTAGTAGGATCTCTGCTAAGTCCATGGGGTTAGCAGTCAAGAGTAGTGGCTAAGTTTACGGTATTAGTCATTCATTCCCCATTGACAAAGCCTTAAATCCAATTAGATAGCTGTTGCTTACCTTCAGAATGTAAGTGTCATTATTGTACCTCTTGGGATACCTTGCCATTCTGGTCATTGTTGTGGTTCATACACATTGCAGCTACATAAAACTATTAATTGCTTTTCTCCTTTGGCATCTTGCATAACAGGATAATTTTCATTTGTTAGATCCAACTATCATTTGGATACTTTATTTTTCAGTATTTTCTACTCCAATACCAAGAGACAATTGAGGGAGTTCACTGAAATCGAATTATTTCAGGAGGAGATCTCGCTGTCTTTATGTGATTTTCATGCACCAGGTTTTCTTTTCTTTTTTTTTTAACTTTTTCAAGGCAGGGTTTCTCTGTGTAACTCTGGCTGTCATGAAACTCGCTCTGTAGACCAGGCTGGCCTCAAACTCACAGATATCCACCTGCCTCTGCCTCCCAAGTGCTGGGATTAAAGGCAGGAGTCACCACCACCCAGTGCACCAGGTAGTGGACTTCAGAGTTGTCAACAAGACTGAGGAGTGGTGCCAAGTGTTCCCTCTCCCCAGTTTGTTTAGGCAACAGCAATTGTAACAGCAACAAACCGATAATCCAATAGTGAGATGTCTCTTCAGTCACATGCTTCTGCAGAACTGAAGCTGACCATAACAACACAGAAAGGACTTTGAAAATCAACTTTGCTTCTGTCCACAGGCAAGCAGGTCAAGACTGAAATGCCCTTTTGCTGAGTTTCTCTTTATAATGGAAGGCTAGAAATAAGTATCACTATGAAGCTTTGCTTTCAGTGTTAAGTCACCTTACACCTTTGCATTAACCAATCACTTGTTAGATGAGCCTTAAGTCCTAAGGTGGTTTCATGCGTACTGAAATTTAGTTTCAATTCTCATATATATGTAAGCTTCTGAAACAGAGAAATTTCCTTTACTGATAGCCTCAGAATTGTCTCCAAAATCTCCAAAGTAGGAATTCAGAAGAACAATAACCAAACAACAAAACAATCACCTGTTTATGCATGTGAAAACATATATACAGTGATAGAGGATGGGGCAAAAGCCCAAAATACAGCAGTTTCATAAAAAGTGTTCTACTAAATTTTTTCCTTTTAAAAAGGAAATAGTCATTTCCAAGCCATCTAGAAAGCTATCTTCTAAATGATACCATAAGAATGTAACACCAGAATATAAGTAGATTCTTAAAAATAATTGCTAAAAACTAATGGCTGCATCATTAACTTTATTAATCTTTGTTAGCATATATTAATTGTACAAATAATGGGCTTCATTATGGCATACTGTATGTAAAAATATGTTGTAAATTATATAAATTTGAGCCGAAGTGATCAATTTTCTCACTGATCATTAGATCTCATAATTTTGTTATTATTTCTTTTATCACAAAGCTATCTTTGGCAAAATCACATTTTAATAACTTAAAACAGATCTATAGTAACACTAAAAGAATGCCGGTCTATAGCTACACACAGATTAGAAGAAATGGATCTAGATGTTATATAAGCCTGTTCATTACACCAGGGGTTATGGGTCCCTATTATGGAGAGAGCAAGAACATAAACAATCTTCCATTAACACTCTTGCAAGAAATTAAAAACAAAGAAAACATTCCTCTGACAAGCTAACTCAGAAGATCTGATGACACAGCAAACAGCATACTACTGGATAATCTTAGGATTCCAGTTAAGAAATGCATTAAAGTCCACAGAGAAAAACAGGGAAAAATATTATATATTTCCATAAACTGCAGTTTGTGCTCAGAGGCAATAATTATTAAAGTAGGTAATAGAGGCCAATGCTCAAACTGTCAAAGTTGCCTTCCCTAAGAGAGGAGACAAGGTTCTGAACCACTGGTTGGCTTGGAGGAGGAGATCAAGTGCTTGTAAGAATCTCAGAAATAGACAAGCCAATCAGAAACTTTTTTATGGGTTAAAAATATGAAAAGTGTCATGTAGCCAAGGACAAGAATGATGCAAAATAGGGAACAAGTTTTAGTTTGGGACCAATGACTTCATTATTTTCTTAGCATGAAGGCCTTCAGTGGACATAACCACTGAGAGCCCATTGTGGCACATCATCCATATTGTAGACCTCCAGTGTCATTGGTGACTCAGTTTTGCTCACACTAGTGAGAATTAATTAGAGCTAAAGTTGTTATACCAAGCACATATTTATGCATATGCTTGTGACTTTATAAAATTCACAGATATTTCCCATTTCCTCCAGCAGAGGTCAGACAGCAGCAGTCCTGGACTATGAAAATCAAGGAAGCCATAGAATATTTGAGAGTTATTTTATTTTCAAGAAAAGATAATGGAGGATTTCTTTGTAAAATGTTTTGCTCTACTCATATTGTCTATTTCTTACAGCAGGCATGCTTTACTTGTGCAATAACAAAAAACAGCAACAGTCATTCTAAATTTTATAAAGAGTACATTGGCATATATATTCACCCTGTATTAAGTCACGGACAGTGCTTCATTATTTATATCTTCTTAACTGAGCACAGGTTAATAGAATAGTTTAAGAAAGAAGCACATTCGGCATCCACTGTAAAAAAAATGATTTAAGGGCAGCATCATGTCCACTGTTGATAATTGGAAGCATTTTTTCTTAAGTTGTAAGATTGTCAGAATGAAACAAAACCTTCTAAACACAGCTCTGAGGCAAGGAACACCTGCAAAGTGCAAAGTGAACAGCCAATGTGCACTCTGTTCATCTCCTTTGTCTGCAGAAACCTAGTAGATCTTGGTGCTGCAATGACTCAGTACTGCAAGTCATGTAGGCAGAATAAAGAAGACATTTTCTTAAATGATCAATTTGACAGCAAATTTAAAAATCAAAGAAGCTAACACAGTAAGTTTACTGAGGACAGTCTTGGTAAGCAAGTCACATTATCACCATGACCACTTTTCGGTGACTCTCATATTGAAAAAAAGAAAAGGCTTATAAAACAAGGTCTTTTGAAGGGCAATCATTTTATACTCCTTCACGCCAAATCAAATAGCTGCTTCATATCTATATTACTAAATGATTTATAATGTCTGGCTTGTTACTTGTGCTTCTTAATCATATCACACAAATATAAGTCCATTAAAATGTTATACAAATAAAAACTGTTAGTAGTTTCTTCATTTTGTTGTTTTGATTTAACTTTGGATGGTCACGGGGACCAAAGTTAGGGTCTCCTCATACAAGCTTAGCTAGCGCTCTTGCACCTAGGGCTTCATAAATGCTTAGCATGTTCCCACAAAACCTAGACTTTCATACATGTTAAGCAAATGCTTGCAAACATACTATCATACATGCTTAGCATATGCTCCACTTCCAAGCTACTCTCTTAGCTCCTCTTTCTTCCATTTTTCTAAGGGAGTGATGTTTTTCTGTGGCAATAAGATTCTATGGCTTCCTTCCACCTGCGGGAGCAACTGAAGAAAAGAGAAATGAAACAAATAATAATAATAAAAAACTTTACCAGAGCGGTTGGAGTGGCTCACAGTTTTAATCTCAACACTCTAGAAGTAGAAACAGATGAGTCTTGAGTCCAGGTCAAGGCTTGTCTACATAATTAGACCGTTTTAAATAAAAAGACTATAAATAAAACCTAGTAGTTCTTCTGTGATGGGACTTCACAGTGATGCCTAGAATAGATGACTCTTTGCTTAGTCTAAATTATCAATGGCTTTGGGAATAAAGTGAGGATTATGGAAAAATGGGGGAATAGGGAGGTGTGAGACAGGAAGAGTCCTGATGGGAGAACTGGAATCCACAGAAGGGTGTGGTCAGTGAGAAAACCTCAGGGACTCTTTTGTCTGCCAGAATTTCTGTTTTTCAAAAGTGATCCATTCCTCAAACCCTCAGCAATGTGTGATACACACAGATTCTCTGATGAACTCAAGGAAATTAATATGATGAGGTAAATGTTAACCCTGGGTGGCACAGAGGAAAAGAAGAAGAGACCTGTAGGCCATGAGAGGTGAATAAGTATAGGTATGGAGGAGAAGACAATGAGTCACAAATGATCCTAGGAAAGAGAGAGAGACACAACATATTCGGATAAATCTTGGGAGGGGAATCAGTGGAGATTCCATGACATGGATGGACTTTGACTATCAAGCTACTTTTACATCAATTTCCAGAGAAAAATAACTTTAACTGACATGTAGAATGCAATGGCAAAAATATCAAAATATTTGCGGAGTTATATTACAAACAGTGTTTGTAATAGAAATTCTAGGGAAACATTTGAAAACTATAAACGAATTTTTACATAACATGCAAGTGCCACAGGTATTTAAATAGAGATATTGAATAAGCAAATCATAAATATTTTTCTACTGAATTTGTAATATAGTTTACTAAATGGAAGTATGATTTTGTCAACAGCTTTCCTAACTAGATTTAGAATTGCCACCCAATATATCTTTGATCATAATGAAGAAACCTTCCATGTCTGTCTTAGGCTTACCTTTACATAGTGGATCAGACGCTCAACTTCATTCACTTTATAGGTCTCCAATCCGAGTTCCTTGGCCAACCGTAGGATACGATTCTGGGTTGGTCCAACATAAGATCCTCCAAGGTCCACATATTTAACATTTTTATTCTGTTGTTTCATGAGAAAAAAAAGATGACTGTTTGAAATAACATTTTTAAAATAAACACTTCTGAAATAAGCAATTAACATCAAACAGGTTATAGATCTGTTTGATTTGCATCTGTGGAAAACTGAGTTCTGTTCTCAACTCTTCTTTGCCTGAATTACATGACTTAATTATTAAATCAATCTTTAATTTGAAAGAAAATTGACCACTGAAAATGCAAGACACGTCAGAACCCATCACTCACAATAGAGCCCAATATCTCCGACTACACCTCAGCCAAACTGGAAACTTATGAGTGACATCAGTAGTGACGTGACTTGTCTGTGTTGATTTAATCGTTTGATGTCTAGTCCCTGCTCCCCCAAAGGAGTTATCTGTCACTGTAAAAAGAATATTATTCTCTATGGACAAATACAACATACTATAGATACACACAATGGAACACTATCCACATTTTACAAACAGGAAAATTCTGTCATTTAGCACAATATACATGCATCTGCTGAACATTATGCTAAGTGAAATAAATCAGAGAAAGATAAGTGTTATATAATCTTACTTATATGTCTAAAAAGAGTTAAACTCATAAAAGTAAAGAATACTATGGTGTGTGAAGAAGCAGGAGCCGCTGGGCAGCGACTCTGAAGGTGTTAACTGTCTGGCCTATGATGAAGCAATTATGGCTCAGCAGGACTGAATTCAGCAAGAGATTGCTGTGCAGAATCCTCTGGTGTCCGAGTGTCTGGAACTCTCAGTCCTGTACAAGGAGTACGCTGAGGATGACAACATCTATCAATGGAAGATCAAAGACCTCCACAAAAGTACTCCAACATCCGAAAGACCAGGCCCGATGGCAACTGCTTCTACTGAGCGTTTGGCTTCTCCCACTTGGAGGCACTCCTGGATGACAGCAAGGAGCTGCAGCGTTTCAAGGCTGTGTCTGCCAAGAGTAAAGAGGACTTGGTGTCCCAGGGCTTCACAGAGTTCACAATCGAGGACTTCTACAACACATTCATGGACCTTATCGAGCAGGTGGAGAAGCAGACCTCGGTAGCTGATCTGTTGGCCTCCTTCAATGACCAGAGCACCTCAGACTACCTTGTGATCTACCTGCGGCTGCTCACCTTGGGCTACCTGCAGTGGGAAAGCAAGTTCTTTGAGCACTTTATTGAGGGTGGCCGGACTGTTAAGGAGTTCTGCCAGCAGGAGGTAGAACCCATGTGCAAGGAGAGTGACCATATCCACATCATTGCCCTGGCCCAGGCCCTCAGCGTGTCCATTCAAGTAGAGTACATGGACCGTGGTGAGGGTGGCACCATCAATCCACACATCTTCCCTGAGGGCTCCGTGTCCAAGGTCTACCTTCTCTACCGACCTGGACACTACAATATCCTCTACAAATATGGCCGGCTGGCCTGCTGCGCCATGCCTGCCTCCCTCTACCAGGTGCTAGACATGTACAGAGGGTTTTTGGTTTTGGGTTTGGTTTCTTTTTTTCTTTTTCTTTTTTTTTGTGGATTTAAATGGTCATATTTTCACTCCTCCCTTATCCTGTCACACACCTTCCATGTTTTATTAAAGGGGAGGCTGGTGGTGAAAAAAAAGAAAAAAGAAAAAAAAGAATACTATGGTGTGTACTAGAGGTTTCATGGGTGTGAATGTTAGGGATGGAGGGAATGAGGAGTAACTGGCCAAAGCATACAAGCTTCAGCTAGATAGGAGGAGCAAGTTTTGAGCTGTAGTGCATAGGAAGGTGGCCCTTGTTGATAATAATGCATTGTATGTTTCAAAAAACGAAGAGTAGATTTCAAGTATGTTGCCACAAAAATGTCGAGTGAGTGAGATAATGGTTAATGAGTTTGATTTAATCACCGACATTGTATATGTATCACGTTGTACCCCATAAATGTATCATAATTGTGATTTGATGTTTAAAAACAAAATAAAATAAATAAATTAATAAGTAACTGAAATGATACTCCCCATGCATCCCTAAATTTAGTTTGTATAGTTGAAATGACTGTGTTAGTTCTAGAGGAGCCTCCAAATTAGGATTAGGAAGTTCAGACTTCTGATAGTGTTCTTGCTACTGCTATACTACAGTCTACCTCTTCATTTTCCTCCTTTCTAATCCTAGTTCTACAATGTCGATTATGAACTAAGAAGACTAAAACATAGAGAAGGAAGAGTTGAAAGAGCGACAAATTAGGAGAAGTTTAGGCAACTCATGTGCTTAGCATGTGCAAGTTCCTGGAAAGAACATTCTTAGCACTCATGATGATAATGATGATAAAGAAAAAGAGAAGCATTATAAGGAAAATATTACCTTATTGGAGTCATGTTACCCCCTTTTAGAAAGTCAGTAACAAGACTTTCAGGGAATACAAAAGTCTAAAATCACAATTCAGGGGTGGGCGGTGGTGCTGCAAGCTTTTAATTCCAGCACTTGAGAGGCAGAGGCAGGCAGATCTCAGTAAATTAGAGGCCAACCTGGTCTACAAAGAGAGTTTCAGGACAGCCTGGATTATTACACAGGGAAACCCTGTCTCAGAAACAAAAAAGAAGGAAAGAAAAAGAAAAACCACAACTCATGATTCAGACCATGTTTCTCATTCTGATTCTTAGTGTCTTACCCTAATTGTGTAAGTCCTGCCTCCCACACGATCCCGTGCTTCCAGAACCACCACACTGAGGCCAGAGTCATGCAGAAGTTTGGCTGCTGCCATACCTGGGGAAATGTATAAGAAAGCATTATGAAGAAATATGCTACAAGAATACAGACATGCGCTTTGTGCTACTGGCCAACAAGAACAGTCACAATCACACAAGCTCTACTACACAACTTAAAGCATAGATGGAATTCTCTGTAGTGGCCTCCAGTCTCCATCTATGAAACCACATGATAATTCTAGAAAGAATAAAATATACATTGTTAGCAGTGAGTATCTGAATAAACATTCCAAGACACTATGCCAATAATATCCCTATTTTAACAACTAAATTATAGGTCAGACAACCTAATGCAGAAGCACAATCAAGAACACTCATATGCTGGAGCCAAAAAGGTCCAATGTTAGCCACATACTCCATTTTCAGTTTGATTCTAGGAAGCAATAATGCGGGAGAGAACAAGCCTTCAGGAGCCATGAATGGGCCTAGGTTTTACTGAGAAATTGGACTTTTGGAAGTTTACAAAATATTTCAAAGCTAAGGTCATAAAAACTGATCTTATATACATCTTAATTTCAGATATGCCTGATCACTGCTCAGATATACCTGATCAGATATGCTTGATCATGCCTGATCAAGGATGGAATGGCTCCATCCATGTACTTTAATTGTTCATTTAGTCAAAATTATTTGAGTGCCTGCGTATAGTCATTTGTCTAATGCATCCCAGATATAGCTTGTAAATCCCTGCACTCATTTTTGTGTATGAGGTGATTTTTGAAAGGAACATTTTTCTCTCTTATTGAAAATAGATTTTTTTCTCATATGATATATCCTGATGTTTTTCTTCTCACTCTAATCCTCCCAGTTCTTCTCTAGTCACCCTCCTGCCTGAATCCACCCCTATTCTGTCTCTTAGTAGAAAACAAACAAGGCCCCACATCTTTAAAACCACTCTTGGGCTATAGCTCTGATTCAAAGGTAGGTCATTTGCTTAGCATGTGGGAAACCCAAGGTTTCTCTTCATAGCATTGCCAAATATAAAAATATGAACTACAACCACTCACAGAATACAGCAAGAGCTGACCCCAAGAACAGATGCTCTTACAGTAAATTGGATTTACTTCTTGTTTCACAGGACCAAACAAAATCAAAGAAATGCCGAAATGCTACTGTACCTCACAAATACATGAAACAGTTCCTCTTTCATAAACAATGACTACATGATGTTAGGCCCCACTACCACAGCACACCTAATGCTCGCTACCAGTAAACTATGGTCATGTTTCCTTGTATCAATTTATGCTGGGAGTGTAGTTTAGTATTGACGAACTTTTCTAGCTCATGTGAAACGCTAGGTTCTATCTCCAATTGCATTAAAAAAAAGGGAGACTTATAGTACATTGTTTTAATAAATGCATTCCAACAGTCTAGTGAGCTAAAGTTCTTTGATAGCCTCTTTTTTTGTTTTTGTATTTTTTTTCGAGACAAGGTTTTTCTGTGTAACAGTCCTAGTTGTCCTGGAACTAGCTCTTGTAGACCAGGCTGGCCTCAAACTCACAGAGATCCACTTGCCTCTGCCCCCCGAGTGCTGGGACTAAAGGTGTGCACCATCACCCGGCTTGCTAGCCTCTTTTTCTGTCTGGGGCTACATTGAAAATAAGTGAAAAAACAGATCCTTTCCAGCACCTGTGTCTGACTCAATGTCATTCTCATCTCTGGTGACATCTCTCAATGTGCACTACAGTGAGAATCCCCACTTCTAAGAAATTTTTTCACTTTATCAGGACCAATGTGTTTTGAAGACACAGTTGATTGTTGTGGGTTGGTAAGAATCCATTGGACATAATCTGAGTCTGAGTGCAGAAGCATAATGAGTCAAAGAGTGATTTTCAAAGAAACCCATTTTCCAGAGAGATTGGATTAACATTTCATTGTTTAACTTAATGTCTCTTTCCACCCCTTTCCCCAGAGGCAGGCTAAATGCTTCCAGTTGGTGGCAGAGTAAGCTCCCAGAGTCCACACTGCAAGCAGTCACGCCTGTAGCACAGAAGCATCTCAGAACTCAGTTTTTGGAATGCAGGGCTTGAAATTGTAACTCCAGTTTCCTAATTTTACCCCCACAACAAGAAAAAACTATAACCAATTTTTACTAAAATTCAGAATTGCAGACAATCCGAGGACCTTTTTCTTATCAATCATCACTCCAAGTTATCAAACACGCAGCCATAGTAACAGCAGTTACCAGCAAGTTCACATAGAGCTTAGCAGCATTCTGAGGCTTAAACAAAAGAACCAGGAAGGAAATACAGCCTGACTCCCAAACACTCGCATATGCGATTCCACAAAGGGTACCCCTGTCTTTTAATGAATATAGCTGCTCAATAATATCTGACGAGAAGCATAGACAGTTATTAAAACAAACCATGAAATCGAGCTCTCTCTACCTTTTTTACATTATAATTATGCACAAAAATGACAAAAACGTTATTAAGCAATATGTAAGTATGTTTTTTTGAAATCTTTTTTTTTAAATTTATGTTCAGGATGCTTGAGGGAACATTTGAAACATCTGTTAGGCATTAGCTGACAAAAAGGGAAAATTAAAAATACAAAAATTGATTTAACTGGAACAAATGAGGATGGCTTAGGACATCATTGAATTTAGCAGTCAGAGTCCAGTCAGGATGTGATTAATATGCTAAAGAACGGGTACCTATCAAGGCATGCCACAGTGATGACAGATAAAGAGACAGGGAATTGACTACTTAAACAATAGGCAAATGCTAACTCTCCTAAACTTCCTGGCTCAAAATGTATTATTCTCCTGGGTTTCATTCAGTTTTGGGTTTGGGAGCTTTAAAACATTTGTCACTGAAGCAAAATATGAGAAATAGTACATTCTTTGAGGAGGCCAGAAATGTCTATGTTCAATAATTTCTGTTTTAAAACCTTCAAAAATTATCAGCAATTTTGACCCCTAAAAGACTAGACAAGATAGTTGTCCCCGACTAAATATGAAGCAGTTTCTGAATATAATTTAATAATATTTTTAAGAGATTCATACTATCAGCTACCATCTAAAATATGGAGCACTTACTTTTGTGTTCAATGCTTTCTACAAAGTCTACTTTGTCTTCAACACAAGGGGGAGAACTATTTTTATCCTCAATTTCAACAAGCAGATAGGTTACATAATTAGTAAATGGTAGAACCAGAGTTGAATCTAAAACCTCACCTCTTAGCCACCATTCTTGGTCTAAAAAAGGAAAATTAGAAGTATAATAATGTGATATAGCAATCCTTAGAAATATAATAAAATGATATATCAATCCTTAGAAATTATCTGAAAGAATTCTTCTCTTTGTCTAAATATTAGGAACTGGCACACAATCAGTTTTCCTTTTGAACAGATGATTGGCTTCTGAAAAGAATTCCAAAACAAGCTTATCATCACTATGCACTCCTGCAAGGTTAATGAAATTTGACTTCAATGTGCAGGGTCAATTAATATTTCACAAAAATAGTTATTCGGTTCTTTCAGAAATAGTCCACATAGGCCCTTAAGGCACAAATAATAGAAATACACATATAATGCTATGAAATTGCAGAAAGATTGCATTTTGCCAGGCCTCGTGGCAAGCATGCAATTTCAGTGATCTGAAGACTGAGGCAGATAGGTCACAAGTTCAAGTCCAGCCTCACAGAGAGTCCATGTCTGAAATTATTTTAAAGACCTACAAATTAGTGACATACAGCATCATTAGCATTTGTGTTTTCAGTTTGGAACTGTAGAAAATGGCTTGAGTAGGATTCTGGGGGAGACTGCAAAACTGTGGAACTCATGTAATCAGAGTCCCCATCTACCTTGCTCTCTGTTTTGCCAATGAGTTTCATGTCTGTGATAGTTAACAAGCTTTTACACTTTAAAATAGGAAACTAATTGTTTTGGAAGAAATATAAAACATCTGCACTTTATTACTACATAAAGGCTTTTGCAGTCTAAAGTTACAGAGAAAAAGAGAGACAGAGACAGAGAGAGAAACAATTCTGGTAACAAAAATTGACAATAAAATTCACAGTACCTCTAAGTTCCTCTAACCTTGTAATCCTGACAAATGATATAGGCATTCTTTTAGGACTTATAAAAACAATAATATGTAAATAGCCCTCATCACCTCTGTCACTTCTGACAAAGCAGTGTGGTTTTCTTGGGGCAGTTCAAAGCAGTGTTTTTCTGTGTAGCCTTGGCTGTCCTAGAATTGGCTCTGAAGACCAGGCTGGCCTCGAACTCTGCCTCCTGAGAGTTGGAATTAAAGGCATGTGCCACCACCCCCTGGACAAAGCAATGGTTTTATGAGGAAATTCTAGAAACAACCAAGCAAACTTCTGATCAAAGAACTGGAGTTCTTTGATGTCTTCAAAGAATATGTTTCTTTAGTTATTTAACACAAATATACCCCAAAAAAGGCCTGGAGTAAGAAGAAAAACAACCTCTGTTAGAAGTCCAGTTTCTTCAGGGAAAGAGGCATGAGTAGGAAGAAGTGAGATGATAAAAAGCCACTATGCAGGTGAGGCCACAGCTAAAACAGCTAGCAGTGACTGAGAGCCAGCTTTGCTATTCCAGGGAGGTAGGCAAATGTAAAGTGAAGCACACAGAAGCCGAGGAGTGCTAAGTTAGCAAGTGGCAGAGACAGTGTTCCAGTCTCAGCACGCTGACTCTAAATTCGAATCCCACATGACGAAGTGAAACATAAAGGGGCTATTTAACAGTCAAGAACAGTGAACTGCCCCTTGGATATCTCCCATCATCTAAGTGCAACTTATTCTTTGCCTTTGTGCAAATAACTAGAAAGTAAAGTATATGTTCCTGGCAGGTAAAGTTCTAAAAGGTCTTTTATGAAGCGAATGACATCCACAAAGACGCAAATGGCTTGATTGACAGAGTGGAGACTGGATAGCATTCCCTTTTTTTGTGTCGCCAGGATATCGTACATGGAACTCAGAAAGCTCATTTCCGGGATGATAAGATGGTAATTATCTATGTTTTCTCTCTTTCTGTGCCAGGATACAGTTGGTGTTTAAATGTGTTTGTTGAATGGTTGTATTTAATATCCCTAAACAAAGATGACTCTTAATAGAAATGATTTTTGATACAGAAATAAATGGGTATAGTAATATATAAGCCTTTTCATGTTGTCTAAGAAACTAAAATATTTAGGTATGTTGAAACTGATTTCTTTTTGTCACATCAAGTATGGTAAGATACCCCTTGGTTTTATAAAAGAACAAGAGACGGCCAAATGATAATAATAACCAGCTCATATTTGTATGGTACTGTAGTTTCCAACATGCCCACACTTTCAAACTTCAATAAGGTCAGCATTGTTGTGTCCATATCTCAGATTAGGAAATAGAGACTTGCTCAGAGTCCCACACCTACTGAAGGCAGAACTGGGCTTAAACTATTTCTCTGTTTCTAGGTCCTATGTGTTCGCCATTAATCATAGTCCTTCCCATAACAAAAGTTTTTCACTGTTGAATTCTTGAAGCAGGCAGAATTTGAATTAAAATCAGAATGTTTCCTTTATTGACTTTCTTGGAAAGAATATCTTGATAACAATCATCCGGAGTCTGCCAGTATCCAAAGCTCTGGGACATGCTCATTGGGGAGAGATCCAAATATATTTGGAGCAAGAAGTACACATTGAGAAGAGCTCTGAGCAAATAATTCATTGTATTTTATTCAGAATGACTCTTCCCTGGCAAGATACCCGTCACAATTTGAGGCAAAATTAAAACAACACAGACCACGCATACACACATATGCTTGCCACTGAGAAAGAGTCTAGAATGATGTTATTTACATGTTCTCTACCCCCCAACACAGATAAAAAGACAGATTCCAACTCTTCTTTGAAGAGTAGTAACCTTTGCCCTGTTTTCTCCAAGACATTCAAAATACATAACACAAAGACAAAGAGCAATGGCTTGTATGATACAGGAGACCTTCACTGAAGCCTCAGGCCAAGGAGTGATTTATGCTCTTGAAAAGGCTACAAAGCATCAAGCTTCCATAAGTTGCCATAGAAACCTTTTCCAGATGCAGCTGCTTTGAGATACTCAAATGAGATTGTCTGCAGAGGTCTTTCAGAATATACCTAAAACCATAAAAACTGTTTCTTCATCACATTTATATGCAAATGATGGCACTTTTAGGAAATGTCAGCCATCATAATGAGTCTTGTTTCATAAAGAAGCATTTTTCTTTCCCCTTTGTTGTTTGAAAGCAGCTGAGTATCTTTTGTGCCTCACAAATGCACCAGACAAAATGTATTGCTGCGTTACTTCCACACCATCTTCCAGGAATAAAGGAAGCACATCCAAAATTACAGATTTTCTTTCTCAAGTATGTGCAAATTATTTACCTTTAAAACCAGTCCATACCTTTTAATTAACCTCCTTCACATCTTCTTCAGAAGCAGATTAAGATGTGTAGAAATAGATACACCCTTCTGGAAAACAACTGTGAGCTTTTTTGTTTGTTTGGTTTGGTTTTTACTATGAGTGTGGTAGCACACACAATTCTAACACTCAAGATACTGAAGCAGGAAGATCTTGAGTTTGAGCACTACAAGACCCAATACCATACACACACACACACACACACACACACACACACACACACACACACATCATTGGGTCTTTTTGCTTTATGTATTATTGTGGTGATTGAGGTAGTGGTGTTGAGGATGGTACCCAAAGCCTCATGCATGCTGACTTCATCCCTAGCCTTCAAACTGTCTTAAGTATAAAAGAAGTTTCCTTGGCGATGGCCTGAGGAGAAAAGCTTTGTGGCTCCAGTACTGGATTACCAATACAAGTTTTAGAATTGCAAGCACCTTTAATGCAGACTATAATACTGGGGAGCTGTAAGACTCCTTGATACTCACTTTCAAACCCAGGGCATTTCTCAAATAAGTGTTTTTCACAAATAGTATAAAAGGGGTGAGGGATCTACTTTTCCCCATCATCAGACATGAGATAACAGATTAAGAATTCTAGGAAATAATTAAACACAAGCATGATCAGGGAAAAGAAATCTGAGTGTGGTATAAGGACTGAATGGAGGAAGTAAGGTTACTCTTGGCTTATATGTGCCTCCCTCTACTTCTGGGGCCCCAGAACTCTTTCCATTGCCCATGGATTAAGTCTAAGAGGACTACCTGGAAATGAAGGCAAATCTTACTGCTCTTCGGCAGTACAAGCTCTTGGCTCAATGGGACGCTTTCTGGTTGCATACCGTGGACAAATGCTCACTTCTTGGAGCCTCTCTTCACTTTCTCACAGGATAATGCGATTAGATGGGGCTCCTTCTGGTCAGTGACTAAATGAAATGGGGCAGCATGGTGATCACACAAGATAGCACATTACACAAATGCTATCTCCATGATCCCAAAGCATGTACTTTGCAAAATCTGAAATAAAGGTGACATCTGCAGATGTGAATATAACATGTATAGTATGCATGTTTCTGGAGGAAGGGAATGGACAATTTAAACAGCTTTGCTTAGGGAGACGTGTATCAAAATAGTTAAGGACAAAATGTCACTTCTGTGATTAATTTTAAAATGCTTCTACAGGGAAAAGGGATTGATAGATGGACAGAGGAATGGAAAATCAGAATGGATATAATACATAATGCAAATGCAGCAAAAAACATTCATTACAGAATATAGTTCATTAGGCATGAACATCTGCTACATAATTTTCTAAAATTTTTCATAGTAAGGAAATTTAGGGGGAAAGTTAAATTAATTTTTATTCAGCTGCACTTGTCAGAGACTTAACACATCACTCAACTCCACTAGGATACATATTGGTGATCAACCATATAATGTGATGGTGGGTACCTAAGATTGGATTACCTAGTAACTCTGTCACTACCTGAGATCTTGTTGAGGGGAATTTTGTGTCACAATGTCCAAAATACTAAACAGAAATAACTTAGGTAAGAAAAATATTTGCTTTGGCTCATGGTTTCAGAGGGGTCTGTTAATGGGCCCCATGTTATTGAGTATATCATAAAAATGAAAAGAGTGGCAGAAAAAGATGCTCACTTCATGGCTGACTAGAGTACAGAAAGGAGAGGCCATGCTGTTAGCTTCCATTGTTTCTGCCTTTTGTTTAGTCTTTGGCACCCATGGGATAGTGCTATGCGCACTGAGAGTGGGTCTTTCTCCTCTCAGTGAACCATCTCTGGAAATAGCTTCATAGACACACCCAATTTAGGTAATTCTAAATGCAGCCAAGCTAACAGCAAAGATTATACATCACAAGTATACTATAATGTTATCACCGTTGTCATAAGTGACTCCATCTTTATTCCTCTTCCTTTCCCCCTCCTCAGACAATGTTCTTCACATTGTATTTCTGTGATCTTGTTTATTTTCATAATCTGTTTCCAAGACAACAAAACTGATTTGAAATGGAATCATTTCAACCTCAAGATAAAAGAATGATGTCATAAAGGGTTCACCATCTCAAGTCTAGGGCAGATGGTCCAGCATAGGATCCTGGGAAAAATGCTGATCTTTGTTCACAGCCATTAACCTGATCTCCATACAAGTATTCATGACGTCCTCAAAGAAATGGAAGATGGTAATTATGATATTAATCTTTCTCTTTCCAGATTGAACAACAACAAAAAACTCTACTTTCTTTCTCACCAGTACTCATCTTTTGGGCACTGAAGATGAGAGAGGACTTCTGAGCCTGAGTTTAGGAACACAGTGATGAAACTGCCAAAGTATACACATCTTAGAATCTGTTCCAATATTTATCTAATGCATGTTTATATTTGGAACTAGAAGCACACTTGGTACAATTGGGATACAGAAAAAAATGAGAAATGAGAACATAATAATGAAAAATAGTGTGTCCTGTGAAGAAAGAAACAAGAATTCCTCTTCTTATTTCCCATCCTTGTGATGCAACAAAGGCCGGCCAGAGTTAGCAGAGTCTAGGACTCTGAAAGACTTGAGGTCAAGTCCTTTGCTGGAATCTTCAGGAAAGGAAAATTTGCTCTCACCTGAGGAGCCATGAGCTAAATGAAGGACAACCATGATGTTGATGAGTAAATTGTGGTAGCACAGCATCATACATTGAATAGTGTGTCTATTTCCTCCACTTCTCCATTCAAATTCATGCCTTGAAACTCAGTTCCCTTAGAACTATAAAATGTAATTTTATATGAAAGCAATCTTTACAGAAATTATCAAATTAAATTGAAGTCATTAGGATAGATCTTAAGCCTAACTAAAATGGGAAATTTAGACATAAAGATCTGTATACAAGATGCCACATAAATATGACAACAGGGATCAGACTAATGCCACTGAAAGCCAAGAAGTGCCAAAGGCTTCTTAAAAGTCATCACAAGTTAAGGGAGGGACAGGGATCATAGTCCTCTTATAGGTGTCAGGGGAAACCAATCTTGCCAACACGTTGTTCTGAGTCTGCTCTTTTAAGCCATCTCCTCTGTGTTTCTAGGAAACTGATGAGTACATGAGACCTTATCATTACAGTAAGTTAACTTCATTGACAACTGTACTTACTTGGGAATGTCACAAAGATGCAAGTCTTAATTAGGCAGACTAGGCTGGAATTTCTTATGTTTTCAGGAATATTGAGGTGTTAAGGGATGGTATGCAGAAAGCATTTCTAGCAAATTTCTATTGCAGAAGGTTTGGATGGCTTGGAGAATGGAGCATTGTCCTAAACAGTGCCTATGTTAGATAAGAAACCAGCTGAGACTCACAGTAACAAAGCTTAAGAACAGCACTGCATCCCTGATAAATAGCATAAGAAAATGAGAGGGCTTGATCCTTCAACACAGAACAGGTCAGAAAATAGTAATGAGGGGAAGAGAACCATCTGGCACCTAGGAAAAGACTAAAACTTTCTTAAAATAAACATTTTCAAATATGCTATGGCCAAGGTTAAATACATTCTATGCTTGCTACAAATTCTGCAGCATTTGTAGAATGTCATGGGTCTGCATCTCCCATTAAGCTTTACTGAAGCTAAATAATTCTCAAAAATATTTATATAAGTGTTTAACTTACCCAAAAGCACTCTGGTGTCAGAACCTCATCTCCCCACAGTGCCTTAACAAAGCTATAACAAGCCCAGACCCAAGAAGCTCCATCTGACCAGCTCCAATACTTTGGATCTCCGGGGAATGAAAGCCTGTCCAGAATTTGAACTTGACTGGAAATAGACCATTAAGAAACATGCATGGGAAAGTCTGACATTTAAGGCTTTAACAATTACTTTCACACAGAAATCAAAAAAAGAACTTATTCTAGCATTAAAACACTGGGCTCCAGTAACCACAGATCAAGCAGTTTCTTCTTTTCAAAATTACATTTTTCATTCATCCATTTATGTAGTATAGTTGTGGGCGTGTGATTCCCACAACACATGTTCGGGTGTCAGAGAACAATATGCAAAAGGTGGTTCTCTCCTTCTCAATCATGTGGGTCCCTGGGATTAAACTCAGGTTGTCAGAATTGGTGGCAAGTGCCTCTGCTGCCCACTGAGCCATGTTATTGACTCAGGTTCTTCTTTGTTTGGTTAAAAAGAATATATATATATTAGACATAGAGATAGAGATAGTGTGTGTGTGTGTGTGTGTGTGTGTGTGTGTGTGTGTGTGTGTGTGTAACTTCCAGTAATCTGTCCTCATCTTCCATTATGTTCTTTTCTAGGGATCAAAATCTTGTCTTTTTGGGTTTGGCTGGAAGTACCTTTACTTGCTCAATCATTTCACTGGCCTTTTCCTTTTTAAAATTTAAATTGTCTCATATTAACACACTATCATCAAAACAGGTAACTGTAATACTAGTACTTGGAAGGCAGAGGCAGGCAGATCATGAATTGTGACCTGGGCTTCTTAATGAGTCGCAGGCCAGCCTCAGTTACAGAGAGAGACCCTATCTCAGAAAAACATGAAAGGAAAATGCAATAGTGTATAGACCTTGAACTATGTAAAATGCACAGACTCATGCTCCATGTCTAGCATGATAGTGTATGCATGTATGCACACATGTATTCACAAAACATATGTACATTCTACAACAATGAATAACATACATGTCCAAGAGCTAGTGTCTTATAATGCAATTAGATCAGTGGTTATAGGGCCTTCTCTGTCACCAGCATCCACTGTCAGCACTTACTAGAAAGCCCTGCCCTGTCCTTCAATGTTCCCCATTTTGAGCTATCATGACATAAAATCAGAGTTGAGCACGGCAGGAGCATAAAAATGCTTCCCAGAAGTGATTCCCTGTCTCAAGGTGGTGTCAGTCTTCTTGAGAAAGGAAACATACCTTCCCCATCCCTCAGTGCTTTGCAAGTGACGTTGACATTAATGTTCTCATCTCCTAAGTACTAGTCCCAGGAAATCAATTGTCTGACCTTACCTCAAGGTTATAGAATTGGAAGTTCTAGCAAGATCTGCTCATTTGGTTTGCATTTCAAGGCAGGCATAGAAAAGCACAAAGTTCCCAGGAGTGGTTGCCCAGTGCAGGTAAAGAGTCAAAGATGCAGCAGTGAGCCAACAACCAGGAAGATGGGCTGTGGCAAGATGAGGAAGTTGAGCCCTCAACAAGAGCGCTTGGATGAAATAGCCAGGCACTGGAGAGACAGCCCCAACACGGGAGAGACTTGACCTCCTGAGTGCTGCTTTGGAATTCCTCTATGCTATCATCTGGGCCTCATCTATTATTGGAAATGTGGCTTCAACAGAGGAAATGATTTCCCTGGGTCCTTATTAATCCCAATCAGCTCTCTCCATTACTTCAAAGATGATGGTTCTTCCTGTCTCCTCACAGAGATCCTTGTCAAGTCATTAAAAAAATGTCTAGTTTAGGGAATATTTACAAGTTAAGGACCATCAGCTATGCTGAAACCAGTAAGCAATCAAATAGCATCCATTAGTCTCTGATTTTCCTCATTTCTTACATAGATTCAGTCATCTACCCAGGAGTTCAAATCTAAAAGTCAGGCTTTCTCATTGAGTTGGTTCCTGGCAACCCTTATCCCATTGCATCCAAAAAGTATGACCCAGCCTCTGTCAGTTTCTCTCATCTCTTGTCTCTTCTGCAGTGTTCAAGTGAAAACCAGGTTTTCATACTTTGTAGGCAAGTGGGGTTTCTGTCATTGTGCTGTGCTCCCTGCCCTTTCTCCTACTCTCTACTCCACATTCTGGCAACACTGAACCATGCAGTTCTTCTCATACCACACACTAGAGTTCCCACCTCACCTCCCAAACACAGCTCATCTGTCACCTCCTCTAGTCCGAAGTTTTTTCTCAGTAGCTAGTAAGGTGTCTCTGGATCCTCATGTTTCTACAGTAGTGAGTGCTTCACCCAGAAGAAGAAAGAGACCAGGACCAAAAGAAGGCATTCTGAACAATATATAACTAAATACACAGGAATCTTTCAGGGAGATCAAAATTTTAAACTTTTCCCTAAAATTATTTTTGGAAAAAGGCGTTTCCTGTTATTTCCCACCACCACACTGGAGATAGGTTGAAATCTTTCCCGCTGGTGGTTTGATAAAAGATTTAACAGAAAGAAAGCCAAAATAAGCTGGCAATGTTTGTGAAAACAAGGCCTCAAATGGAACACAGATGAATTGACTTGTGCTTTTATTAGGTTTGACTCTTTGTTCAGAGACCAGTATGCTTTATAAGGTAATATAAAGAGAATTGTCACTCTCAGGTGTCAGCACCAGTATCAGAAGAGGACAAAAATGAACCCGTCTACAAAGATCTAGGGGAAACCATCTATGACAGTCTGAGTAAATTACTGCTGGGGTATCTGTAGCTGAGATCTAGCTTCCCATTCATGTTAGAACAACTGTTTAGCTTAAATTCAAACGACTTTAAGTGCACTTGGAAAATCTAGATGTCTTTCTGAGTGGTGGTCCCAAACCCTTGCCAATTCAATGGCCTTACTTATGTTTAGGTGACTTTGCATTTCTTCCAAAAGGAAACTTTAGTATATTTTTTAAAAATTAGACAAAGCTTATATTCTGTGACCTCAACTGGTTTCAAATCATTATCTATTATTTTTATTGATTGTGAATCTCATATCATGCCCCTGATCACAATTAGCATGGCTTCAGGTGGCAGTGCAGACCACTAATATCTGTGTGGGTTTCAGTGGTATTAAGGGCACAGACATCAACACAGCCGTTTGTCACATGAGGACCACTGACTCACTCATGGCACTCAGTGGCTGCATGGAGCATGAGCCTTGACGTGGCCTCCCGTGGTTACACATGCCACTCACATCAGCATGGCTCCCTGAGACAGCAAAGCCCAAGGGCATCACCAAAGGCATTAGGCAGTGGCACAGACCTTGTATGTCCACAATGATCTCAGGCTTCATCTTGACCTGGAGCAACAGCATGAACCACCAACTTCAACATAGCTTCTTGTGGCATCGCAGACCACGGTGGTCCTTTGAGGAGGTCTACTCCAGAAGGTGAACCTTTTCACATCTTGGACCTCTGTTGTTGCCCAGAGCTAGGGGATCCCACAAACAGGGGCAGGTTCAGGGACTGAGTCTGTGCCTGCTTAAGCTCCAGGGCTGTTGTAAACCATTCATACAGCCCTGTTGGACAATGACAACATGTAGATCTCAGCCCTCTGAGATGTCACTGCCATCACATCTCCAGTTCTGCCTTTCTCCGTAGCACATGCTTGGGTCAAGCTTTTCTATTTTTCCCAACTCTCCATCACATTTTTGTTCATTGTAGTGACATCTCTCCACCCAGGGCCTTGAGTTCAGGACAGCACTCTAGATGTCAATTTGCAGACCTATTTAAAGAGTGAAAATATTTGCCCCTAACTCATCAACTAGTTGTGGGAAAGGACACATTATACAATATAGTGTCATTGCATGACAAATACCCAAGAAATACCTATGAATGAATGAGGAGTCTAATACCTTAGAAAATACTTGACTTGGTTTCAAATTAATCCTGTATCTTAGGTCCTATGAAATCTTTAACAAATAATTTATTTACTTCTACTGATTCGATTTTATAAAACAAGGACTGCAGAGAGTATTTTATCTTACAACTTATATGCCATCATGAAGAGAAGTCATGGCAGGAGCTGAAGGCAGAGAGAGTCGAGACAGGAACTGAAGCCGAGACTACAGAAGAATACTACTTACTGGCTTGCATCATAGCCTGCTCACCCTGCCTTCTTATACACCCCAGGGCCACCTGTCTAGGTTCAACACAGCCCACAATGGGGTAGACCCTTCCACAGTAATAATTAACCAAGAAAATTCCAACACAGACTTTCCCACAGGTCACTGTGATAGTACCATTTTCTCGATGAAGGTTGCCTCTTTCCAGATGGTCCCAGCTTGTATCAAGTTGAAAAAAAAACTAACCAGAATAGTGTCAAATATTTGTAATGCCAATAGTTAAGAGACTGGGACAGCAAGATCTAGAGTTCTAGGACAACCTGAACTGCACAGAACATTTAAGACTAGCCTGACCTACCTAGCAAAACCCTTTCTTGAAAAGCTAAGGGCTGAGGATGCAAGTTGGTGGTAAAATGCTTGCATATCATCTGTGAATCACTAGGTATATTTTACAGCAATGCGAAACATAAAAATGAACTCTCTATCTCCCAGGCCAGGCTGATACAGAGGCTACTTGCACAAAATTATTTTCTTCTATGGGGTCCTGTTGTGATGAACAGACTGAGCTTGGAAAATTGTGGTTCTTCCATTTCTTCTTAATTTTCCTGTCCCTAAAATGTTTATTTACAATATAGCAGATTTTTACACAACAAGTATACCATGCTTTGGCTCAATGTAGATGATTTATAGATCAAGTCTTGCAATATTGGCATAACCTCCTAGGTTGTAGTATTTCATTAAACTTCATCATACACACAATAACTAAGTCTCAAACTGCTGTCCTTAATCTGTAGAGAAACATGTAACACATGCCATGGATTGGACAGCCAGTTAGCTGAGTTGGGGAAGATGCAAAATGATTCATTTTTCAAAGAACTTACTCAGATTAGTCCTATCAGAACACACTTCTACTCTAAATCTTGCATATTACAAAACTTATTGTAATGTTAGTATGACATTAAATGCAACACCACAGATGCCTTGAAAATTTTTCAGTACCCAAATTTCCTTCTCCAACTGTCTTTTTTTGTTTTGTTAAAATCTTTTACATGCATATGACAGCATATGTGTATGGGGTGTGTGTGTGTATGTATGTGTGTGTATTGTGTGTGTTCATGTGTGCAAATGCCAAGGCATACATGTTGAGGTCAGAAGACGACCTTGTCTGTTGGACCTTGCCTTCCATCTTACTTGAATAGTATTTCTTTGCTGTTTACTGTGCATAATATGGGCTATCTGGCCTGAAGACTCTGGGATGTCTCCTGTCTATTCATACCATGTTGCAGAAGGAGCTTCGGGATTGCAGATGCTCTACTTTATATGATCTCAGGCCATTCAAACTCAAGTTCTCAAGTTTTTGCAGCAAGTACTTTAATAACTGAGTCATTGCCTGAGATAAGAATGTGTTTTTAAAGCTTGTTTTTAATTTAAAATAGAGGACAGGTGATGGTGGCACATGTCATTAAGCCCAGTACTTAGGAGGCAGAATCAGGCAGATCTCTGTAAGTTAGAGACCAGCCTGGTCTACACAGTAAGTTCCAGACCAGCCAGTGCTATTATGCACAGACCCTGTCTCAAAAAAAAAATTAGAGGACTTGACTTTCCAGGCAGGGTACTGTGGTTGGGAGGTGGTGGTGTTGGTTCTGAGAGAAGTTGGGGGGACAAATGGGAATGAATATGGTTACAATTCATTATATGAAACTCTCAAAAAACTAATAAAATATTGTTTTCAAAAGACTTACTTTAAAAAAATTATTTGTATGCATGTGTGTCTATGAGTGTATGCCATGTGAATGAAATGCCCAAAGAGGTCAGAAGAAATATCAAAGTCCCTGAAACTGGATTGACTTGTACCCACCATTCATAGAAGTCTGCACAGAAGCACACATAAAAGAACATTTTCAAAAATGACACCCAAAATAAGTAAACAAGAAAAAGAAAATCAACAAAGTAGTGAGTAACTAAGGAAGACATTGTGCATCAATCTCTAACTTCCAAACACCACACCCACACACATGCACCACATAAACACCACATATACAATAACCAATAAGCCACCTAAACAAATGCCTGTCTAGGAAGTACAGCTAGAGATGAGTAATTAGTGAAGGATAAAGCAGGGTGGGGTACTGGAACAGAGTTGAAGAGCCTCTTTCTTAAGGAAAGTTGTGTTGTTAATGTCCAACATAAGGTATCAAAGGTAGGTGTGTTATAACAGGATAGAACAATTATTGCAAAGGTTTTAGGATGAGAAGCGCCTTTGCATGTTTAAGGAACAGAAACAAATATCTACACACACTTGTGTTTTCAAGTACTTCAAACAAACTCTTTGCACTCCAGAGTTTTTGGGCACAGTCCTAAACTATCATATCAGTTAGCATTGTAAGTTGAAATGTGAAGCCATGTGCAATGGGAGGCCGGCTCCATTCCACCTTGCTGAAGGGAGATGTAATTCAGATCTCAGGAGCCTTTCATTCTTGACAAATCCTTCCTAGATGAAGAAACAAGTCTTTTGCCAACTGAAAATGGTGGTGTCAACACTCACACCCAAAATTGCAAAATTAATTACATTTAAAAGATTTTAGTGGAAAAACTTTAAATTCAGACAAGGTGCTGTGATGTTATTTTTTTTCCATTTCCTCTTGTCTCTCTGGATTTCTACTGATCTCCAGGAGGCTTTATTTGTGGATACTCTTTGCATCTTTGTGGGGGTTCATTCTTACATATATTCTTGGCTCTGTGTCTCACTATATCCAATTTTATCCCATTATTCCTCAGTTCCATTGCCTTTGACCAAGTACAAAACCAGTAATTACTTATCAATTTTCACATTTGTCTGCTTGGCAAAAAATACACAGAGATTTGGAAATCAACTTAGTGAGGTCAGGTTTTGTTTTGTTCTTTTTCTTTCTGCCGCATTAGGGATGGGATTCAGGGCTTCATATATTCTATACAAGAACTCAGCTACTGATCCATAAAACTAGTACTAAAGGTGACTTTTGAAACCACTGAGTTTCTTCAAAATTATATAAAAATGATAGAATCATAGTATATATTATACATGCAATAGTACTACAGAAAAACCATTCAAGGAAACCTACTTATCAGATTAGGGCATTTTAATTCCAGTATCAGGCATCACCCTGTGGCTATTGTCCATACACCTGGGCATGAAAGCAATACACCAGTCATGGTCAGAAGACTTACAGAAGCACATGTATGCAGCTTAAGGGAGTAGAGGCTCTGGCAAGCTGAAAGAAAAAAACAAAGGTTTGACTAAGGCCATTTGAATATTAGCTATCTGTCAGTACGGAAAGGTAAATAAGAGCTGGTTTATTCAAAATGGAGAATGGATTCTGTCCCATGCTACAACTGCAAGCAAGTCAAGAAAAGGAATGAATAAAAGTCATTCTGCCAGAAAATATAATTGAATTATTTGTAGACCCAAGAAAAATGTTTGTGTTTTCTAGTAATTATAAATGAAAAATAACCACTTCACCTCTCAATTTGTGAATACCACTTTCATTCTCAATTTGAGAAAGATATAAAAAAGATATTAAATGGTCCCAAGAGTGAAACAAAACAAGTCAGTAGGATAATTAGGAAAGTTCTTAGAAAAGCAATTTGCCAGGATGTGTCAAAAGTACCATTGTTTTAAAACCAGACATAATATCTTTGTGATTCAATATTTAAGGAAAGACTGCCAAATTTGGAAAAGGTAATTATTCCTGAATATCTTTATTACAGTATCATTTATAAGATTATGCACAAATGATGCATAATGTTCTATAGCTTAGTATTAGGCAATTAAACAATGATAAGCTTCATTTGATGTTCTTTACATTATGTTTTCAAAGGTTATCATATCAAATATGCTTAACTGTGTATAAAATAAATATAAACATGTGACACACACATAGAGCCAAAGCAAACAGTCATATGAAGAAAATACACCCCAATGTGTATATCTAGTTGTTTTTGAATTGTGGAAATTTAATGTGCACACACAAAAATTATTCATTCAGAAGCTGGGGCTGGGGCTGGGACTCAGTTGTATTAGCATGGGATAAGTCAAGTCCTGGGTTACATCATAAGCATACACATAGACACATACACACACACATCAGTTCTAATTAGTCATAATACCATGTGAACAATTTCATTTACTAGACTTTTAGCAGGATTCTTTACATGAATAACTTTTATAAATTATACATTTTAGAGACCTAAATCAATCATTGAGAGTCACATAATTATAAAACTTCTTTATAAATTACAGCCTACCTTTCTTTATATTAGCCTTCCTTACTTTCAAGCCATTACTGAAAGCCATTTTTCTCAAAGGTCAACTATATATCAATTTAAATGAAAATACATTCAGCTATTTGCTATTTTATGAAATTTCCTTCAGTGAAGGAGTGGAGAAAGAGATACGTATTCAAGACCCAGCAATTCCACTCTTGGGAATATAACCAAGAGATGCCCTATCATACCACAAAAGCATTTGTTCAACTATGTTCATAGCAGCACTATTTGTAATAGCCAGAACCTGGAAACAACCTAGGTGCCCCTCAATAGAAGAATGGTTAAAAAAGGTGTGGAACATATATACATTAGAGTTTTACACAGCGGTAAAAAACAATGACATCTTGAATTTTGCATGCAAATGGATGGACATAGAAAACGCTTTACTGAGTGAGGTAACCCAGATCCAAAAAGAGGAATATGGTATGTATTCACTCATAGGTGGATTCTAGCCATAATTAAAGGTCTTTGGGCCTATTATTCGTGATCCTAGAGAAGCTAAATAAGAAGGTGAACCTGAAGAAAATCATGTAGTTTTCCTCCTGGAGATTGGAAGTAGACAAGAGTGCCAGGCAACCTCGGGTGCATGGGGCGGTGGGGGGGTTGTTGGAAGGGGAGAGGGTTAGAGAAAAGGGAGTAGGGGAGGAATGGGGAAAGCTTGGGGGACTCGGATGGAGGGGAGGGAGGAAGGATGGATATGGGATCAGGGAAGTATATATCTCAACTAAGGGAGTCATTTTAGGGTTTACAAGAGACTTGATTATAAAGGGGATCCCAGGTCCAAGGAGAGATCCCCAGATTGTTCTCTGGACAGAGGAGAGGGTGCCTGAACCGGCCTTGGCCCATAACCATACTGATGAATATTTTGCATATCACCATAGAACCTTCATCTGGCGATGGATGGAGATTGAGACAGAGACCCTCATTGGAACACTGGACTTAATTCCCTAGGTCCAAACGAGAAGCAGAAGGAAAGAGAACGTGAGCAAAGATGGCAAGACCAGAGGGAACCTTCACCCGCTGATGGATGGAGATAGTTTTTAAAGGCCAGGAAGTTGTTTCCCTTAATTGCTTTTTGTTTAATGTCATCAATGTGTGTTTATTAGATTGCACTGCAAACTTTGGAATCTAATAGCACTGTTGACATAGTGTTCTCTAAACTGATGAATTTAATGCATTGCTCATCAGTTAAAGAATTGAACTTGGTCAGGGTCTAACAGAAATACCTCAATATTCATATGAAAGCTGTGACTAAGAAAAATATTTACTGTGCGTTAAATATAACATTTAATATGGCAGCTAGAGATATGGCTTGGCTTGCAGAGAGCCTGGGTTTGGTTCCCGTCTTCCACATGACAACTCACAACAATGTCTCTAATTCCAATTCTGGGAGATCTGTTGTCCCCTTCTGATTTCAGAAGATACCAAGGTCATTTGTGGTGTACATATTTACATGCAGATGTAACACTCATTCAGTGTATAAAATAAAAATTTAAAACATAAATGTAAATATTTACTCATGCAAATATATGCATTCTGTGTATTTCTAGACATACACTTAAATATACATGCAATTGTAAACATTTTTAACTCTAGTCTTCATGTTAGTGTTGAGGTATTCTATTTATTTTGTAAATATGAATGCATATAAACACATATACATATATATGCTATCGGTAAAAATAGACATAAAATATCATTCACCATAAATCTGTTGTTGGGAATAATCATTTTTGTGATTATTATGTTTTACCTTCAATAGTGTTATATTGTTTGTATTTTAATAAATAAATCTTACCTGAAGAACAGAGGCAAATCTAAAGCCACTAGAGGTCAGGTAATGGTGACACACATTTTTAATCCCAGGATTTGGACGGCAGAGGCAGATGGATCTCTGTGAGTTCAAGGTCATCCTGGGTTACTCAAGATCAATGTAGAAACAAATCCAGGTGGTGGTGTCCTAAATTTTTAAGCCCAGTTCTAGGGAGTCATGAATTTAATCCCCAGCACTATGGGGAATATAAAATGAGAGTGGAGAAAGGTTTAAGCTGCTTAGTTTGCAGTCACCCAATCTCAGTAGAGGTAAGACTTCTCTAGCAGTTTGGCTTTTCTGGTTTTCCAGTTGGATTTATTTATTAAAATACAAATAATTGCAACTATAACCTTCATTAGTATCCATGGGTGTCAGTTATGAATGGAAAACTAAAGTGTGTCCAATTTTCTTTTCAGTTTGCATTTCAGTCCTGTAAATTTACCTTGTTTCACATTATTTCCCAGAGCATGATCCAGCAAATAAGCACCTCAAACAATAGATGGATAAACAGTGCTTTGATGAATGAGTTTACCTTTGCCAGTGTGTGAGCTTATTTGGACTTTGGGCTTAACTACACAAAGGAGGTTTAAATTTGACTATTAGGTCAAGACTCAAGATGTCCCAGAGTCCGATTTAAAAGGAAGGGAGTGGCGTGGTTTGGCATGGTTCATGGGTTCTATTTAGCTTTTAGAAAGCTAAATAAGGTCAGAAAAGGGTCAACTCTAAGACAGTATCCTGTCTGAGGAAGCTAAGCTGCCTAAGAGTCTTCCCTAGTGAATTTCCCTTAGTCACAACCATCTAAGAAAAAATGACCCAGTAATCCAGGCATCTCTACCCACTTTTTGGAATGCAGCTGATACAAAATACTTTCTAAATGTACCTGCAACTGTAAGGTATCTGGTAAACCATTGCAGATCACAGTTTTCAACTTATGACAATGACCTTCAAAAGTTAAAAGATAAAGTTTTCAAATGACTTTGAAATTCATCCTAGGCACATACCCAATAAAAGTAAAAACATGTCCACCCATTGTGTACAAATATTTATGGTAACTTTATAATAGCCAGAAAGTAAAAAGATCTCAGGTGTCTGTCAACCAATGAATAAATACATTCTGGGTTAGTCATCCTTAAAGAGAACTAAAGTGTTGATATACATGGAAACATCAATGAACCTTGAAAACATTTCACTAAGTTGAAAGAAGCCAGGCATAAAAAACCATGTAGTTAATGTTTCCATCCATACGAAATGCCCAGAATAGGCAAATCTATTGAGAGAGAAAAACAGTTACCTGTCAGAGATGGGGGTAGCTGTAATGAGTAAGAGGGAAGAGGTTGGAGAAACGACTTCTAATGAAAAGGCAAAAATATTTTAAAAATTCACATTGGTTGTAACCATCACACAGTCCTGTGAAGCATGTTTAGAAAACCAATTAATTTGATGTTTTAGATGAGTAAATCATACAGCATATGAATGGCATTTCAGCAAAACCGCTATTGAAAAATACTATGATGTAATTTTGGAACTTAATATAGATGATTATTATTGTTATCGTTGATTTTTTCAGGTTACCCAAGGGTTGAATTTTGGTTTGGCATTGGTTATTATTTTACTTGTTAAAATGATTGCAGGTTCCAGACTGGCCCAGAACTTACAGTATAGTTCAAGTTAGTGTTGAACTCTCTGTTCTTGCTCCAATCCATGAGTGCTGGAGTTATAGAGCATCTCTGATATCCAGCCATTTGAAGGGTTTAATTGAAGATGTGATGAGAGGTTTTGATGTCCATTCTTATTACCTCAATATACACTTGTAAAAGCAACCACTACTTTCTGTAGCCACTGTAACTTACTCTTTGAAGGCTGTCTTGGTGGCTTTACATACTGCTGGACTCACTGAATCTGAAATCTCCCCAGTGCCTCAGTGGGGATAACTGAAGAGTCTTCCCAGCTCCCAAACAGGCTTGAGCTCCAGGCTTGAAAACACATTGTTGTACCATTATTCCATGCCTCATTTCTTATTGGTACATTTGGGTTCACTTCAATAATAAATAAAGTTTTCAGATCCTTCTCAGGGTCTGCTTCTAGGAGAACCCAAACCAAGATTGGGTTGTTCCTTTTTCTCTTCTCAAATAATATTCAAAACTTCCCTTACCTATGATAGTTCATCAAGTCCCTAAAGGAATAAATAGCTCTGTAGTTTGGGTTTAAACCAAACCAGAGAGAGACAAAGACAAAGACATAGAGAGTTTGAAGTTAGTCTTCATTGGTTTGGGTTAACAACACCGAACCTTCCTAAATCATAGAACTGAACTTTATTAAATGAATAACTCTACTAAATTACCTATAAGAAAACATGTGGTGACCTTGGTACCAGGATCTCTGAAACAATTGTCTGTCCTTGAGGGTCCTTACCAGAAAATTCTAGGACCTCAGTGCTAGCAGTACCCAGTGTAGTGTACTGTCATCACTACAGTACCTATCAGTACCCAGTATAGTGTAGTGTCATCAACCACCGAGGGTGTCAATATTTTTTAATGGAACAAAAGACTGAAAGAAATGAGGATATTTCTTTGAAATAACCTCCTTAGTCTCTTGGTGGTCGCAATACAACTGTAACCTAAAAGACACCCTATCAAAGTAACTCAGAAAAGAAAGACAGCACAGAAAAAGTTCAAATGTAACTCAAAGAACAAAACTTTAAATTGTATCTCTAAAAACAAATTCAAAAGGTCTCGTGATATAGCTTAACAATATAGCGTTTATCTAACCTGCAAAGACCCTGGGTTACATGTCCATCACTGCAAGAAATAAAAGATTTAATGAACCAAATGATACTTACTGGGAACCTGTTTTGCACCAGGTACTTTATTACCATTCCCACTGAAAATGACAGTAGAGAAGGCAAAATATTATGGAACAAGGTGTTGTGGAAAAGAAGGACTTTGGGGACACAATATAATTTGCACAGGTCTGTCAGATAAAAAAAACTCTCAAAATGGACATCAGAAGGATGACCAAAAGATATCTGAGTTTGCAAAATAGTAGAGCTAGAAAGGAATAATATATGGGAGAATATCCAAATTATTCAAGGATTTGAAGTAAATGGCATAACTGTAGAGTCAAAGAAAAAAGTCTGGATAGCTACAAGCTATACTGTTAATGTGGGCTGCTTAGATAGGTTAGGAAGTGGTAAGGCCCAACAGGTGAAGTAATTAACTTTATCTTTCAATAATTTCGTTTGCTTTTCTTTTGAATAAAAGTGGGTTCTAGAAGTTAAATGAATTATTTTTTCTCATTTTACTATTAAAAACAGATTGTTCTTATTCAATGTGAGAATGTGAGATGGAAGAACTTTGAAGACACTGAACTAAGTGAAAAAAGCCAGACACAAAGAGACAGATACTGCATAATTCCACTCATAATGAAGACCTAGAATAGCCAAATTCATAAAGATCAAAAGTAGAATAATGGTTTTAAGGGATTGTTTGGGGTTTACGGGAAATAATAGGAAGTTTGTGTTTGGGGTTTAGGGGAAATAATAATAAGTTTGTGTTTAATAGGTAGACTGTTTCAGAAGATGTAAGAGTTCTGGAAATGGATGGTGGTGCTTTATACCAATGTGAAGTTACTGTATTGTATACTTTGATGGTCCATCTAGGAGAAGACTCTGAGGTAATTGTCTGAGTTAGTACCAAAACAGACCCTGAAACAAAGGATTGGCAAGAGCTGACGAATCGGAAAGGTGGCTTCCAGGAGCTCTAATAAGAGTCTGGGGAGGAGAAACAAAGATAGCCAATGAAAGACGGTAGTGATAAACAAGCCTTAGTTATTCTGTGTAAGAGAAGAGGACAATAGGTTTAGATGTTTTGGTGCTGAAGATAGAACCTAGGGCCTCACGTGTGTTAAACAACCACTCTTTATCGCTATGCTATATCTGTATTCTGGTGCACTGTGTTCCTTATATATCCAATCATGACAGTTATAAGCTGACAGCTACCCCTGGAGACATCAAGCCCATCTGCTGGCCTACTTTGAGTATGGCTATAAGAGGTTCCAGCCTGCACAGAAATCCATCAGGTAAATACCACACCCGCAGAGCCAGAATCTCTGCTTCTGTGTATGCAAATGAGAGATCAGCTCTCCCCAGAGCTGTTGCAGCCCTATGATATTAGATAAGAAGCAAGGTTCTTGGCTTGGAAACTGGCCTGCAGGTGATTCCTGATGCCTAAACAGTAAATTCTAGCAGCAAAGCAAGTAGGAATAAGCAAGACGAGAAAGCTAGCTGGCAAAGCAGATGGAAGAGGTATCTAAGGATTACTGAAGGAAGCAGAAAATTCTTATCATGGAAGTGACAAGAAGTGATTTTTCCCCAGTGCCCAGTGAATACAGAGAATAAGAAGCTGGAAGTTCTTTTCTGAGACTGTGGGAGACAGTTTAGAAAATAATATTAGTTAAATAACAGTTTATATGGTCTACACATACCTATATTGCATTGGCCACAGGCCTTAGACACCAAAGATAGAGAAACAATATTCAGTTTGACAATTGTGTGAACTATATAGATGTTCCCAATCTGTGTTTTTACCCTTTATGTCTTTCTGACTTTCCATAATTCATTCATGAATTATTTTTACAAAAACAAATACCACTATCTAGCAAAAGATGTATTTGTTTAAGGAGATAAATTAGTATTGCTTTTCTTATGTCCACAAAGGCTATATGTGTTTAGGGCCTTTAGAACTACCATGCAGACGCCATTGTTACTGCACTCTGCACATGCATTTTGTTTATCCTTTACATGAAGCTGTGATTATTTTTAGCAGCAAGCTTAAATAAACTCTCACCTTAAACATTACCTGCAAATATCATTTTCAATGCCATTAAGGTCTTTATCCACTTTATTTTTAAAACATTGACAAAAGTACTATAATTTTGCATATTGAAGCACACTAATATGAAGACTAGTTGAATGTCTGTGTCAATACTTTTTCAGAGCCTAAGAAAAGATATTTAAATCTCTTAAAGCACACATCTATTCACTGGAAATTTAAAAATCACCAGTGTTTTTCATCTTACAGACTAGTTTTAAATTTCCTCTCAATCTTAAGCCTACAACCCCCTCAAAGGAATTCATGCTGAGAGAAGGAAGCCAGATTTAAGAGATATCTGTGGCTGAAATATATCCTCCAAAGAGCACAATAGGAATAAAAACTAAGGGATTTAGCAGTTTTAGCCACCTTTCATTATTTTCTCCCCAGTATCAAAGACTAAGAAATAAAGAAAGCATAAGGTCCAAGTGAATTTGCTGTTTGCAGACCAAATGTGTTTGTCTGACTTACTTACCTGCGATCACAGCAGCTTTGTGCTTTCTTTTATTTCTCAGAGATGCCCAATGGAAGTTCAGTATAGGGGCTAGCAGGCTGATCTATCTCTACAAAGCTCACTTTTCCCTTGAACACATTCTCTATGAAATCAGAGGGGAATAAGGAGAGGAAAACAGAATACAAGCAGTATGTCAATTAAGAAGACCAAATGATCTCTGTCAGTTTCTGACTGTATGCAGCCACTTTCTGGTAACACAAAAGCCACTTCTGTGATAATTTGCTTATCTCCATCTGAGGCTGGAAATATCACTCCATGGTGAATAAAAAAATTAAAAGCTAGCGGAGGACAGAGAACTTGGATTTTCCTCTTCATGTCTTTATTCAGATGTAAGAACCTTCATGGAACCAAGAAGAACCTTCTATTTGAAAAGAATACTTTGGCACATGTAAAAATGACAATAGGCACAAGAAATACAATTTCTCCTGATTGTGTGTGTGCATGTATGTGTGTTATGCTGGATCTGTTTCTTGGTTGTTCATTCCTAGCATTTATCATGAAGAAGGCATTTAGCTGATGTTTTCTAATTAAAGAATGATGACAGATAAACAGATAGAATAACGTATTGCTACTCAAAGGTTGGATGTAGAATAAATTGAAAAGTCTGAGCTATAGGAATAAAAAGTGCTCTGCAATTTCCTTTTATAGACACCCCAATAAACATTGTAAACAATGTCTGGGTTTTTTCAATCTGAAACCAGAATCTCAGAATCTTCAAAGTGCTAGACAGTATAATTCTAATAGTCAAGCCCCAGGATGTTGCATTTGCTGGAGCATGGAAAAGATTGGTTCTCTCTCTCTATCTCTCTGTCTCTCTGTCTCTGTCTCTGTCTCTCTGTGTGTGTGTGTGTGTGTGTGTGTGTGTGTGTCTGTTTGTCTGATTCTGTCTCCCAGAAGTACACAGGCCTGCACACAGTTTGTTGAATCAAGTGCTCTTTCCAATGGACTTTAATAATGGTGAATTCTGATCACGTTTTTTTTCCTAATCATCTTCAAGCTGGAGGGTAAAGTCCTTGTCTCGCTGCTGATCCATACTTCAGAGTCCTGAATACTTTACTTTGAGTCCCTTCTCCATCTTACTGTTCATCACTTACGCAGTGTCACCATCAGAGGAGTTAGCCTTCCCAGTAACTGTGGGCAAT
Source organism: Myodes glareolus (assembly GCF_982192425.1). Lineage (NCBI taxonomy): Eukaryota > Metazoa > Chordata > Mammalia > Rodentia > Cricetidae > Myodes > Myodes glareolus. The sequence continues at coordinate 140,202,114 of NC_142053.1, forward strand.
TGAAACACACTATTATTTAGAAATAAATCAAATCAAAGAGGATGACTGCTGTATTTCTGAATCTAACAGAGAGGTCTATCAATCATCCCTAAACATACAAGTGGGTAGTTCTGTCCTCTGTCAAACTGTAATACCAATAGCTAAATTAATTTTTTAAAGATGCTGTTCTTCTGGCTCTTAAATTATTTATTGAATTTAAAAAAGATGTATTTCTTAGTTTCAGAGCACACTGACTCAAAATGTTACAACACAGGACTGAGAATATAGCTCAGAGTTGAATATATATGAGGTTTTGGGTTCAATTCCAAGTATCACCCAATCCTCTACCTGTCAATGTTACAGTCACTTATAAAGAATAAAATCAAAGTTTTTCTGTGGAAATCCTACAACACAGATGTAGAAAAACTTAGAAAAACTAAAGTATTTTCCATCCTTCTAGTTTTCTTGCTCAAATCCCTCAAATATAAACATCCTTCAACCAAAGACCTGTAATCTGTTAGTCTTGACACTTAAACCTACCAATCAGCTACGTCTCTCACAACCTCATTTTCCTCCTTCTAATTCTACCATCCATTTTACAGTCACTATCTTCAATTCTGTGTGAATTCTTATAGGATGCTTCATGAAAATGGTGGTAGGATAAAGGAAATAAATAGATATGCACCAACAGTACTGTTTACCAGAAACCAAGATCACAGTTAGGTATAATATCATGTTTAGAATACACAGACAGATCTTGACCTTATGTATCCAGGCTTCACAAATGATGATTGTGTTTCGTTATTTGTTCATTTAAGTTCACTACTATAGAGTTCTCTAATAAATGAAGAAACCCATATTTGTATAATTTCCGTATCAAAGGGCCTGAATCTCTACCTTAAATAGCTCACAGAATGCTGAAGGAAATAGAATCTCTGAAACTTATTTGAGCTGGTATAGAGACCAGCAACCACAGTTCATTTTGCTTTGGGAATTTTAAGGGATCAAAGAGCGGGCACACAGAAAGAAAAAGGCTATGTACTATCTCTGGGACTTATCAGTTTCTTTCACTCATAGTAGTAAAGGCTTTTTATCCTTTAATGGCCTCTACCTTCAAACTTGTTAAATCTGCTTCATGATAAGAATATCTCATAACATATAGATCAAGAATTGCTGCTCAACCATAATCTGTGTAGATTAGTGTTCCAGGCAAACAGCCTCAGAGAGAAGTTTGTGTGTGTGTGTGTGTGTGTGTGTGTGTGTGTGTGTGTGTGTGTATCCTTATCAAGACTTAACATACACAAAGATGGGAGGCATTTTGCCAAGAGAGGGATTCAACTGAGACACAATCACAGAAGGGAAATCAGAGAGCAGCTCTGAACTTGAGATGGCCTTCCAGAGTTCACTCGATTGAGACAAGGAATCCAGTCCTTTGTGCCACCACACGGGTTGCACAGTGCCTTCAGGAAAAGGCAACCCTCATGCATGAGTTCATTTCTTCCAATCAAGGATGGTTCCCAGAGAAATTTTCAAATGTGGTTCAGTAGCAGCTGACATTATCAGCCCATTCTGTATGGATCTTACAGCATACTACAGCACCTATTACCTGTCATTTTCCAGTCAAAGAACAAACTAAAATTCCAGTGCTCTAAGTATATTAACTATAGATCTACACTTTAACCACTTAAGGTATATTTGAGAGAGTGATATTTAAATAGGCCGTTGATCTCTTCAATAAATATTGACAAGATTTCCTCCAGTGTCTCTAAGGCCGTTAAAGTAAAGCGGCCATTCTTCCCCACCAATCTCTCTTCTAAACCACATAACATGTCTCTCTCAACACACTATCCTTCAGGGACTTCACATGTATCTTTGCCTCTCTCTGCTTAGTGTACATCTCAAAGATATTGTTCATCCGCATCTCCTTATACTAGCTCAATGTTTGGCAAATAATGTACTCAATAGAGGTTTGTTGAGTAAACAAAGTAACCAAAGAGCGAGCAAATGAGAAAACTAGTTTTATCCTCCACAGAAACAACAACGTAGGAAAACACATTTGATGAAATGAGAACAACTCATTTAAATGCACACCTTTATGTCAGTTTATCATTGGTGCTTAACAAGACTAGTCTGATTGTTACTGACTAGCATAGCATAAAAGGACCATTCTCAGTCGTCTGTATCTCACATCTCTCCTGTGTATACTAAAATCTATCATAGCATATGGATATAAACTGGAGAAGAGATTAAAATGTAACTATGAAACAGCTGTTTGATCAGCTGTTAATATAGGCTGTGGATGAAGCTGTTTCCATCTTATCTAGATGGATAAAAATAATTAGTCACAGAAAATGGTTGGTTATAAGGCTATTTTCATTTCTATAACAAAACATATCAGCTAATTAATGATGGCAGATGTCTAGAAGAGCAGGATAAATTGTATCCAATATTTTACAAAGATAAAAATATATGTTTATAGTAAGATGTTGTAGGCAAAAGGTGTTGACTGCACATTCATAGATGGAAAAATTCACTAAAATTTGAAAAAACTGAATCTGCTTATGACTGCTACTATCAACAACTTCAATGCATTACAGTTCTGAACTGATGAAGAATTACGGCTTTCTTTGTGCTGTATCAGAGATGGGGAGAATGCTTGTTTTCTTTTGAATTGACTAAGAAATTCGTTATTAAAGTAAATTGGTGAAATTTGTCTGGGGTAACAGTTTTGAAATACTAAAAGAACTAAAGGGATTTCCAAAATTTATTTCTAATAATTTCATAAAAAATAGAATTACGAACAACAATTTATATGTATTATAACTTTGTCTAAAAGAAGAAATTTGGAAAAAACACCAGTGTTCAAGAGATGGTGCATTAAATAAGTTATAATGCAATAATATGAAGTATTCTTATAAATTTATAGATCACATGGAATCCCAGAATTCAGAGGTGGGAGGGCAGGAAATTTTCAAATATGAGACCAATTTGAACTACAGTATGAGCTCAAGTCCAGCCTAGGCTAAGAGAGTTTCAGGTAACCTGGGACTGTATAGTAAGGTCCTCCATCAACAAAACCAAACAAATATAAGAAAGCTATCATATGAGGCAAGAACAAGTAAGATGTAGAGAAGTCAGTGTAAATGACCTCTGTAGCCTCTTCTTGTGAGGTATTTAGAGAAAGGGAAGAAAGCACGTCTGGTGGAGCACTGAGGCTAGCTAGAAGGAGGATTTCAAGTCAGGCAGGGTCCCAGCGCTGAAAATGGAAGTGGTCAGTAGCTCCCATCTCTAACCCAGAAGATAAGTTATTGCTCCTTGACAACTTCATTTAGAAAAAAATATTCAAAGGAAAAATTAGTTTTCTCCATGCCCAGCTGTAGAAGGCCAACACAAAATAAAATAAATGTTATTTTTTTTTGGAGATAGCGTTTTTGGTCACACTCATTTGTTTAGGCACTTTTTTAATCTTGCTGGTCTTTTGCTTGTATATTATGGTTTCCAAGTTTGTGTCTTCATGGGTTTTGTTTACGTGTGTATGCATATGTGTGTGCATGTGTGCTGTTTTGGGTTTGTTTTGTTTTGTTTGTGTTGTGGTAGTTTGCTTGCTTTTTTATTTGCCTGTTTTCTCTAAATAAAGAGAAAAAAGGTATGGAGTTTGATAGATGAAAAGGTAGAGAATATCTGTGAAAAAAAGGAGGAAGGAAAATTATAATCAGTGTATTTTTACTGTTCGAGTTTTCAATAAGCATAACTAGTGAAAGATATACATAAGCATTCATAAAATGCTATTAATTTTAAAATGGATAGTAATGAGTATATAATGAATAGTTTCTATGAAGAAAATATAGATTGAAATACTAAGGGTAGTTAGTTTTATGAGGTTTAATTATACCTGAGTTTCATTTCCTTCTTGATATTTTCTGTAAATTTATATATTTTTTTCAACAAATATGTATTATCTCAATAGTTTCTATGATTAAAAATATTCCCAGCTCTCTAAAATGTTTGTGAAAGTATAAATCCCACAGATGGGATGACTGCAGTTTCCATTTATCTAAGTGGAATTCTTTCTTCAAAATTCTAAGGGTATTCTGGCTATTAATTAATTTGACTGTTGCTATTTCATTTCATACTTCTGTTAAATGACAATATCAACAGTTTGCTGCTACAATGTAGCAAACTAGAAATAACCCATAGAAGTGTGATAAAATTAAAACAAAATGTAATTTAAGATAGAAATGCAACTGAGAGTTTAAGAGGAAAAAAAACCAGCCTCATCTCCAAATGATGAAGCCATGACTCCATATTTAATATGAAAGAATTGGTGGAAATACTGGACAGATTAATTAAAGGCAATAAGGGTGTTGGGACTAGAAACAAATAAAACTGAGACCTGTCAGGACACCTTTGTCATTGTGAAATTCTGGAAAATACTGCTGCTGAGCAAGCCAGAATGAAATAACAATGGGAGAAAAAAATTGACACAAAACAAAAGGCTTAAACATTAAACACTTTAGATGTCTTTTAACACTGTGTATGGCAATATGACTAATATTCTATAGGATGCATCCATGTAAAAGTTGAAGGAAAGAACCACTCCAAAAAATTGTTCTGTGACCCCCCCTACATGCCATGTCACTAATATCCACCTATACATTACACAGACATAGACACACAACATACTACTAATAAATAAATAAAAGTGAAAAAATAAAAATGAAAAATGAATAAAATATTTTATAAAATAAAAAAAGCATTTAGAGAAATAAATAAAATTCGGTGTTCTTGAGCTGGGAATGTAGCTCAGTAGTGAAATACTTCCTTAGTAAGCATAAGGACTTAGATCTCATTCCTAACAACACAAAATGAACAAGTGAGGAGGGAGGTGGTTTTACCTAATAAGTAAAACCTCAAGATGCTTTCATATCAGAAATCACTTAAAACATTATCTCAAAAGACATTCATCACTTGAAAGTTCAAAATTAAGGAAGAATTTTACCCCTTCACAATCCTTTTGTAGCATAAATCAGTTTTATGTAGATTCCTTAGTAATAAGGCCTAGTGAGCTCTTGAGAGAATGTAAAGTCAGGGCTGAAGAGATAAGTCATCAGTTAAGAGCGTTTGCTGCTCTTTCAGAGATCCGAGATTCAATTCCCAGCACCCACGTGTTTCGAGATTCAATTCCCAGCTCACAGCAATCTGTAACTCCAGTTCTCGGAAATCCAACACCCTCCTCTGGGGTCTAGAGGCATCAGACACAAACACAGTGCACGTGTATACATGTAAGTAAACACTCATGCACATAAAATAAAATTAAACGAATCCTTAAAAAGGACAAAATGGGATGTCACATATATAACCAAAACAAATTTCCAAAGCATTCTGGTGCAGGGCAAATCACTAGTTCTTTAGGTCCATGGTACACCTAAACGGAGACTCTCATTTTGACATGCATTTTGAACCTAGCAGGATATTTTCTCTTTTAAGTTTTCAGAGTCCCTTCTGTAAGATGACTTGTTAAAAAAAACCAAAAAACTCAGTGACTTGTAAAAATAAGGTCAATATTTCCTGATGGACCAGCTTCCACTTATGGAGAAAGATCCTGAAACTGAACAAGTGCTGGCTTATCCAAGTTGCACATTTAGAAAAGCAGTTGGAATTTGAAGTGAAGTCTCAAGCTCCTCTAAGCCTTGTGCTTCACATCTAGGTTAGCCCTCTTACTTTAGTAGGTATATGGTTTTGCTCCATTCTTCAACAGGTTCTCAACTATGGAGCCAGGGCCATAATCCTCACCCAGGAATTCTAATGGTTTAACCTACTTTCTGGGCGCTATGACAGTCTAGAGCTAGAGAGATAAATCATAGTATGTCCCCGATTTTGACAAGTTTGTGATCAGATGAAAATTCACAAATCTTCAATCAGATCATTTGTCCTTTGAGACATTGTCTCATGTCATTTCAGGTTGACCTGAAATTCACTGTGCAACTGAGCGTGATTTTGAAGTTCCAATCCTTATGTTTCCATGTTATGAGGACTGAGAATACAAGGCATGAATCATCATGTTTGGTTTATGCAGTACTACGCATGGAGTTAGGGGCTTTGTGCATGACAGGTAAGCACTCTACTGACTGAGCTTTAGCAGCATCCATTAACAGATAAATTAAATAAAGCACAGTAGATGAGATGAAGTAATAAAATCAGACATGGGGCATTGCCAAGATTATAAGTATCATGTCCATCAAACCTAAAACTGAAAGTTAAGTTATGGGTAGTTCATGCCCAGGGTCATATGCAACTGTATACATTCCATTCATCCCGGGTGGGTCCTAGCTCACACCTACCATTACGCTTTTATCTTGTCACATGTAATGACTTAATACCACTGATTGGACATACTCTTTAAGCTGCAGACATTCTAATTTAAGGCATATCAATTACTGTATATGTGAACTTGAAAATTTTTAGGAATAAATGTGTGAATTTATTAAATTTTGGTGTTAAAACACAATTTGTCATTATTAATATCTGGAAACAGTACTATCAACAAAGAAATGTCATTATACAGACTTTACTGTGTCAGTGCTCCTGGAGACCAACATCTTGGAGAAATAATTTGGAAACTAAAGTATCTCTTCAAGTTCATGAGATAAATCAAAGCCAGAGACCTCTTATATGTTTTATTTTGTCAAAATGTAGAAATTATTAGAACAATTGAGTTCCTCAGTTGTATGCTGTGGTATTTAAAACAAACACTAACTGTGTACAGATCAGTTAAGGTAATTCCTCTACTAAAATCTTCTGAGGATGTGTGTACTTGCAGCTGTGTGAATGAATGAATGATACCAGAGCAGAATTAATCATCACTCCACAGATGGACATGGTGACACACACCTGTAATCCCAGTGTCTAGGAAGATGAGACCAGAGCATCTGAAGACTAAGAACAGCCTAAGCATCAGAGTAACAGCCTGAGCATCTGTGTCCAACAAAATTATTGTTATAGAGAAATTGCTGTACTGGACAAAGGTGAAAAGACTGAAACTTGCTTCCCTGCATATGTTATTCTCACAAGGAGAGCAGAACTGCAACAGGGAATGGGGGCAATCCTAACGTTATTATCTGCAGGCATCAAGTCAACTGTAAGACTTTGTAGAGCAATATGTTTGGGATTTCTATTATTTGACATATTTATGTTTTAGATGTAAATTTCAAAGCGGTTTAAGCTTTTTCTTTAAATTCAGTCACTGGCTTCATATATCATCTGTATATGTGAACGGAATAAGCAGTGCTTGCAAACAGAATTCCTTGTTGTAATAGGACTTGTTTCCCCACCTCCCTCCCTCCCTCCCTCCTCTGTGTGTGTGTGCACATACGTGGTGTGTGTGTGTGTGTGTGTGTGTGTGTGTGTGTGTGTGTGTATGCAGACACAAACTTATTCTACAAGTAAATTTCTCAATCTACTACTGGATAAGTAGTCAATTTGTGAGTCTGATTAAGAAGAATAGCCAACATTTATTGTATACTTTGCAGATGCTGAGCCCCTTTCCAAACACCTAACATATGTTTTCTCTTTATTCTTCTCATCCACTTTATATAATAGATAATATAGATATTATTAGTAACGCCGTTTGCCAGATGAGAAAACGAAGTCAGGGAAAGTTAACTATTTTACCAAAGGTAGCAAAGCTTGCAAGATAGGACACAATCCTTGAAAGTTGTTGCCACTGCTGCTGCTCCTGTAAGGCACAGAGCCCCGACCTCATTACCCAGCTAGTGGGAGGATGGTATTGAAGTAACTGTAGAAGGCTCATTTGTGCCTTAAATCCACTTTGCTGACTTCTGAAAATGTGCAAGGACCCAGAAATTGTTCTTTAGTGATACGTGATTTCACCTACGCAGTCCACTTACAGGTTCCTCCTACCAATACAACCTAGGTGTAAGGAGGCATTGTCATTAGAATCCTAATGAAGCTGCGGTGAAAAAGTCAAGCATGTAGACAATGCTCAATATGCTACCGCTCTTTACTGTTATTAAGTAACAGTATTGAATAGATAATTCTGTTTGTTGTTTACCTTTTATTATAATGAAAACAGGCGTCAAGGGACCACAATAGGAACTACAACAAAGTTAGAACAGCAGCCTGTCTGGGGTGATGCCGAAGCACAGATCTAGGGATTCACAAATTTCTCCAGATGAGGAACCTATGAACTCTTCCAGTCCCTTGATGGGGGTCTGTGGCAGGACACAATTAGAAGTGGGCAGGCTGTTACCAATGCTTAAATTTATGCACACATTTTGTTGCTATCACCTATGTGAGTCATATCCAGAAAAATTATTGGCTCCTGAAAAGGAAGTAGTTATTACATTTAAAAGTACCTGTTTCTTCTCTCAGGGACTGGAGATTGCATCAAGAGAAATAAGCAAGGCACAGAAAGATAAGCAGTGGATGACCTCACTCATATTTGGAAGTCAAAACTGCTGATCTCACAGAAGAGAGTAAAATGCACTAGAGGCTGGGAAGGGCCAGAGTAAGGTCATACAGCGAGACAGCAGGTAGCAAAACACAGTCATATACAATGTAAGTTATAGTGTTCTATAGCACTGTCACTGGACTATAGGATACAGTAGTTTTTAGAACTGTTTTATTCTGAAGTTTTGAGGATTGCACCCAAGGCCTTACGCATGCTGGGAAATCACTCTGCTACTGAGCTACAACCCACAGCCACAATTTATTATGTGTTTTGCAAAGTGCTAAAAGAGGCAATCAAAGGTTCCAATGCAAAGCAATACATATTTTTAAGAAAAAGAAATGCTAGTTACACTGACTTGACTATACAGTGTGTGTGTGTGTCTGTGTGTGTGTGTGAGAGAGAGAGAGAGAGAAAGAGAGAGAGAGAGAGAGAGAGAGAGAGAGAGAGAGAGAGAGGTTAATACAAAATAATTCTGGTTGATATAAGATACGTTAGGTACAGGAGTCTCACTAATAAAAGCTATTTTATAATACATTTACCTTTTTGTGAAGAGAGAGTCTAGAAGTCTCCAGACAAAAAGCAATGATCAGGTAGTGAAGACACAAATTATCCTAATGTGATTGGAACATATTATCCATATCTATTGACATATCACACTGTGCTTCATAAATGTGTTCAATTATCACATTTAAGTGAAAAAATTTGAATAAGGTGAGAAGAAATATTAACTAACCTGATTTGATCATAACATACTGTATAAATGTAAAAGATTATCATGTAACTCACCATATATTTGTAAGATTAAAATCACAATCAAAATTAGAAATACATATGTAAAAAAGTTGTTTTTAAACATTACTATTTGCATTGCATATAATGGTAATGATTTTTATAGTACAAAGATGAAGGCTCCGTTCTGGAATAATTACATGTTGAAAGTGCTTTTAAAAAATGTCTTAACTGAAATAGAAGGATGTCACTTCCCCCTCCTTTCCTCCCTTCAGCTCCTTCTAGCTGCCTTCCCTCAGATGAGTCCAGTGGTTTTTAGAAAAGGGAAAAAGAAAAAAGTCTCTTTGTTCTGAAAGTAAAGGCATATCAGAAGCCTTCTTTCTGAACCTCTGAAATAGGAAAAAAAAATCTGTTGTGAATTCATGATAGCAACTAGAAAGGCAATGTGTTTCACTGTGACATCTCCATACAGCATAAAGCATACCTGATCCCACCCTTTCTCTAACCTTTCTCTCTCCTCTCCCTCCTTCCTTCCTTTCCCCTAATTGCCCCCTTTCTACTCAGTTGTTTTTAAAACTAGTCTTTCTCCTGCTTTATTTTCCATGGAAGCAGTTTTTTCCATCCCTGCTCACTGAGAATTATTTTTCTAGTACACATTTTGAATCGTTTCTAATTTTAATTTTATTTATTGTTATTTTTATCAGTTAGTAAGCCTTCCTTTCCAGTGAAAAAAGAAGCGAGGAGGCAAGTGATGAGAAATGCCATGAGAAGTATCTTAGGCGAATGGAGGAAATAGGGCTCACGTGTGGTTTTCGTGGCAGCCATCTATGCTTACTGAATACTGCCCTGGCCTTTCTAGTTTTTTTTTTTTCTTAGCTGGGATATACAAATTTCCAGCACATTATCAAATTATAGATGTTTTTGAACATTTTGCTTAAGGAGAATTTCTCCATTTTTTTTTTCTTTTCATGACAGAGAAATAGGAGGCTTGACTGTCAATCCCAAAGACACCTCTACCCCCAGTGTCCCTGAACTCATGATATCTTATGGCTATGAATGGCACTTCCTATCCAAGCTAGTCCCACCAGCAGGCAGCCAGCTCACTTTCCTAACCATATACACCACTCACCCACCATATGTTGGATTTAGAAGGTTGGTTCATGGTCCTCCAAGGATCTCAAGCAAGTGTCTCCTGCCTCTCCTTTCCCAAGTCTAGCAAAATCTTTCTTTTCTGTTTTGAGTTGCTCCTTCTTAGCTTTTATTTTGGTGGTTGAGTAGGATCTACTCCAAACTTGCAAGATAGTTTCCATGACTGTAGCAAACCAAACATTAAAATTGAAACTGATGCGCTGCCTGCCAACTCCAAGTAGGAGATTCAGTTTGCTTTGCCAGTTTTTGAGAAATGGATGACATTCTTCTTCCGCTGGTAGGGAATCACTTCTAATCAGACATTTCTAAAGAGATATCTTGATTGCACTGAAAACTTTTAAGCATTAGAAAGTTATATATTAACTAGCTATACCCTGAATGTGCCTCTCTGTTTATCCTACAGGGAGGGATTCAAATTTGCTGACAGCTTTAAAACTTATCAGGGGATTACCAGATTGCCCCATGTTTAATCATTAACAAAGTTTAAAAAACAGAGTGGAATTTGGAAACATAAACCATTGTGTCAATCACCTCCTGACTTTAAAATTGTATACTCTCAACTTGACTTGGGCCATTTCTTCCATGGCCCATGGACTTTAACTCCCTGTCATGCACATCTATGGCACCAAATTCCTCCTTCAGTTTCTGGCTACTAGATTTCTGTTCCTAAATGTATTCCCATCACTTCCTTTCCAGCTATCTCAACTTTTCCCACAAACCTGTCCTCTGTTCCTTCCAGTTCCTTTCACGCCAGCACTTTCTCCGTATTCCCAGTCATTTCACATTTATCTTTTAGGAATGAAAAAGTATTTCACTTACAACAGAAGATGATAAAAACATAAAAGGCTCTCCACTATTTATCTCTAGTGACCTTTAAAAAAGCTTGCAAAATTTTTAAATCAATTTTGCTATGTACCCAGACTTAAAGCTGGGATTCTAGGCTTGTGCCACCAGGGCCACCATCCCAACTGACCTTCTAGTTTTGTTTCTGTCAGACTGCTCCCTCATTCTTCACAATAAAATTCTTTCCTTAAGAGATATTAATTTTTTATTTTTGAAATTAAAATATAATTACATCACTTCCCCATTCCCTTTTCTCCCTCTAAACCTCCCATACCTCTTCTTGCTACCTTTCAGATCCATCCCTTCTTTTTATATTGTTTTATACATACATATATAATATGCACTCACATATATGTATATACACATAAACACAAATGCATAGATACAACCTGCTCAGACTGTTTATTCGGGCCCGACCACCTGGGAGTGGGTAATCTATTTGGAAACTCTTCCCTGGGGAAGGCTATTTTCTCCCCTGAGCACTTCTTAGTTGCTAATAGTTTTTGTTAAGGGGTGGGGTCTCTTGAAATGTTTCATTTCTGTGTTATCATGTCTATTGGTGTTGTACTTGTTCAGGTTTTGATTAGGTAGCCATATTGTTGAGGGATCATGACTGAAGCTTCTCTATCACTTCTAGGAGACACAGCCTTACAACAGATTTCCTGTTGCTTCAGCTCTTATAGTCTTTCTGCCCTCTGCAATTCTAAGTGCTTCCCGAACATGCTGCTAGGTCTCTCACATGCATGCTTCCACCATCTACATCACGTATCCATTCCATGCTTTTTCTAAAGCCCAGGTCCCTCCTCTTGTGTGTGAAGTTTGCCCATATTTTCCCAGATTGAGATATTTTCTACAATCACCTTCTCTAGAGTTTGGCGTGTGTGCTACCAAAACACATACCACAGGCCATTTTTATTAATTGTTCACTTGTGAGGGCTCCAGGATCAACAAGCTATGTTCAACTTGGGAGTAAGTGTTCATTAAATGAAAGAAAAGGCTTGTTTTCACACACACCAGTTCCCTCATGTGTGTTTGTGTTTGTGTGTGTGTGTGTGTGTGTGTGTGTGTGGTATGCATACATCTGTGTGTGTGTGGTTGTATAAGTACTCACCCGTGTGTGTGTGTGTCAGAGGTCAACATCCAGGCACTGTCTATTTTTTTTAAAGATAGGGTTTCTAGGTGGTCTGGGCTTACAAATATGTGCCTTCATACTCAGTTCTTTTGTTCATAAGTATATATATATATATATATATATATATATATATATATATATATATATATATTACTTTATGTGTATGGGTACTTGCCTGAACTTATAAACTGCTGTGATCTGCTATATGGGTATTGGGACTGGAACCCAGGTTCTCTGCAAAGGCCAGCTCTCCAGCCCTCTCTAGCCCCATCTCTCTTTTTTTTGTAATGGATAAATTTTATCATTTGACAGCTTCATATACATATATGTATTTGAATATATATGTATAGATATGCAATTATATGACCATTCTCCCACCAACATCTTCTCTTATCTCCCTTTTATTTCTAACAATCATCACCTCACTGATTCATTGATACTAGTTTGTTTCATGACTTTGGTTTTATTTTGTAATGCATTTATTTTAATCTGGGCCATATTATGACCAGTGGATTTGAACTACCTATTGGAGTCTTGTTAGGTCACCAACAAGCACTTGGCTGAAGGTAATGGTCTTACCTTTCCCTGACTCAATCAATACTAAATAGTCCAACAGTGGGGGGTAGGGCCCCATGAACCTCTCCTCCACTCATACCTGACTGTTGATGAGCCCATTCTTTGCAGTGCTGAGAGATCCCGATTGCAGTTGCTGTGTCTTTGCAATAGATAACATTCCACAGAGCTATGCCCTATCTTTAAGCTCTCACATTATTTTTCAGCTGTATTTTACATGGCTTCTGGGGAGGAGGGTTAAACTCCATCCTCATATTTCTGCAGCAAATACTATACTGACTGAGTTGTTTTCCTAGTTTCTGTCTTTTCAATTTTTATTTATACAAAACTAGAGATGTAACTCACTGCTAGAGTACCTAACTAAAATGTTTGAGGTCTGAGTTCCATTCCCAGCACAGCAAAGGTAAATATTTTCAGGATGTTTTGATACAGCTATGCACAGCATAACACTCAAATGACAATAATTATTTATATCTACTCAAACATTTATTATTTTGTGATGAAAATATTAATAATTCTTTCTGATTCTTGTTTTAATATATGGTGCATTTTTTGGTCTCTATAGTTAGCCTAATGCAACACAGACCATAAGAAATCATTTCTCCTTAGATTATCCTCTAAAAATCTCAACTTTCTTCTTAGAGTGATAGAACTTCTGCTGTTGTTTAAGAAAGGGTTGTGTTACAGGAGGCTGGCATTGAACTTTTGGTCCTCCTGTTCTCCTGCTTCATCCTTCCTATCACAGGGAATCTGAAAGCATGCTATCATGTGCATCTATCTTCCATTTGGAGACCTTCAGTGCCCTGGGTGCCATATTTTAGACTTTTCAAAACCAGAACTCGCATTTTTCACTTACCCTTCACAATAGTGTTATAATCTGATTATGATTTGCTGATGTTATCTGCAAGGAGCAGATATAGCAAGTCTGGGCCTTGAACCTCTTGCTTTCATTAGAACAATATCCATTCCACACAAAATTCTGGACAAAGGGAAGGCTCTTATCATCCACTTGTGTTTATCAGAGTTAATGCAGAGGTTCATCCAGGTTTATGAAAGCAGTTAAACCTTTATACACCTCTCCTGTGCAAGTCTAACATGAATAATTTCTGTGAGTTTGAAGGTTTGGAGCACAGAAACTGGAGCTGTAGCTCGGAGGCAGAGGCCTTGCATGGTATGGGGAGTCTGGGACTTCTGCTCTCTGCACTGAAAATAGAAACACACTGTTCTTTTGTTTTGTTCTTTGTTTGTTTGTTTATTTTTCTTGGTTTTTCAAGACAAGGTTTCTCTGTGTATTTAGTTCTGGCCATCCAGGAACTTGCTCTGTAGACCAGGCCTCAAACCCAGAGATTTCCTTGCCTCTGCCTCCCTAGTTCTGGTATTAAAGGTAGGCACCACTAAGACCCAAGCATTCTGTTGAAGGTTTGAGGTATAAATCAGAAAGACCAAAAAAAATTGGGCAAAGTAGAAACCCCCACATTTTTTTGGGAAAGTAAAAGACTTTAGTTTGTGGCCTGAAAAGAAAAGGTTTAGTTTCTCACAAGACAGGGTGTTGAGCAAGATAGTGTCTGGAGCAGTAATATCGTCTATGGCACCTAGGTGGGAAATGCTTTGACATCCAAGTTTCTCTTAGAGAGAAGACAGGAAAAGCATTGCCATGAAAGCTGAATGTGTGTCCACTCTTGACACCTCAGCACACTGTGCTCACGCATCAATGCATCTGCAGTGCCAGGCTGCTTGCCTCCCATGGGTAAGTTCAACATGGCTGGCTGCACAGAGGTATTAATCCAAGCTCTGACCCAGAGGTGAGGAGGGCTGCCATGAAAACAGAACCAAGATCAGCACACAATGTTCAATGCTTGCGGCCTCTCTCTGGTTCCCAGAGTCAGGTCACCCTGTCCAGTGCTCATGACAGGAAGAAAGGTGATCTCCTGAAAAATATGGTCCTTTAAGATCAATGGAAGGCAAGTCCTTAAACAATTTCTCTACAGATTTTGATAGCACCTTCTAAGAATCTAGGTACCAGTTAAATTGCCTATGATGAGAGCATTGCTTATTCTCACTGGCCCTAAGACTTGGAGTCTGCCTGACATTCTCTAGAGAGTTCCATTCCTTATAATCCCCTCCCAGCTCTGACTTCTGTGCTTCATATCTTTGTTGTTTCCATAGTCTCCCTATGGATGGGCAGTCTTTGTCCCCGTTCTTACCAAATATGGAGTGGACTTGGGCCTAGTAGCAGTTTGGTAACCCTAGGATACTCACAGAGAGACTGCCAGGGTAGGTGGGGCTAAAAGCAGCATTTGCTGAAAAAGCTCTGTTGAACTCATAGCAATCAGGGGGCCACAGAGAATTCGGGAAGTCTGAGCTATGCTTGGCAACAGGATCTAACTCCTTTTCTTTTTCAAGACCACTCGATCAATGACAAGATAAAAACCTGTTGCTTGCCTTTTCTAAATAAGTAACGTGTCTAGATCAATCTGGAACCAATTTCCGACCTTTGAGGATCTCACAACCTCAAATGTCTCCAGCTTTCCAGTTCCCTTTCCCTTCAACTGGAGAATTCTAGCAGGATTCTTGGAGAAAAGGATCAAAGTCTAACACCAAACCCTCAACAAGCTTCCAGTCTTCCATTTGTGGCCAGGGACTCACTGAATCCACTCCCCAAAAAGAACACACCACAATTCCACCCACAAGGACAGTGGTACAGCAACAGTCGGGATTCTGGGGTCCGCCCCCGCCCCTTTGCCTTGCTGGCCTCCCTTGAGCTGGCCACTTGTCTGAGAACATAGCAGCAGGATTTCACAGCGTCGACTGACCTGATATGCCGCCCCCCACCACGATCACATCGCATTTGTTGCTCATGGTGCTCGCTAGGTTCCAGGCCGCCCAAGTCGCCCGCTACTGTGTCAGGACCTCTGCCTGTAGCCGCGCTGCGTACTGTCCCTTCACACTAGTGCCTTGGCAGAGCAGCTATAAGCTGGCGGGGTGCCTGGACTCTGAGCCCCGCCCTCCTGCCACTGCGCAAGTACTCGCCCCCGCCCCTTGCCCGATGGTCCAGGCTTAAGGAGGGCGGACACCCCAGCTGAGACTGTGACCTAGAACAACAAAGTCCTTCCCCTGAGTAAACAACCCCTTGCTTTCGGTTAAGTATTTTCCAATCAGCCTCGCAATCGCTCTATGCAACTGAGAGGATGGAAATTCTTTTAATCGGGGTGAAGAATCAAAGATTGAGAGCTTTGCAAGAGCCAGGCATTGTGTTAAACTCATTGTGCAAGATTCCTGTTCAACTTCACAATGACCCATTTTACAAAAGAAGAAAGCAAAGTACTAAACAAATGCTAGAAAGTAAAATTGTGTTAAAAATGTCACCTTGTGGGGCTCAAGAGATGGCTCTAACAGAGGACCCCTGTTCAATATACACAGCCATCTGTAAATCCCAGTCCCAGGAGATCCCACACTCTCTTCTGTCCTCCAGTGGACACCAGGCACGCATGCTGCATTCATATATGCAGGCAAAACACCCACATACATACAACAATTAAAATCACATCGTACCTCAGAGATGTTTGATTAATATCTGCCCCCTTCCAGTAATAACAATAAAAGGAAGAGTTCAAGGCTCACCTTATCGACCTAACAGAATTATCATTCCCAGCCCTGGTCACCTCCATTTCAATTATCTGCTCTGCCCCTCACACACACACACACACACACACACACACACACACACACACACCACACCACACCACTGTTTAGTTAACTGCAAAAGACTGCCCTAACTTGTGCTGAAGCACATAACCTAAAGACACTCAATTTTCCACACTTCTACAAGACAAAGAAAAAAGTAATCTGTAGGAGACTAGAGGACGGGAAGCTCAGTGGTAGAGCCTATTCCCAGACAAACCCTTAAACCCCCAGTGCCACAAGGGAAATAATGCAACCAATTGCCTATTGAACAACTCAATGCATCTGTAGTGTAAACCACGGAGGATGGTTCTTAGAAAGTTGGTGATGGGAGGGGAGAGGCCTTGGCTAGGCAAGTGGGATTCAGGACTTCCCAATAGTGAGTTATTTTTATCCAACCTTGGGTTGGATATCTAGGGACTATGGCCTTTGAAAATACAGGAGTCATTTGACAGGACTATAAATGCCTAAGCTGAAGAGATCAGGCAAAACAGGGATGTAGAAAGGTCACCTTTGATAACTAAAAGCGAGAAGTGGGTAACTTTTGGGGTGATGTGCTTCTGTTCAAGGTAGTGGAACTGTCACTCTCAGAGGAATTAGCTCCAGTGAGCTGTCAAGTGGAAAAGAACCAAAGGCAAACGTGTACTTGATCTTACTTTACTCCCTAAATCCACTTGTCACTAAAGGACTTGGTGCTCCAGTTGATCACAGACTAGGAAGAGTAAGTAGAGCCCATCTGTTGCTGAAAATCACCAAAGGCAGAAGGGTCTTGTTCTTAACATGTTTATTTTCATTGTCAACTTGACAGGCTTTGGAATCATACAGAAATCACATCTCCAGGTGTGTCCGTGAGAGTGTTTCCTGAGATGTTGAATTGGAAAACCCAATCTAAACATGGGTGGCACTGTCCTGTGGGGCTGGGTACCCAAGGTGAAAAAGGAAAATAAGAGAAAGCAGATGAGATTCGTCTCTCTCTGCTTCCTGACTAGATGAGATGCACAATGTGAACATTTCCTGCCACCATGCCTTTTCCGCCATGATGGACTGCATCCACTCAGTGAGTCAAAATAAACCCTTGCTCTCCTGCATTGTTTCTTGTGAGGTATTTTGTCAACAAGGAGAAAACTTAACAATATACTTAGATTCTAAAATTTCCAGACACTTGAACCCTGAACCTCTACCTACAACCCTACTACAGAGAGTGACGAGCCATCTCATCCTGCAAGCAGCCCACACTGGCCTCTTCTTTACCACTCCCGTCTGCATTCACCTTCATGCATAGCTCCCTGAGACTGGGGACTTCTGCAACCTGTACCCCTTTTTAACTTGCAATTGAATCACGTCAGGTGGAGATGATCTTAATAGGATCTGCTGAAACCACTTTTGCTTTTTTCCAACAGTGTTTCAATCAAAGTCTTGAATATCTAAGGTTTTGAGCCGAAGACAGACTGGTACTTCCCTGTGTCCACCTGACAATGAGACCAAAAGAAAGCTCGAAGAGTTCCATGGTGTCTGGAAAAAACACACTTCTTCCTTTGAACAAAGCTAGCTCTTTACCTTTTACTTTATAAGATATAAATGGGTTGAATCAGAACTCACACCTTGGTAATAGGGAACCAGAGCCCTTAAAGAGTTTCTAAGGTTATTTCTGTCCCTACATTGAAGTCATCCAGGCCTATATTGAGT
The DNA here is from genome assembly GCF_982192425.1 of Myodes glareolus. Lineage (NCBI taxonomy): Eukaryota > Metazoa > Chordata > Mammalia > Rodentia > Cricetidae > Myodes > Myodes glareolus. The sequence continues at coordinate 140,220,356 of NC_142053.1, forward strand.
CCTCAGTCCCCTAGGTGAGACAGTCCCTCTAGTCTGTCGTCTTTCTCTGTTTTATTAACAAAACAAAAACAGTGCTTCTGAACTTGAGCATGCATACTCAACAATCTGGATTGCGCAGAAAGCCGAAAGAAGTGCATTTCTTCCTTCCTTCCTTCCTTCCTTCCTTCCTTGCTTCCTTCCTTCCTTCCTTCCTTCCTCCCTCCCTCCCTCCCTCCCTCCCTCTCTCTCTCTCTTTCTTTCTTTCTTGTTTGTTTTTGTTTTTTGAGACAGGGTTTCTCTGTAGCTTTGGAGCCTGTCCTGGAACTAGCTCTTGTAGTTATCCTCAAACTCAGAGTTCTGCCTGCTTCTGCCTCCCGAGTGCTTGGATTAAAGGTGTGTGCCACCACCTCCTGGCTCAAAAGAAGTGCATTTCTAACAAGTTCTAGAGGATAGCCATGCTCCTGGTCCATCATATATACTCTTTGAACATTAACACAGGTTTCTGCATTGCTATGAATTCTAGACCAAGCTCAGGCTCTAAAGCCCCTTACCAACTTCAAGGAGTTCCTTTAATATTCATATGGGAGGTATCCGATATGTTTTTTTTTAACATGGTTTCTTTCTACTAGAGTACACGTTAATTCTTCAAGGAGATGGTACTGAGAAACAGTTTGACATTTAAACCTCTGATTATGAGTTCTCCTCCTTATCAATAAATTAATATAGTTTTGAAGAGCATGTTATTATAAAAAGTTTGTTATAAAGAAAGCCTGAATTCCTACCCCTTGCTTGGGCACCACAAAAGAGCCATTCCTGTTGGAAGGGTGTGGTGAGGCAGTTCCAAAGTTGTGAGCATAGGAGAAGTGTCCCCATTACTCATCGGTCATGTGGCAGCAAGGGCAGGGGAGAGATGCCCTCCCACCACCCATCAACACCTAAGGCAGGTGAAGAGCTGATCATAAGATAATAAGAGCAGGAGAGCTGTCCATGCCTCTCATCAGCTGCAGCACCCCCATATCACTCACACCTGGGCAACACAGTAGAGCTGGCACTGAAGGTGTAGTGTGGGAGAGCAACCCTGAGGACATGAAAGTGGGAGAACTGGCCCTGCCCCTTGCTCATGGTAGCAAGGAGTGAACCAGCCAGGGCAATGCTGGAGAGCTCACCCTGATGGTGAGGACAAGGGAGAGCTGGTGGGCTGACCAAAGCAGTAACTACCCAGTCCCAGAACCAGAGATATGAGTTGGCCCACCCCAATACCCACCCCATCTATTATCTGCTGGACCACACGAAGGGATTGGTCCTGCAGAGCCAAAGCTGCAGAATCTCCACAATATAAGACAACAACAGGATAACCAAGAGGAGTCCCAGAGAGAGCCCAGCATCCATAGTGTAGCAGAAACTAGAGGCCTCTAACGAGACCCTTGCAACGAGCACTTCTTGTGACTCACTGTGTCTGTCACACTACAGCTTCCATGATAAGATTGATTTTTCCATTTTGTTTTTGTGGCGTTTTTTTCCCCTAGATTTCATTTTATTTTATTTGGGGATATGTTGCAAGGGCAGAGCACAGATAGGAAGAGACAGGACAATAAATGATATAGAGATGCATAATTTGAAAGACACAAAGAATAAATAAATAGAAAGTTAAAAAAGAAATAAAGCGAGCCTGCACATCTTCTCCTTCTATTGCATGCCTCTCATCATCATGCGTCTTCATCTGCTTTTCTACTATGCATGAGGCCCTCACCAGAAACCAGCTCTATACTAACTCTGTGTTTTTGGCCTTCCATAACTGTAAGACAAAATCAATATTGTTACTTTCTGAATATCTCATTCTCAATTATTTTGCTATAACAACAGAAACCAGACTAATGCAGTGTCTACTTATTATGTTAGCCTTTATTGAATATCTGCTCTTCTGAGCCCTAGTGAATAGAACAACATAGAAGCCTTCCCTTACCTTCACAGGGCTCACATTTTATCAGGAAAGACAGTCAGGGATCGTCGTCACAACGCAATTCCTAATATTACTCTAGGACATATATCAGAGAAAAATAATCTTGCCAGACAATCATGGAGGCCTTCCAGGAAGAAATGACATTTCTTCTGGGATGATTAAAAGTTATTCAGCTAGTGAGGATAACAAGCATGCCCACCAGAGTGAACAATAATTCTAAGTTGGAAGGCAAGCCTTAAGTTGAAGCATGGAAAGAAATAGGAAGAGGTTGATGCAGAACCCATTTTCACCACCTTTAAGACTATCCACAAAAAGCATAAAGTTAATAACACAGCAGTGAGTGAATTAACAGTGGATAAATGATAGAAAGCATCATTTGTTTCTGTGTGTATTCCTGTCTTCTTCCCCCAGTTAGGTAATAAATCACTGCAGAAGAGGAGGTGTTATCTTTTATTCATCCATTCGAGAATAATTTATTGAACATCAACTTGATATCAGACATTGTGTCAATCATTAAGAATATGGCATCATAAATTAAAAATGATGCTAATCCTAGGAAGATTAAACATAAAACTAGATGATTACCAGAAAGCTAATTCATGTTCAATCCGAGCAATGCTTGACAACTCTCACAAAGACATGCAGAGGTGCTGTTTGCTCCTAGCAGGATTTATTTGCCTTTTCAACTTTATGAAATCCATCTTTCTTTCATCAATTAAAATGAACATGCTTTGCTTTCATTTCTTTTTTATTAGAAGACTGCCAAAAAGATAAAATGTCGTTATTACTTCTTTCTTGCTGGCTAGCTTTTCATTAAGAGATATTTCTGTGAGTTTCATGCCACAGGAGGTTTCAATAAAGAGGCAGACTGTAGAACACAGTACACCAGATACTATCTAAGTAGTACATTTTGCTTTTTTTTTTCAATGCTGGAAGCTTGACAAGGGATAGAAAATTCATTTTAAAATTAGATTCTTTAGAGCTTACCAGCTTCTTTCCTCCGACAACTACATTAATCCTTTTGCCAAACATGTATTGAAAGGTAAAATGATGAAAGGAGCCAGCCCTTGCAGCCAGGGCAGCTCTTTCTTTAATAATATTCAGTTGAAAGAGCTGTGAGACCTTGGGGCATTCAATAGATTATCCGTCTTCATCTTAGATGCTAATCTGAGTGATATTAGGGTCAAAAGTGTTGTTTATGGGGTGGGATGATGCATCCATGGAACTCATAAATTGGAACGGCTCAAGAACTTAACACCTTCTCAAAAGTTCATAGACTGGTTTAAGACAAGAAAGGAGTATGGACATGCTTCCTAGGCCTGTAATCCCAGTATTTGGGAGGTAGAAGCAAAGGTTAAAGGAGTTCAAGGATAATCTGAGTCACGTGAGACCTTGTCTCAAAATGCAAACAAACAGAAAAGCCAAAGATAAGACTTCATTAGATTTGTCAAGATTTGTTAGATTTGTCAGAAGATTTGTCAAGAACTAAGTGAAAGTGGTGTCATCAGGGAACACACCAGATGGCTTAATGTAACTGCCCAAAGCATTGTGGATGCATTGAACAGGCTTACTGAGACATGGGAAAAATGGATAGAAAATGATTTTTTTCTATTTTTAGAACACAACCATAGCTCTTTTCCCTACAACCTTATTGCCATAACACAGGCTATGTATACTCAAGGGACACATCACAGAAAGGCCAATCTCAGAATATGCACAGTTGGGTAGAAACACCAAGCTTCAAGTCTTCAGAAAAACAGAGGACAGCTCTGACATCTTACAGAGGATAAGAAAATCAAGACCCAATGAACATTGCATCTGCCAGCTGATCATTATCCCAAGTGTTTGCTTTTTAAAAATGACTGATGTTCACAATAAGAGCATTTCTATAGACAAGAAATGGGTCCTAAACAATGAGAGATATCATAACCAATGACATGGCAAAAATCCATAGGGCATATTATTAAATAGTCATAGCTAGGAGTTCAGTGAGTGCACATGGTTTTTCATTTATTATTTATTTATTTATTATTTGAGAATTTCATATATGAATATATTTCATTTTGATCAGATTCATCCCCTACTCCCTCCTTCAACTCTATCCAGAGTCCCCCTAAAACATCCTTCTCCCAATTTCATGTCCTCTTATTTTTATAAACTTGTGAGTTCAAATGGTGCATAATGCTACCCATGCATGACTATGCATACATGACTATGGGGCATTTCACTAGAGAATG